>NW_028327179.1:63615018-64240018 GCF_987537825.1 Furipterus horrens | reverse complement strand
CTCTGATGCCTTTTTGTTATTACTTCCAATTTTGGCTCTGTGACATGTCTTTTCACCCCTTCTCCTATACAACTGTCCCTTTAGACCTGATATAATCATCCCCTCTTTTCATAAGATCCAGTATTTATATACTCATCTCAGGTGTGTGTGCATATATGAAGAATTATACATACACGGGTATTATGTATGTATAATGTGGTACTCACAATTTTGTATTATACTTGCTCATTCACTCATGTGTTATTCCTACTATACCTCTTTCAAAAAAGACATCTTACTCATTTCATCTTGTATCTTCCCAGCATACAGTAAATGTCTAATTTATAATTGCTAAATTACTAAAGTTATTCCTACATCTAGCATGATCCTTGATGAAAATGTTTCATTTTTAAGTATATTTTATTGATTATGCTATTACAATTGTCCCAAATTTTCCCCTTTGCTCACCTCCACCTGGTACCTCCCTTCCCTCCAACAATCCTTCCTTAGTTAATGTCCATGGGTTAAGCATATAAGTTCTTTGGCTTCTCCATTATTTTACTATCCTTAACATACCCATGTCTATTTTGTACCTACAAGTTATGCTTCTTGATTACTGCATCTTTTCCCCCATTTCCTCCTTCCTGCTCACCACTGATAAACCTCAATATGATCTCCATATCTATGTTTCTGTTCCTGTTCTAGTTGTCTGCTTAGTTTGTTTTAGTTTTTTAGATTCATTTCTTGATAGTTGTAAGTTTGTTGTCATAGGTTTGATCTTCTTCTTTTTTTAAAATACATCCCTTAAACATTTTATGTAATAAAGGCTTGGTGATGATAAACTCCTTTAGCTTTACCTTGTCTGGGAAGTACTTTATCTGCCTTCCATTCTAAATAATAGCTTTCCTGGATAGAGTAATCTTGGTTGCAGACCCTTGCTTTTCATCACTTTGAATACTTCTTGCCAGTCCCTTCTTATCTGCAGTTTCTTTTGAGAAATCAGCTGATAGTCTTGCAGGAACTCCTTTGTAGGCAACTCTCTGTTTTTCTCTTGCTACTTTTAAGATTCTCTCTTCGTCTTTAACCTTTGGCATTTTACTTATGATGTGTCTTGGTGTGGTCCTCTTTGGGTCCAACTTGTTTGGGTCTCTCTGTGCTTCCTGGTTTCATATGTCTATTTCCTTCATCAAAATAAGGAAGTTTTCCTTCTTTAGTTTTTCAAATAAGTTTTCAATTTCTTTCTCTTCTTCTTCTCCTTCTGGCAGTCCTATGATTCAGGTATTGGTACATTTAAGTTGTTCCAGAAGTTCCTAAACCTCTCTTTATTTTTTAAAAATTCTTGTCTCTTAACTCTATAGTAGTTTACTGTTTGTTTCTTCCTTATTTTCCAATACATTGATTTGAACCCAGGATTCCTTCCCTTCACTCCTGGTTTCATGTGGATTTTTCTTCATTTCACTTAATGTAGTCTTCACTTTTTCCCTTATGCATTTGCCATACTCAATCACTTCTCTGAGCATCATTATCACCAGTGTTTTGAACTCTGTATCTATCTGTTAGATTGGCTATCTTCTCCTCGCTTAGTTCTCCCTCTGGAGCCTTGATCTGCTCCCTCTTGTGGGCCATACTTCTCTGTCTCCTCAACTTGACATCTTCCTGTGTTTGTCTCTGTGTATTAGGTAGAGCTGTCATATCTGTTATATTGTAAGGGGCAGTGCCTTAGGTATTCATCAGTGCTGGGCAACCGTTTAAATGCTTTGTGATGATGTTTGTAGGGTAGGGGTCAGAGAGGTAACAATGCCGCTTGCTCAGCACCCATTCCTTTTCCAGTCACTTCACCTGCTTCCCATATGCACCTCTCTAGCTGTTGCCTTGATGATGGTTCCCAGAGTAGGTGGGTTTGCATATATTCTAGGTCCATGGGGGCCCTCTAACTAAACTCTCTTGAGAGATGAGCAGTTTCTTCTCCTGCTCCAACTCCCACTGGTTTTCACAGCCAGAAGCAATGAGGCTTTATTTTCTCAGTACTGGCACCATGAGCTGCACCCTCTGGCCTTGGGCCAGTATCATTCCCTAGGTATCCCTCCCAGCTTTTATAATGTGTGACTCTTCATTCCACAGGCTGCAGTTGCTGCCACTGCCACCACACTAAGTCCTCTGCTCTGGCTCCTCATCTCCACCCCTCCTACCTATCTGGATGAGTATTACTTCTCTAAATATTTGTTGGACTTCCATATAGTTTGATTTTCTGAAAGTTCTGGTTGTCTGTGTGTGCATGCGTGTGTGTGTGTGTGTGTGTGTGTGTGTGTGTTGTCTTGTTTTGTTTTGAGGTAGTTGTAATCCTTATGGTTGTGTGAAGAGGCAAAACATGTCTATGTACACCTCCATCTTGGCCAGAACTCAAAAGTATTCCTTTATTGGTTGCAGATTCCAATTCATGGCCTCTAAGATGCCATCTTAAATTTCATGCTTACACAGTAAGACAGAATTGAAGTATTAAGTATAACTTGTGTACATATGAATTCTTGTATCATGGGTTATATATAGCACTCTCTCTGTCTAAATGTGACCTAAGTAAAAGCTGGCATTCAGTTTTTGAGGTCATACTTCCCCCTGGCAAAATCTTGTCTGCTCTGTTTGTCTGTCTGTTTATTTCTGTCTCACGGGTGTTTTTATCCCTTTATTAATAGTGACAGCAAAAGAAATGACAGGAAAAGGAAAACGTTTGTTTTGTGACTTGTGTCAAATGCTTGATGTAAACTTACTCCTGCCTCAGCTCAAGAGCTGTAGAGATGAAACTATTTGGAGATAGCTGGCATGACAACAGCTAGGAGCCTTAGCTGAGGTGGGTTATTTAATATTATAAAACCAAAATACAGGAAATTGGCCTGTAAGTCTAACAGATGCAGGTATTGTCTCAGAAGCTTCCTTCATCAGCAGTCATTACAACACATCATAAGGAAGCAATGCAATAACATCTGCATTAGCAATCTCTAGGAATCATATCCTTCTTGATGTCAGGAATTCATGCAGTGAGAGCAGTGGTAATTTTCAAATCAGGTGTGGTGACACAGCAAGAAAATGCACACATACTACATTTTCCATGAAGATTTCTAGAGGCTTCTAATACCTGAACTATTTCAACTACAGAACTGCACAGAATTGACTAATACTTACCTTCTTTATATATATATATATATATATATATATATATATATATATATATATATATATTAGTAAGTAGTAATGAATGCCTCAATAGGAGAAAAGAGAAAACTGGATTTTTGAGTCAGAAGGATATTTGGAGATCATGTGACCAAACAACCTTATTTTACAATAAGATACAGAAGCTGATGCCCACAATGCTAAAACCATTGGTCCAAAAATGTATAAGTGTCAAAGAATTTAAAACCCATATATACCTCTAAGAATCTTCTACTGGGGACTCATCATTTTAGTAGAATTATCAGCATTCAGGAGTTACGTCTATTTTTACCTTAGTGCCTCTTTAGAAGACAATTACTGTGCCTTAGATCAATTTGCTGTTGACAATACATTTGAAATGTCTTTAGTAATTTATTTTGTTTCTGGGTAATAACTAATAGGGACTCTTCTTTCTAGTGCCCTGTTATTCACTCTCATCACCCCTCCTTCTATCTGGCCCACTGCTCTAAACATAGTGGTTCCTGAGAAATGCTTTTGCCTTCTAACTAAGAAAGACTAAAACTTTCAAACATAAGAAAGAAAAAAAATCTAGATCTTACCATTCTAGATGGTTTTCCACAAATGCAGACATGGGGCTGATCTGTACTGTATAAGTATCATTTGCAGAATATTCAAAGAGTCCATAGTAAGGATTGAAGAGCTCCTGAGACAAAAGAAAGAAGAACTCTCGCGAAGGACCACTGTAATCCAAGCTGCAAAAAAAAAAAAAAAAAAAGCAGAGGCCCAATAATTTATTATGAGCAGGAGGTAAGGGACCTATCTCTATCTGGATACTAGTGTGTGCTTTCAGAGTCAGTGCTGGGAAATGTCAAGAGCAACCTTTACTCTTTAGAATGAATCGCAATGGAAGTATTAATTTGCTGTAGAAAATGAGGATGTGGTCATTGGTTTGAGGACGTTCTTACTCAGATGTCCATGAATGAACTCTTATGATGATTTTCCTTAACCTTTTTTTGATCATATAACACTTATTGAATAAAACACACAGCTAGTCCATTAAAACAAGAACTTTCTTGAGAGGAATAAGAGAATTCCTGTGAGAGTGTGTGCATATATGCATATGTGCAAATATGTGAATTGAAAAGCTTCTAAGTCCATTTTTATATGCTGTCCTAGGTGGGTTTTTCCTCTGTAATTGAGATGATTTTCCATAAAATCACTGAAATTATGTAAAAAATTTCGTATGCAGTTGTATACATGTACTTTAAGAGAAAGAGTTTTTTGATCACTCAGAAGTGTACACCACCTAAAAAAGTAAAGATCCAGTAGCTTAGGGCTGCATTTTTTATTTATACTTTGACCATATTTCTCAGACTCTAATACCTGTCAATAATCTTAGGCTTTTAAAGAACATGAAATCTAAAGTTTGGCAAAACCTGGAGAAAGGCATCCTGGAAGGACACTATCAGATCACGTTGGGGCAAAGGCTTCTTCTTGAGAAAAATCACCCAAGATCCAGGGACTCAGATACACCACATCAAGGTGTCTGCATAAGACTACTAGTGCCTCACCCCTCTTCTCCAACAAAGGTGATGTAGAGCTTGTTTCGCTGGAGCTCTTTCCGGGAATAGGCCATCACTTGATTGAATGTTCCTTCCAACAAATGGTCCCGACGAATGATGAGCCTACAAAGGAGTAGAAGCCATGTGGCTTATGAGTGGTGGTTTAAAGCTCCATTTGCTGGAGAGTGTTCTGATAAGTAGTGAGTGCCCAGGTCTCACTCCCCAGCCTCTTCATGAGGTGCAGATTCAATTAGTTGAGTGATGGACTGTTCTAAAACACTCTTTGCAAAACATTAACAGCACAAGACAATGTGTATGCTTTTATAATTGAATACATTCCATCATGTTGGAATATTTTTTTGATTTTTTAAAAATAAATTCCAAAAAAATCTCTTTAGTTGAATTCCTGAGTTTGGGTTTGGGTTTTCAAGTTGCAAACAATTAACCCAGAAGGGGAAAAAAGCACAACTTTTTACTTAGACTCCCATTACAAAGTTACACAGAGTTCACAAATTTGACTGAGTTAAATTTGTCTGAAAAACAAGTAAAGGGAAATATATGATTTTTAAATTTAGTTTAAGATTCCTTGTTTTATGAAAAGGTCTACCATTGACTTTACACATCCCTTTGTCTGAAATCAGTTGTTCTTCCTTTCTGCCTCCTCTTCAATTTTTAAACTTCCTTTCTTCCCAACTTTATGACTTTTCCCTTTCTTTTTACTATAAACATAACTGTTATCACACTATGGTATCCAGTCTCATAATATTACAAAGGTATAGGGGTGGAAAAGACAGAAAATTCTGCCATCTAAATTCAGTGCCAAGTACTGGAGCACATACTTAATTTTCCCTGGACCCTGACCAAATCCTTTGGCTTCCAGTTTGCGGTAGAAATTACGGAGCTTGGCCTCAAAGTCTCTCCGGTAGGGTGAAGGGGCTCTTGCACTGGCTCTCTGCAAACCTGCAGAGAGAATACATGTGCTAAAGGTCAATATTATTTATCAAAGAACAGTCACAGAGCAGCAGCAGAGGAAAGACCAACCAGCAGTACATATCTGTGTCTTCATATTTTTCTTCTTCAAAAAAATTTCTGTAATTTACAACATCCCTTCAGTTACTTTTATTATATGTAGAAATAATATAATAAAAAAAATTCTGATTACAATAAATATTTATGTCCTCCATTTCATATCAAGTTGTATTTCTCTTAAAAGACTTTGATGAGCAAATTTCTTGGCTTAATTGTACTTAAATAATCTAAAACAGTATAAATCAAATTAGAATAAACGTCTCTAGTAAGTCACTATATTGTAAGAAGTGATTACAACTCTAATGAGGCAACTGTAATATTTGTATATGTTGTATTTTTCTAAGTATAATGATACTGATGCTAAAACCAACACACCTGTCCATGAGGGCTCAAAGCACTTAGGAGTTTATATCATATTAACTTGCATCATATAAGAAAAATTAATATAATAATTCCTTGACTATAAATAGAGGAGAACACTTTGTAAATGCTTTATTATCCTTTTACATCTTTTAATGAAAAGATGGGATAGAAAAAATAACATTCTTCTCCAAGTTTCATAGATGGGCAAACTCATGACTTTCACCTTCAGTAACAATTTATTCACTACTATATTCCAGGAATTAAATTTATAACCTATAAAAGGCTGATACCAACAACTCACAGAAATTAGGATATAAATATAAGTTGAGATTATTCCTACCCATAAAAGAAATAAACTTAGTTCTCTCAGATCTCAAAACACTCTGGCCAAGTTCAGGAAGTCTTCCATGTGGAAGATCTAAAGAATAAGTAAGCATTAATAAGATTAAGTTTATCTGCACCGCCGAGAATGGCAGATAGACTCTCAAGAAGCTACGCCATCGTCTCTCGAGACGGACGGCTGCCGACGATGAATAAGATTAAGTCAGGTTTTCATTTAATCAGTAGAGGTAAGTTGGGAGAAAAAGAGCAATTTAACTAGAGGATCAGCATGTGCAAAGAATTAAAAGTGGTGCTCCATTTTATGTGGCACACAGGTGCAAAACCATAATGATGTAAAACAAGGCTTGAGAGGTGTAAAGGAGAGAGAAAAAGGTAAGTTATACTATGTTAAGCAATTTTATTTAATGTTAAGCACAACAGAAAACCATTGCATGGAATCTGACATGATGTGACTTGAGTTATAAGAAAATCAGTCTTTCTGTGGTAGAGAGAAAGACTGGAAAGAATTAGAGTGAATTTAGAGAGCCTAAATTGGACTAAGGAGGTATCAGTGGAGATGAGAAGTGAATAGACTAAAGATGTGTTTAGGAGGTAATGAATTAGATATAGGTGGTGAGGGAGAGATGAGTTTCAGATTTTCTCACTGTATTGATTGTGATGACATTCACTGAAGTGGGGAATGATGGAAGAAGAATTCATCTGGGGAAAAATCATAAGCTTGGTCTTTTATGGTGATGCCTATGAATTTTTAATTATGAAAAGACATAATTTGAGAGAAAAAACCTAGGACTGAATCTTGATGGTGGTAGGAAGCAAAAGATGAGTCTGCAAAGATGGCCTAAAAAGGAAACAAAATGTGTAGAGTAGTCATATAAGCTAACAAAAGAGATGACTTATGGGAGAGAACAATCAGCAATGTTAAATGTAGCTGAAACATCAGGAGGAGGTCTGAGAGTTACCCACTCTGGTGGGTGTCCAGAGTGAAGACACCTGCTTTAATGCACAGACATGAAGGGAACATGGTGAGGCAGGCTTGGTAGACTTGTAATATTGGTGTCTGTCATTTGAGAAAGGGTCTGCCTAATGATTTCAATTTTCTTAGTGAAGG
The DNA here is from genome assembly GCF_987537825.1 of Furipterus horrens. NCBI lineage: Eukaryota > Metazoa > Chordata > Mammalia > Chiroptera > Furipteridae > Furipterus > Furipterus horrens. The sequence continues at coordinate 64,232,470 of NW_028327179.1, read as the reverse complement.
AAGAAGGTACTTCTTTGGTGAGGAGAGACACAGGGGTTAGAAGTTTGAGGGGAGTGGAAATGTTTCACATAGCAGTAGAAGAGAGTAAGTTTACCAAAGAAACTTAATAGAATTTTCTTTGGGGCATAAAAGATCAATGCAAGTTGAGAGATGATTAATTTGCAATTAATAACCTGCTATGTCAGGTGAATTCTCCCAAAAATGCCTCATCACAGATGCGGAGTAAGAAGACAATAAGGTTTTTCTAGGATTGGAGTTTTGCTAGAATATCAAATGAAGTGGGGAGAATCAAGGGAATTTAGGGCATTAGCAAGGAGGTTACTGAATTCATGAACCACAGAATTTATGCTGAAAAGAGAAAGACAGAAAGGAAAGAAGAGGTATCCATGAACAGGAGGTCCTGATGAGAGCAAAGGGTTGGATAGGAGTAGGATGCTTGGATCAGTAATTTTAGAGATGATAATAAGGGCAAGAAGATGACTCTGAGAACAAATGATTGAGGTGGTGATAGAGAAGTTCACTGCAGACAAGAAAATTCAGAAACTAGGATCCAGGGAACTAAATGGGTATTGAAGTCATCCAGGATGATAGAGAAACTTGGGAAGGAGAGAGAAACATGAGACAGGTGCCATAGTCTTTGATAGTGAAAAAAAGGTTGATAGATGACAATAATTATGAGGGTAAATAAACCTGAATGGTATAAGAAAAAAAAAAAACACAGGGGAACAACCTCACCTTTGGGCCTTGCAGCACCTGAGGTGTGAGGAAACCAGTAGTCATCATATAAAAAGAAGTGTCTTCAGTGAAATGCCAGATTTCAGAACACAGTTCAAATTAGAATAAAAGTTAGTAGGTGCAAGTATAATTTTCTGTATAGCATATTAGAGTGTAGTTTATAATATGGCTTTTATTACTACTGGTACTACACTATGTCCATGGTCACTACTAATCACTTTAAAAACTTCTTTGGCATAAATGTCTATGATTTATTATCTCTGTAGCATGCAGGTAAATTTCATGAAATTTTAGAAGATGGGAATAGTAAAATTTAATATCACTATGTTTGATGTACATAATATAGGATGCTAGGGTCAAAGCTAGGAGAATAAAAAATTAAGCACTTCAACAAAATGAACTGGATGAGTGCCTGGATTCGTGGCATTAATAATATCTGTATCAGGAAAGTTGGTTCCTTTTATAAAAGTTATTCAAATAAATCTCATTTAGCAAATAACTCTTTACTGTCTCTTATTTTTCCATTTCCAATATGGCATCTCTCACATATAATGATATTAAAGTCAAAATCTATTGCCAAAGGTTTGGATAAAAGAGTAGACAGGTCACAAGACTGGGACAATCTCTACAATAAAATGGCAGATCATCACGTAGACCAACAGACTGCTCTACAAAAGTAAGTCATCCTGTGGACACTGGAAATTATTGTGCTAACGCTGGTGCTGACAAAGCTCCTGGCCCACCTTTTTCCTATGTCATGGCATCTCAATTATATTGTATGTCACAGGCAGCATGCATTAGGCATTTCTTTAATTATGCCATCATAAACTTGTTTGGAAGGTGTGACAATAGGGAGATAGTAATTTAAAAACCAAGTATAACAATTAACAAAACTACTTCTAAGAGTTCCAAATGACATGACTTGGAAGAGCTAAACTAAAAAATATTCTAGTTTTAGAGACCTATGACAATATTGAGTGATACTAAGACACCCTATTTGAGAGATAGAGCATTGTGCTAAACTCTGTTTCTCTTTTGAATTTCCTCACCAACTTCAGAAGCCAAACTTAGACTCTGACTATTGAGTTGTGAGATAATAAATTACCAGAATTTTCTAAATAAATTTCTTTTAAAGTTATTTTAAAAATGGGTTACCATAGAGACCTGCAACAATGTGATAATGCAAACCAAACAAATGGGGGAAAAGTCTCTGATAAATGGTCCTGTTTGGAGGTATGGGTTCGATATAAGTTAATTATCTTGATGAACCCAGGAAATGTAATCTTCTTTTTCAATAAAAAATTTAATATATATTTTCACATTTGAAATGAAAAAATATCTACAAATAATTTTTGTATCATGAGTAAATTCATTCTAGTACATAAAGAAAACTTCAGGGGAACCATTTCACCTCATGAAAGAAAACTCCTTGGCATATTCCTGGGGACATATGTTGGTCCTTACTAACCATATAACCTAGTAACTTCTTTACAACTTAACAAAAGTTGCTGAAATTGGTATCCAATATCATTCTGAGTCATAAGTATGAATGTTTCAGAAAGGGCTCTTACCTTTTAAATGCTTATGAAATGCATTTGGAATATAATAGCAATTCAGCACAGGGGTCTAGCAAACTTTTTCTGTAAATAATACTGATAGTAAATGTTGGGGGGGTCATGTGATCTCTGTTGCTACTACTCATCTCTGCTGTTGTAGTATGAAAGTTGCCATAGAAAATACTTAAATAAACATGTATGACTGCTTTCCACTAAAATTTGGTTTATAGACACTGAAATTTGAATCATATAATTTATAAATGACATGAAATACTGGTTTTGTAAAAAACTCTTCAAACCATTTAAAAATGTAAAATACACTCAAGTCTTAGGGCATTACAAAAACAGGTGTCAGAGAAGGAGGACAAACATATAATTGCCCATTTTCCACCTGCATCTGGTAGAAACACAGATGGTCACTTATAGGAGATATATTGCCAGATTTTCAAATTACCTGGGGAGTTCTGAGGTGAAGAACAGGGTGAACAGCGGGGAGAGAGGCTGTACCCAGGGTGAAAGTTAGCTTGCAGAGGGAGGTAGGACATAATCTCTTCTTCAAACAGACTGTAAAGTAAAGAAAACGTTAGTTCTCTGTCCATGAGAGTGTTCACTAATTGTGTCTGATGAAGTAGTTACACTTCTCACAAAGCAAAAAACCCCACTTAGGTTCAGATATAGTATTAAAAAGATAGTGACATCCAAGAAATAGTGACTTCTAACCAAGATGGAGGCCTAGACAGACACACGGCGTCTTCCTCCACAACTAAGAAGGAATACAACTACCTCAAAACTAGAGACAACCAGAAGTTCCAAAAAATCGAGCAAAGATATAAAGAATACTCATCCAGACAGGTATAAGGGGTGGAGCCAGGGCGGAGGGGACACAGTGTGGTGGCAGCAGCAGAGGCAGCAGCAGCAGGTCAGCAGAAAGGGCAGTCACATGTTTTTAGAAGTTGGGAGGGACACCTGGGGAGTGCTCCCAGCATGAGACCAGACCGCGCAGCTCACGTTTCCAGCGCCAGGGAAAATCAAGCCTCATTGCTTCTGACTATGCAAACGAGGGGGAGTTGAGGTGGAGGAAGAAACTGCCAATCTCTCAGTAGAGTCCACTTGTTCAAAGGGCCCCCACAGTCCTAGAAGGTCTGCAGACCCACCCCACTATTGGAACGAGAGCCAGGGCAAAAGCTAGAGAGGCACTAGGCCCATACAGAAGTGGGAGAAGTGCCTGAAAAGGGGCGGGTGCTGAGCAATCGGCATTGTTTCCTCTCATACTCCTCGCCCACATACAGTGCCACAACATGGTGAAACAGGTCACCCTGCACTGAATTCCACCACTTACAACATAACAGGTGCAACAGCTCTACCTAAGACATAGAGGCAAACAAAAAAAGGAGCCTGTGAAGATGAGAAGACAGAGAAATATGGCCCAAAAGAGGAAATAGGTCAATGTTCCAGTGGGAGAACTAAGTGACGAGGAGATAGTCATCCTAACAAACGAAGAGATAGCCAACCTAACAGACACAGAGCTCAAAACACTGCTGATAAAGATGCTCACAGGCTTGACAGATATGCTTAAGTATGGCAGATGCATAAGGGAAGAAGTGAATGCTATGCTAAATAAAATGAAGGAAAATCCACACAAAACCAATGGTGAAGGGAAGGAAACCAGAGTTCAAATCAATGATTTGGAACATAAGCGATAAATAAACAGTCAACCAGTACAGAATGAGGAAACAAAAGTTTTTTAAAATGAGGAGAAGCTTAGAAACCTCTGGGACAACTTTAAAAGTGCCAACATCTGAACCATAGGGGTTCCAGAAGGAGAAGATAAAGAGCAAGAAATTGAAAACTTATGTGAGAGCCTGTGAGCCGTGTGTCGTTGGTTCAATTCCCAGAGGGCACATGACTAGGGTGCATGTCAGGTCTCCAGTTGGGGGCGTGAATGAGAGGCAACCACACAGTGATGTTTCTCTCATTCTCTTTCTCCTTTCCCCTCTCTCTAAAAAAATAAAATAAATAAGTAAACAAATTAATTAATTAATTAATTTTTTAAAAAAGATTAAACAATTAAAAAAATTTCTGTGAGAAAACAATGAAGAAAAACTCCCCAAATTTGGGGAAGGAAATAGACATACAAGTCCAGGAAGCAAAGAGAGTCCCAAACAAGCTGACCCAAAAAGGCCCACACCAAGATACATCATCATTAAAATGCCAAAGGTTCAAGATAAAGAGATAATCTGAAAAGTAGCAAGAAAAAAGGAGAGAGTTACCTACAAAGGGGTGCATATAAGACTTTCAGCTGAGATCCAAGATGGCGGAGGAGTAAGTGGAAGCTACACTAACCTCCTCCCAGGACCAGTCTGGATTTACAACTTAACTTTGGAGAAGTCATCTGGAATAACCAACCAAACACTAGCTGGAGAGAAGTCTAATAACTATGGAGAGACAGAAAAGGCCACCATATCACAATGTGACTGGTAGGGAGTGCAAAGACGTGGAAGGGCTGGCTGGGATCCCACAGGTTTCAGCTGAAGGGACTGAGAAACAGTTCAGCAGCTGGTGGTTCCCCTTGAGAAAGGCAGGGTCTAAACCCCCAGCTGGGCCTCCCAGCCTACAGCAACAGAGCAGAAAGTAAAATAGTATCAGCTGTGAAAAGTGAAAAGCCACAGGGTTTCTGGCTAGCTGACGAGAAACAGCTGGAGAAAGAGAGCTCTTAAGTGGATCAAGTACAAAAATATTTTGGCCCCTAAGAACCCTGGGCTCAAGCAGAAGGAAGGCAGAGAGGACTAGAGATGCTTGGGGAGTATTTGGCGCGGTGGCTCTGAGGGGAGGACTGGGGGAGCAGCTGACCGGGTCCCAATGCTGACTCATCCGCAGTACTGCAGGCAGACCATTCCCCTCTGAGTGGCATCAGCCTGAGAGGAAGCAAAAGCCCTGCCTACAGAAATTAAGCTGCCACACCCTCAGTCCTTAAGCGTGATGGCTAATCACAAGTTGAACAAATTAACAACTAAAGGAGACAGACAAAGGAAATAGATCCCTGAAAGTCTCCAACAGGCAGCCTAGGGCCAGACTGGTACATAATCTGACGCCACCAGGGGCAGAACCAGGAAGTGCAGATTAATCGAAGAAGCAGCAACAAACAATAATAGTCACAAAAATAGGGAGACAGAGAAACAACCCTCCATCGAAAGGAAAAGTAGAATCCCCAGAAAGAGTGCTAAATGAAATAGAGGGGAGCCAACTATCAGATATGGAATTCAAAACATGGATTATGGGAAAGATCAATGAGCTCAGCAAGCTCAAGGAAAACTACAAGGAACTCCATGGAAATAACAAGGAACTCCAGGGAAACTACAAAGAACTTACTGAGAATTACACCAGCATGAAAAAGGACATAGAAGCTATCACTAAGAGCCAGAAGAAAATGAGGAATACAATTTCTGAACTGAATAACACAGTAGAAGGAATTAAAAGCAGGCTACAGGAAGCAGAAGATTGGATCAGTGAGATGGAGGACAACGTAGACAAAAACTCCCAGACAGTGCAACAAAATGAAAAAAGACTGACAAAGAATGAAGAGGTTCTAAGACAGCTGCAGACCAACATGAAACGTAATAATATTCATGTCATAGTAATTCCAGGAGAAGAAGAGCAAGGGATAGAAACCCTGTTTGAAAAACTAATGACAGAAAACTTCCCTAACATGAGGAGAGAAAGAGTCATGCAAGTTCAGGAAGCACAGAGGGTCCAATGAAGATGAACCCCAACAGGCCCACTTCAGGCACATCATAATTAAAATGGACACATTCAAAGACTGAGAGAGAATCCTAAGGGCAGCAAGAGAGAAACAACTAATAACATATAAAGGAGCTCCAATAAGGCTATCATCAGATTTTTCAGTGGAAACACTACAAGCCAGAAGGGAGTGGCAAAAAATATTCCACGCAATGAAAAACAAAGTTCTTCAATCAAGAATACTATACACAGCAAGGCTCTCATTCAAAATGGAAGGTGAAATAAGGAGTTTCCAAGACAAAAAGGGTTAAAAGAATACATCTCCACCAAACCAGCATTGCAAGAGATGCTGAAGGGTCTTTTGTAAGAAGATGAAGAAACAGAGAGAGACAGAGAAACACAAGTACAAAGGGAGGAAATGACAATGAACAAGTTCACATCAGTAATAATCTTAAAGGTAAATGGATTAAATGCACCAATCAAAAGACATAGGGTAGTTGAATGGATTAGAAAGAATGACCCACATATACGCTGTCTACAAGAGACCCACATTAGAATAAAAGATCTACACAGACTGAAAGTGAAGGGATAGAAAAAAGTATTTCAAGCAACTGGACATGAAAAAAATGTTGGTGTAGCAATACTTATATCAGACAAAACACATTTCACAGCAAAGACCATAAAAAGAGACAAAGAAGGTCATTTCATAATAGTTAAGGGTTAAACCAATAAAGAAGATATAATTCTTGTAAACATGTATGCACCCAATTTAGAAGCACCCAAATATATAAGGAAAATCTAGGAAGACTCCAGAAAGATATAGGCTTTAACACTCCATTGTCAACAATGGACAGATCTTTGAAGCAAAGAATACCAAAGATATTGAGGCACTGAACAACACTCTAGATACAATAAACTTAGTCGATATATATAGAATATTTTACCCCAAAGAAGCAAAATATAGATTCTTTTCAAGTGCACATGGAACATTTTCAGAGTTATACCACATGGTAGGACACAAAACAAGCGCAAACAAATTCAAGAAAATTGAAATTATATCAAGCATCTTCTCAGATCACAATGGATTAAAATTGGAAATCAACCTAAAGGAAAAAACTTAAAACATTCAAACTCATGGAGAATGAATACCGTGCCATTAAATAATGAATGGGTTAATAATGACATCAAGGAAGAAATCAAGAGGTTTATGGAAACTAATGATAATGAACACACAACAACCCAAAATCTATGCGATAAAGTGAAAGCAGTCCTGAGAGGAAAGTTCATAGCAATACAGGCCTACCTTAAAAAGGATAGAAGAATCGCTAATAAAAAATTTAACCCTACAGCTACAAGAACTAGTGGAAGAACAACTAGCAAAGCCCAGAGTGAGTAGAAGAAAGGAAATCAAGATCAGAGCAGAATTAAATGACATAGAGACTAAACTAACAATTTAAAAGATCAACAAAAGTAGGAGCTGGTTCTTTGAAAAGATGAACAAAATCGACACGTATTTAACCAGGATCATCAAGAAAAAAAGAGAGAGAACCAAAATAAGTAAAATCAGAATCGAAAGAGGAGAAATCAGGACAGATACTACAGAAATACAAAATATTGTAAGAAATTATTATGAACAACTGTATGGCAAGAAATTTGACAAACTAGAGGAAATGAACAAATTCCTCGAAACCTATAGTCTTCCAAAACTGAATCAAGAAGAAGCAGAAAGCCTGAACAGACCAATAACAACTAGTGAAAGTGAAGCAGTAATTAAAAAACTCCCGGCACACAAACACCCTGGACTGGATGGCTTCACAGTTGAATTCTACAAAACATTTAGGAAAGAACTAACTCCAAACCTCCTCAGACTATTCCAAAAAAATCAAAGAAGAGGGAAAACTCCCAAACCAGTTCTATGAAGCCAATATTACCCTAATTCAAAAACCAGGTCAAGACACAACAAAGGAAGAAAACTACAGGCCAATATCGCTGATGAACATAGATGCTAAAATCCTCAACAAAATATTGGCAAAATGGATCCAGCAACACATTAGATACATAATATACCACAATAAAGTGGGATTCATCCCAGGGATGCAAGGATGGTTTAATATTCACAAATCAATAAACGTAATACACCAGTAAACAAAATGAAATACATAAACCAAATGATCATATCAATAGATGCAGTAAAAGCATTATATAAAGTACAACACCCATTTATGAGGAAAACTCTCAGAAAAATGGGAATAGAGGGAGCATACCTCAACATACAAAGACCATATACGAGAAACCTGAAGCCAACATCATACTCGATGGGCAAAAACTGAGAGCATTCCCCCTGAGGTCAGGAATGAGACAAGAATATCCACTCTCTCCACTCCTATTTAACATAGTCTTGGAGGTTGTAGCCACAGCAATCAGACAAGAAAGAGAAATAAAAGGCATCCAAATTAGAAAAGAGGAAGTAAAACTGTCATTATTTGCAGACGATATCATAGTGTACATAGAAAACCCTATAGACTCCACAGAAAAACTACTCGATCTAAAAAGTGAATTCTGCAAAATAGCAGGGTACAAAGTCAATACTCAGAAATGAAAGGCATTTCTGTACACCAACAATAAAATTTCAAAGATAGAAACTAAAAGAAAAATCCCATTTACTATAGCAACAAGAAAAATAAAGTACCTATGAATAAACTTAACCAAGGAGGTAAAAGACATGTACTCAGAAAACTACATAACACTGAAGAAAGAAATCAAGAAAGATACAAATAAATAGAAGCATATACCATGTTCATGGATGGGAAGAATCAATTTCATCAAAATGTTCATACTACCCAAAGCAATTTATAGATTCAATGCAATCCCTATTTAAATACCAATGACATTTTTCGCGGACCTAAAATAAATATTTCACAAACTTATATGGAACAACAACAACAACAAAAAGCCAGAATAGCCACAACAATTTTGAGGAAGAAAAACACAGTGGGAGGAATCACAATACCTGATATCAAACTATACTACAAGGCCATGGTAATGAAAACAGTCTGATACTGGCATAAGAACAGACATATAGATCAATGGAACAGAATAGAGACCCCTGAAATAAACCCAGGTATATATGGTCAACTAATATTTGACAAAGGGGGAAAGAACATCAAATGGAGTGAAAAGAGCCTCTTCAACAAATGGTGTTGGGAGAACTGGACAGGAACATGCAAAAAAATGAAACTAGACCACCAACTTTCACCATACACCAGAATAGACTCAAGATGGATCAAAGACTTAAATGTAAACTGTGACACCATAAAAATCATAGAGGAAAACGTATGCAGGAAAATTTCGGATATCTTGCATTGCAACATTTTCACTGATATATCTCCTAAGGCAAGGGAAATAAAGGAAAGAATAAACAAATGCGACTACATCAAACTAAAGAGTTTCTGCTGAGCAAAAGAAAACATCAGCATGATGAAAAGGGAACCAACCATATGGGAAAATATATTTGCCAATGATACCTGAGACAAGGTATTAATCTCCAAAATATATAATGAACTTATACATCTGAACACCAAGAAGACAAACAACCCAATTAAAAAATGGTCAAAGGACCTAAACAAACACTTCTCCAAAGAGGACATACAGAGGTTCCATAGGCATATGAAAGAATTATCATCATCACTAGCCATCAGAGAGATGCAGATAAAAACCACAATGAGATACCACCTCATACCAGTCAGAACGGCTGTCATCAACAAATCAGCAAACAACTTGTGCTGGCGAGTATTTGGAGAGAAGGGAACCCTACGGCACTCTTGGTGGGAATGCAGACTGGTGCAGGCACTGTGAAAAACGGTATGAAATTTCCCCCATAAATTAAAAATGGAACTGCCTTTTTAACCAGCAATTTCATTGCTAGGATTATATCTTATGAGTCCTGAAACACCAGTTCAAGAGAACCTAAACCCCTGTGTTCATCACAGCACTATTTACAATAGGCAAATGCTGGAAGCAACATAAGTGTCCATCTGTAGATAAGTGGATCAAAAAACAGTGGTAGATTTACACAATGGAATACTATGTAGCAGAAAGAAAGACGGAACTTCTACCATTTGCAAAAACATGAATAGAACTAGAGAGAATTATGCTTGGGAAAATAAGCCAGGCAATGAAAGAAAAATACCTTATGCTATCACCTATTACAGGAGACTAATGAACAACACAAACAAATGAGCAAAATTGAACCAGAGGTATGTAAACAAGGAGTAGACTAACTGTGAAAAGTGGGTAGGAGGGAGGGAGAGAAGCATAAAAAGGAGAATGGTCTATTCAAAGAACATGTATAAATGACCCGTTGACATGGAAAACTGGGTGCGACTTACTGTGGGAGAAGGGCTGGACAGGGTGCGGGGAAGCAATTGGGAAATATGTGGAACAATTATAATAGAAAAACAAACAATCAAAAGTTATTAATGGGGAAAAAAAAGAAAATATAGAGAATGAAAATGCAATATTAGTGATAATTAGAAGGACAAGGATTTTCCTTCACACTGTATATTTTTCTCCCTCCCTGATCCCTCCAGTTTTTGGCATTCTGAAGAAGTAAGTAATGACATAAGGTTCTTTGTATAAAACTAATAAGACCATTTCATAGAGGTGTTGTTGACCAAGACTGACTGGAATGTCATGCCTAAAGGAGACATGTTTGGGCTTGGTTGTTACCAAAAAGCACTGAGGAACTAGGATTGACTTTTGAAGGTAATAAAAGCCCACCAGAGAAAAGGCCTGGTGCCTTGGTTGGTTGTGCGGTCCATGGCAATCTCTCCAGGGAAGGAAGAAAGGTTGCTTTTCTAAAAAATAGCTAGAAGGTACCTTAAGGCACAATGGAAAACCTGAATGACTTGAAAAGGGCATGTGTTTACAGGCAAGGCTGAATGACAGGTATATGGTTCAGCTTCTGTGCCCTGAAAGGCAGACTGAAGGTCATCCTAAATGTTCCTTGTGTAAGTTCCAGCAAAGCACACTTAAAGATCATAAGCGATCATTTGCTCCTCTTGTTGTGTTTATGCAAACAAACAAATTAAGACTGGACTTAATGCAGTCTCTTTAATGACAAGGAGGGTAATCTTAGGGAGAAAAATCATTATTCAAGGAAAATCACAATGCTCACTGGTAGACTATAAAGTAGTGCAGCTAAATGTCTTTAAAGTCTCTTTTCATTTAAAGTTTTTTTTCATTTGAAAGTTAAACTAGTCTGTGGCATCATCAAAGATGCTTAAGTTACAGGCAAGAAGAATGTCAAATGCCTTGCAATTGGATGTCTTTTCAATAAGACAGCCTTAAAGATTTAGAGACTTGTTTGTGGGTTATGTTGCATAGATTAACATGTGTTTTCTGTTTTCAGAGGGCATAAGCCTATGATCTTATTGTCTGAGTTATTGTCTGTACATATATGCCTCACTTAATCCTGTCCGCATCGCTGCTTCATGAGACTCAATGGTTTGGCTGAGCTAAGTGGCTGGGTTGGTGAAGAATGGGATGTTCTGTAGGCTTCACTTTAAAACTGGTTTCTCTTTTCTACCCTAATGGCTTGAACAGAAAGAGCCCAGAGGTCTGAAAGGGAGGAAACCTAAAATATTCCCCTCAGCCCAAACTAGTACAGTGGGCAAAAAGTTTTTGGACAAGTGTGACATGCCTGGCACACCTTCCTCCAAAGAAGCCCCTTTTTTCCCCCAATGTTGGACATTGAAAAATTAATACCTGCCTTTTGTCTTCTAGTGGTTATGGATTGAGTGATGCCTTTTAACCCTGTTGCCAAATCTGTTGCCCCTAGAATGCAACAAGGATGCCAGTCTGTTAAACCAAGCATGCTGTTGTCCAGGGACAGCTAACTGACCTGGAGTCTGCAAGATCCTTCCTCTCGTGGGAAGACCACCCTCCCCTCCACACCTCCTCTCTTATTTGTGATTTCTGGACCCGAGGGTACATAAGATGACAACTATGCCCAGCTTGAAGCAGTTAGAGGAGCATGAGACCTTCACCCATTGTCCTTTATAAGATTATAAAGGGTCTCAAGTCTGAGAAGTGGGGATTGTTATAAAATAATTAATTAATTAATTAATTTTTAAAAAGAATAATATAAGAAAAGGTGAAGCTGGAGAACTTGTATGCTCGACCCATGGGCATGGACTTGGGGGGGGGGCGGATTCCTGGTGGAAGGTGGGTTCTGGGTAGAGGGGAGCAAAGGGAAAAAAATTGAAACTACTTTAACTATATAATCAATAAAATATACTTTAAAAAGTCTTTATCAAGTATTATGAGGTCTATCTGGAAAAAGTTGATCCATTGTTAATATAACAAGAACTGTTTGCACAACATCAATGTAACCTGGCAGCCAAGGAGAGTGGACTGGAATGCACATGCATGAACAGTGACAACTTCACTGTACTAGTAAGTGGGGGGCAGTAAACATCATTGAGTGAGCTTGGGTACTCTGTGGTCATCACATTCAAAATGACTGAGTGAGTAGAGCAACAAATCTGCATGAAATTTTGTGTAAAACTTGAACATTTCTCTGTGACAACTATTTGGATGATTCAGAAGGCTTTTGGGGACAATGCAGCAAGTGCAGTGCAAATAAAACTGGCACAAATGCTTCAAAGATTTTCCAGAATCTGTTGAATGTGATCCATGTTCTGGAAGGCCTGCAACAAATGGAACACCTGAGAATGTTGAACATGTACAGGCTTCAATCCACAAAAACTTCTGATTTTTGCCAAATCTAAAATCACCTTTGAAGGGGAAAAGATTTCAGACTGTCCGTGAGATTCAGGAAAATACAATGAGGCAACTAATGGTGATTTAAACAAAGGATTTTTGCAGTGTTTGGAACAATGGAAGAGATGTTGGAAGAACTGTGTGTGGTCCCAAGGTGCTTCCTTTGAAGGAGAACGAGGCATCATTGTCCTATGTACAATGTTTCTTTTATCTTTTTCAATAAATGTTTCTATTTTTCTTATTACATGGTTGGATACTTTCTGGACACACCTCATATATTTAGTACTTGTTACATGAGCTGTAAATGTAAAGAAGGTAATGGATAGCAGACGGGGGCCCTACTCCAGTCACATCCACTAGAAAGCTCTAGAATAAATGGTGAGTGTTTCAGTCTGGTCTGTAGTGAAGGAACACTGCCGAGGGCAGCTTTTCTAGGCGCTTTTCCAGAATTGCTTCAGGCTTAACCTCTTACCTCAGCAAAATAACTAGATCCGCATCACAGGACAACTTTTCAAGCCCATGAGCACCCTCATTCCGAATGTAATGGATTTTCTCCCTAGAGTAATGTAGAAAAGAAAATAACCGATACATGCTGACACATAAACAAAGGAATGAATCCTTCTCTGACCCCTTTATTCTCTTACAATGCGGCTGAACAGTGCTATCCTAATTCGAGCCCAGTATATATTTTTTGTATTTTAAGTTTCATTGCAGGTTCCCATAATACTCTATAAGGAATCACCTCTCCTTAGATCCACACAGGGACGTAAGATAAGGAGCAAAACAAAGGTAGGTCTTTGATTAGCTATGACAGTCAAGAGTGGAGCTGGGCAAGGAGACCTCCTGAAGGATTTTTGTGGGCTTGTGACATCGTGGCAGTCATGGGAAAAAAAAGAATGCAAATATCTCTTGAGAAACATTGTGACTGATGAAAAATGTATAATGTATATGCTGGGCATAAATAAAGTCTGACTTCCAGAACACATGATAACCTCCTGGATTGGTCTGAGCATAGCCCTACATTTCTCTTTTTGATTACAATTCATGCATTCTGACCCTTTTTTACAGTCTCCAATTCCAGCATGACAAATTAATGCAATGTCTATAGAAAAATAGCATTTATTTTGATCAAATGAATGTTGTAATCTGTTTCTCTGACATTCAAATATTGAAATATAAACACCATAGTCAAGATTCATTTCATTGCATGCACATTTCAAATAACTAAAAAAAAAATTCTTGAAGTAATGCAGCATAAATCTGGAATATTTAGGAATCAAGTCTTAAGTTATTTAAGTTTTTTTTTTCTTTTGCACATTGAAATCCTAAAGCCAAAAGTAAGAGTGTTAGGAGGTGAAAACTTTAGCATGTGATTAGGTCATAAGCGCAGAGCCCTCATGTATGAGATTAGTGCCTTGTACCTTTCTTCCATGTGAGAAAATGAGAAGCTTGCAACCTTAAAAAGAGCCCTCGCTCTGATTATAATAGCACCATGATTTTGGACTTCCAGTCTCCAAACTGTGAACAGTAACTTTCTTATGTTTCCAAGCCACCCAGTTGGCGGTTTTTTGCTACACCCAGCCCAAAATGACGAAGACAGACACCATCTACCACTAATCTTCAGAAGCATTACACCTGGTTATCATTCCTCTTGGCTCCTCAGTCCCATGTTCAAGTAGTCATCATCCTCTATTGTTTTGGCATTCACAATATCACCACAAACTCCTCTGTCTCCTCCACCCATGATGTACTATCATCCATTCTTCTACATCGCCCCACTTCTTTATTTTATTTTTTTTATCTTTTTTTAATTTCTTTTTTATTGTCATCTATTACAGTTGACCCCCATTTCCCCACCATTGGTGTCCCCTGCCTAACCCACCCCCGCCCTTCTCCCTCAGTCAATACCCACCCTGTTGTATGGATTCATGGGTCATTCATACATGTTCCTTGACTAGACCATTCCCCATCATGCCCCTTTCCCCTCCTTCCCCCATCCCTCTGGCCACTGTCAGTCTGTTCCTTGTTTCCATACCTCTGGTTCTATTTTGCTAATTTGTTTGTCTTGTTCATTAGGTTCCTGTATTAGGTGATATTATATGGTATTTGTCTTTTGCTGGGTGGCCTATATCACTAAGTATAATACTTTCCAGTCCCATCCATGCTGTTGCAAAAGATAGGAGTTCCTTCTTTCTTTCTGCTGCATAGTATTCCATTGTGTAAATGTACCACAGGTTTTTGATCCACTCATCCACAGATGGGCAGTTAGACTGTTTCCAGCACTTGGTTATTGTAAATAGCACTGCTATAAACAAATAGGTGCATAGCTTCTTTTGAATTGGCGTTTCAGAATTCTTTAGGTGTAATCCCAGCAGTAGATTTTCTGGATCAAAAGGCAGTTTCATTTTTAGTTTTTAGGGGAAATTCCATACTGTCTTCCACAGTGGATGCACTAGCCTTCATTCCTACCAACAATGCATTAGAGTTCCCTTTTTGCCACATCCTCACTAGCACTTGCTGTTTGTTGACTTGTTAGTGATGGCCATTCTGACTGGTTTGAGGTAGTATCTCATTGTGGTTTTAATTTACATCTCTCTGTTGTCTAGTGATGTTGAGATCCTTTCATATTTCCATATGTCTAGGGGCCCTCTATATGTCCTCCTTGAAGAAGTGCCTGTTCAGTCCTTTATACTTCTTAAATTGGATATTCTGTCTTCGTGGTGTTAGTCATATAAGTTCTTTATATATTTTGGAGATCAAATCCTTGTCCAAGGTATCATTGGCAAATATGTTTCCCCATACAGTTGGTTCCTTTTTCATTTTGCTGATTTTTTCCTTAGCTGAGCAGAAACATTTTGGTTTGATGTAATCCCATTTGTTCATTCTTTCCTTTATTTCCATTGCCTTAGAAGATATATTGGTGAAAATGTTGCTGTATAGGACATCTGAAATTGTACTGTCTATATTTTCATCTATGATTTTTATGGTGTCACTCATTATATTAAATCATTGATCTATCTTGAGGTTATTCTGGTGTATGGTGAAAGTTGGTGCTCTTGTTTTATTTTTTTGTATGTCCCTGTCCAGTTCTCCCAACACCATTTGTTGAAGAGACTATTTTCACTCAATTTTATGCCCCTTCCCCTTTTGTCAAATATTAATTGACCTCGGCTCATTTATGGGCACTCTTTTCTGTTCCATTGGTCTGTGCATTTGTTCTTATGCAAGTTGCAGACTATTTTTATTACAGTGACTTTATAATATAGCTTTATATCAGGTATTGTGATTCCTTCTACTGTGTTCTTTCTCAAGATACCTGGGGCTATTTAGGGTTATTTTTGGTTCCATAAAAAATTTTGAAGTATTTGTTATATGTCTGTGAAATATGTTATTGGTATTTTAATTGGGATTGCATTGAATCTATAAATTTCTTTTTGAAGTATGGACATTTTAATGATGTTAATTCTTCCAATCTATAAACATAGTATATGCTTCCATTTATTTGTATCTTCCTTAATTTATTTCTTCAGTGTTCTGTAGTTTTCTGTGTACAGGTCTTTGACCTCTTTGGTTAAGTTTACTTCTAAGTACTTTATTTTTCTTCTTGCTATAGTAAATGGGATTATTTTTCTAGTTTCTACCTCTGATATTTCATTGCCAAATTGGTGTATAAAAATGCCTTTGATTTCTGAATATTGACTTTGCATCCCACTATTTTGCCCAATTCACTTAATAAGTCAAGTAGGTTTTTGCTGGCGTCTATAGGGATTCCTGTGTACACTATCAAGTCATCTGCAAATAATGACAGTTTTACTTTCTCTTTTCCAATTTGGATGCCTTTTATTTATTTTTCTTGTCTGATCAATGTGGCTAGAACTTCCAAAGCAATGTGAATAGAAGGAGAGAGAGCGAACACTTTTGTTCTTTATCTTAGGGAGAAAGTTTTAGTTTTTTCCCATTGAGTATGATGTTGACTTCAGGTTTCTCATATATGGCATTTATTATGTTGAGGTATGCTCCCTCTATACCTACATTGCCTAGTGTTTTCATTACAAATGGATACTGAACTTTATAAAATGCTTTTTCAGCATTTATTGATATGTTCATGCGATTTTTTTCTTTCATTTTGTTTATGTGATGTATTATATTTATTGATTTTCAAATATTATACCATCCTTGCATCCATGGGATGAATCTCACTTGATCATGGTGTATGATCTTTTCAATGTTTTGATGGATTCAGTTTGCCATTATTTTATTGAGGAGTTTCACTTCTCTGTACATCAGTGATATTGGCCTGTATTTTTCTTTCTTTGTTGTGTCTTGACCTGGTTTTAGAATTAGGATAATACTGTCCTCATAGAAAGAGTTTGTAGTTTTTTCTCTTTTTGGATTTTGAATAGTATGAGAAGGATAGGAGTTAGTTCTTCCCTAAATGTTTGCTAAAATTCACCTGTGAAGGCATCTGATCTGGGGCTTTTGTGTGTCAGCAATTTTTGACTACAGCTTCAATTTCACCAGTTGTTATCAGTTTATTCAGACTTTCTGCTTCTTCTTGATTAAATTAGGAAGATTATATGTTTCCAGAAATTGGTCCATTTCACCCAGGTTGTCAAATTTCTTGGCACATAGATGTTCATAGTAATTTCTTGCAAACCTTTGTATTTCTGTGGTAACAGTTGTGATTTCTCCTCTTTCTTTTCTGACTTTGTTTGGGTCCTCTCTCCTTTTTTCTTCATTAAAGGATCATTGACTTTTATTATCTTTTCAAAGAACCAGCTTCTGGATTTACTGATCCTTTGAAATAATCTTTTAGTTTCTATGTCATTTAATTCCGATCTGATCTTGATGATTCCTTCCTTCTGTTTGCTCTGAGGTTGTTCCTCAAGTTCTTGTAGATATAGGTTTAGGTTTTTATTTAAAATTATTCTATACTTTTAGGTAGGCCTGTATGTCTATGAACTTCTTTTTCAGGACTGCATTTTTGTGTCCCATCAGTTTTGGGATTTCGTATTTCCAAGAACTTTTTTATTTCTTCCTTGATCTCATCGTTAACCCATTCAATATTTTAATAGCATGTTATTCAGTCTCCATGTATTTGAATGTATTTGAGTTTTTTCCTTGAGTTTGATTTCTAGTTTCAAGCCATTGTGATACAAGAAGATGCTTAATATGATGTTAACTTTCTTGAATTTGTCAAGGCTTGTTTTGTGCCCTACCATGTGGTTTATCTTTTTTTAATATGTTTTATTGATTATACTGTTACAGTTGTCCCAATTTCCCTTCCCTCTGCTCCCCTCCACCCAGTGGTCCCCCTCCTTCCAGTTGTCCCCCTCTTTTAGTTCATGTCCATTGGTTGTGCATATAGTTCTTCTCAACCTTTTCCTGTCTACTCCACTTCCTCCTACAATGCTTCTTAATTCCTGTACGATTTCCGTCCCTTCCCCCCTTCCCCCTCCCTGCTGACCTCCCCCCAATATGTTCCGCATACCTATAGTTCTTTTTCCATTCTCGTTTCCTATTTAGTTTGCCTTTGTTTCAATTCCCTAGCTTCTGTTGTTGGTTCTTGTGATGCAGTTTTCATTTTAGTGTTCATAGTTTTGATCCTCCTTTTTCTAAACCAGTCCCTTTAACATCTCATATAATAGTGGTTTCGATCTAATGAACTCTTTCAGTTTTATTTTGTCCTGGAAGCACTTTCTCTGCCCTTCTATTCTGAATGACAATTTCGCTGGATAGAGTATTCGTGGTTGTAGGTTTTTGATTTTTATTACTTTAAATATTTCTTGCCAATCCCTTCTTGTCTGCAGGGTCTCCCTTTAGAAGTCAGCTGACAGTCTAATTGGGACCCCTTTGTACATGATTCTTTTCTTCTCTCTTGCTGCTTTTAAGATTCTCTCTTTATCTTTAACTTTTGACATTTTGATTATAATGTGTCTTGGAGTGGTTCTCCCTGGGTCCAGTTTTTCTGGAACTCTCTGTGCTTCCTGGACCTGTAAGTCTATTTCCTTCCCCAAGTTTGGCAAGTTCTGCTTTATTATATTTTCACTTAATTTTTCAATTTCTAGTTCATCTTCTTCGCCCTCTGGCAATCATATAATTCTTATGTTTGATCTCTTATAGCCATCCCAGAGGTTTCTGATACTCTTCTCACTTTCCTTGCTTCCTGTTTCCTCTCTCCATACTGGTTGAGTATTTGTTCCTTCTCTATGTTCTGGTTTGTTGATTTGAACTCTGGATTTTATTTCCTCACCATTTGTCTCATATGTGTTTTTGTTTTTTTCAATATGAGTGGTTTTCAATCCTTTCTCGTCTTTTTCCAAATCTTTTGTTAATTCTGTAAGCCACCTAATAACAATGGCTCTGAACTTAGCCTTTGACATGTTTCTTATTTGTTTACCTGTCACATTCTTCATCTGTTGCCTGGTTAGCTGTGCCACCAGGATTTTTATAATTGTCTGCCTCATTTTTGACAGATTTGCATTTTGCTTTCTTGGGCCGGCTATAGGGGGCAGAGCCTGTGTACTCGTCACAACCCAGCAACTGGCAGTGATCCGCAACCTTTTTCGCCATGCTGTGGCACTTTGTCGTCACTGCCCAGAGACTGGTGGCGATCCGCAACCTATTTCACGGCGCTGTGGCACTCTGTGTGGGGGCAGGGGCCCAAGATGGATTCTTGCCATTATTCTCTGCTGGGAGACCCGGATCCGTCCTCCCGACCTCTGGACTTCACTGTCTGAGGCAATGAGGTGGCTGCTTTTCCCAGCGTTAAGGTCGGGAGACGCTGGGGCTCTACTGCAGCCAGGACTGCTCTCCCTGACGCTGTCCCTGGTGCTACCGCAAACAGCACCACCCACTTTCGCTCTTCTTACCTGCCCGACGAGCGCCGCTGGTTTATAACTTCATATGTTGGGCTTCCGTGTAGTTTTATTTTCTGGAATTTCTAGTTATCTTTTGTTTTGAGGTAGTTGTATTCCTTTCTAGTTGTAGAGGGAGACAGAATGTGTCAGTCTAAGCCTCCATCTTGGCCGGAAGTCTTGTGGTTTATCTTTAAAAATGTTCCATATGCATCTGAAAAGAAAATATATTTTGCTTCTTTGGGGTGGAAGGTTTTGAATATATATCATTAAATCTATTTGATCTAGAGTGCTGTTCAATGCCACAATATCATTGTTGATTCTTTGTTTGGAAGACCTATTCATTGTTGACAATGGGGTGTTAATATCCCTAGTGTGAGTGTAGTACTGTTGATATCTTCCTTCAAGTCTTCCAAGATTTTCCTTTTGTATTTAGGTGCTCCTATATTGGATTCATATATGTTTAGAAGGGTTTTATTTTATTGATGGGTTACTCCTTTTAGTATTATGTAGTGTCCTTTGTCTCTTTTTATGGCCTTTTTTCAAATCTATTTTGTCTGATATAAGTATGGTTACCTGTGTTTTGTTTCTTGTCTTGGGTTGGAGCATATTTTCCATTCCTTAACTATCAGTCTATGTAGATCTCCTGTTCTGAGGTGGGTCTCTTGTAGACAGCATATATATATATAGGTCATGTTTTCTTATCCTCAGCTACCCTATCCCTTTTGATTGGAGCATTTAATCCATTTACATTTAAGGTTGTTATTGACAGGTAATTATTCATTGCCATTTTTTCCTTTGTACCTGTGTACCCCCCCACACTCTTTTTCTTCATCTCCTAAAGTAGTTCCTTTAAGATTTCTTGCAATCCTGGTTTGATAAAATGTATTATTTTAGCCTTTTTTCCCCCCTTTGGTCTGGGAAACTTCTTATTTCACCTTCAATTTTATATGAGAGCATTGATGAGTAGTATAGTCTTGTAGGCTTTGCTTTCATTACATGAAATATTTCTTGCCATTCCCTCTGTCTTTAGTGTGTTGAACAATCAACTGAGAGCCCTTGCAGAGCTCCCTTGTATGTTATTAACAATTTCCCTCTTCCTGCCTTTAGGATTCTCACTTTGTCTTTAAATTTTGCCATTTTAATTATAATATCTTAGAGTGGGCATCTTGTATTCATGCTGTTGATACCTTCTGTACTTCCTGGACTTAAATGACTTTCCCCTCATCGAGTTAGGAATGTTTTCTGTTATTATTTTTCAATCTCTTTGTCCTCTTCTCCCCCTAGTATGCTTATGATATGAATATTATCACATTTCATGTTGTCCTGCAGTTCCATTATTCTCTCTTCATTGTTTCTTAGTCTTTTTTTAATTTTGTTGCTCCATCTGGAAGTTTTTTTCTTACCTTGTTCTCCAGCTCACTGACTTGATCATCTTCTTATCTATCCTGCTTTTAATTCCTTATAATACATTCTTTATTTCAGAGATAATATTTTTCATTTTCTCCTCGCTTTTGTTGATAGTTTCTATGTCACTATTTTAAGTGTATTTTATTATGTTGTTACAGTAGTTCCAACTTTTTCCCTCTTTGCTACCCTCTGCCCAGTACTCCCCACTTCCCTCCAGCAATCCCACCACCCTTAGTTCATGTCTATGGGTTTTGCACATAAGTTCTTTGGCTTCACCCTTTCCTATATTATTCTTAACATCCCCCTGTCTATTTTGTACCAACCGATTATGCTTCTTAGTCCCTGCACCATTTCCTTATTTCTTCCCCTCCCCCGTCCCAGCTGATAATCCTTCAAATGATCTCCATACCTATGGTTCTGTTCCTATTCTGCTTTGCTTAGCTGGATTTTGCTTTTATTTTTTAGATTCACTTGTTGGTAGTTGTGAATTTGTTGTCATTTTAGTGTTCATAATTTTTATCTTCTTTTTCTTAGTAAGTCCCTCTGACATTTCATATAATAATGGCTTGGTGATGATGAACTCCTTTAGCTTCACCTTGTCAGGGAAGCACTTCATCTGCCCTTCCATTCTAAATGATAGCTTTGCTGGATAGAATAACCTTTGTTGTACGTTGCTTCTCATCACATTGAATAGTGCTTGCCAGTCCGTTCCTGCCTGCAAAGTGTCCTCTGAGAAATCAGCTGATAATCCTATAGGCACCGTTCTGTAGGCAACTCTCTGCCTATCTCTTGCTGCCCCCAGGACTCTGTCTTTATCTTTCACCTTTGGCATTTCAATCATGATGCATCCTGGTGTGATCCCCTCTGGGTCCAGCTCATCCGGGACGCTCCGTGCTTCCTGGATGTGTATGTTCATCTCCTTTGCAAAATTTGGGAAGTTTTACTCATTTTTTAAAAATTCTTGCTTCCTCATTCTGCACTGGTTGACTGTTTTTTTCTTCCTTATGTTCCAAACCATTGATTTGAACCCCAGTTTCCTTCCCTTTGCCATTGGTTTGTGTGGATTTTCCTTCATTTCACTTAGCATAGCCTTCACTTCTTCTCTTATGCACTTGCCATATTCAAGAATATCTGTCAAGCCTGTGAGCATCTTTATCACCAATGTTTGGAATTCTGCATCTGTTAGGTTGGCTATCTCCTGGTCGCTTAGTTCTCCCACTGGAACCTTGATCCGTTCCCCCTTTTGGTTCATACTTTTCAGTCTCCTCATTCTGACAGGCTCCTGTATTTTTTTGCCTCTGTGTCTTAGGTAGAGCTGTCACTCCTGTTATGTTGTAAAGGGCGGAGCCTTAGGGATTCATTAGTACAGGGCGACCTGTTTCACCAAGTTGTGGTGCTGGATGTGTGGGAACGGTCTGAGAGGGAACAATGTCGCCTGCCCAGCACTTGTCCCTTTTCCAGGCACCTCTCCCATTTCTTCACCGGACTGACACCCCTCTAGCTGCTACCCTGGCTGTCGTTATCAGAGTGGGTGGGTCTGTGGACATTCTAGGACTGTGGGGGCCTTTTAAACAAGAGGACTGTGCTGGGACCCACAGTTTCTGCCTCCATTCCAACCCCCACTCTTCTGCACAGTCAGAAGCAATAAAGCTTGATTTTCCCTGGTGCTGGGACTGTGAGCTTTGAGGTCTGGTGAGGAGCTGGGAACACTCCCCAGGTGTCTCTCCTGACTTTTTAAAACATGTGACTTGCTTTCTGCTGGCCTGCCGCTGCTGCCACTGCTGCCACCACCACACCGCGTCCTTTCGACCCTGGCTCCACCCTTCCTACCTCTCTGGATGAGTATTATATCTTTGTTTGCTGGACTTCCATGCAGTTTGATTTTCTGGAACTTCTGGTTCTTTCTAGTTTTGAGGTAGTTGTATTCCTTCTTAGTTGTGGAGGGAGACGCAGTGTGTGTGTACACCTCTATCTTGGCAGGAAGTCTTCTATGTCATTTTTAATGCTGGTGTAGTTCATAGTAAGTTCCTTGTAGCTTCCCTAGAGTTCCTTGCAGTTCTTACTGAAGTCCTTGAGCATCCTTGTAATGATTATTTTGAACTCAAAGTCTGATAGTTTTGTTGGCTCAATCTCATTTATCACTCTTCCTGGAGATTTCGTCTTTCCTTTCAAATGGGAGCTGTTTCGTTGCCTCCCCATTTTAGATGACTTTTTTTTTCATATTACATTGATCTGCTTTGAATCCCTCTCTTTGTGGTGTGACCTGTGTTAGGAGATCTGTGGGACTCAGTGGTGCAGTCTCCTGATCTCCTGAGCTGATGATCTCAGTATGCCTTTTATGCTTATTGTGTGGGCTCTCTGATTGTAGTTGGGTTTTGGTTGTTTTTGGGTCATTCTTCTGTGCATCATTCTCTCAGGTTGGCTGACTGAGTCACACTGCCCACCATATCTTGTATGCTGTTGTACAAGGGGCTTCCAGAAGAAAACCAAACAACCCAGGAAAAAATCCACACCCATACCCACACCCACAAGTACACTACCAACAGCAAATGAGCAAATATTAATAAATATTTAAAGAGATTGAGACTATTATAAGAAATGGAAAACAAACATGAGATAACTAACTGAAAAAAAATGATTTTGAGAGGGTTGAGGGAGGACAAGTAATAAGAGTAGGGAATAGAAACAAGGTGAAGAAAGAAAGGATATAAAATTTACATAATAGATAAAAAAGGGAGGGGAAAAAGGCAGCATATAGTAAGAAAAGGGAAGAGTATAGTATTATGTTTAATCAAAAATTTGAAAAAAATATAGTGAAGAAAATAAGAACCAATTTTGAGGAAAAGATCCACCACTGCAATATCAACAACACACGAACAAATATTAACAAGGTGGAATGGGTATTAGAAGAAAAAAAGAAAGAAAAGCTCATAAGAATCTAAAGAAAAGTAATTTTGATAGGGTATAGGGAGAAGGAGTACTAAGAGTTAAGAATGAAAACTAGGCTAATACAGGGAAAAATTTAAATTTAAATTGGAAAAAAAGAGCTGGAGGAAGGCAAAATGGAATAGGAGAGGAGAATGTTAAAATTTGAGATTTGATATACAAAAATAGTGAAGACCATGGTGGAACTAATGTCTGTAGAATCCAGTGTTTACCACTATTTTATCTTTCTGGATCTGTCCTTAGTAATGTCAGATGATGTCCTAGTCTGGCCCTAGGCAGGTTGTTTAAGACTATAAGAGATCCACAGTCTGTGGCTGTCTTCCTCAGATTTGGCTGGTCCCCACTGTTCTGTCTTGCTGGCTTTCTATCAGCCCAGGGCCCAGGACTGGTTCATTTAATGACCTGAGAGAACTGCAAGTACCTTTTCCACCTGCTTCCACAGGGAGCCTCTGGTGTGATTGGGAAGGTGGAACAGTGCAGCACTGTTCAGTCTTCAGGAATGATGGTGGGAGTTTTCTCCCACCCCTTCACCACAGGTCTTGGTCTGTCCCAGGTTCTTTTCAATTAGTATGATTTCTGGTAAAATAGCTGTCCATTTCTTGTGAGAGGCCCATCTGTGTAAAAAAGGGAGCTCTTTCCTGCTTGGAACAGATAGCAGTTCTGTCTAGGTGCCAAGGCTCGGTGGGGCCCTGAACACAACTTGTTATGCTTTTCTCTAATCTCCCTGCCCTGATCCTGAGGAACAGTGTGGCTCTTAGTGTCTGGTAAAGGGCCATTTCAGAGCTTTTTCTTTTCTTCCCTATGGAAATGCACCCAGCAGAAGGCTCCTGAGCCTGACCTGACTAATCTGCAGAACCTGTAATCCCACAGATTGGGGTTGGGCTTGCTTATCAGAGAGAGAACCTGCTTTGCTGCACAGAGTGGCATTCTACTCCTGGCCCTCCAGTCCCCAGCCTGCCACTGTCTTGCTGGAGACTCAGGCCTCAGCTCTACTCTTTATGGTCTACTGCTCAGCAGCCATGCCAGGTTGGGTCCCCCAGTTTCTAAAGCACGATTTCTATCCCTCTGAGTTCTGTTTGCAAGGCCACTGTGCACTTTTGCATGTAAGCTCTGGATCTCTGCTGGTCTTGAGTCTCAGCTCAGCTCCTCTTTTAAAAGAGTTTCTGTGTGGCCCCCACACTGCAGCACCGTGCCCTGGCAGGTCTGTTCTCTATGTGCTCCTACTCCCCCAAAATTTCTGTGTCTCTCTTGGTCTGGGCTGGCCATAGCCTATCAGAGCTATGACAGTTTTAGATAGAGTTTCTCTCTGGAGCTCTCCCAGATGGTGCTTGGAAGATCCCCACAGTGATACTATAACATGGGGTATTTGGGGGGTGCACTCACCACACTCACCACTTTCCCCAGTGGTTCTTGACCTTGGGTGGGCCTGCTCCTGTCTCACTCTGTTCCCAGGGCTCACAGCTCCTAAGATGTTCTGCAACCACCCCAACTCTATGCTGCTATAAGTGGCAGGTTGGACTGCTGCAACAACAGTCGCCCTGCCAGGAGAAACCAAGCTGTTCACTGCTGAGTTCTCTGCAGATAGACAGACTCCTGCTCACTCATGCACACTCCCTGCACTCCCATCCATGTATGGTCCCACTCACATGTGCTATCACTAACTCTCTGCTGTATTTTTGAGTTGGCCACTCTGTGGTTTAGCTGCAACATCAATCTGGGTCTGAGAGAAAGTGGATGGAGTTTCCAGCTATTCAGCCATCTTGGGTTCCTCAGATTTCCTTCTTTTTTTTTATGAGCATGGAGTATTTCACTGTGTAAATATACCACAGTTTTTTAAATCCACTCATGTATTGATGGGAACTTGGGCTGTTTTCATATCTTGGCTATTGTAAATAATGCTGCAATGAACATAGAAGTGCATATGTTCTTTCAAATAGTTAATGGACCCTAAGTGATTTGGGGATCTCAGGTTGAGAATCTCAATATTTCATCAAAGGATGTTGACCCACAGTGACATTGGAAACTAATAGGCCATGAAATTAAAATAGTAGACTGACAAGAGCAAGAACTTGCTCTTCAGGAGTTCAGGCTTAAGGGAACTAGGAACCTGGGCACTTTTTATGGTTGAGCTTTTGTTTGTTTTTGGATGTAATATGAGTATGAGTCAGCCTCATTTTAAAGTTCCAAGAATTGAAAATAGAATCCCATCTCCCCATGACCCTGTCCAGAGAAAGAACTTAACGCATCCTCTGGTACCCAGTGGGGACAATAAGGCTTATTTTTTCATCGATATTCTCAAGGGTCATGGACCCAGTCTTGGGTCCACAAAGCTAGTTGCTGTGTTAGAGGGTAGAGAATGGGTTCTCAGAAAACTATTTTTAGTAATAAATCAAAAGGAAGCTACATATAGAAGGTGAATATGAAACCAGAACACCCAAAGGTTAATGATACCTGTTAACTTTAAGGGTTATAGTAGCAGCGCTTATTCTTTCTTTCTTTCATCTAGTGTTTTTATTATGCAACTATTCTGAGTCAAGATTGTGCTTGGTCTGTGTATGTATATTTAGTAGCAAGCAAAACAGACATAGGTCTTACTCTCATGGTACTTATAATCTTTAAGGGACACACATGACAGGCAAATTTGGGTTTTTTTGGGGGGGTGTTTGTTTTTATTTTTTTAAGTCATATATATAGCCACCAAATGTGTTAAGGGTCATGAAATATGTGATCAGAACTCAGTGATCATGGATAATGTGCTGGTGGAGAAAAAGAAGACTATGACTAGACAGAACACAGGGGAGGCTTTTTTAAGCTGGTGACACTAAATTGAAACCTGAAATATGAGAATAAACTGTCTCTAAGATGCAAGGTGAGGATCAGGGAGAGGGTGTGAAAGGCCCAAAGGCAAAATAGTCTTGATGTAGGTGAAGAGTGAATGAAGACCAGTATGGCTTAGGGGTATATTGGGACATTTGAGAGTGAGGCCTTGTCAGAAATGTGAAAGAGTTTGTATTTTCATTAAAGTAAATTGTATATTAAAAATGATTAAAGAGTTTTCATACTGTGTATGTGAGTTGGAAAAATTAACATCATAAAATATACATACTACTCAAAATAATCTATAGACTCAACACAATTCCTACTAAAATATAAATGGAATATTTGACAGATCTTAACTGCTTCCTTCAGTATTCTGTAGTTTTTTTGAGTACAGGTCTTTTACCTTTTTGATTAAGTTTATGCCTAAGTACTTTATTTTTCTTGCTGCCACAGTAAGTGAGATTATTTTCTAGTTTCTATTTCTAATATTTCATTGTTGGTGTACAAAAATGCGTTTGATTTCTGAATATTGACTTTGTATTTGCTATTTTGCCAAGTTCACTTATTACATTGTGTAGTTTTTTGCTAGAGTCTATAGGGATTTCTATATACACTATCATGTTATCTGCAAATAACAACAGATTTACCTCCTCTTTTCCAATTTAGAGGCCTTTTATTTCTTTTTCTTGTCTGAATGCTGCGGCTAGAACTTCCAAGATTATGTTGAATAGGAATATAAAGAGTGGACATTCTTGTCTTGTTTCTGAACTTAGGGGAATTGCTTTCAGTTATCGCCCATTGAGTAGGATACTGGATTCAGGTTTCTCATATATAGTGTCTATTGTGTTGAGGTATGCTCCCTCTATTCCCATTTTGCTAAGTGTTTTCATCATAAACGAATGTTGTACTTTCCTCAAATGCTTTTCAGCATCTATTGATCATATAATTATTGTTTTTCATTTTGTTTATGTGGTGTATTACATTTATTGATTTGTGGATATTAAACCATCCTTGCATTCCTGGGATGAATCACACATGATCATGGTGTATGATATTTTTAATGTTTTGCTGGATATGGTTTGCTTAATCTGGTTTTCTTGAGGATTTTAGCATCTATGTTCATCAGCTATATTGGCATGTAGATTTCTTTCTTTGTTGTGTCTTGTCCTGTTTTTGGATTTAGGATCATACTGGCCACATAGAGTTTGGGAGTCTTTCCTCTCTTGGATTTATAGAATAGTTTCATAAGGATAAAAGTTAGTTCTTCTAAATGCTTGATATAATTCTTCTGATGCCATTTGGTCCAGGACTTTTGTGTGCTGGGAAGTTTTTGTTTTTGTTATTTTAAATATGCTTTATTGTTTACACTATTACAGTTGTTCCAATTTCTTTTCCCTTTGTTCGCCTCTACCCAGTGACCCTCTTCCCTCCAGCTTTCCCCACACTTAGTCCATGCCAATTGGTTGTGCGTATAGTTCTTCTCAACATCTTCCTATCTAATCCACTTCCTCCTACTATGCTTCTTAATTTCTGTACCACTTCCCTCCCTTCCCCCCCTTCTCCTTCCCCACTGGCTTCCCCCCAAAATGTTCCCCATACCTATAATTCTTTAACCACTCTCGTTGAATACTTAGTTTGCCTTTGTTTCAATTCCCTAGCTGCTGTCATTGGTTGTTGTGATACAGTTTTCAATTTAATATTCATAGTTTTGATCCTCCTCCTCCTAAACAAGTCCTTTTAACATTTCATATAACAGTGGTTTGGGTCTGATGAACACCTTCAGTTTTACTTTGTCCTGGAAGCACTTTCTCTGTCATTCTATTCTGAATGACAGCTTTGCTGGATAGAGTAATCGTGGTTGTAGGTATTTGCTTTTCAATACTTACTGGGAAGTTTTTGATTACTGCTTCAATTACACTAGTTGTAATCAATCAGCTTTCGGCTTCTTGATTCAAATTGGAAGATTACATATATCCAGAAATTTGTCAATTTCATCTAGGTTTTCAATTTTCTTGTCATACAATTGTTTATAGTAATTTCTCTCTCTCTCTCTCTCTCTCTCTCTCTCTCTCTCTCTCTCTCTCTTTTAGTTTGTATCACTGGAACAATCATTTATTTATTTATTTTTCTTTTTCTTTATTTTTTTGATTTTTAATTACAGTTGTCACATTTTCCCCCCATTGTTGTCCCCCACCCAGTCCAGCCATTCTCCCACAATCATATTCCTCCGCGTTGTCCATGTCCATAAGTCATTTATACACATTCCTTGACTAAACCCTTCACTTACTTATCCCACTTCTCTCCCTCCGCCTCCCGCCTATTGACTGCTATTCTGCTCCTTGTTCTATTAAGTTCATGTCTTTATGTTGTTCTTTAGTTTCCTGTATTAGGTGATATCACGTGGTATTTTTCTTTCTTTGTCTGGCTTATTTCACTAAGCATAATTCTCTCTAGTTCCATCCATGTTGTTGCAAATGGCAGAAATTCCTTTTTTCTCTCTGCTACATAGTATTCCATTGTGTAAATATACCACAGTTTTTTGATCCACTCATCTACAGATGGGCACTTAGACTATTTCCAGCATTTAGCTACTGTAAACAGTGCTGCTACGAACACAGGGGTGCATAAGTTCTTTTGAATTAGGGTTTTAGGATTTTTCAGGTATACTCCTAGCAGTGGAATCGCTGGTTCAAAAGGCAGTTCCATTTTTAGTTTTTTGAGGTAAGTCCATACTGTTTTCCATAGTGGCTGTACCAGTCTGCATTCCCACCAACAGTGCAGTAGGATTCCCATTTCTCCACATCTTCACCAGGACTTGTTGTTTGTTGATTTGTTGATGATGGCCATTCTGACTGGTGTGAGGCGGTATCTCATTGTGGTTTTTATTTGCATCTCTCTGATGGCTAATGATGTTGAGCATTTTTTCATGTGTCTATGGACATTTTGTATGTCCTCTTCAGAGAAGTGTTTGTTCAGATCCTTTGCCCATTTTTTAATTGGGTCGTTTGTTTTCTTGATGTTGAGTCATATAAGCTCTTTATATATTTTGGAGACCAGTCTCCTGTCTCTGATATCATTGGCAAATATATTTTCCCAATGGTTGGTTTCCTTTTTATCTTGTTGATGTTTTCTTTTGATAAGCAGAAACTCTTTAGTTAGATGTAGTCCCACTGGTTTATTTTTTTCTTTATTTCTCTTGCCTTAGGAGATGTATCCATGAAAATATTGTTACGTGGGATATCTGAAATTTTCCTGCCTATGTTTTCCTCTAGGACTTTTATGGTGTCACATCTTACATTTAAATCTTTGATCCATCTTGAGATTATTCTCGTGTGTGGTGTAAGTTTGTGGTCTAGTTTCATTTTTTTGCCAGTCCCTGTCCAGTTCTCCCAGCACCATTTGTTGAAGAGGCTCTTCTCACTGCATTTAATGTTCCTTCCTTCTTTATCAAATATTAGTTGACCATAGAGGCCTCGGTTTATTTCTGGAGTCTCTCTTCTGTTCCACTTATATGTTTGTTCTTATGCCAGTACCAAACTCTTTTGATCACAGTGGCTTTGTAGTATTGTTTGATATCTGGTGTTGTGATTCCTCCTCCTGTGTTTTTCTATCTCAAGATTGCTTTAGCTATTCGAGGTCTTTTTTGGTTCCATATGAATTTTTGGAGTATTTGTTCTAGGTCTGAGAAAAATGTCATTGGTATTTTAATAGGGATTGCATTGAATCTGTAAATTGCTTTGGGTAGAAGGGCCATCTTGATGATGTTGATTCTTCCCATCCAAGAACATGATATTTGCTTCCATTTATTTGTATCTTCCTTAATTTCTTTCTTCAATGTTACATAATTTTCAGAGTACAGGCCTTTTATCACTTTGGTTAAGTTTATTCTTAGGTACTTTATTTTTCTTGTTGCTACATTAAATGGTATTTTCTTTTCTGTCTCTGTCTCTGATAGTTTATTGTTGGTGTACAGAAATGCCTTCGATTTCTGTATATATATTTTGTACCCTGCTATTTTACCAAATTCATTTATTATATCGAGTAGTCCTTTAGTGGAGTTTATAGGGTTTTCTAGGTATACTATTATGTCATCTGCATATAATGATAGTTTTATTTCTTCTTTCCCAATTTGGATGCCTTTTATTTCTTTTTCTTGTCTGACTGCTGTGGCTAGGACTTCCAACACTATGTTGAATAGGAGTGAAGAGAATGGACAGCCTTGTCTAGTTCCTGATTTTAGGGGGAATGCTTTTAGATTTTGGTATTGATTATGATGTTGGCTTCAGGTTTCTCATATATAGCCTTAATTATGTTAAGGAGTGCTCCTTCTATTCCCTTTTTGCTGAGTGTTTTCATCATAAATGGGTGTTGTACTTTATCAAATGCTTTTTCTGCATCTATTGATATGATCATGTGATTTTTGTCTTTCATTTTGTTTAGGTGATGTATTATATTTATTGATTTGCGACTATTAAACCATCCTTGCATCCCTCGGATGAATCTCACTTGGTCGTGGTGTATGATCTTTTTGATGTATTGTTGGATCTGTTTTCCAATATTTTGTTGAGGATTTTAGCATCTATGTTCATCAGTGATATTGGCCTGTAGTTTTCTTTCTTAGTTGTGTCTTGACCTGGTTTTGGGATTAGGGTAATACTGGCTTCATAGAAAGAGTTTGGGATATTTTCCTCTTCTTGAATATTTTGGAATAGTTTGAGGAGGGTAGGAGTTAGTTCTTCCCTAAATGTTTTGTAAAATTTGCCTGTGAAGCCATTCGGTCCAGGGCTTTTGTGTGCAGGGAGATTTTTTTGTTACTGTTTCAATTTCCTTCTTTGTAATTGATCTGTTGAGACTTTCCACTTCCTGTTGATTCAGTTTTGGAAGGTTGCATGTTTCTAGAAATTTATCCATTTCTTCTAGCTTGTCAAATTTCTTGCCATACAGTTTTTTGTAGTAATTTCTTAAAATCCTTTGTATTTCTGTGGTGTCAGTCATGATTTCTCCTCTTTCATTTCTGATTTTGTTTATTTGGGTCTTCTCTCTTTTTTTCTTGGTGAGCCTGGCTAGAGGCTTGTCGATTTTTTTATTTTTTTCAAAGAAGCAGCTCCTAGTTTTGTCGATCTTTTGAATTGTTTGTTTGATATGTATGTCATTTAGTTCCGCTCTGATCTTGATTATTTCCTTCCTTCTCTTGCCCTAGGCTTCGTTTGTTATTGTTGTTCTAGTTCTTGTAGCTTTAGACTTATATTTTTTTATTTGAGATTCTTCTTTCCTTTTCCTGTACGCCTGTATTGCTATGAACTTCCATCTTAGGACTGCTTTTGCTGTGTCCCATAGGTTTTGGGCTGTTGTGTGTTCATTATCATTACTTTCCAGAAATTTCTTGATTTCTCCTTTGATGTCATTGTTAACCCACTCATTATTTAATAGCATGTTATTCATTCTCCATGATTTTGGGTGTCTTTGATTTTTTTCTCTGAGGTTGATTTCTAGTTTCAAGGCATTGTGGTCTGAAAAGATGCTTGATGTGATTTCAATTTTCTTGAATTTGTTGAGGCTTGTTTTGCATCCTGTCATGTGGTCTATCATTGAAAATGTCCCATGTGTATTTGAAAAAAATGTATATTTTGCTTCTATGGAGTGAAAAGTTTTGTATTTATCAGTTAAGTCCATGTGGTTTAGTGTGTTGTTCAAGGCCTGTGTATCCTTGGTGTTTCTTTGCTTTGAAGATCTGTCTATTGTTGATAATGGAGTGTTAAAGTTCCCTACTATGAGTGTGTTGTTGTTAATATCCTTCTTGTGGTCTTCTAGTATTAGCTTTATATATTTGGGTCCTCCTATGTTGGGTGCATATATGTTTATTGATGTTATATCTTCTTGATGGATTGTTCCTTTAAGTTTTATGAAATGTCTTTCTTTGTCTCTTTTTATTGCCCTTGCTTTGAAATCCTTTTTGTCTGATATGAGGACTGCTACCCCAGCTTTTTTTTTCAGGTCTGTTTGCTTGGAATGTTTTTTTATGTTCCTTTACTTTCAGTCTATGTAAATCTTTTGTTTTGAGGTGTGTTTCTTGTAGACAGCAAATACGTGGGTCCTGTTTTCTTATCCATTCCGTTACCCTATGTCTTTTAATTGGAGCATTTAATCCATTTACATGTAAGGTTATTATTGACGTGTATTTATTCATTTCCCTTTGTACCTCTGTTCCTCTACTCTTTTTTTCTTCTTTTTCTTAAAATATTTCCTTTAGCATCTCTTGCAATGCTGGTTTGGTGGAGATGTATTCTTTTAGTCTTCCTTTGTCTGGGAAACTCCTTATTTCACCTTCCATTTTGAATGAGAGCCTTGCTGGGTAGAGTATTCTTGGTTGTGGGCCTTTGTTTTTCATTGCTTGAAATATTTTTGACCATTTCCTTCTGGCTTGTAGTGTTTCTGTTGAGAAATTTGTCGATAGCCTTATCGGATCTCCCTTGTATGTTATTTGCTGTTTTACTCATGCTGCTTTCAGGATTCTCTCTCTGTCTTTGAATGTTGCCATTTTAATTATGATGTGCCTTGGAGTGGGTTTTTTTGGGTTCCTCTTCATCAGAACTCTCTGTGCTTCCTGAACTTGCATAGCTTTTTCTCTCATCAGGTTGGGAAATTTTTCTGTCATTATTTCTCCTATCAGCTTTTCTATTCCTCGTTCCTCTTCTCCTTTTTAATTCCAATGACTCTGATGTTGTTTTTTCTCATGCTATCCTGTAATTCCCTTACATCTTCTTCATACTTTTTCAATCGTTCTTCAATTTGTTGTATTGTCTGGGAATTTTTTTCTGCATTATCTTCTAGCTCACTAATCTGATCCTCTGCTTCGTTTTGTATGTTTTTGATTGATTCTACTTTGTTTTTCAGTTCAGAGATTGAATTCTTCATTTTTTTCTGATTCTTGTTAATAGTTTCTATGTCCTTTTTTATGCTGGTGTAGTTCTCTGCAAGTTCCCTGTAATTTTCTAGGAGCTAGTGGTAACTTCCTTGGAGGTTGTCTGAGTTGTTTTTGAGGTTGTCAAGTATATTGAGCTTCTTCACCACCATTGTTTTGAATTCCATGTCCGACATTTAGGCTATGTCTTTTCCATTTACCTCTATTTCTGGGGATGCCTCTTTTCTTTTCATTGAGAGGCTGTTTCTACATTTTACGATGTTGGATTATTCTTGTTTGTTTATTTTTGGATTTGTCTGCTTTGATTTCCCACCTTTGTGGTATGAGATTCTTTATAGGAGATTTGGGCATTTCAGTGGTATAGTCTCTTTGATCTCCTGAGCCTGATGTTCTTGTGGTATCCTTTATGTCGTTTGTTTATGCTGTCTGGTTATATTTCAGATGCTCTTTGGTAGGATCTTCCTTCTGGCTAGTTGATTGAGAGTTACTCTATCCACTTTGTCTTGAGTTTCAGTTCAACCTTTGTGTGTCATCTTCTTTTTCTGCGTCCACAGCTGGTCTAATGAGGCAGGCCAGAAGTTCCTGTTTCTTGCAGCAGCGGTGTTTACCTGTGGTAGCAGGTGCGGCGTGT
The DNA here is from genome assembly GCF_987537825.1 of Furipterus horrens. Lineage (NCBI taxonomy): Eukaryota > Metazoa > Chordata > Mammalia > Chiroptera > Furipteridae > Furipterus > Furipterus horrens. Next base: position 64,198,072 of record NW_028327179.1, on the reverse strand, counting down.
TCCTTTGGCGCCTGTTGGAGCTGGCCGAGATGGTTATGCACGTGCATGCCCATGCGTATGCAAGGCGGCCTGAGCGCTAGCCTCAGGCCTGCTGAGCCACGCTCTGGGGGTTGGTCTCTCACCTCTTAGTGCAGGGCCCTGGATAATTGTGCACAGTGGAAGTTAGCATCTGTGTGTTGCTGCTGCCCGCTGTTCCCTCACCGCAGCCGCCCGCCATTCCCGAACCCGCCTGGGCGGTCACAAGCAGAGCCTGAGCAAGTGGTCTGTGCTCCAGCCTGGCACCCACTGGAGCTGGCCAGGGGTGTCTGCACACGGTCTTTTTATGTCCAATGGGCCCTCCCTGCACCAAGTGGGGCACTGATCTTATGTCTGTTGGGGTGTATCTGAGGGGCACCTGCATGCGCGGCCCTGCACACCTGGGCCAGTGAATGAGGGCACTTCCCTATGCGAACCTGCACAACAGAAGGGGAGGGTTGGGAGTGGGTAAGCACACTTCTGCGCCTGGGCTCCTCAAGAATGTCCAATCACCCCCAAACTTTTCTCCCTTCTCCGCAGTTCACAACAGAAAAATATAAAGGAAAATTACGTTCTCACATGCACAGCAGTACGCTGTTTCTTGCCTTTCAGTGCCAATGCCACCTGGTTGAGTCCTGTCTCTGCCAGTGGGCAGAGATCCCCTGTCCTCCAGATTCCTCTCTGGGGAAGCCTGTGGTCACCAGAAAGCCTTTGTGTACTTCCAGCCGCAGTTCGGGTAGCCACCCCAGTCAGAAATCCTGTCTCTTCCTTTTTTTCTCTGCTATCCTTACCAAATACGTCATTCCCAGATTGTTGTTCTCTAATCCAGCAGTGCCAAGGCTCAACTCCTGCCAGTGTCCAGCTGCTCACTGAGATGTTCTGTCTGCAATTAGTACAAACTACAGATGGGTCTCAAGAGCCAGAAAGCGCAGCCTCTCCTCACTCCTCCGCCATCTTCCCCAAAACTGTTTATAGTAATTTCTTATAATCCTTTGTATTTCTGTGGTATCAGTTGTGATTTTTCCTATTTCATTTCATATTTTGTTTATTAGGGTCCTCTCTCTCCTTTTCTTGAAGGGTCCATTTAAAGGCTTGTTGATTTTGTTTATAGTTTCAAAACAAGCTCATGGTTTTAATGATCTTTGAATTGTATGTTTAGTCTCTATGTCATTTAGTGCTTCTCTGATCTTGATGATTTCCTTGCTTCTACTCACTCTGGCCTTTGTTTGTTGTTGTTTCTGTAGTTCTTGTGGCTATTGGGTTAGACTTTTTAATCTGAGAGTCTTCTATTTTTTTTTAAAGATTTTATTTATTTTCAAAGAGAGGAGAAGGGAGGGAGAAAGGGAGAGAAACATCAATGTGTTAGAGATACACTGATTGGTTGCCTCTTGCATGTCTACAACTGGGTACCTGGCCCGGGACTGAGGTACGTGCCCTGACTCGAAAACGAACTGCTGACCCCTTGGTCACAGGCCGGCACTCAATTCCTTTTTAGGTAAGCCTTTATTGCTATGAAGTTATCTCTTAGGACTGGCCTCACTGTGTCTCATAGATTTTGGACTGTTGTGTGTTTATCATCATTTGTTTCCAGAAATTCTTTGATTTCTTCCTTGATGTCAATGTTAACCCATTATTTTGTAGCATGTATTAATTCTCCTTGAACTTGAGTACTTTTATGTTTTTCCTTGAGGTTAGTTTCCAGTTTCAAGCCCTTGGGATCTGAGAAGATGCTTGATATAATTTAAAATTTCTTGAATTGGTTGAGGCTTGTTTTGTGTCCTACCATGTGGTCTATTTTGAATATATTTCATGTGCACTTGAAAAGAATGTATATTTTGCTTCTTTGGGGTAAGAGATTATATATATATATATATAAATTAAATTCATTTGATCTACAGTGTTGTTATATACCTCAATATCCCTGGTGTTTCCTTGCTTTGAAGATCTGTTCATTGTTAACAATGTGCTGTTAAAATTCCCTACTATGAATATGTTGCTGTAGACATCCTTCTTGTAGTCTTCCAAATTTTCCTAATATAATTGGGTGCTCCTGTCTTGGGTGCATATATGTTTGCAACGGTTATATCTTCTTGATGGATTATTCCCTTAAGTTTTATGAAATGTCCCTTTTTGCCTCTTTTTATGGCCTTTGTTGTGAAATATATTTTGGCTGATATAAGTATTGCTACCCAAGCTTTTTTCATGTCCATTTGCTTAGAATACTTTTTCCATCCCTTCACTTTCAGTCTGTGTAGATCTCCTGTTTTAAGGTGGGTTTCTTGTAGACAACGTATATATGGGTCATGTTTCATATTCATTTCACTACCCTATGTCTTTTGATTCAAATGTTTAATCCATTTATATTTAAGGTTATTGTTAATAGGTACTTATTCTTTGTGACTTTTTCCCTTTGTACTTGTTTTTCTCTCCTGCTCTCTTTTTCTTCTACTTAAAACAGTCCCTTTAGCATCTCTTGAAATGCTGATTTGGTGGAGATGTATATTTTTAGTTTTCCTTTCTCTGAGAAACTCTTTATTTCACCTTCCATTTTGAAAGAGAGCCTTGATGGGTAGAGAGTTTTGGTTGTAGGAGTTTGTTTTTCATTGCTTGAAATATGTTTTTGCCATTACCTTCTGGCTTTCAGTATTTCTGTTGAGAAGTCTGTTGATAGTCTTATCTGAGCTTTCTTGTATGTTATTTGTTGTTTGTCTCTTGCTGCCTTTACGATTTGCTATTTGTCTTTGAATGTTATAATTTTAATTATGATGTGTCTTGAAGTGGGCTTTTTTGGATTTATTTTCACTGATACCATCTGTGCTTCTTGGACTTGTGTGAATTTTTCTCCACTCAGGTCAGGCAAGTTTTCTGTTATTACCCTTTCAAGCAGGTTTTCTATCCCTTGGTCCTCTTCTTCTCCCTCTGGTATCCCTAGGGTACAGATATTGTTATATTTTATGTTGTCCTTCAGATCTCTTAAACCCTCTTCATTCTTTTTCAGTCTTTTTTCATTTTGTTGTTCTGTGTGGGAAGTTTTTTCTACATTGCCTTCCAGCTTGCTGATTTAATTCTCTGTTTCATCTAGCCTGCTTTTGATTTCTTCTACTGTGCTCTTCAGTTCAGAAATTGTATTATTCATTTCCTCCTGGCTCTTATTGATAGTTTCTATGTCTTTTTTAATGCTGGTATAGTTCAAAGTAAGATTCTTGTAGCTTCCCTGGAGTTCATTGTAGTTCTGCTGGAGTTCTTTATAGTGTCCTTGGAGTTCTCTGTAATTCCACTGGAGTGTGTTGTCATTTTCTCTGAGTTTGTCAAGTTCATTGTGCTTCCTTATAACCTTTCTTTTGAATTCTATGTCTGATAATTTGGTAGCCTCTGTTTCATCTAGAACTCTTTTCTGGGGATTCCTCCTTTCCTTTTGTTGAGGGGTTGTTTCTATGTCTCCCCATTTTAGTTGACTCTTCTTGTTTATTTTTGTTTCTTAGATTTGTCTGCTTTGACTTCTTATCTTCAATGTATGATAATCCATGATAGGAAACCTGTGGGATTCAGTGGTGCAGTCTCTTTGATCTCCCAAGCTCGATGCTCTTGGGATGCCCTTTATGATGATTATTTGGGCTGTCTAGTTGTATATTGGTTTTGGTTGTTGTGTTGCTCTTTGGTTGGACCTTCCCTCTGGCTAGCTGCATTAGAGCCACTCAGCCCACCAACATCTTAAACTCTTTTGTGCAGATGCTGTTAAAACATAAACACACAACCCAGCAAAAAACCCACACCCTCAAAAATATCCCCCACCCAGAATCACACTATCAGCAGCAAATGAGCCTGTATTAATATACATGTAAATAGATTAACACTATTATACTAAAGGAAAAACAGTTAAGAGTTGACTAACTGAAAGAAAGATAATTTTTGAAAGGGTAGGTGGAAGAGTAATGATAATAGTAATTAAGGACAAGAAAATGCAAGACAGTAAGTAAAATTTACATTGTATGTTGATAAAGGGAGGGAAGAAGGCAGAATGAAGTATGAGAGGGTAAGTGTATAGTATTAGGTTTTATACAGAATTCATAGGATATATATTTAGTGGGAGGGGGAACATAAATAAAACAAAACAAAATAAAGAAGAAGAAGAGAAAGAGATGGTAGGGAACAGATTAAAGAAAGAGCTTCCCCCCATACTATGGCCAACCTTTGGCCTATGATTCATATAGGTATGAAGGGAATAAGAGGGAAAAAGGAAAGTAATAAAAAGTTTAAGAGATGTCCAAAGGAAAGGGTAGTGAATTTAAGATGATAGAGGTAGTAGGTACACTAAGAATGAGGAGTGAAAGCCAGGCTAAGAGAGGAAAAACTTTCCAAACTTAAGCTGAAAGAATGGATACTAGTCATAGTAGGAGAGAAGATAGAATTTAAGACTATCTAACAATAAAATGGCACTAAATAGTATCGATCATTAATCTGCTTAAAGATAAGTGGCTTAAATGTTCCAACCAAAAGAAAAAGGGTAGGTGAATAGTTAAGAAAACAAGACCCATCTATATACTGCTTCAAAAGACCCATCTAAGATTGGAAGATGCATTTTATTCTTTTAACTATGTTACCCTAGTTGTTCCTTCTCCTTTCTTCCTCCTCCTCCTCCTTCTTCTTCTTCCAAGATTTTTTTTGTAAATATGCTTTATTGATTATGCTCTTACAGTTGTCCCAATTCCTCTTCCCTTTGTTCCCCTCTACATAGTGACCCTTCTCACTCCAGTTGTTCCCCCCCTTAGTCCATGCACATTGGTTGTGCATATAGTTCTTCTCAACATCTTCCTATCTACTCCACTCCCTCCTACTATGCTTCTTAACTCCTGTACCATCTACCTCCCTTTCCCAACTTTCCCCTCCCTGCTGACCTCCCCCCAAAATGTTCCCCATACCTATAATTCTTTTCCCACTCTCATTGCCTACTTAGTTTGCCTTTGTTTTGGTTCCCTAGCTTCTATTGCGGGTTGTTGTGATACAGTTTTCATTTTAAGGTTCATAGCTTTGATCCTATTTCTCCTAAACAAGTCCCTTTAATATTTCATATAACAGTGGTTTGGATCCGATGAACTCCTTCAGTTTTACTTTGTCCTGGAAGCACTTTCTCTGACCTTCTATTCTGAATGACAGCTTTGCTGGATAGAGTAATCATGCTTGTAGGTTTTTGCTTTTCATTACTTTGAATATTTCTTGCCAATTTATTCTTGCCTGCAGAGTTTCTTTTGAGACATCAGCTGACAGTCTTATTGGGACCCCTTTGTATGTAGTTCTATTCTTCTCTCTTGCTTCTTTTAAGATTCTCTTTATCCTTAATTTTTGACATTTTGATTATAATGTGTCTTGGTGTGGTTCTTCCTGGGTCCAGTTTTTTTTTGGAACTCCATGCTTCCTGTACCTGTAAGTCTTTTTCTTTCCCCAAGTTAAGAAAATTCTACTTAATTTCTTTTTCACATAATTTTTAAATTTCTAGTTCTTCTTCTGGCAACCTTATGATTCAGATGTTGGTCCGCTTATAGCTGTCCCATAGGTTTCTGAGCCTCTCCTCATTTTCCTCACTTGTTGTTTCCTCTTTCTGCACTGGTTGACTGTTTGTTCCTTTCCTATGTTCCGATTTGTTGATTTGATCCCTGGTTTTCTTTTCCTCACCACTAGTTTCATATGTGTTTTTGTTCATTTCATCAGGACTAGCCTTCATTCTTTCCCCTTCTTGTTTAAGATCTGCTGTTAGGTCTGTAAGCATTTTTATAAGCAAAGCTCTGAAGTGTGCCTCAGAAAGATTTCCTATCTGCTGAGCTGTTAGATTATATATTTGCTGGCTGGTCAACTGCGTCACCAGGATCTCTATCATGATCTGTGCAATCCTGATAGTTTTGTGTTTACCTTTGATTCCTGGATGGGGCTGTCACACCTATGCTATAGGGGGGTGTAGCCCTGTGCACTCATCACAACTGAGCAACCCTTGTCACCATGCTGTGGCATTTTCTGTGGGGGTGGGGGTCCAAGATGGATTCTTGCTGTTCTCTCTCCGCTGAGAAACTGGGAGCCTCCTTCTCCATCCTCACTCCATCTGGGCCTCACAGTCCAAGGCAATGGGGGTCTGCCTTCTCCGGCATTGGAGTTGCATGCTGACGGGTCTGGTCTGCAGCCGGAGATGCTCCCCAGGTGCTTCTTGCCTCCCCTTAAATACAGGTGTCTGTACTTATTGCCATCTGGCCACCATCACTGCTGCTGCCACTGCCAGCACAGCTCTACCTCTCTGCCCCGGCTTCACCCCTCCTACCCATCTGGACAAGCACCACTTCTTTATAACTTCAAGCACTGGACTTCCATTTATTTTCTGGAACTTCTGGCTATTTCTGGTTTTGTGGGAGTTGTAGTCCTTCTTAGTTGTGGCGGGAGATAGAACATGTCAGTCTAGGCCTCCATCTTGGCCAGAAGTCTCCTGTTTGTTCATCTCCATGTGCCAGGCAGAGCTGTTGCTTCTGTTCAATCCTTTCCTTTTAACATTTCTTGCAGTACTGGTTTTGTGTTAACAAACTCCTTTATTTTTCTTTCCTATCTGGGAAGCTTCTTATTTCTCTTTCAGTTTTATATGATAGCCTTGCTGGGTAAAGTAGCCTTTGTTCTAGGTCTTTGCTTTTCATCTCCTTGAATATTTCACACCACTCCCTTCTGGCCTAAAATGTTTTGTTGAGAAATCAGATGACAGTCTAATTTGTGCTCCCTTGTATATAACTACCTGCTTTTCTCTTGCAGCTTTTAGGATTATGATTCTCTCCTTGTCATTAAGCCTTGTTATTTTAATTATGATGTGTCTTGGTATAGGCCTCTTTAATTCCAACTTGTTTGAGACTCTATGAGCTTCCTATACCTGTGTATCTTTTTCCTTCCTTAGATTAGGGAGGTTTTCAATCAATATGTTCTTGATCCATTGGTTGCTGGCTACTCCTGGTATTCCTATGATGCAGATATTATTACACTTCATGTTTTCCAAAATGTTTATTAAGCTCTCATTTTTAAAAAGTTATTTTTTCCCTTTGCTTCTCTGCCTGAGTTTTTTTTGTTTTGTTTTTTAATTTTTTTTTACTTACTCTTTGTAATAACTAATGTCATCCTCTACTTCATCTAACCTGATTATTCCTTCCAGTGTATCATTTACTTCAGATATTGCCTCTTTATTTCTGACTGGTCCTTTTTATGGTGTTTATGTTTTTTGTTTTTTTTTCATGCGGTTGACTATCCTTATAATCATTACTCTAAACTATCTGATAAATTGCTTGCCTGCATTTTATCTATTTCTTCTTCTGGAGAATTCTCTTGGTATTTAACTTGGGGTCTGTATCCTTTTCTTCCCATTTTGGCAGATTCTTTGTATTTTCTGCCTTAGTTGGTAAAATGATCAGTGACATAGCCTCAAACTATAATCAACGGTCTAGCTTAAGCACCATAGGGTGTAGCAGAGTAATTTCTGTGGGCAGAGCTAAAGCTTCACCTCAGGCTGATGTCACTTTGAGAGAAGTGATCCTTTTGAGATGGTTTCTGCAGTATGGGAAGTGACTCAGTACAGAAATCTTTGTGGTTGTTCCTTTAGTTCTCTCCCAAGAGCCATCAACCTCAGAATCTCTTCAAGCATCTCTATTACACTCTGTCCTCCCTCTGTTTTATCCCAGGGTAAATAAAATTTTGTGCTTTGGTCCTTTTAAGAGGCTCTCTGAGTCTCCAGTCAACTCTACCTGGCAGACAGAAACCCTGCTGCTTTTCTCAGTTATATATTATCTGGGTTTCATTCCAACTCTGTTACTGTAGGCTGGGGATCTCAGCTTGGGGTTTAGGCCCCATATTTCTCAGGGGGAACCCAATGGTCATTGAAACATTCATTTGGAACTTAAGTTGCTTTCCATAGGAGCACAGCCAGCCCTCTTATGCCTCCTCAAAACTCCCTACCAGTCTCAGTGTGATGAAGTGGTTTCTTCTGTCTGTCCTTGATTGAAGACTTCTCTCCAGCTTGTGTTCACTTAGTTATTCAGGATTATTTCTCTACAACTTAGGTGTAATTCTAGCTTGGTCCTGGGAGGAGGTTAGTGTAGTTTCTTGGATTAGAAAACTTTTCAATTAGTATTAATCCCCTGAAATTCCTTGGAAATTACCTTAAATTATTATACACCATGATAAAATAAAGAAGCTAATGAAGAAATGGCCCATATTGCTTATTATGGAACTTCATTTCGTGGCACAATAATGAAATTTAGGTAGAGTTGAACATCAGTGGAAGTGACACTATACTCATGCTAAAGCTCAACTGTTTATGCTAAAGAACTTTCATTCATTCGAAAAGTAGTGTTTTCTATATTCAAATTAAAGGACCAGGCACAGAGGAGTCAGAATAAGTACAAAGATAAGGCCCTCTCTAAAGAGCTTATAGTGTTGTTGGGAGACATAAGCACATCACAGAATAAAAGAGATAAGGGGAAATATCTTAAAGATACAAAAAGATTGATTAAAGGAATGCAAAAGAAATACTAAAGTCTGCCTTGATCACCAAATATTTACATTTGATTTGAGCTTTTAAAACAGAATAATATGTCCATAGGAGAGAAGCCATTCTATAAAGGGTGAAAGTAGGAAAGGACACAGAATTTTTTGTGGAGGTGGAAAATACCAGAAGGAAAAATGTAGCACAGGGTGGAGAGTTAGGTCAGGGCCAGACTTTGTCAACCATAGAAATTGTGCTTAGAAATCTTTATTTTATGTGCAATAAGAGCAATGGAAGCTTTTTGAGGCACAGGGCTGACAGAATTAGATCTATTCTATAAGGACACAATCCTGGTTTTAGTAAGGTAACAGGAGCTATCTTCCAAGAGGCCCCTTCAAAGTTCAAGGGGGAAATGATGAAGATCCAAATATTGGTCATGGTAGAGAGAAGACAAAAAGAAAGGACTGGAAGTGAAAAGGTGAGGAGGTAAATATTTAGATGGGAGATGAAGACAGAGGAAGGAATTGAGATAACAGGGAATTTGAGGGACGGTGGTTCTAATTTACACCAGTAAAAGCACAAGGAAAGAGGTGTCAATGAAGGTTTGGTGGAGGGGAAAGAATAAACTGATGTATCCTTACAGGATTAATAAGGATTTTAATAGCAAATAAATTATTTTCCAATGTTCATGATTTATTGAGGAATTCATACAAAGTAGAGTTTTACAGTTGTCAGATAGATTCAAAAGACCAGCGAATGGGAGGTGAGAGGTTAGCAGCAGTAACTGAGTGTGTTCTCACCTAGTTTGTCTGATCTTTTACACACATCCCCATTTAAGCATCTCAATGGTGCCTGCTGTGACCCTATTTCAGTAATGAGGAAAGTAAGAGTAGAGATTGAATAAAATTGACTTGATTGCTAATACCTACCTTAGCAAGAATTCAAACGCTATACATATTCAACTTTTGAAATTCTGGATAGTAAACTGAAGGAAAGAGGTGTTTGAGTTTTTGGTGAGAAAGTGGGATTTAAGTTCAGAGAATATTTTCTTTCTTTATCACTTTGTTACTATTCCTTCCAGATGAAATAATTCAGATTTTCAGATACAGTTGTTCAAAAATGACCCTAATAGACAATAGAACATGTATGATACATTTTTAAAAATTGGAGCACATATGCTTTTCTTGCTTATTTATTTTGAATATGGTCATCATATATGGTTTCTCATTAAATAATTATATTACAAAAATAAAAATTTATGTGGTTCTTTACATAAATAATTTTTAATTAAAAGCATTTTTCTCCATTTCTGTGCTTCTTTCCAAACCAATGGAAATCATTTTAGCATCACATGTGTAATATGTGACAACAATATGACTATTGCCGATTGTGACACTTCTAAGAACATTAGAAGTCCCTGATCCTCTCATTTTGAGTATTCAAATCATAATTTAAATGCATGGATAAAAAGCATCACAAGCTTCTGCTCTTGTGATGAGCTTCTCCATAAAGGTGTTGTGTCACTTGGAAAAATAGCTGGGAAGATCTACGGTTATAGGAGTGAGGGACAAGCTCCTACCTGAGTGTGTGGTTTCTTGCCAAGCTTGGCTGACGCTCTTGAAGCATTTCAAAAATGTTTGGCTGGCGAAGAAATGCCACAATCTTGTCATTATATGCTGTAATAGACAAAAGTGCAGAGTTGTGGTTGGATCTGGAGACCACAGATGATTTCTCTGATGATTGGGAGATAGCTGTTTAATACCAAAATTAATTTAAAAATTTGAAGGACAGACAAAATGACTGGAAGAGAAGGTAGCATACTCATCAAAGCATGTAAGCTCTTGAGGGTGTTTTTTGTGATATAATAGCATTATTATTTTTAAACCACATCAAAAGTCAACTAGATCCAAGTTAATCACCTTCATATCCCAGCATCTTAACTACTTGTTTACTCATTCCTATCTGAGGGGCATTCTGCTCTTATATAGCTTCTCTTGGTCATTTGCCATAATTATTATAACAAAAAATTATGAGTTCAAAAAAATTTCTTTGAGCACTTTTCCCTTATGACTCATGGCCATGATTGATTTCCCAGTAGGGACAATAGAACTCTTTAAATCCATTCACACTCTTTCAACTCACTTCCCTAGATAAAGTGGCATGTGTTTTGAAAGAGGCAGCTGAGTTTAGATATGAAGACTATGTCAACTTATCTCCATAAACACAAAGGAAAGAGCTTTAAATTAAAAAATGTTATCTAACAGCAACTAAATTCATCGCCTAATTAAATTATGCTTCCCTGGACTTAGCTAACAAATTCCTGAGTGGAGTAAAGAAGGGAAATGTGGGTCTGAAAGATAGTGGAGAAGAGAGAGTTCAGAGATAATAGGGGACAAAGCAAGGAGGAAGGGAAAATAAGAAGAGGTTAAAAGGAGTGGAGAATGGGAGTGAATGCTAGAGGAGGAGACTATACCATTAAAGAAGAGGAAAAAACCCTACATAATCCTCAATATTAAATAATTCACAATAAGAAAAACAAGATTAATTATTGGGTATCCAGAGGTTCAAAAAGCACAATACATACCTAGTGGCAATGAATCATGTTGATGCTGGGTTCGAATAGCAGCTACTAGGTTGTGTCCTGGCCTGGCCAATAAAGACCCTCCTCTGTTTCTAGAGACTTCTGAAGCCTAATATAAAAATAAAATTGTTAGCATTGGAAATTTCATCAATTTCAGATGGTCTTTTAATACCAATTTTTCAATATGATGAATAAAAGATTCTGACATCACCTAAGATAAAAAGCAATGAAGTAATAATCCTCAAAGTGATGAAAAGTAAGCATGTTTTTGAAATATGGCTGAGTGATTGATGTACTGTATTGTGGTTTTTAAGAAAGTAATTGTGTCAAATGCTGAATGTTAATCAAATTAATGCACTGAATAGGTGATGTCAGCATCATGGTAGAGTGAAAAGATTTATTTAAGTTATAAAAAGTTAAACAACTATAATTCAACAAAATAAGTCCTGTTTAACACACAGAAATGCCTGAGAGATTCACACACTGAAACATCTGAAGGTGGATGTATTGAAATGAGTAGAGCATGTGGGATGGGGCAAAGAACAAAGAGAGGGTCCTTGGCTGTTGCAGTAGCCATGAAGCAGTTGAGTTTATCTCTCTCATGGAGGAGCAGAAACTATTCTGACCTGAGTAGCGAGCATCCATTGCAACAAAACCCAGTGACAAGAGCAAAGATGTGACACATCAGCATGGCTGTCATGGACTAGTGGTAGCCATTACTTGAAAGAAGGCAAACAACAAACTTGTAAACCCACCTCTCCTTGTCCTCCCCTAACCCCCACTTTTGGTGAAACCTGGAAGAATCCCAAAGAAGCAGTAGAGATGCTTTGAATATCACAGCATGATTGGCAGCTTCTGGCTACAAGGAGACAACACCAAGAACTAAGGCATGGCAGGGACTGTGCCCTGAGACTGAAATGACCTGGACACAGAGGGGATGCTCACTAACTTGGGGAATAAGATGCAGTTCCACAACCAAGGTGAAGCCACCCCCAAAGATCCTAGAGGTGCCACTAGATAAGAAAAAAAATTGACACTATATCATCATCTACTGGGGAACAAACAAACAAAATTTCTACATATGAACTTGATGAATTCTTAAAAGCAAAACACTACTTTAAAAAGAAAAGAATTCATTATTTCAAATGCCCAAGCAGAAAGCAAAATACCAAGTACGATGATTAAGCATAACAAGGTAGCTCAGAAAGAAAGTAAAAAGTCTCCAGAAACCAAACTGAAAATCACCGAAGACTGTGACTTAAATGACACAAAATCCAATATCGTAGTTATGGAAAAGCTCAAGAAGTTACAAGAAAACTCCAAAAAGCAGCTAATGTTCTTAGAAATAACATAAGCGAACAAAAAAGAGTGCTTTAACAGATAACCAAACAAATTCAGGAGCTGCAAAACTCAATAAATGAGATGAAGTCTACATTAGAAAAAAATTGAAAACAAAGCATACCAGATGAAAGACAGAATTAGTAAGCTCTAAGATGAAAATTTTGAAATAGCTCAAGTGGAAAATAAAGGGAAATGACATTTTTAAAAGATGAAAGAACTCTACCACACTATCTTATTCCAGAAGAAAGCGCAACATCAGAACAATGTGTATACAACAAGAAGAGATGTTTTCTTTTGCTGAGAAGAAACTCTTTAGTTTGGTGTAGTCCCATTTGTTTATCTTCTCCTTTATTTCCCTTGCCCTAGGAGATATATTAGTGAAAATATTGCTATGTGAGATATCTGGAATTTTACTGCTTATGTTTTTCTCTGGGACTTTTATGGTGTCACAGCTTACATTTAAGTCTTTTATCCACCTTGAGTTTATTCTGGTGTATGGTGTATGATGGTGGTGTAGTTTCATTTTTTTGCATGTTCCTGTCCAGTTCTTCTAACACCATTTGCTGAAGAGGCTATTTTTACTCTATTTTATGTTCCTTTCACCTTCGTCAAATATTAATTGACCGTAGAGACCATGGTTTATTTCTGGGCTATCTATTCTGTTTTGATTTATATGTCTGTTCTTATGCCAGTACCAGACTGTTTTTATTGCAGTGGCCCTATAGTATAGTTAATATCAAGTATTGTGATTCCTTCTCCTGTGTTCTTCTTTCTCAAGATTGCCGAGGCATCAGCAAGATGAAAAGGGAACCAAATGTATGGAAGAACATATTTGCCAATGATACCTCAGACAGGGGTTTGATCTCCAAAACATATAAAAATTTCTATGACTCAACATCAAGACAACAGATAATCCAATTAAAAATGGGCAAAGAACCTGAACAGACACTTCTCCAAGGACGACACACAGAGGGCCCATATGCACATGAAAGAATGCTTAACATCATTAGCCATCACAGAGATACAAATTAAAACCACAATGAGATACCACCTCACATCAGTCAGAATAGCCATCATAAACAAATCAATAAACAACAAATGCTGGCAAGGATGTAAAGAGAAGGGAACCCTAGTGCACTGTTGGTGGGAATGCAGACTGGTGCAGTAACTAAGAAAACAATATGGAATTTCTTCAAAAAAACAAAAATGGAACTGCCTTTTGATCCTGAAGAACCCTGAAACACCAGTTCAAAATAACCTATGCACCCTTATGTTCATAGCAGCACTACTTACAACCAAGTGCTGGAAACAGCATAAGTGCCCATCAGTAGATGCATGGATCAAAAAACTGTTACACTTACACAGCAGAAAGAAAGAAGGAACTTATACCTTTTGCAACAACATGGATAAAATTATGCTTAGTGAAATAAGCCAGGCAGCAAAAGAAAAATACCATAGAATCTCACCTAATACTGGAAACTAATGAAAAGAACAAACTAATGAGTAAAACAGAACCAGAGTCATGTAAACTAGGAACAGACTGACAGTGACCAAAGAGAGGGAGGGAAGGGGAAAAGGAGGGAAAGAAAAGGAAGGATCTAGTTAATGAACTAGAATGAGTGACCCATGGACATGGACAACAGGGTGGGGATTGACTGTGTGTGGGTGGACAGTGTAGGCGAGAGCAATGGGGAAATGATGGAACAAATTGTAATAGAAAATAAATAAAAAGAACTAAAAATAAATTTAAAAAAAGAAGAAGAAAAAATGAAGAAGAGAACAGGAAGCCTATTCAAACAAATTAATAATGAGAACTTCTGAAACCTATGAAGAGTTGGAACATCAAATTTAAAAAGCTAACAGAACACCTAATTATTTCAATAAATAATACCTCTTTCAAGATGCTTTATATTGACAATGTCAAAAGTTAATGACAATGAATGAATCCTCAAGTCTACCACAGAAAAAAAGACTGTAACCTATAAAAGGAAACCCGATTGGATTATCATCAGATTTTTCAGCATAAGCCTTACCAGTGAGGAGAGAATGGAATGAAATATTCAAAATATTGAATATTGAGAACCTCCCAGCTAAGAATAGTATATCCAGCAAAGTTACCATTCATATCTGAAGGGGAAATAAAGGCTATCCCATGCCAAAACAGCAGCAGTAACAACAAAAGCTGGGGAAAGTTACTGCCGCAAGACATGCACTACAATAAATGTTGAACAGATCTCTTCTGTCTGAAACAAAGACAATACTATACAAAACTTTTAGTAAGATGAAAAAGACAGAAGTAGCTTTGCTTCAGAACAGGGTTTAAACACTTAGTTATATCATAAAAGTTAAAGGGAAAATAATTAAGTGTTTATACCCTATTCTGAAGCAGAGCTACTTCTGTCAGTGTGTTTGTTTCAGACAGAAGAGATCCTTTCAACATTTATTGTTGGGAAGCATTTTATCTGCCCTTGCATTCTAAATGATAGCTTTGCTGTATAGAGTAATCTTGGTTGTAGGTCCTTAATTTTCCTCACTTTGAATACTCCTTGCCAGTCCCGTCTTGCCTGCAAAGTTTCTTTTGAGAAATCAGCTGATAGCCTCACAGAACCCCCTTTGTAGGTAACTCTCTCATTTCCTCTTGCTGCTTTTAAGATTCTCTATCTTTAACCTTTGCATTTTAATTATGATGTGTCTTGGTGTGGTCCTTTTTGGGTCTGGCTCATTTGGGACTCTCTGCTTCCTGGACATGTATGTCTATTTCCTTCACAAAATTTGGGAAGTTTTCCTTCATTATTGTTTCACATAAGTTTTCAGTTTCTTGCTCTTTCTTTTCTCCTTCTGGCATCCCTATGATTTGGATGTTGGCATGTTTAAAGTTGTCCTAGAGGTTTATAAACCCCTCCTCATATTTTTTTTCCATTTCTTGTTTCCTCATTCTGTACTGGTTGATTGTTTATTTCTTATGTTCGAAATCATTGATTTGAACCCCAGTTTCCTTCCTTTCACTGTTGGTTTTCTGTGGTTTTTCCTTTGTTTCATTTAGCATAGCCTTCACTTCTTCCCTTATGATTTTCCATACTCAAGCATATCTGTCAAGTCTGTCAGCATCTTTATCACCAGTATTTTGAACTCTTCATCTGTTAGGTTGGCTATCTCCTCATCTGTTAGGGTAGCTATCTCCTAGTCACTTAGTTCTATTACTGGAACCTTGATTTGTTCCCTCTTTCGGGCCATACTTCTCTGTCTTCTCAAGTTGATGGGCTCCTGTGTTTGCCTCTGTGACTTAGATGGAGTTTTTGCACCTATTATGTTGTAGGGTGTGGAGCCTTTGGTATTTGTCAGTGCTGAGCGACTCATTTCACCATGTTGTGGTGCTCTATGTGGGGGAGGGGTCTGAGAGGAAACAATACCACATTCTCAATACTCGTCAGTCCTCCAGGCACCTCTCCCACTTCCTACATGGGACTGGTGCCCTCTAGTCATTGCCCCAACCATGGTTCCAAGAGTGGGTGGGTCTTCAGACAATCTAGGACGTTGGGGGCCTTCCAAGCAAGTGGACTCTGCTAAGACATCAGCAGTCTCCTACTCCATTCCAACCCCCACTGGATTTCACAGTCAGAAGCAATGAGTACTCCTTTCCCCTGGTGCTGGAGCCATGAGCCGTGTGGCCTGGTCTGGTGCTGGGAGAGCTCCCCAGGTTTCCTTTCCCACTTTAATGTGTTACTTTGCTTTCTGCTGGCTGGCCACAGCTGCTGCCAACACACCTCTTCCTCTCCATCCCAGCCCCTCCCCTTCCTGTCTGGGTGAGTATTCTCTACATCTTCATTTGTTGGACTTTCATGCAGCTTGATCCTCTGGAACCTCTGGCTGTCTCCAGTTTTGAGGCAGCTGCATTCCTTCTTAGTTGTGGAGGGAGATGCAGTGTGTCTACCTATGCCTCATATTGGCTGGAAGTTTTCTTACTTTTGTTTTAAATTCTATCTTCTCTCTTACTATGACTAGTATCCACTCCACACTCATACTATGTACCCCCTCACCAGCCTCTCAAAACCATTTTTCGTGTCATTAGTAATCTCACATTATTTTTCACCATTCATAAAATACACTTATTCTCTCTCCACCTTGATCAATCTTTGCGCATTGGTTGTGATATGGTGATAATTGTGACATTATTGAAATTATATTCATAGATCTTCACTGTTTCAGTATTTGAAATCTCAAATCCTATAGTCGCCCCTCTTCTAATCCATTAATGCCTTTCTCCAGCCCCTTTCTTCTTTCAGCATAAATTTGAAATTTTTCCCTTAGCCTGACTTTCATTCCTCATTCTTAGTATACCTACCCCATCTGTCACCTCAAATTCACTTCTCTTTCCTTAGGACATCTCTTAAGCTTTTGTTTATTTTTTTCCTTCTTATTCCCATCCCATCTATATCAATCATAGCCCACAGGTTGGCCATAGTACTGAGGAGAAACTTTTTCTCTAATTTGTTTCCTATATTTTCTTCCTCTTCTTCATGTTTATTTTTTTGATTTATGTTTGCTCTTGCACTAAATACATATTCTATAAAGTCTGTTTAAATCTAATACTATACTCTTCCCCTCTCTTACTTCATTCTGTCTTCTCCCTCCACCCTTTTAAAACATACAGTGTAAATTTAACTTACTGTCTCTTCTTGCCTTGTCCCTACTAGCTACAATTATTGCTCCCCCCAAAGTCATTTTTCTTTAAGTTAGTCAATTCGTACCTGTTTCTCCTTTAGCATAATAGTCTTAATATCTTTACATCTCTATTGCTGTTGATAACGTGATAGTGGGTGGGAGATATTTTTTGTGTGTGGGTTTATTGCCTGGATTGTGTGTTTATATTTAACAGTACCTCTACAAAAAGTTCAAGAGGTGGTGAGCAGAATGACTCTCAATCAGCTGGCTAGAGGGAAGGTCCCAAAAAGAGCAACACAACAACATCCCAAAAGAAATACAACCAGAATTTCTGTCCAAGATGGAGGCCTAGACTGACACACTCTGCCTCCCTCCACAACTAAGAAGGAATACAACAACAACAAAAAAACAGAAATAACCAGAAGTCCCAGGAAATATAGCTACATGCAAGTCAAAAATATGAAGTTATAAGGAAGTGGTGATCATCCAGATTGGTAGGAGGGGCAAAGCCGGGGTAGAGAGGTCAAGCTATGCTGGTGGTGGCAGCTGTGGTGATGTTGGCCAGACAGTAGTAAGCACAGACACCTGTATTCAAGGGGAGGTGAGAAGCACCTGAGGAGCACCCCTGGCTGCAGACCAAACCCATTAGCTTGTGATTCCAATGCCAGGGAATGTAGGTCCCCATTGCCTAAGACTTTGAGGGCCAGAAGGGATGGGGATGAAGGAGGAGGTACCTTGTCACTCAATGGAGAGTGAACGGCAGGAATCCATCTTGGACCCCCGCCCCCACACAAAATGCCACAGCGTGGTGATAAGGGTCACCTGGTAGTGACGAGTGCTTGGGGGCTCCACACCCTATAGCATAGGAGGTGTGACAGCCCCGCCCAGGAATCAAAGGTAAACACAAAACTATCAGGATTACACAGATCATGATAGAGATCCCAGTGATGCAGCTGAGCAGCCAGCAAATATCTAATCTAATGGATCAGCAGATAGGAAATCTTTCTGAGGCACAGCTCAGAGCTTTGGTTATATGAATGCTTACAGACTTAACAGCAGATCTTAAACAAGACAGGAAAGGAATGAAGGCTAGTTCTGCTGAAATGAACAAAAACACATGAAACTAGTGGTGAGGGCAAGAAAACCAGGGATCAAATCAACAAATCAGAACATAGGGAAGAAACAAACAGTCAACCAGTGTAGAAAGAGGAAACAACAAGTGAAGAAAATGAGGAGAGGCTCAGAAACCCGTGGGACAGCTATAAGCAGGCCAATATCTGAATCATAGGGTTGCCAGAAGACGAAGAAGAAATAGAAATTTAAAAATTATGTGAAAAAATAATGAAGAAGAACTTCCCTAACTTGGGGAAGGAAATAGACTTACAGGTCCAGGAAGCACAGAGAGTTCCAGAAAACTGGACCCAGGGAGAGACACACCAAGACACATTATAATCAAAATGTCAAAAATTAAGGATAAAGAGAGAATCTTAAAATCAGCAAGAGAGAAGAAGAGAATTACATACAAAGGGTTCCCAATAAGACTATCAGCTGATGTCTCAAAAGAAACTCTGCTGGCAAGAAGGGACTGGCCAGAAATATTCAAAGTAATGAAAGCAAAAACCTACAACCATGATTACTCTATCCAATGAAGCTGTCATTCAGAATAGAAGGTCAGAGATAGTGCTTCCATGACAAAGTAAAACTGAAGGAGTTCATCAGATCCAAACCACTGTTATATGAAATATTAAAGAGACTTGTTTAGGAGAAAGAGGATCAAAGCTATGAACATTAAAATGAAAACTGTATCACAACAACCAACCGCTAAAGCTAGGGAATCGAAACAAAAGCAAACTAAGTAGGCAACGAGAGTGGGAAAAGAATTATTGGTGTGGGGAATATATTGGGAGGAGGTCAGCAGGGAGGAGAAAGTGGGGAAAGGGAGGTAGATGGTACAGGAATTAAGAAGCATAGTAGGAAAGAGTGGAGTAGACAGGAAGATGTTGAGAAGAACTATATGCACAACCAGTGGGTATGGACTAAGGGGTAGGGGAACAATTGGAGGGAGTGGGGTCACTGGGTGGAGGGAACCAAAAGGAAAAAAAATTGGGACAACTGTAACAGCATAATCAATAAAGCATATTTTTTTTGAAAAAAAAAATACACCAAGCAACCAAAATAAACAGTATAAAGTGCATCCAAAGAGCATCAAGATTAGGAGATCAAAGATACTGCATCACTAAATCTCACAGGACTCCTACCACAGAAGGTCACGCCATGAAGGAAGGGAATCAAAGCAGACCAATCTAAGAAACAAACACAAACAAGAAAAGTCACCTAAAACAGGGAGACAAAGAAACAACACCTCAATGAAAAGAAAGAAGGAATCCCCAGAAAGAGTGCTACACAAAACAGACAAGCAAACTATCAGACATGAAATTCAAAATAATGATATGAAAGAAGCTCAAAGAACTCAACAAACTCAGTGAAAACTACAATGAACTCCAGGTGAGTTACAGAGAAATCCAGGGAAACTACAATGAACTTACTTTGAAGTTTACCACCATTAAAAATGATGTAGAAACGATCAATAAGAGACAGGAGGAAATAAAAAATATAATTTCTGAACTGAAGAACACAGTAGAAGGAATGAAATAAGGGCTAGATGAAGCAGAGGATTAGATCAGCGAGCTGAATGACAATGTAGGACAACATTACCAGACTGTGCAACAAAATGAAAAAAGACTGAAAAAAAATGAAGAGGGTTTAAGAGAACTTTAGAATGATGTGCATCATAATAATGTCTGTATCATAGGGATACCAGAAGATGAAGAAAGGGAGCAATAGTTAGAAAGCTTGATTGAAAAAGTAATGACAGAAAATTTCCCTGACTTGAGGAGAAAGAGTCATTCAAGTCCAAGAAGCACAGAAGGTTCCAATGAAGATGAACCCAAAGAGGCCTACTCCAAGGCACATCGTAATGGCAACTTTCAAAGACAGAGAGAATCCTAAAGGCAGTAAGAAAGAAAAAGCAAGTAACATACAAGGCAGCACTGAAAGGCTATCAGTGGATTTCTCAACAGAAACACCACAGCCAGAAGGGAATGGCAAAAAAAAAAAAAAAAAAAATTTAAACAATGAGAAACAAAGGCCTGCAACCAAGATTACTCTACCCAGCAAGGTTCTCTTTCAAAATGGAAGAAAAAATAAGGGGTTTCACAGACAAAAGAAGAGAGAAAAAATACATCTCCACCAAACCAGCATTGCAAGAGATGGTAAGGGGACTGCTTTAAGAAGAAATATAATAAAAGAGAGAGAGAGGGGAACAAAGAAGTACCTATCAATAATAACTTTGATTGTAAATGGATTAATTGTACCAATAAAAAGGCATAAGGTAGCTCAATGGTTAAGAAAACACGACCCACATATATGCTGTCTACAAGAGACCCATCTCAGAACAAAAGGTCTAACAGATTGCAAGTGAAGGACGGGAAAAAATAGTTCAAGAAAATGGACATAAAAACAAGCTGGGGTAGCAATATTTATAACAGACAAAGTAGATTTTACAACAAAGACCATAAAAGGAGACAAAGAAGGATATTTCATAATACTTAAGGAAACAACCCATGAAGAAGATATAACCCTGGTAAACATATTTAGACCCAACACAGTAGCACCCAAATATATAAGAAAATCTTGGATAATTTCAAGAAGGTTATTGACAACAACACACTCAGAGTAGGGGATTTTAACACCTCATTATCAACAATGGACAGGTCTTCCAAGCAAATAAACATCAATTATATTGAGACATTGAACAACACTCTAGATCAAATTGATATATATAGAAACTTTGACCCCAGAGAAGCAAAATGTACATTCTTTTCAAGTGCACATGGAATATTTTCAAAGATAGACCACATGGTAGGACACAAAACAAGCCTCAACAAATTCAAGAAAATTGAAATTATATCAAGCATTTTCTCAGACCACAAAGGTTTGAAACTGGAACCAATCTCAAGGAAAAACTCAAAACCTTCAAATTCATGTAGAATGAATAAGATGCTATTAAATAAAAATGTTAACAACAAAATTAACAAATAAATCAAAAAGTTTCTGGAAACAAATGACAATGAATATACAACAGCCCAAAACTTATGGGACACAGTGAAGGCAGTCTTTAGAGGGAAGACCATAACAATACAGGCCTACATAAAAAAGATAGAAGAATCTCAAATAAAAAGTCTATCTCAACAACTACAAGAACTTGAGAAACAACAACAAACAATACCCAGAGCAAGTAAAAGAAAAGAAATAAGATCAGAGGACTTCCAGCCAAGATGGAGGCTTAGATGGACGCGCTAGGTCTCCCTCTACAACTAGAGAGGAATACAACTACTTCAAAACAAAGGATAACTAGAAATTCCAGAAAATAAAACTACACGGAAGCCCAACATATGAAGTTATAAACCAGCGGCGCCCTTTGGGCAGGTAAGGGGAGCGAAAGGGGGCGGTGCTGTTTGGGGTCGCACCTGGGACAGCGGCGGGGAGAACAACCCCGGCTGCAGTCGAACCCCCGGCAGCTCGCGACCCCAAAACTGGGGAAAGCAGACACCACATTGCCTTGAACAGTGAGGCCCAGTGGGGCGGGAGGATGGATCCCGGTCTCCTAGCGGAATAACTGTGTGAATCCATCTTGGACGCCCGCCCCCAAAGAAAGCACCACAGAGCTGCGAAATAGGTCGCGGACAGGCACCGGTCGCTGGATTGTGACGACAAAGCACCACAGCACAACAAGAAAGGCTGCCGAACGGCGCCGGTCGCTGGTTCATTACGAGTACACAGGCACTGCCCCCTACAGCCGGCCCAAGGAAACAAAACGCATCTGTCAAAATGAGGCAGACAACTATAGAAATCCCGGTGGCACAGCTCACCAGGCAACAGATGGAGAACCTGACATATGAACAGATAAGAAACCTGTCAGATGCTCAGTTCTGGGCCATTGTTATCAGGTGGCTTACAGAATTCACAAAAGAGCAGGAAAAAGATGAGAAAGAAGCGAAAAACACTCATAACGAAAGGAACAAAACCACATACGAGACAGATGGTGAGGAAAAAAAATCCAGAGTTCATTTCAACAAACTGGAATATGGAGAAGGAACAAGCAGTCAACCAATGCAGCTAGAGGAAATGGGAAGCAACGATGAGAGGATCAGAAACCTCTGGGACAGCTATAAAAGGCCCAACATAAGAATCATTGGTTTGCCAGAGAGCGAGGAAGATGAACTAGAACTTGAAAAATTGAGTGAAAATATAATAAAGGAGAACTTCCCAGACTTGGGGAAGGAAATAGACTTACAGGTCCAGGAAGCACAGAGAGTTCCAAAAAAACTGGACCCAGGGAGAACCACTCCAAGAAACATTATAATCAAAATGTCAAAAATTAAAGATAAAGAGAGAATCTTAAAAGCAGCAAGAGAGAAGAAAAGAATTATGTACAAAGGGGTCCCAATTAGACTATCAGCTGACTTCTCAAGGGAGACCCTGCAGGCAAGAAGGGACTGGCAAGAAATATTCAAAGTAATGAAAATCCAAAACCTACAACCACGAATACTCTATCCAGCGAAATTGTCATTCAGAATAGAAGGACAGAGAAAGTGTTTCCAGGACAAAATAAAACTGAAAGAGTTCATTAGATCCAAACCACTGTTATATGAGATGTTAAAGGGACTGGTTCAGAAAAAGGAGGATCAAGACAATGAAATCTAAAATGAAAACTGCATCACAAGAAACAACAGAAGCTAGGGAATTGAAACAAAGGCAAACTAAACAGGCAATGAGAGTGGAAAAAGAACTATAGGTACGGGGAACATATTGGGGGGAGGTCAACAGGGAGGGGGAATGGGGAGAGGGAGGGAGATGATATAGGAATTAAGGATCATGGTAGGAGGGAATGGAATAGACAGAGAGAGGTTGAGAAGAACTGTATGCACAACTAATGGACATGATCTAAAAGGGGGGGACAACTGGAGGGAGGGGGGTCACCGGGTGGAGGGGAGCAGAGGGAAGAGAAACTGGCACAAATGTAATATTATAATCAATAAAACACATTAAAAAAAAGAAATAAGATCAGAGAAGAACTAAATGACATAGAGACTAAACAGACAATTCAAATAATCATTAAAACCTTAGCTGGTTCTTGAAAAGATAAACAAAATCAACAAACCTTTAACTAGATTCATCAAGAAAAAAAGAGAGAGGGCACAAATAAACAAATCAGAAACTGAAGAGGATAAATGACAAATTATAACACAAATACAAAATATTGTAAGAAATTACTATGAATAGCTGTATGAGAAGAAAACTGACAACCTGGATGAAATGGACAAATTTCTGGAAACTTAAAATCTTCCAAAATTGAATCAAGAAGAAGCAGAAAGCTGAATAGACCAATAACATCTAGTGAAATTAAAGCAGAAATAAAAAACTTCCTGGCACACAAAAGCCCTGAACTGGATGAAATCACAGGAATTTTTATCGAACATTAAAAGCAGAACTATCTCCTATCCTTCTCAAAGTATTCTAAAAAATCCAAGAAGAGGAAAGACCCCCAAACTCTATTTATGAGGCCAGGATTATCCTAAATACAAAAAACCAGCCAAGACACATCAAAGAAAGAAAACTACAGGACAATAAGGCTGATGAACATAGGTGCCAAAATACTCAACAAAATATTGACAAACCAGATTACACTTCACATTAAAAAGAGCATACACCATGATCAAATGGGATTCATCCCTGGAATGCGAGGTTGGTTTAATATTTGCAAATCAATAAATATAATGCACCACATAAACAAAATGAAAGACAAAAATTACATGATTGTATCATAGATGTTGAAAAACGATTTGATAAAGCACAAACCCATTCATGATGAAAACACTCAGAAAAGTGGGAATAGAGGTAGCATACCTCAATTAAGAAAGGCCATATATAAAAAATCTGCAGCCAACATCATATTGAATGCGCAAAAAATGAAAGCATTCCCCCTAAGATAAGGAACAAGACAAGAATATCCACGCTTCACTTCTATACAACATAGTTTTGGAAGTTCTAGCCAGAAAAATCAGACAAGAAAAAGAAATAAAAGGCATCTAAATTGGAATAAAGGAAGTAAAACTGTCATTATTTGCAGATGACATGAAAGTGTACATAAAAGACCCTATAGACTCAATCAAGCAACTACTCGACCTAATAAGTGTATTTGGAATTATAGCAGTTTACAAATACAATATTTAAAAATTAAAGGCATTCAGTACATCAACAATAAAATATCAGAGATAGAAACTAGAAAAAAAAAACACTATAACAAGAAGAAAAATAAAGTACTTAGAATACACTTAACCAAGAGCATAAAATAACTGTACTTGGAAAACTAGAGAACACTGAAAAATGAAATTAAGGAAGATCCAAATAAAATAGAGGCATATACCATGTTAATGGATAGGAAGAATCAATATGATTAAAATGTCCATACTACTCAAATCAATCTATAGGTTCAATGCAATTCCTATTAAAATACCAATGGCATATTTTTCAGACCTAGAACAAACAATTCAAAAATTTATATGGGGAGAGAAGATGGTAGAGGAGTGAGGGGAGGCTGTGCTTTCTGGCTCCTGAGACTCATCTGTAGTTTGGACTAATTGCAGACAGAACATCTCAGTGAGCAGCTAGACACTGGCAGGAGTCGAGCCTTGGCACTGCTGGATTAGAGAAAACCATCTGGAAATGACCTGTTTGGTGAGGATAGCGAAGGAAAAAGGGACAAGATGGAATTTCTGACTGGGGTGGCTCCCTGAGCTGTGGCTGGAAGAACACAAAGACTTTTTAGCGACCACAGGCTTCCCCAGAGTGGAATCGGGAGGAGAGCGGATCTTTGCTCACTGGCAGAGCCAGGAGTGGGCCAGGTAGCATCTGGCACTGAAAGACAAGAAACAGCGTACTGCTGTGCATGTGAGAATATGACATTCCTTTATATTTCTCTCTTGTGTACCGCAGAGAGCAGAGGAAAGGTTGGGGGTGACAGGACATTCTTGAGGAGCGCAGGCGCAGAAGTGCGCTTGCCCACTCCCCAACCCTCCCCTTGGGTTGCACAGGTGCACACAGAAAAGTGCCCTCATTCACTGGCCCAGGTGTGTGGGGCCGTGCATCCAGGTGCCCCTCAGACACACCCCAACAGACACAAGATCAGTGCGCCAACGGGTGCAGGGAGGGCTTGCTGGGCATGCAGAAGATGGTGCGCAACACCACTGACCAGCTCCAGTGGGCGCCAGGCCAGGGTTCAGACCACTTGCGGGGGCTCTGCTTATACCCGCCCAGGTGGTTGCGGGAACAGTGGGCGCGCATGGGAACAGTGGGCGGCAGAGACTCACAGATGCTTACTTCCACCGTGCACAAGTGTCTGGGGCCTTGCCCCAAAAAGTGAGAGACCAACTCCTGGGGCGCGGCTCCACAGGCCTGAGGCTAGCATGAAGGCCACCTTGTGCATGCACATGTGCGCTCACGCACAAGCACCGCAGCAGGCTCCAACAGGCACCAAAGGAACGCTGGCCACCTCAGGCGCACATCAGATTCAAGGAAAAGGAACCTCTGGCCCGCCTCATTAGACCAGCTGCGGATCCAGAAAAAAAAGACGACACCAAAGGCTGAACTGAGTACAAACTTTCCTTTTGTATTTTTAAAAAATTTTTATTTCTATTTTAGTTTTTTATTTGTATTTTAATTTATTTTAATTTTTTTAAATTTCTTATTTTTAATTCTAATTTTTACATTTATTTTAAAAAATTTTTTTAAACTAACTCTTGAATTTGTTTCATACCACCTCTCCTTCTCATCCTTCCTCTTTAATATTTATTTGTTTGTCTGTCTAGTTTAGCCTCCATTTCACCCTAAATAAGTAGAATATAACTACTATATAAATCTAATACTATACAATTACACTTTCTTTTTTTTAAGTATATTTTATTGATGATATTGTTACAATAGTTCCAATTTTTCCCCCTTTACTCCCCTCACCATGCACCCCCCTCCCTCAACAATACCCCATCAAGTCCACGCCCATTGTTCGTACATACAAGCTCTCCAGCTTCACCATTCATATATTCTTCTTTTTTAAAAATAGATGATTATTTTAATAATAAAAAATAACAATCCCTCCCTCTCAGATATTAAGAACATTTATAATCTTATAAAGGACAATGGGCAAAGGTATCAAGCTCCTCTAGCTGCTTCAAGCTGAACATGGTCGTCGTCTGACCTACCCTTGGGTCCAGAAATCCCTAATAAGAGTTTGGGTGTGGAGGGGAGGGAGGCCTTCCCACATGGTGAAGGATTGTGCAGATTCCAGGGCAGTTGGCTGACCCCGGACAACGGTGTGTTTCGTTTAACAGGCTGGCATCCTTGTTGTATTCTGAAGGCAACAGATTTGGCAAAAGAGTTAAAAGACATCATTCAATCCAACACCACTAGATGACAAAAGGCAGGGATTAATTTTTCTATGTTCCACATTAGGAAAAGAAAAAACGGCTTCTTTGGAGTAAGGTGTGCCACGCACAACTCACCTGTCCAAAACCCTTTTGCCCATTAAACTTAGTTTGGGCTGAGGGAAATATTTTAGGTTTCCCCCATCTCAGAACTCTGGGCCCTTTCAATCCAAGCCATTAGGGTAAAAAAGGGAAACCAGTTTTAAAGTGAAGCCCACAGACCACCACATTCTTCACCAACTCAGCCACTTAGTTCAGCCAAACTATTGAGTCTCAGGAGGCAGCGATGCAGAGAGGATTAAGTGAGGCCTATATGTACAGACAATCACTCAGGTAATGAGGTCATAGGCTTATGCACTTTGAAAACAGAAAACACATGTTAATTTATGTAACATAACCCACAAACAAGTCTCTAAATATGTAAGACTGTCTTATTGGAAAGACATCCAGTTGCAAGGCATTTGACATTCTTCTTGCCTGTAAGTTAAACATCCTTGGTAATGCCACAGACATAGTTTAACTTTCAAGTGAAAACATATTTAAATGAAAAGAAACCTTAAAGACAGTTAGCTGCTCTGCTTTATAGTCTACCCCTGATCACTGTGATTTTTCTTGAATAATGATTTTTCTCCCTAAGATTACCCTCCTTGTCATTAAAGGGACTGCATTAAGTCTATTTTTAATTTCTCCTGTTCATTTGCATAAACACAACAAGAGCAGAAAATGATCACTTATGTTATTTAGTTCTGCTTTGCTGGAACTTACCCGAAGAACATTTAGGGTGATGTTCAGTCTGCCCTTCAGGGCACAGAAGCTGAGCCACATACCTGGCATTCATCATTGCCTGTAAACACCTGTCTTTTCCAAGTCCTTCTGGTTTTCTATTGTGCCTTAAGGTCCCTTCTAGCCATCTTTCAGGAAAACAACCTTCATTCTTTCCCTGGAAAGATTGCTGTGGACCGCAAAACCAACCATGGTACCAGGCCTTTTATCTCGTGGGCTTTTATTAGCTTTGAAAGTCATTCCCAGTTCCTCAGGGCTTTTTGGTAACAACCAGAGCCCAAGCCTGTCTCCTTTAGGCATGACATTCCAGTCAAAGTCTTGGTCAACAACACCTCTATTAACAACTGGTATTATTAATTTTACGCAAATAAACTTATGTCATTACTTACTTCTTTAGAATGCCAAACTCTGGAGGGATCAGATAGGGAGAAAAATATACAGTGTGAAGAAAAATCATTGTCCTTCCAATAATCACTGAACTGGCATTTCCATTCCTCATATTTTCATTTTTCCCCCACTTAGAATTTTTTTGTTTGTTTTACCATTACAGTTGTCTCACTTTTTTCCCCCTCTTGCTTCCCTGCACACTGTCCCCTCCTTCTCCAACATTTAGTCCCCACTCAGTTGTCCATGTCCGTAGGTCATTTATACATGTTCTTTACTAAACCCTTCCCCTTCTTAATCCCTTCTCTCCCTCCTGCCTCCCCCCTTGTTACTGTTAGTTTACTCCTTGTTTACATACCTCTGGTTCTATTTTGTTCATTTGTTTGTATTTTCCATTAATTTCCTGTAATAGGTGACAGCATAAGGTATTTTCCTTTCGTTACCTGGGTTATTTCACTAAAAATAATTCTCTCTAGTTCCATCCATGTTGTTGTAAATGGTAGAAGTTCCTTCTTTCTTTCTGTTACATAGTGCTCAATTGTGAAAATGTACCACAGTTTTTGAACCACTCATCTACAGATGGGCACTTAGGTTGTTTCCAGCACTTGGCTAGTGTAAATACTGCTGCTATGAATTGGTGTTTCAGGATTTTTTGGATATAATCCTAGCAATGGAATTACTGGTTCAAAAGGCAGTTCCATTTTTAGTTTTTTGACGAAATTCCAAAATGTTTTCCATAGTGGCTGCACCAGTCTGCATTCCCACCAGCAATGCACCAGGATTCCCATTTCTTTGCATCCTCTCCAGCACAAGTTGTTTGTTGATTTGTTGATGATGGCCATTCTGACTGATGTGAGGCGATATCTCTCTGATGGCTAGTGATGTTGAGCATTTTTTCATGTGTCTATGGACTTCTGTATGTCCCCTTCGGAGAAGTGTTTATTCATGTTCTTTGCCCATTTTTTAATTTGGTTGTCTGTTTTCTTGATGCTGAGTTGTATAAGCTCTTTATATATTTTGGAGATAAGTCCCCTGTCTAGATATCATTGGCAAATATATTTTCCCACATGGTTGGACCCCTTTTGATCATGCTGATGTTTTCTTTTGTTGAGAAGAAACTCTTTAGTTTGATGCAGTCCCATTGGTTTATTTTTTCCTTTATTTCTCTTGCCTTAGGAGACGTATCCGTGAAAATATTGTTACGTGGGATATCTGAAATTTTCCTGCCTACGTTTTTCTCTAGAACTTTTCTGGTGTCACATCTTATATTTAAATCTTTGATCCATCTTGAGTTTATTCTTGTGTGCGGTGTAAGTTGGTGGTCTAGTTTCATTTTTTTGCATATCCTTGTCCAGTTCTCCCAACACCATTTGTTGAAGAGGCTCTTTTCCCTCCACTTGATGTTCCTTCCCCGTTTATCAAATATTAGTAGACCATATAGACCTGGGTTTATTTCTGGACTCTATTCTGTTCCGTTGATCTATATTTCTGTTCTTATGCCAGTACCAGACTGTTTTCATTACCATGGCCTTGTAGTATACTTTGATATCAGGTATTGTGACTCCTCCAACTGTGTTCTTCTTCCTCAAAATTGCTGTGGCTATTCAGGCTCCTTTTTGGTTCCATATAAATTTTTGAAGTATTTGTTCTAGGTCTGTGAAAAACATCATTGGTATTTAAATAGGAATTATATTGAATCTATAAATTGCTTTGGGTAGTATGGACATTTTAATGATGTTGATTCTTCCCATCCATGAGCATGGTATATGCTTCCATTTATTTGTATCTTCTTTAATTTCTTTCTTCAGTGTTATGTAGTTTTCTGAGTACATGTCTTTTAACTCCTTGGTTAAGTTTATTCCTAGGTACTTTATTTTTCTTGTTGCTATGGTAAATGGGATTTTACTTTCAGTTTCTATCTCTGAGATTTTATTGTTGTTGTACAGAAATGCCTTCAATTTCTGAATATTGACTTTGTACCCTGCTATTTTGCCAAATTCCCTTATTAGGTTGAGTAGTTTTTTTTGTGGAGTCTATAGGGTTTTCTATGTACACTCTCATGTCGTCTGCAAATAATGACAGTTTTACTTCCTCTTTTACATTTGGATGCCTTTTATTTCTCTTTCTTGTCTGATTGCTGTGGCTAGGACTTCCAAGACTATGTTGAATAGGAGTGTAGATAGTGGACGTCCTTGTCTTGTTTCTGATCTAAGGGGGAATGCTCTCAGTTTTGCCCATTGAGTGTGATGTTGACTTCAGATTTCTTGCATATGGCCTTTATTATGTTGAGGTATGCTCCCTCTATTCCCATTTGGCTGAAAGTTTTTATCATAAATGGGTGTTGTACTTTATCAAATGCTTTTTCTGCCTCTATTGATATGATCATGTGGTTTTTGTCTTTCATTTGTTTATGTTGTATATTCCGTTTTTTGATTTGCGAATATTAAACCATTCTTGCATCCCTGGGGTGAATCCCACTTGATCGTGGTGTATGATCTCTCTAATGTGTTGTTGGATCTGGTTTGTCCATATTTTGTTGAGGATTTTAGCATCTATGTTCATCAGCGATATTGGCCTATAGTTTTCTTTCTTTGATGCGTCTTGACATGGTTTTGGAATAAGGGTTACACTGGTTTCATAGAACGAGTTTTGGAGTCTTTCCTCTTCTTGAATCTTTTGGAATAGTCTGAGGAGGATAGGAGTTAGTTCTTTCATAAATGTTTTGTAGAATTCTCCTGTGAAGCCATCCGGTCCAGGGCTTTTGTGTGTTGGGAGTCTTTTGATTTCTGCTTCAATTTCACTAGTTGTTATTGGTCTATTCAGGCTTTCTGATTCTTCTTGATTCAGTTTGGGAAGACTATAAGTTTACAGGAATTTTTCCATTTCCTCTAGTTTGTCAAATTTCTTGCCATACAGTTGTTCATAATAATTTCTTATAATTCTTTGTATTTCTGTGATATCAGTTGTGATTTCTCCTCTTTTGTTTCTGATTTTATTTATTTGGGGCCGCTCTCTTTTTTTCTTGATGAATCTGGTTAAAGGCTTGTCAATTTTGTTTACCTTTTCAAAGAATCAGCTCCTACTTATGTTGATCTTTTGAATTGTTAGTTTAGTCTCTATGTCACTTAATTGTGATCTGATCTTGATGATTTCCTTCCTTCTACTTGATCCGTTGTTTGCTTCTTTTTCTTTCTCTAGTTCTTTTAGCTGTAGGGTTAAAATTTTTATTAGAGATTCTTTTAGCTTTTTTAGGTAGGCCTGCATTGGTATGAACTTTCCTCTCAGGACTGCTTCTGCTGTATCGCAGAGGTTCTGCTTTGTTGTGTGTTTATTATCATTAGTTTTCAGCAACTTTTTTGACTTTTTTCCTTGATCATTGTTAACCCATCCATTAATTAATAGCATGTTATTCAGGTCAATGTATATGAATTTTTTGACGTTTTCCTTGAGGTTGATTTCCAGGTTCAAGCCACTGTGATCTGAGAAGATGCTTGATATAATTTCAATTTTCTTGAATTTCTTGAGGCTTGTTTTGTGTCCTACCATGTGGTCTATCTTTGAAAATGTTCCATGTGCACTTGAGAAGAATGTATATTTTGCTTCTTTGGGGTGAAAAGTTCTGTATATATCAACTAAGTCCATTTGATCTAGAGTGTTGTTCAGTTCCTCAATATCTTTGGTGTTTCATGCTTCAAAGATCTGTCCATTGTTGACAATGGTGTGTTAAAGTTCCCTACTACGAGTGTGTTGCTGTCTATATCGTTCTTGGAGTCTTTCAAATTTTTTTTTTTACATATTTGGGTGCTCCTAAGTTGGGTGCATATATATTTATAAGGGTTATAACTTCTTGATGAACTTTTCCATTAAGTATTATGAAGTGTCATTCTTTGTCTGTTTTTATGGCCTTAGCTGTGAAATCTGTTTTGTATGATAAAAGTATTGCTACCCTAGCTTTTTTTTCTTGTCCATTTGCTTGAAATATTTTTTTCTATCCCTTCACTTTCAGTCTGTGTAGTTCTTTTGTTCTTAAGTGGGTCTCTTGTAAACAGCATATATGTGGATCATTCTTTCTAATCCATTCAGCAATGCTATGTCTTTTAATTGGAGCATTTAATCCATTTACATTTACGGTTATTACCGATAAGTACTTATTCATTGTCATTTCCCCCCTTTGTACTTGTGTTCCTCTCTGTCTCTCTCTGTTTCTTTATCTTCTTAAAGCAGACCCTTTAGCATCTCTTTCAATGCTGGTTTGGTGGAGATGTATTCTTTTAGCCTTTTTTGTCTTGGAAACTCCTATTTCACCTTCCATTTTGAATGAGAGCTGTGCTCTGTAGAGTATACTTGTTTGTAGGCCTTTGTTTTACATTGCTTGAAATATTTTTTGCGATTTGCTTCTGGCTTGTAGTGTTTCTGCTGAGAAATCTGATGATAGCCTTATTGGAGCTCCCTTGTATGTTATTAGTTGTTTCTTTCTTGCTGCTTTTAGGATTCTCTCTTTGTCTTTGAATGTTGCCATTTTAATTATGATGTGTCTTGAAGTGCACCTGTTGGCATTCATCTTTATTAGGACCCTCTGTGCGTCCTGGACTTGCATGATTCTTTCTCTCCTCATGTTAGGAAAGTTTTCTGTCATTAGTTTTTTAAACAGGTTTTCTATTCCTTGCTCTTGTACTTCTCCTTCTGGAATTCCTATGATACTTCATGTTGTTCTGCAGCTGTCTTAGAACCTCTTCAGTCTTGTTCAATCATTTTTCATTTTGTTGTACTGTCTGGGAGTTTGTGTTTACCTTGTCCTCCAGCTCGCTGATTTGACCTTTCGCTTCCTCTAGCCTGATTTTAATTCCTTCTACAGTGTTCTTCAATTCCGAGATCGTATTCTTCATTTCCTCCTGGCTCTTATTGGTAGCTTCTATGTCCTTTTTCATGCTGGTGTAATTCTCAGTAAGTTTTTTGTAGTTTCCCTGGAGTTCCTTGTAGTTTCCCTGCAGTTCTCAGTAGTTACCACTGAGCTCATTGAGCTTCTCCATAATCCATGTTTTGAGTTCCATATCTTATAGTTTGCTCCCCTCAATTTAATTTAGCACTCTTTCTGGGGAATCTACCTTTCCTTTCCATGGGGGCTTGTTTCTCTGTCTCTCTATTTTTTGTGACTCCTATTGTTTGTTGGTGCTTCTTAGAATGATCTGCACTTCCTGGATCTGCCTCTGGTAGCGTCTGATCATGTACCAGTCTGGCCCTAGGCAGCCTGTTGGAGACTTCCAAGGATCTATTGCCTTTGTCTGTCTTCTTTAGTTGTTAATCTATTCAATCTGTGAGTAGCCATAAGGTTTAAGGACCGTGGGTGTGGCAGCTTAATTTCTGTAGGCAAGGCTTTTGCTTCCCCTTAGGCTGATGCCACTTGGAGGGAAATGTCTGCCTAGAGCACCAAACTCTCCCCCAGTGTCTTCAGTTCTCTCTGCCTTCCCTCTGATTGAACCCAGGGTAAGTGGGGGCCAAAATATTTTTGTATGTGATCCACTTAAGAGCTCCTTTTCTCCCGTTGTTTCTCTCTGGCTAGCAAGAAATTCTGTGGCTTTTCACTTTTCACAGCTGGATACTATTTTACTTTTCACTCTGTTGCTGTAGGCTGGGAAGCCCAGCTGGGGGTTTAGACCCTGCCCTTCTCAGGGGGAACTCCTGTCTGCTGAGCTGTTTCTCAGTCCCTTCAGCTGCCACCCGTGGGAGCCCAGCCAGTCCTTCTGCGTCTCCGCTCTCCCTACCAGTCATGTTGTGATGTAGCGGCCTTTTCTGTCTCTCTGTGGCTATAATACATTTTTCCAGCTAGTGTTCATTTGGTTAACCAAGATGATTTCTCCAAAATTAAGTTGTAAATCTAGACTGGTCCTGGGAGGAGGTTATGTAGCCTCCACTTACTCTTCCACCATCTTGGACCTCCCATCCACTTTCTTACTATATTCTGCATTTCTCCCTCTTTTTTCTTTTATTCTTATTAACATACAATGTAAATAGTACTTACAGTCTTGCATAATCTCGATAATACTTGCTACTATTATTAATGTATCATCTCTCTCAAAATTCATATTTTTCCTGTTTAAAAACAACTCATCAATTTTTACTACAGTATAAAAGCCCTAATCTCTCTACATTTGTATTAATACTGGCTAATTGGCTGACAATAGCAGGATAGGAGGGTGGGGGATATGTTTAAGGGCGTGGGTTTTCTGCCTGGGCTGTGTGCTTATGTTTTTAACAGCATCTCCACAT
The DNA here is from genome assembly GCF_987537825.1 of Furipterus horrens. Lineage (NCBI taxonomy): Eukaryota > Metazoa > Chordata > Mammalia > Chiroptera > Furipteridae > Furipterus > Furipterus horrens. The sequence continues at coordinate 64,164,000 of NW_028327179.1, read as the reverse complement.
AAGGACTAAAGACAAAGTGGACAGAGTGACTCTCAATCAACTAACCAGAAGGAAGATCCTACTAAAGAGCATCTGAAATATAACCAGGCAGCGTAAACGAATGACAAAGGGTATCCCAAGAACATCAGGCTCAGGAGATCAAAGAGACTGCACCACCGAAACCCCCATATATCCTGTAAAAAATCTCATACCACAAAGGTGGGAAGTCAAAGCAGACAAATCCAAAAAACAAACACAAACAAGAAGAAGCCAACATGGTAAGACGCAGAAACAGCCTCTCAATAAAAAAAAAAAAGAGGAAGCCCCAGGAAGAGAGGTATATGGAATAGACATAGGCCAAATGTCAGACATGGAATTCAAAACAATGGTGGTGAAGAAGCTCAATGTACTCGACAACCTCAAAAACAACTATGACAACCTCCAAGGAAGTTACCAACAGCACCAAGAAAATTACAAGTAACTTATGAAGAACTACACTAGCATAAAAAAGAACATAGAAACTATAAAAAAGAACCAGGAATAAATGAAGAATACAATCTCTGAACTGAAAAATACAGTAGAATTAGTCAAAAGCAGGCTAAATGAAGCAGACGATTAGATCAGTGAGTTAGAGCACAATGAAAAAAAAATTCCCAGGCTATAAAACAAAATGAAAAAAGATTGAAAAAATATGAACAAGCTGTAAGAGAATTACAGGATAGCAGAAGAAAAAATAATATCAGGATTATTAAAATAAAAGAGGGAGAAGAAGAGGAGTGAGGACCAGAAAAGCTGATAGGAGAAGTAATGACAGAAAATTTTCCCAACCTGACGAGAGAAAAAGTTATTCAAGTTCAAGAAGTACAGAGTCCCAATGAAGAGGACCCCCAAAAATCCAATCCAAGGCACATCATAATTAAAATGGCTACATTCAAAGACAAAGAGAGAATTTTAAAAGCAGCAAGAGAAAAACAGCAAATAACATACCAAGGAGTTTTGATAAGGCTATTGACTGATTTCTCAACAGAAGGGAATGGTCAAAAATATTTCAAGCAATAAAAAACAAAGGCCTACAACCAAGAATGCTCTACCCAGCAGGCTCTCACTCAAAATGGAAGGTGAAATAAGGAGTTTCCCAGACAAAGGAAGACTAAAAGAATACATCTCCACCAAACCAGCATTGCAAGAGATGCTAAAAGGAATGTTTTAAGAAGAAGAAGAAAAGAAGAGAGGAACACAGGTACAAAGGGAAATGAATAAATGCATGTCAATAATAACCTTAAATGCAAATGGATTAAATGCTCCAATTAAAAGACATAGGATAACGGAATGGATAAGAAAACAGGACCCACATATTTGCTGTCTACAAGAAACACATTTTAAAACAAAAGATTTACACAGACTTAAAGTAATCAGATATAAAAAATTGTTCCAAGTAAACAGACATGAAAAAAAAGCTGGGGTAGCAGTGCTCATATCAGACAAAACGGATTTCAAACAAGGGCAATAAAAAGAGATAAAAAAAAGACATTTCATAATACTTAAGGGAACAATCCATCAGGAAGATATAACATTGACAAACATATATGAACCCAACATAGGAGCACCCAAATACATAAAGAAAATACTAGAAGGCCACAGGAAGTATATTAACAGCAACACACTCATAGTAGGGGACTTCAACACTCCATTATCAACAATAGACAGATCATCCAAGCAAACACCAAGGATATTGAGGCATTGAACACACTCTATAAACCAAATGGACTTAACTGATATATATAGAACTATTCAACCCCAAAAGCAAAATATACATTCTTTTCAAATGCACATGGGACATGTTGAAAGATAGACCCATGATAGGACACAAAAGAAGTCTCAATAAATTGAAGAAAACTGTAATCATATTAAACATATTTTTAGACCACAATGCCTTGAAACTAAAAATCAACCTCAGAGAAAAAAATCAAAGACATCCAAGCTCATGGAGAATTAAAAACATGCTATTAAATTACAAATGGGTAAACAATGACATCAAAGAAGTAATCAATAAATTTCTGGAAACTAATGATAATGAGCACACAACAGCCCAAAACCTATAGAACAAAGCAAAAGCAGTCCTAAGAGGGAAGTTCATAGCAATACAGGCATATCTGAAAAGGAAAGAAGAATCTCAAATAAAAAAATCTAATCCTAGAGCTACAAGAACTAAAACAACAACAACAAACAAAGCCCAGGGCAAGAAGAAGAAGGAAATAATCGAGATCAGAGCACAATTAAATGACATAGAGACAAAACAAACAATGAAAAGGATCAACAAAACTAGGAGCTAGTTCTTTGAAAAAATAAATAAAATTGAAAAGTCTCTGGTCAGACTCATCAATAAAAAAAGAGAGAAGACCGAAATAAACAAAATAAGAAACAAAAAAGGAGAAATCACAACTGATACCACACAAATACAAACGATTATAAGAAATTACTACAAACAACTGTATGGCAAAAAATTTGACAACCTAGAAGAAATGGACAAATTTCTAGAAACATATAACCTTCCAAAACTGAGTCAAGAATAAGTAGAAAGTCTCAACCGACCAATAACAAAAAAGAAATTGAAACAGTAATAAAAAGTCTCCTGGCACACAAGAGCCCAGGACCAGATGGCTTCACAAGTGAATTTTACAAAATTCTACCTTCCTCAAACTATTCCAAAAAATTCAAGAAGAGGGAAAACCCCAAACTCTTTCTATGAAGCCAGTATTACCATAATACCAAAACCAGGTCAAGACACAGCAAAGAAAGAAAACTACAGGCCAATATCACTGATGAACATAGATGCTAAAATCCTCAATAAAATATTTGCAAACAGGATCCAGCAATATATCAAAAAGATCATACACCATTACCAAGTGGGATTCATCCCAAGGATGCAAGAATGGTTTAATATTCACAAATAAATAAATATAATACATCACCTAAAGAAAAATGAAAGACAAAAATTACATAATTATATCAATAGATGCAGAAAAAGCATTTGATAAAGTACAACACCCATTTATGCTGAAAACACTCAGCAAAATGGGAATAGAGGGAGCATACCATAACATAATTAAGGATATGTATGAGAAACCTGAAGCCAACATCATACTGAATGAACAAAATCTGAAAGTATTCCCTTTGAAATCAGGAAGAAGACAAGATTGTCCACCCTCTCCACTCCTATTCAACACAGTCTTGGAAGTCCTAGCCACAGCAATCAGACAAGAAAGAGAAATAAAAGGCATGCAATTTGGGAAAGAAGAAGTAAAACTATCATTATATGCAGATCACATGATAGTATACATAGAAAACCCTATAAAGTCCACTAAAAGACTACTCGATATAATAAATGAATTTGGAAAATAGCAGGGTACAAAATATATATACAGAAATCAAAGGCATTTCTGTACACCAACAATAAACTATCAGAGACAGAGACAAAAAGGAAAATACCATTTACTATAGCAACAAGAATAATAAAGTACGCAGGAATAAACTTAACCAAGGAGATAAAAGGCCTGTACTCTGAAAATTACATAAAGTTGAAGAAAGAAATTAAGGAAGATACAAATAAATGGAAGCAAATACCGTGTTCTTGGATGGGAAGAAACAACATCATCAAAATGTCCATACTACGCAAAGCAATTTAAAGATTCAATGTAATCCCTATTAAAATACCAATGACATATTTCACTGACCTAGAACAAATACTCCAAAAATTTATATGAAACCAAAAAAGACCTCAAATAGCTAAAGCAATCTCGAGACAGAAGAACACAGCAGGAGGAATCACAATACCAGACATCAAATAATACTACAAAGTCACTGTGATCAAAAGAGTCTGGTACTGGCATAAGAACAGACATATAGATTAATGGAACAGAATACAGTCCAGAAATAAATCCAGGACTATACAGTCAACTAATATTTGATAAAGGGGGAAGGAACATTAAATGGAGTGAGAAGAGCCTCTTCAACAAATGGTGCTGGGAGAATTGGACGGGACGTGCAAAGAATTGAAACTAGACCACCAACTTGCACCGCACACAAGAATAAACTCAAGATGGATCAAAGATTTAAATATAAGATGTGACACCAGAAAAGTCCTAGAGAAAAACGTAGGCAGGAAAATTTCAGATATCCCACGTAACAATATTTTCACGGATACGTCTCCTAAGGCAAGAGAAATAAAGGAAAAAATAAACCAATGGGACTACATCAAACTAAAGAGTTTCTGCTCAACAAAAGAAAACATCAGCATGATCAAAAGGGGTCCAACCATGTGGGAAAATATATTTGCCAATGATATCTAGACAGGGGATTTATCTCCAAAATATATAAAGAGCTTATACAACTCAGCATCAAGAAAACAGACAACCCAATTAAAAAATGGGCAAAGAACATGAATAAACACTTCTCCGAAGGGGACATACAGAAGTCCATAGACACATGAAAAGATGCTCAACATCACTAGCCATCAGAGAGATGCAAATAAAAACCACAATGGAATACCACCTCACTCAAGTCAGAATGGCCATCATCAACAAATCAACAAACAACTTGTGCTGGAGAGGATGCGAAGAAATGGGAACCCTGGTGCATTGCTGGTAGGAATGCAGACTGGTGCAGCCACTATGGAAAACAGTATGGATTTACCTCAAAAAACTAAAAATGGAACTGCCTTTTGTACCAGAGATTCCACTCCTAGGATTACACCCGAAAAATCCTAAAACCCTAATTCAAAAGAACCTATGCACCCCTATGTTCATAGCAGCACTGTTTACAGTAGCTAAATGCTGTAAACAGCCTTAGTGCACACCTATAGATGAGTGGATCAAAAAACTGTGGTACATTTACTCAATGGAATACTATGCAGCAGAGAGAAAGAAGGAACTCCTGCCATTTGTGACAACATGGATGGAACTAGAGAGAATTATGCTCAGTGAAATAAGCCAGGCAAAGAAAGAAAAATACCAGATGATATCACCTGATACAGGAAACTAAAGAACAACATAAACAAACAAATTAAATAGGACAAGGATCAGAATAACAGTCAATAGGGGGGAGGGGGGAGAAAGAGAAGAGGGATAAGTAAGTGAAGGGTTAAGTCAAGGAACGTGTATAAATGACTCATGGACATGGACAATGGGGAGGGATATGATCGTGGAACAGGGGTGGGCTGGGTGGGGGGGGAGCAATGAGGGAAAAATGGGACAACTGTAATTGAAGAACCAAAAAATAAAATTAAAATAAAATTTATATGGACCCATAAAAAACCCTGAATAGACTCATCAATATTGAGATAGAGGAATAAATTAGGAGAAATCACAATATCTGATATCAATCTATACTACATAGCCACTGTAATCAAATGATCTAGTTCTGACAAAAGAACAGACATGCAGATCAATGGAACAGAATAGAGAGCCCAGAAATAAACCCAGGTCTCTATGGTCAACTAATATTTGACAAATGGGGACGGAGCATAAAATGGAGTCAAAATAGCCTCTTAACAAATTGTGTTGGGAGAACTGGACTGGGACATGTGAAAACATAATACTAGAGCACAAACTTACTTATACCATACACCAGAATAAAGTTAAGATGGATAAAAGACTTAAATGTAAGCCATAATACCATAAAAATTCCAGAAGAAGAGATAGGCAGTAAAATTTCAGATATCTCATGTAGCAATATTTTCACCAATAAATCTGTAAGGGCAAGTGAAATAAAGGAAAGGATAAACAAATTGGACTACACCAAACTAAAGAGTTCCTTCTTCATAAACAAAAACATCAGCAAGATGAAAAGGGAACCAACATTTTGGAAACCATATTTACCAATGATACCTCACACAAGGTTTGATCTCCAAAATATACAAAGAACATATATGACTCAACACCAAAAATATAATCCAATTAAAAATGGGCAAAGGACCTGAACGAATACATTTCCAAGGAGGACAGACAGAGGCTCCATAGGCATAGGAAAGAATGCTTAATATCACTAGCCATCAGAGAGATACAAATTAAAACCACAGTGAGATACCACCTTATACCAGTGAGAATAGCCATCATAAACAAGTCAACTAACAAGTGCTGATGAGGATGTCGAGAAGAGAACCCTAGTGCACTGTTGGTGGGAAAGCAGACTGGGCAGCCACTTTAAAAAAAGTTTCTAATTTCCTCAGAAAACTAAAGATGGATCTATCTTTTGATCCAGCAATTCCATTGCTAGGTTTATACGAAAAGAATCCTGAAACACCAATTCAAAAGAACCTATGCACCGCTATGTTCATAGCAGCACTATTTACAATAGCCAAATGCTAAAAATAGCCTAACTGCCCATCATTGGACTAGTGAGTCAAAAAACTGTGGTACATTGAAACAAAGGCATACTATGCAGTAGGAAGAAAGAAGGAGCTGGTACTGTTTGTTATAGCACAGATAGAACTTGAGATTATTTTGCTAAGTGAAATAATCCTGGAGGCAAAAGACAAATACCATACGATTTCACCTAATATAGGTAACTAATGAACAAAAGAAGGAAAGGAGCAAAAAAGAACCAGAGACATGAAAACAAGAAACTGACTGACAGTGACCTAACGAGATGGAATGGGGGGAAGGGGGAAAGAAGGAGAAGGGTCTATTGAAGGAGCTAATATAAATGAACTGAGAGAGGTAAGATGGCGGAGGAGTGAGGAGAGGTTGCGGTTTTAGGCTCCGGAGACCCGTCTGCAGTTTGGGCTAATTGCAGACAGAAAATCTCAGTGAGCAGCTGGACATTGGTGGGAGTTGAGCCAAGGCAATGCTGGATTAGAGAAAATCCATCTGGGAACAACCTGTTTAGTGAGGATAGCGGAGAAAAAGGGGACGAAACGGGATTCCTGACTGGGGCGGCTGCCCGAGCTGTGGTGGGAAGCACACAAAGGATTTTTGGTGACCACAGGCTGCCCGGAGAGGAGTCAGGCGGAGAGCAGATCTCTGCCCGCTGGCAGAGACGGGACTCTACCAAGTGGCATTGGCGCTGAAGCACAGGAGACAACGTGCTGCCGGGCAAGTGAGAACATAATTCTCCTTTATATTTTTCTCTAGTGGACGGTGGAGAGGGGAGGAAAGTTTGGGGGTGGTAGGCCGTTCTGGAGGAGCCCAGGCGCAGAGGCGCGCTCATCCACTCCCCAACCCTACCCTTGGGTCGTGGGGGCGCACATAGGGAAGTGCTCTCACTCACTGGCCCAGGTGCGCGGTGCCGTGAGTCCAGGCGTCCCTCGGACACTCCCCAATGGACATAAGATCAGTGCCCCTACGGGCACAGGGAGGGCCCACTGAACAGGCAGAGAACCGTGCACAGACACCCCTAGACAGCTCCCGTGGGCGCAGAGCCCCAGGCCGGAGAGCAGACCACTAGCGCAGGCTCTGTTTGTGCCCGCCCAGACGGGTGAGGGAAGGCGGGTGCTGCAGCACGGAAACAGCGGGAGGAGGCGACCCACGGACGCTCGCTTCCACTGAGCACAAGTGTCCCCGGCCCTGCCCTAAGAGGCCAGAGACCAACTCCCGGAGCTCAGCTCAGCGGGACTGAGGGCACGGGGCCGGGCGCAAGCGCGAAAGCACCTCAGCCCGGGGTCAGTGGGCGCCAATCCCGGGGAAAGCTCTCGGGCCGCCCGCGAGTGCAGGGACGCGCGCAGGGATTCCTCGGCGCGAACGCGGAACTGCCGCAGCCCAGCGACAGCAGAAGCCAATCCCGGGGAAAGCGCTCGGGCCACCCGCGCGGGCAGGGTCGCGCGCAGGGACACCTCGGCGCGAAGGGGGAACCACCGTGGCCCTGCAGCAGTGGGCTCCAACCGCGGGGCAAACTCTTGGGCCGCCTGAGCGCGCAGGGGCTCGCGCGCAAGGGCACCTCAACTGGCTCCAGCGGGCAGCAAGGGAGCGCGCCGTGCCGGCAGCCGCGGGCGCGCACCATAGCGGCAACCGGGGGTGCACACCAGTCCTGCAAAAAACAAGAACCTCTGACCTGCCACACTAGACCAGCTGTGGACCCAGAAAAAGAAGACAACACACCAAGGCTAAAACGTAGTAAAAACATCGCTTTTTTTAAATTTTTTTTTTCCAAATTTTTTCTCCCAAATTTTTTCTCCCTCGTTCTTTCTTTCTTCTTAATCACTTCTTTTCTTTCCTTCTTTCTTTATTCTTTTCCTGGGGTTTTTTTTGGGAGGGTTTGGGGGGTATATATATATTTTTTTTCAATATTTTTTTCTCTCTCTTTTTTCTTTCTTTCTTTCTTCTTTATTCTTTCTTTTCTATCTTTCTTTGTTCCTTTCTTTCTTACCTTTTGGGGTTTTTGGGGGGGGTTTGTGGTAAATTTTTTATTTTCTTCTCTTTCTCTCTTTCTTCTTCTATTTTCTTGGGGATTTTTTTGGGGGGGGGCGTGTTTTTCCTTCACCTCTTCCAATAATAACAAACTTTATCTCTAACGTGTTGCATATAACCTCTCCTTCTCATCCTTTCTCTTTAATCGTTGTTTATTCGTTTGTGTGTCTAGCTTAGCCCCCCTATCACTCTAAATAATATAATATAATTACTATATAAACCCATATACAATACAATCCCACTTTCTTACTATATTATGTATTTTTCTATCCTTTTCTTCTATTTTTATTAACATACAATGTAAATATTACTAACTGGCTTGCACAGTCTCAAATATTATTAATCTATCACCCCCTCTATCAAAAATTATATTTTTCCTCCCCCAAAACAACTCTTATCTATTTTTCTTATAGTATAAAAGCTCAAATCTCTTTACATTTATATTAATACGGGCTAGTTGGCTAACGATAGCAGGATAGAGTGGGGGATACTTTTTGATGGTGTGGGTCTCCTGCCTGGCCTGTGTGTTTATGTTTTTAACAGCATATCCACAAAAGAACTCAAGACAAAGCGGATAGAGTGATTCTCAACCAACTAGCCAGAAGGAAGATCCTATCAAAGAACATCTGAAATATAACCGAACAGCATAAACAAACGACATAAAGGGTAACTCAAGAACATCAGGCTCAGGATACCAAAGAGACTGCACCACTGAAACTCCCAGACCTTCAATAAAGAATATTACACCACAAAGGAGGGAAGTCAAAGCAGACTACCCCACCCCCCAAAAAATAAATAAATAAATAGAAACAAAAAGAATCTAACATGGTAAGACGCAAAAATAACCCCTCAATGAAAAGAAAAGAGGAATCCTCAGAAAGAGAGATAGATGAAATAGACATAGCCCAAATGTCAGACATGGAATTCAAAACAATGGTGGTAAAGAAGCTCAATATACTCGACATCCTTAAAATCAACTATGACAACCTTCAAAGGAGTTACCAACAGCTCCAAGAAAATTACAAGGAACTTGCAGAGAACTACACCAGCATAAAAAAAGACATAGAAATTGTTAACAAGAACCAGGAAGAACTTAAGAATACAATCTCTGAACTGAAAAACACAGTAGAGTCAGTCAAAAGCAGACTAAACAAAGCAGAGGATCGGATTAGTGAGTTAGAAGATAATGTAGAGAAAAACTCCCAGACAATACAGCAAAATGAAAAACGATTGAAAAAATATGAACAAGATGTAAGGGAATTACAGGATAGCATTAGGAAAAATAATTTAAGGATCATCGGAATACGAGAAGAAGAAGAAAAGGAACATGGAATTGAAAATCTGATAGGAGAAATAGTGACAGAAAATTTTCCGAACCTGATGAGAGAAAAAGCTATGCAAGTCCAAGAAGCAATGAGAGTTCCAATCAAGAGGAACCCCCAAAAACCCACTCCAAGGCACATCATAGTTAAAATGGCAACATTCCAAGACAAAGAGAGAATCCTAAAAGCAGCAAGAGAAAAGCAGCAAATAACATACAAGGGAGCTCCGAGAAGGCTATCAACTGATTTCTCAACAGAAACATTACAAGGCAGAAGGGAATGGTCAAAAATATTTCAAGCAATGAAAAACAAAGGCCTACAACCAAGAATACTCTACCCAGCAAGACTCTCATTCAAAATAGAAGGTGAAATAAGGAGTTTCTCAGACAAAGGAAGACTGAAAGAATACATCTCCACCAAATCAGCATTGCAAGAGATGCTAAAGGGAGTGTTCTAAGAAAAAAGAAGGAAAAAACAAGAGAGGAGAGGAACAGAGGTACAAAGGGAAATGAATAAATACACGTCAATAATAACCTTAAATGTAAATGGATTAAATGCTCCAATTAAAAGACATAGGGTAACGGAATGGATAAGAAAACAGGATCCACATATTTGCTGTCTACAAGAAACACACCTGAAAACAAAAGATTTACACAGACTGAAAGTAAAGGGATACAAAAAAATATTCCAAGCAAACGGACCGGAAAAAAAAGCCGGCGTAGCAGTTCTCATATCAGACAAAATGGATTTCAAAGCAAGGACAATAAAAAGAGACAAAGAAGGACATTTCATAATACTTAAAGGAACAATCCATCAAGAAGATATGACTTTGATAAACATATATGCACCCAACATAGGAGCACCCAAATACATAAAGCAAATACTAGAAGGCCACAAAAAGGATATCAACAACAACACACTCATAGTAGGGGACTTCAACACTCCATTATCAACAATAGACAGATCATCAAAGCAAAGAAACACCAAGGATACACAGGCCTTGAACAACACACTAAACCACATGGACTTAACTGATATATATATAGAACTTTTCACCCCAAAGAAGCAAAATATACATTCTTTTCAAGTGCACATGGGACATTTTCAAAGATAGACCACATGATAGGTCACAAAACAAGCCTCAACAAATTCAAGAAAATTGAAATCATATCAAGCATCTTTTCAGATCACAATGCCTTGAAACTAGAAATCAACCTCAGAAAAAAAAATCAAAGACACCCAAACTCATGGAGATTGAATAACATGCTATTAAATAATGAATGGGTTAACAATGACATCAAAGAAGAAATCAAGAAATTTCTAGAAACTAATGATAATGAGCACACAACAACCCCAAACCTGTGGGACACAGCAAAAGCAGTCCTGGGAGGGAAGCTTATAGCAATACAGGCATATCTGAAAAGGCTAGAAGAATCTCAAATAAAAAACCTAACCACAATGCTACAAGAACTAGAACAACAACAACAAACAAAGCCTAGGGCAAGAAGAAGGAATGAAATCATCAAGATCAGAGCAGAACTAAATGACATAGAGACTAAACAAACAATCCAAAAGATCAACAAAACTAGGATCTGGTTCTTCGAAAAAATCAACAAAATCGACAAGCCACTAGCCAGTCTAATCAAGAAAAAAAGAGAGAAGACACAAATAAACAAAATCAGAAATGAAAGAGGAGAAATCACGACTGATACCTCAGAAATACAAATGATAGTTAGAAATTACTTCAGACAACTGTATGACAAGAAATTTGACAATCTAGAAGAAATGGACAAATTTCTAGAAACATACAACCTTCCAAAACTGAATCAAGAAGAAGTGGAAAGTCTCAACAAACCAATAACAAAAAAGGAAATTGAAACAGTAATCCAAAATCTCCCGGCACACAAAAGCCCTGGACTGGATGGCTTCACAGGCGAATTCTACAAAACATTCAGGGAAGAACTAACTCCTATCCTCCTCAAACTGTTCCAAAAAATCCAAGAAGAGGGGAAAATCCCAAACTCTTTCTATGAAGCCAGTATTATCCTAATCCCCAAACCAGGTCAAGACACAACAAAGAAAGAAAACTACAGGCCAATATCACTGATGAACATCGATGCTAAAATCCTCAATAAAATATTGGCAAACAGGATCCAGCAATACATCAAAAAGATCATACATCATGATCAAGTGGGCTTCATTCCAGGGATGCAAGGATGGTTTAGTATTCGCAAATCAATAAATATAATACATCACCTAAACAGAATGAAAGACAAAAATCACATGATCATTTCAATAGATGCAGAAAAAGCATTTGATAAAGTACAACACCCATTTATGATGAAAACACTCAACAAAATGGGAATAAAGGGAGCATATCTTAACATAATTAAGGCTATATATGAGAAGCCTGAGGCCAACATCATACTCAATGGACAAAAACTGAAAGCATTCCCCCTGAACTCAGGAACTAGACAAGGTTGTCCACTCTCTCCACTCCTTTTCAACATAGTGTTGGAAGTCCTAGCCACAGCAATCAGACAAGAAAAAGAAATAAAAGGCATCCAAATTGGGAAAGAGGAAGTAAAACTTTCATTATATGCAGATGACATGATAGTATACCTAGAAAATCCTATAAACTCCACTAAAAGACTACTCAATATAATAAGTGAATTTGGCAAAATCGCAGGGTACAAAATAAATATACAGAAATCTAAGGCATTTCTGTACACCAACAATAAAATAGCAGAGACAGAGACAAAAAAGAAAATACCATTTACTATAGCAACAAGAAAAATAAAGTACCTAGGAATAAACTTAACCAAAGAGATAAAAGACCTGTATTCTGAAAATTACATAACATTGAAGAAAGAAATTAAGGAAGAAACAAATAAATGGAAGCAAATACCATGTTCTTGGATGGGAAGAATCAACATCATCAAAATGGCCATACTACCCAAAGCAATTTACAGATTCAATGCAATCCCTATTAAAATACCAATGACATATTTCACAGACCTAGAACAAATACTCCAGAAATTCATATGGAACCAAAAAAGACCCCGAATAGCAAAAGCAATCTTGAGACAGAAGAACATAGCAGGAGGAATCACAACACCAGATATCAAACAATACTACAAAGCCACTGTAATCAAAACAGTGTGGTACTGGCATAAGAACAGATATATAGATCAGTGGAACAGAATAGAGAGTCCAGAAATAAACCCAGGCCTCTATGGTCAACTAATCTTTGATAAAGGAGGAAGGAACATAAAATGGAGTGAGAAGAGCCTCTTTAACAAATGGTGCTGGGAGAAATGGACAGGGACCTGCAAAAAAATGAAACTAGACCACCAACTTACACCACACACAAGAATGAACTCAAGATGGATCAAAGACTTAAATGTAAGCCGTGACACCATAAAAGTCCTAGAGGAAAACATAGGCAAGAAAATATCAGATATCTCACGTAACAATCTCTTCACAGATACATCTCCTAAAGCAAGAAAAATAAAGGAAAAAATAAATAAATGGGATTACATCAAACTGAAGAGTTTCTGCTCAGCAAAAGAAAACATCAGCAAGATGAAAAGGAAACCAACCATATGGGAAAACGTATTTGCCAATGACATCACAGACAGGGGACTGATTTCCAAAATATATAAAGAGCTGATACGACTAAACATCAAGAAAACAAAAAACCCAATTAAAAAATGGGCAAGGGACCTGAACAAACACTTCTCCTAAGAGGACATACAGAAGGTCCATAGACACATGAAAAAATGCTCAACATCATTAGCCATCAGGGAGATGCAAATAAAAACCACAATGAGATACCATTTTACACCATTCAGAATGGCCATCATCAACAAATCAACAAGCAACAAGTGCTGGCGAGGATGTGGAGAAACGGGAACCCTACTGCACTGTTGGTGGGAATGCAGACTGGTGCAGCCACTATGGAGAACAGTATGGAATTACCTCAAAAGATTAAAAATGGAACTGCCTTTTGAACCAGCGACTCCACTACTAGGATTATACCCGAAGAATCTTGAAACACCAATTCAAAAGAACTTATGCACTCCTATGTTCATTGCAGCACTGTTTACAATAGCTAAGTGCTGGAAACAACCTAAGTGCCCATCTGTAGATGAGTGGATCAAAAAACTGTGGTACATTTACTCAATGGAATACTATGCAGCAGAGAGAAAGAAGGAACTCCTGCCATTTGTGACAACATGGATGGAACTAGAGAGAATTATGCTTAGTGAAATAAGCCAGGCAAAGAAAGAAAAATACCATATGATATCACCTAATACAGGAAACTAAAGAACAACACAAACAAAGGAACTAAATAGAACAAAGAGCAAAATAGCAGTCAATAGGGGGGAGGGGAGAGGGAGAGAAGGGGGATAAGTAAGGGAAGGGATTAGTCAAAGAACCCATATAAGACTCATTGACATGGACAACGGGGAGGGATATGATTGCGGGAGAGGGGGTGTGTCGGGTGGGGGAGAGAAATTAGGGGAAAAGTGGACAACTGTAATTGAAAAACCAAAATAGATATTTTCTAGGGACTTCCGACCAAGATGGAGGCTTAGACGGACACGCTAGGTCTCCCTCTACAACTAGAGAGGAATACAACTACTTCAAAACAAAGGATAACTAGAAATTCCAGAAAATAAAACTACACGGAAGCCCAACATATGAAGTTATAAACCAGCGGTGCCATTTGGGCAGGTAAGAGTTAAAGAGGGCAAAGCTGTTTGCAGAGCGGCGGGGTGGCGAAAATTCCCGGCGGCAGTCAAGCCCCTGGCAGTGTGCGACCCCAGCGCTGGGGAGAGCGGCCACCGCATCACCTTGAACAGTGAGGCCCAGGGGGGCGGGAGGACGGATCCCGGTCTCCTAGCTGAATAACTGTGTGAATCCATCTTGGACCCCCGCCCCCAAAGAAAGAAAGCACCACAGGGCTGCGAAATAGGTCGCAGACAGGCGCCGGTCGCTGACTTGTGACGCGTACACAGGCACTGCCCCCGACAGCCGGCCCAAGAAAACAAAACGCATCTGTCAAAATGAGGCAGACAACTATAGAAATCCCGGTGACACAGCTCACCAGGCATCAGATAGAGAACCTGACAGATGAACAGATAAGAAACCTGTCAGAGGCTCAGTTCTGGGCCATTGTTATCAGGTGGCTTACAGAATTCACAAAAGAGCAGGAAAAAGATAAGAAAGAAGCGAAAAACTTTCATAACGAAAGGAACAAAACCGCATACGAGACAGATGGTGAGGAAAAAAAATCCAGAGTTCATTTCAACAAACTGGAATATGGAGAAGGAACAAGCAGTCAACCAATGCAGCGAGAGGAAATGGGAAGCAACAATGAGAGGATCAGAAACCTCTGGGACAGCTATAAAAGGCCAACATAAGAATCATTGGTTTGCCAGAGAATGAGGAAGATGAACTAGAACTTGAAAAATTGAGTGAAAATATAATAAAGGAGAACTTCCCAGACTTGGGGAAGGGAATAGACTTGCAGGTCCAGGAAGCATAGAGAGTTCCCAAGAGACTGGACCCAGGGAGAACCACTCCAAGACACATTATAATCAAAATGTCAAAAATTAAAGATAAAGACAGAATCTTAAAAGCAGCAAGAGAGAAGAAAAGAATTATGTACAAAGGGGTCCCAATTAGACTATCAGCTGACTTCTCAAGGGAAACCCTACAGGCAAGAAGGGACTGGCAAGAAATATTCAAAGTAATGAAAATCCAAAACCTACAACCACGAATACTCTATCCAGCGAAATTGTCATTCAGAATAGAAGGACAGAGAAAGTGTTTCCAGGACAAAATAAAACTGAAAGAGTTCATTAGATCCAAACCACTGTTATATGAGATGTTAAAGGGACTGGTTTAAAAAACAGAAGCTAGGGAGATGAAACAAAGGCAAACTAAATAGGCAACGGGAGTGGAAAAGGAACTGTGGGTATGGGAAGCATATTGGGGGGAGGTCAACAGGGAGGGGGAATGGGGAGAGGGAGGGAGATGATATAGGAATTGGGGATCAAGGTAGGAGGGAATGGAATAGACGGAGAGAGGTTGGGAGGAACTGTATGCACAACTAATGGACATAATCTAAAAGGGGGGGACAACTGGAGGGAGGGGGGCCACCGGGTGGAGGGGAGCAGAGGGAAGGGAAATTGGCACAAATGTAATATTTTAATCAATAAAACACATTAAATCTGAAAAAAAAAAAAAGGAAAAACCAAAATAAAAAAATAAATAAATAAATAAATAAAAAATATATATAAATGAACCATGGACATGGACAACTAAATCGGAATTGAGTGTGGGAGAGGGAGGAGGTGGGTAGAACAGGGGAGAGCAAAAGGGAGAAATGGGACAAGTGTAATAGAAAAAAAATTAAAAATTATAAAGTAAATAAATAAATAAAATTAACAAACCTCTGGCTAGACTTACTAACTAAAAATAAGAAAAGATTCTAATAATTAGATTGAGAAATGAAAGAAGAGTAATTACAATGAACATCACAGAAATATAAAAAATTATATAAGAATATAAAAGGCTATATGTCACTATGTTCAATAAATTAAGAGAAATGGACAAAATCTTAGAAATAAATAACCTCCCCAGACAAATCAATGAAAAAAGGAAAAAACAAAATGGATAGATTACTAGTAAAAAAATTGAAAGTGTAATAAAAAACATCTCTCATCTTTCTAAAAACGTGTCCAGGACCAGAGGGTTTCACTGGTAGATTCTACCAAATATTTAAAGAATATTTAAAATCTATCCTTCTCAAAATCTTCTAAAAAACTGAATAGTTGAGAATACTTCCTAACTTATTTTATGAGACCAATATTACTCTGATACCAAAACCAGACAAAGAAAACACACAGACACAAAAAATAGTTCAATATTTCTTATGTACTTGGGGCCAAAAATCCTAAATAAAATACCATCTAATCAAATGTAACAATACATTAAAAGAGTAATACATCACAATTAAGTAGTGTTCATACCAGAGATGCAAGCATGCTTCAACATATGCAAATTGATCAATGTAGTCCACCACATTAAAAAATAAAATATAAAAAATTATATAGTCATATTAATAGAAGCAGAAAAAGCATGACAAATAACAACATTCATTTATAATTTAATTACCTCATAAAATGGGTATTGAAGAAAAGTACCTTAATATAGAGCATATATGACAAACCATTAGCTGCTATCATATCTAATGGTGAAAAACTAAAAACTTTTTTCTAAGATCAGGAACCAAAGATATCTATTCTTGCCACTGATATTTAACATAGTGGAAGTCCTAGCCACAGCAATCAGAAAAAAGTAGACAAAAGGCATCTAAATTGAGAATGAAGAAGTAAAACTGTCCATATTTGCAGATGACAAGGTTCTCTACATAGAAAACACCAAAGACTCTGCCAAAAGACAATTGGAAGCAGTAAACAAATACAGTAAATTTGCAGAATACAAATATACAAATAGGTGTTGTGTTCCTATATACTAACAACAAATTATTAGAAAGAGAAATGAAGAAAACGATCCCATTTACAGTTGCAATAAAACAATCAAATACCGAGGAATAAAGGCAATAAAGGAAATGAAGAACCTTTATATTGAAAATTACAAGATGTTGTTGAAAGAAATTAAAGACACACAAAAATGAAAATATGTTCATGTTCATAAATTGGAAGAATTAGCATTGTTAAAATGGCCATATTACCTAAAGAAATATACAGATTACTGCACTCCCATCAAAATCCCAACATCATTTTTCACAGATATAGAACAAAAAAATCCTCAAATTTGTATGAAAACACAAAGACCCTGAATTGCCAAAGGAATTCTGTAAAAACAAAACAAAACAAAACAAAGTCGGATGTATTATCCTCCTTGACTTCAAACTACACTACAAACGTAGAATAATCAAAACAGACCAATGCAACAGAACTGAGAGCTCAAAAATATAACCACACATAATTTTTGACAAAGAAGCCAAAAACATACAATGGAGAAAGAAGAGTCTTTTTAATAAATGGTTTGGAAAAACTGAAAAGCCACCTGCAAAAGAATAAATCTAAATGCTGACACCATACACAAAAATTAAAATGGGTTAAAAACTTGAATATTTATACATGAAACAATAAAATAGATTGAAGAAGAGATAGGTACTAAATCTATGAACCTTGGGCTCAGAGGGTTTTTGTGAACCTGAGCCCAAAGGCAAGGGAAGAAACAGAAAATAAATGAATGGGACTGCAGAAGAATAATATGTTTCTGTACAGCAAAATAAACTATCAACAAAACAAAAATCCAACTGCCTAAATAGGAGATGATATTTTTGATAACAAGTAAATATACAAAATAGTATATAAAGAACTCATACAACCCAACAACAAAAAAAACCTCCCTAATTTGAAAGAATTGATTTGAATAGACACTTTTCCATGGAAGACATACTCACAGCCAAATAGGTATATGAAATGATGCTTCACATTACTATTTATAAGGGAAATTCATATCAAAACCAATATGAAATATCACCTCACACATGTTACAATGGTTGTTATCAACAAGACAAGAAATAACAAGTGTTGGAGAGGATGTGTAGAAAGAGGAACCTTCATATATTGCTAATAGGAATGCAAATTGGTGCAGCCACTATGGAAAACAGTATCGAGCATCCTCAAAAAAAAAATTAATAGATCTAATGTGTGACCCAGAAGTCCTTCTTCTGGGTATCTACTTGAAAAATTTGAAAATGCAAATTCATAAAGATATATGTACCCTGTGTTCATTGCTATATTATTCACAATAGCCAAGACATAGAAACAACCTTAGTAGCTTTTGATGGATGATTGGATAAAGAAGCGGTACATATATACAACAGAATACTACTCAGCCATAAAAATGGTGAAATATTACCATTTGCAACAACATGGATGAACCTACAGAGTATTATGCTACGTGTCATAAGTCAGATGGGAAAGTATGAGAAATGTATGATTTCACTCATATGTGGGATATGAAACAAAAAGCAACAAATGCACAAACATAAATATACAAACAACCTAACTCATAGATTGTATAGAACAAAATGGTGGTTACCAGAGGGGAAGTGGGTTCAAATACATGATGACAAAAAATTAGTCTTCCAGTAGGGAGCACACAATAGAGTATACAAATGTCATATAAAGTTGCATACCTGAAATTTATATAATGTTATTAACTAGTGTTACTCCAATAAGCTTAATAAAAAATTTTTAAAGAAATTGAATTACTCCCTCCTATATTACAGATACACTGAATATATTGAGAAATGTCTTCATAAATATGTTAAAGATACATAAATAAATTCTAGATAAATATTATCAGTAAAGATACACTTATAACCCTCATTTTTAAGAGGTAGTAATGAATGCAAAATGGACTTGCTCCTTTAAACAGGATTTATTACACTCAACTGGTCATTCCTTCATGCCTATTATTCTATTTTCTGTGATGGCCATGCCTCATGGGGTATCTCACAAAATTCTGCAAGATAATCATTATTAACCATAGGTTGCAAACAGGGAATCTGAGGATCAGAAAAAATTAATTTTTTTTCAAAATTTTCAACATAAGAGATAGAACCAAGGTTCTAAGCAATGCTTGACTGTAAAGCACTTACTGCTCCCATGTGATTAACCTGCATGAAATATTTTGGTTTTGGTTGGTTGTTTTGACAAAATTTCATGGAATAAATAACTGTTAGCTTAAAACTGGTATTTGTGATGATTAATTTAATGCAAATAAATATTTGAATAAGTCTCCTAAATTCTAGAGCATTACAATGATATTTCTACAATTATTCCATATTTTTTTTTCCTTAGGAACCCTTACAGAATAAACTACTTAAATTGAGGTACTATAATTTTCCATGTTGGAGTATATTCACCAGATATATGAGGTTTAGTGTAGAGTATTACTGTTCTATAATTTTGGCAAAGTATGCCAAAATAGGCTTTAATACTATTTAAGAATTTTGAAATGACTTTATAAGATATTTATAAAGAGCTCAAATGTCCAGAGAAAAAAGAAAGTACATTCTCTCTTTCATACCAGTATATAATTCACTCACAGAATTCAGAAGAGATGATGAGAGCCTATGCTACAATGTCCATATATATAAAGTAAGTCACAAAGTTGTGACCTAAGACTAGGCCATATGTGATATTATTGCAGATGAAAAAGTAGAACAGATTACTTTGTGAAGTAATTGCTGGTTTTCCTTTGGGTCCTACTTCTGTAGGTCACACAGACAAAAATAACAACCTTTCAAGCAGAGATGTGTTGCCAGTTTACTATGTGTATGCAGAAGACTTTGAACTGCTTTTCTGAAAATAATAGAGATGTAGATCTACTCTTTTTCTCTTGTGGCCTTTCTCTTTGCCCATGGCTTACTTGAAGGACAAGGGAATCAATTCAATGCCACTTTGGTAGACTTCTCACTTTTTTGTCTTGAGAATTCAGTGCTGTTCAGGTAGTTTAGCCAGACAGCAAGATTTAGAAGCTGGTACTTTTGCAACAGCACTGTCTAATCTCTATTAAATGGTTACAACACAAAGTGATGCAGAAAAAAGTTTTGCTGATTATTAATAGAATATAGGCAATATTGAGTCTCCATATTTGTCTTTCTTCTTCATGAATTATAAAATATTTAAGCCTTTCTGGGACTAAAATTATATAGTTCTTTTCCTTGAAAGGAATTATGTCAGACTTCTTTAATGTGTATTTAAAATATTTTTAATGCTGTAAAGACAGCATTAGACCATTTAATTAAAGATTATCTAAGTTATAAGTCCCAGGGAGAGATTGGGAAGCAGATCGATAGCAGATCTTGAGAAGGCTTGACTGAACTCAAGTGATATCTTCTGTTACACCCTAAGCCAAAGTGTCTAATTGTCCATGCCCCTCTCCCAAATAACAGAAATTTGAAACCAGAAGAGACTCACTTCTATTCCTGGTTGTCATATGGAATTCTTGTACTGGGGCTTTGAAATAGGAAAAGGCTCACTTGTATTTCTGGCTGTCACAGGGATTCTTTTGTTGAAGATATGCTTAGAGAATAATGGTGCTTATTTCTTCAGGTCACCTGCTCACTGGCAAAAACTATATTCAATTCCCTCCTGTGTTCTAAAAATAGATTATTAACAAAGTTTGATTTCTTAAGGAAACAGAAGAGAGAAATCTATGTTTGAGATGTTCACCATATTTATAATAGAAAAAAGTGGGCAAAAATGTAATGTACAAAGAAAGGCTTGAGATAAATTATGGTAGATCCATATGATAAAGTATTATAGGACAATTTTAATGGTATGGTACTGTAATGGTAAACTGGGATACAGAACTATGGACAACATGATTTAATTTTTTGTTTTTGTGTTTGCCAAAGAGTGTCTCTAGATGAGGGTTATACTCCAGATAGGGGATTTTAATTTCTTTTCCATTTGTATATTTTATACTTATTACATTCTTTTTATAATTTAAAAGTTTATTTTAACAGGTGGCTGAATTTTACAAACTTCAAACCAAACCTATCACGTGTAGGTTACATGTAATCAAGAAGAAAATGACCAATTTTTTAAATTTATTTTTTATTTTTATTTTTTAAGTATATTTTATTGATTATGTTGTTACAGTAGTTCTAATTTTTTTCCCCTTTGCTCCCCTCTGCCCAGTATACCCCTTCCCTCCAGCAGTCCCACCCCTGTTAGTTCATGTCCACGGGTTGTGCATATAAGTTCTTTGGCTTCACCCTTTCCTATATTATTCTTAACTTCCCCCTGTCTATTTTGTACCAATGATTATGCTTCTTAATCCCTGCACAATGCTGCCAGACCAGTACTCGCTCCTTTTCCAGGCACCTCTCCCACATCCGCACAGGACTGGCGCCCCTCTAGCTGCTGCCCTGGTTGTCGTTCCCAGAGCGGGTGGGTCTGCGGATGTTCTAAAACTGTGGGGGCCCTTTAAACAAGTGGACTCTGCTGAGAGACCAGCAGTTTCTGCCTCCACCCCAACCCCTACTGGTCTGCACAGTCAGAAGCAATGAGGCTTGATTTTTCCCTGGTGCTGGGACAGTGAGCTGCAAGGTCTGGTGAGGAGCTGGGAATGCTTCCCAGGTGTCCCTTCTGACTTTAAAACATGTGATTGCACTTTCTGGTGGCCTGCCACTGCTGTCGCCACCAGAACACATCCTCTCTGCCCCGTCTCCACCCCTCCTACCTGTCTGGATGAGTATTTCTTCTTTATATCTTTGTTTGCTGGACTTCCATGTAGTTTGATTTCCTGGAACTTCTGGTTGTTTCTAGTTGTTTTTCTTCTGGATGTAACTGCTTATTTACTTATAAATAATTTAGTTATTATTTTTGGGGGGTGTATATTTTGATTATATTGTCACAATAGTTCCAGTTTTTCCCCTTTGCTTCCCCCCACCTAATACCCCCATCCCCCAGCAATCCCACCCCTCCCCAGTCCATGCACATGGGTCATGCATACAAGCTCTCCAGTTTCTCCCTTTCCTATATTATTATTTTTTTAATCAATTAATTAATTTTTATAAGAATTAAAAAAAAATCCCCCCATCTCCAACTTGAGACCCTTTATAATCTTATAGAGGACAATGGGTGATGGTCTCATGCTCTTTTAGCTGCTTCAAGCTGGGCGTGGTAGTCGTCCTACCTAGCCTTGAGTTCAGAATTCCCTAATTAGAGTGGGGGTGGGGAGGGGAGGGTGGCCTTCCCACATAGGTCAGTAGGCTGTCCCCAGGAAATGGCATGCTCGGTTTAATAGGCTGGCATCATTGTGTATTCTGGGGACAACAGATTTGGCAACATGATTAAAAGGCATCATTCAATCCACAACCACTGGATGACAAAAGGCAGGTATTAATTTTTCAATGTCCAACATTAGGGAAAAAAGAAGGGCTTCTTTGGAGGGAGGTGTGCCAGACACATCACACCTGTCCAAAATCCTTTTATCCACTATACTTAGCTTGGGCTGAAGGGAATACTTTAGGTTTCCCCCCTCTCATACCTCTGGGCCCTTTCTGTCCAAGCCATTAGGGCAGAAAAGAGAAACCTGTTTTAAGGTGAAGCCCACAGACCACCACATTCTTCACCAATCCAGCCACTTAGTTCAGCCAAACAGTTCAGTCTCAGGAGGCAGCAATGCAGACAGGATTAAGTGAGGCCTAAATGTACAGACAAACATTCAGGTAGTGATATTCTAGGCTTATACCCTTTGAAAACAGAAAACACATCTTAATTTATGTAACATAACCCACATACCAGTTTCCAAATCTGTAAGCCTGTCTTATTGGAAAGACATCCAATTGCAAGGCATTTGACATTCTTCTTTCCTGTAAATTAAGCATCTTTGATGATGCCACAGACCTAGCTTAACTTACAAATGAAAGGAAACTTTAAATAAAAAGAAACTTTAATGATAGTTAGCTGCACTACTTATAGTTTACCCCTGAGCATTGTGATTTTCCTTGAATCACAATTTTTCTCCTTAAGATTACCCTCCTTGTCATTAAAGAGACTGCATTAAGTCCAGTTTTAATTTATCCTGTTTATTTGCATAAACACAGCAAGAGCAGCAAATGATCACTGGTGATCTTTAGCTCTGCTTTCCTGGAACTTACCCAAGGAACATTTAGGGTGACCTTCAGTCTGCCCTTCAGGGCACAGAAGCTGAGCCACATACCTGCCATTCAGCCTTGCCTGTACACACCTGTCTTTTCCAAGTCCTTCAGGTTTTCTATTGTGCTTTAAGGCCACTTCTAGCCATCTTTCAGAAAGCAACTTTCAATCCTTCCCTGGAAAGATTGTCACGGAACGCACATCCAACCTAGGTACCAGGCCTTTAATCTCGTGGGCTTTTATTACCTTCAAAGGTCACCCTTAATTCCAGAGGGCTTTTTGGCAACAACCATAGCCCAAGCATGTCTCCTTTAGGCATGACATTCCAGTCAAAGTCTTGGTCAACACAACTTCTATTAACAACTGGTCTTACTAGTTTCATGCAAAGAACCTTAAATTTCTACTTATTCAGGGTGCCAATTTTTGGAAGGTTCAGGTAGTGAGAAAAATATACAGTGTGAAGAAAAATCCTTGTCCTTCTAATATTCACTAGAATTGCATTTTGATTCTTTATATTTTCTTTTTTCACCCACTAAAAATATTTTTGATTTGTTTATTTGTTTTTTTATTACATTTGTCCCACTTTTTTTTCCTATTGCTTCCTCGCACCCTGCTGGCCCTTTCTCCCATATTTAGTCCCCACCCAGTTGTCCATGCCCATGGGTCATTTATACATGTTCTTTGACTAGACCATTGCCCTTCTTTTGCCCTTAGCTCCCCTCCTCCACCCTTGTCATTGTTAGTCTACACCTTGTTTACACATCTCTGGTTCTATTTTGCTCATTTGTTTGTGTTGTTCATTAGTCTCCTGTAATAGGTGATAGCATAAGGTATTTTTCTTTCATTGCCTGGCTTATTTCACTAAGTATAATTCTCTCTAGTTCCATCCATGTTGTTGCAAATGGTAGAAGCTCCTTTTTTCTTTCTTCTATCTAGTACTCCATTATGTAAATGTACCACAGTTTTTTGATATGCTCATCTACAGATGAGCACTTAGGTTGTTTACAGCACTTGGCTATTGTAAATAGTGCTGCTATCAACATAGTGGTGCATAGATTCTTTTGAATTGGTGTTTCAGGATTCTTTAGATATAGTGCTAGCAATGGAATTGTTGGTTCAAAAGGCAGTTCATTATTAGTTTTTTTGAGGAAATTCCAAACTGTTTTCTATAGTGGCTGCACCAGTCTGCATTCCCATCAGCAGTGCGCCAGGGTTCTCTTCTCTCTGCATCCTGGCCAGCACAAGTTGTTTGTTGATTTGTTGATAATGACCATTCTGGCTGGTGTGATATGGTATCTCATTGCGGTTTTTATTTGCATCTCTCTGATGGCTAGTGATGTTGAGCATCCTTTCATATGTCTATGGAACCTTGTATCTCCTCTTTGGAGAAGTATTCTTTCAGATCCTTTGCCCATTTTTTAATTGGGTTGTTTGTCTTTTTGGTGTTGAGACATATAAGTTCTTTATATTTTGGAGATCAATACCTTGTCTGAGGTAACATTGGCAAATATATTTTCCCATATGATTGGTTCCTTTTTCATCTTGCTGATATTTCTCTTGCTGAGCAGAAACTCTTTAGTTTGAAGTAATCCCATTTGATTATTCTTTCCTTTATTTTTCTTTCCTTATGAGATATACAGTGAAAATGTTGCTACGCAGGATATCTGAAATTTTCCTGCCTCTATTTTTCTCTAGGACTTTTATGGTGTCACGGCTTACACTTAAGTCTTTGATCCATCTTAAGTTTATTCTGGTATATGGTGTAAGTTGGTGGTCTAGTTTCATTTTTTTGCATGTCCCTGTCCAGTTCTCCCAACACCATTTGTGAAGAGGCTCTTTTCATTCCATTTTATTTTCCTTCCCCCTTTGTCAAATATTAGTTGACCATATAGACCTGAGTTCATTTCTGGGCTCTCTATTCTGTTCCATTGGTCTATATGTCTGTTCTTATGCCAGTACCAGACTGTTCTGATTACCGTGGCCTAGTAGTATGGTCTTATATCAGGTATTGTAATTCCTCCTATTGTGTTCTTCTTCCTCAAGATTGCTGTGACTATTCGGGCTTTTTATTTTGGGTTCCATATAAACTTTTGAAGTATTTGTTCTAGGTCTGTGAAATATGTCGTTGGTATTTTAATAGAGATTGCATTGAATCTATATATTGCTTTCGGTAGTATGGACATTTTAATGGTGTTGATTCTTCCATCCATGAACATAGCATATGATTCCATTTATTTGTATCTTCTTTAATTTCTTTCTTCAGTGTTATGTAGTTTTCTGAGTACAGGTCTTTTACCTCCTTGGTTAAGTTTATTCCTAGGTACTTTATTTTTCTTGTTGCTATGGTAAATGGAATTTTTCTTTTAGTTTCTATCTCTGAAATTTTATTGTTGGTGTACAGAAATGCCCTCAATTTCTGAATATTGACTTTGTACCCTGCTATTTTGCCAAATTCACTTATTAGATGAGCAGTTTTACAGTGGAGTCTATAGGGTTTCCTATGTACACTATCATGTCGTCTGCAAATAATGCTTTTCATTTCTCTTTCTTGTCTGATTGCTGTGGCTAGAACTTCCAAGACTATGTTGAATAAGAGTGGAGATAGTGGACATCCTTGTCTTGTTCCTGACGTCAGGGGGAATGCTTTCAGCTTTTGCCCATTAAGTATGATGTTGGCTTCAGGTTTCTCATATATGGCCTTTATTATGTTGAGATATACTCCCTCTATTCCCATTTTGCTGAGTGTTTTCATCATAAATGGGTGTTGTACTTTGTTAAATTCTTTTTCTGCATCTATTGATATTACCGTGTTGTGTTTTTCTCTCATTTTGTTTATGTTTATTACTTTTATTGATTTGCAAATATTAAACCATCCTTGCATCCCTGCGATGAATCCCACTTGATTGTGGTGTATAATCCTACTAATGAGTTGTTGGATCCGGTTTGCCAATATTTTGTTGAGAACTTTAGCATCTATGTTCATCAGCAATATTGGCCTGTAGCTTCCTTTCTTTGTTGTGTCTTGACCTGGTTTTGGAATTAGGGTAATACTGGCTTCATAGATGGGATTGGAAGTTTTCCCTCTTCTTGGATTTTTTGGAATAGTCTGAGAAGGATAGGAGTTATTTCTTTCCTAAGTGTTTTGTAAAGTTCACTTGTGAAGCCATCCAATCCAGGGCTTTTGTGTGCCAGGAGTTTTTTTATTACTGCTTCAATTTCACTGGTTGTTATTGGTCTATTCAGGCTTTCTGCTTCTTCTTGATTCAGTTTTGGAAGGTTATATGTTTACAGAAATATGTGCATTTCATCTAGGTTGTCACATTTCTTGTGATACAGTTATTCATAATAATTTCTTACGATCATTGTATTTCTGTGGTATTAGTTCTGTTTTCTCTTCTTTCATTTCTGATTTTATTTATTTGGGTTCTTTTTCTTTTATTCTTGATGATCCTGGTTAAAAGCTTGTTGATTTTGTTTATCTTTTCAAAAAACCAGCTACTACTTTTGTTGATCTTTTGAATTGTTAGTTTAGTCTCTATGTCATTTAACAGTGCTCTCATCTTGATGATTTCCTTCCTTCTGCTCACTCTGGGCTTTGCTTGTTTTTCTTCCTTTAGTTCTTGTAGCTGTAGGGTTAGATTTTTTATTAGATTCTTCTTTCCTTTTTAAGGTAGGCCTGTATTGCTATGAACTTTCCTCTCAGGAATGCTTTCACTGTATTCCATAGGTTTTGGTTGTGTGTTCATTATCATTAGTATCCAGAAACTTTTTGATTTCTTCTTGATGCCATTGTTAACCCATTCATTATTTAATAGCATGTTATTTGTTCTCCACGCGTTTCAATATTTTTGACATTTTTTCTTGAAGTTGATTTCCAATTTTAAGCCATTGTGATCTGAGAAGATGCTTGATATAGTTTCAATTTTCTTGAATTTGTTGAGGCCTCTTTTGTGTCCTACCATGTGGTCTATTTTTGAAAATGTTCCATGTGCACTTGAAAAGAATGTATATTTTGCTTTTTGGGGGTGAAAAGTTTTATATATATCAATTAAGTCCATTTGATCTAGAGTGTTGTTCAATGCCTCAATATCTTTGGTGTTTCTTTTCTTTGAAGATCTGTCCGTTGTTGACAGTGGTGTGTTAAAATCCCCTACTATGAGTGTGTTGTTGTCTATATCCTTCCTGAAGTCTTTCAAAACTTTCCTTACATATTTTGGTGCTCCTGTGTTGGGTGCATATATGATTATCAGGGTTAGATCTTGTTGATGGATCTTTGTTTTTAGTATTAGGTAATGTCTTTCTTTGTCTCTTTTAATGGCCTTTACTGTGAAATCTGTTTTGTCTGATATAACTATTGCTATCCGAGCTTTTTTTTCATGTCCATTTGCTTGATATACTTTTTTCCATTCCTTCACTTTCAGTCTGTGAATTCTTTTGTTTTGAAGTTTCTCTTGTAGACAGCATATAGGTGGGTCATATTTTCATATTCAGTCTGCTATCCTATGTCTTTTAATTGGAGCATTTAAATCATTTACATTTAAGGTTATTATTGACAGGTATTTATTCATTTCCATTTGTACTTGTGTTTCTCTTCTCCCCTTCTTCTTTTTCTTACACCATTCCCTTTAGCATTTCTTGCAATGCTGGTTTGGTGGACATGTATTCTTTTAGTCTTCCTTTGTCTGAGATACTCCTTATTTCACCTTGTATTTTGAATGAGAGCCTTGTTGCATAAAGTATTCTTGGTTGTAGACCTTTGTTTTTTATTGCTTGAAATGTTTTTGACCATTGCCTTCTGGCTTGTAGTGTTTCTATTGAGAAATCAATTGATAGCCTAATTAGAGCTCCCTTGTATGTTATTTGCTGTTTTTCTGTTGCTGCTTTTAGGATTCACTCTTTGTCTTTGAATGTTGCCATTTTAATTATGATGTGCCTTGGAGTGGGCCTTTTTGGGTTCACCTTCATTGGGACCATCAGTGCTTCCTGGACTTTTGTGACTTTTTCTCTCATCAGGTTAGGATAATTTTCTGTCATTACTTTTCCTGTCAGGTTTTCTATCTCTCTTTATGGGGATACCTCTTTTCCTTTTATTTGAAGGCTGTTTCTGTGTCTCCCTTTGTTTTATTCTTCTTGTTTGTTTTTGTTTATTAGATTTGTTAGCTTTGTTTTCCCACTTTTGTGATATGAGATTATTTACAGGAAACCTGGGGGATTCAGTGGTGCAGTCTCTTTGATCTTCTGAACCTAATGCTCTCGTGTTGCCCTCTATGTCATTTGTTTAAGCTGTCTGGTTGTATTTCAGTTCCTCTTTAGTGGGTCCTTTCCTCTGGCTAGTTGATTGAGAGTCACTCTGCCCACCTTGTCTTGAGTTCTTTTGTGGGGGTGCTGTTAAAACATAATCACACAACCCAGGGAAGAAACCCCCACCCTCCAAAATATCTCCCAAACACAATCACATTATTGGCAGCAAATGAGCCAGTATTAATATAAATCTAGAGAGATTAAGACTCTTATTTTATAGGAGAAACAGATAGGAGTTATTTTAAATGAAAGAAAGATGATTTTTGAGAGAGAAGGTGATAGAATAGTAATATTAGCACATACGGTGAAGGCTATGCAAGACAGCAAGTAATATTTACACTTTATGTTTAAAAAGGAGGGGAAGAATGTAGAATGAAGTGAGAAAGAGTAAGTGTATAGTATTATGTTTATACAGTAGTTATTTGCTATATGTTTAGTGTGAAAGTGAGGATAGAGAAAACAGACAACCAAATAGACAAACAACCAAAAATTAAAGCAAAGGGATATGAGGGACAGAGGTAGCAAACAGATTAAAGAGAGTTTTTTTTCAAAAATAAAAAAAATAAAAATACAGAATAAAAAATAGAAAGAAATAAAGAGAGAAAGGAAAGAAAGAGAAAGAAAGGAAGGGGAGAGGAGGAAAGAAAAAGAAAAAGAAAGAAGAAAAAAGAAAGGAAGGGGCAGGAAGAGAGAGAGGGAAAAATAAAAGAATGAAAGGGTTTTTATGCAGTTCAACTTTTAGGTGCAATCTCTCTCTCCTTTTTTTTTTCCCTGGATCCACTCCTGGTCAAAATTCCATGGGTTTTAAATCTTTTCTGGTTGGTTGGCTGGCTGTGAAAAGATCCAGCTTGATTCTGGGGTTGCTAGTCTTTTATTCGTGAGCCGCTGTGCTGTGAGCCACATTTAGTTGTCCCCTCCTACAGCACCCTCAGCCCTCCTCAGGCTTGTCTAGCAATGTTGTTCTACTGTTGGGCCAGCGTGCACATGCCAGTAATCTCTGCTCTGCCTCCAGTCATGTCTCTGTTCCCGAGCTATAGCATCTGCTCACGTCCCTGTCTATACACTTGCGCGTGCCACCCGTTGCCCTCTGGTCCCCACCAAGGCTGCAGATCCACCACAGCTTTCCCATATGGGCCCCTATCCTTCCCTCAAAATTGCCCCTTTGTTTGGTAGGGCCCTGGTGCAATCTCTTAAAGTGCCAGGGTGTGTGCCATCTGCCTGCCTCTGGGTACCCCCCAAGTCTGAAGTTCTACCGCAGGTTTCCTGTGTGGGCTCCTCTCCTTACCTCAAAACCATTCCTTTGTTCTGTGGGGCCCTAGCATGAGCGCTGCATGTGCCCTGAGCACAGAGCTTTCAGTCCGAGGAGATTTCCACCAAGACTCAGTTCACACAGTTTCTCCTAGTCCAGGTTGTTCACTGTTCTCCTACACCTCTGGCCTTTTCAGCCAAACCTTCTTGCTGAATCCGAGAGGCTTTGCTGATTGGTGTGCCCCTGGCAGCAGGGAGCCTCCAGGCAGCTCCTGGCTAACGAGCCAGTCAGCAGTTGTCCTCCTTGGGTGTGGTACGGCAGACACGCTGGGTCCCGGAGGCCCAGCACCTCAGCCTGGAGTGTGCGACCAAACCCTCTGACCTCCTTCACGCTGTTCCCGCACTCCCTTCCTTGTTCACCCTGTCTGAAATCCACACTCACGCAGTCACTCCTTCCGCATTTGCACCTGAAGTCCCTCCGGGATGGGACTGAGCAGACAACACCACCACTACTCCGCCACCATCTTTCCTTGTTTCTAGTTTTGAGGTAGTTGTATTTCTTCTTAGTTGTGGAGGGAGACACAGCATGTCTGTCTATGCCTCCATCTTGGCAGGAAGTCTGAAAATGACCAATTTTAAAAAGAAATGCAGGACTTCTGGCTAAGATGGAGATCTAGACAGACACGCTGCATCTCCCTCCACAACTAAGAAGGAATACAACTACCTCAAAACTAGAAACAACCAGAAGTTCCAGAAAATCAAAATACATGGAAGTCCAGCAAACAAAGATATAAAGAAGAAATATTCATCCAGACAGGTAGAAGGGGTGGAGCTGAGGTAAATAGGATGTGGTGTTGTGGCAGCAGTGGTGGCAGCAGTGGCAGGCCGGTGGAAAGGACAATCACACATTTTAAAAAGTCAGGAGAGACACCTGGGGAGTGTTCCCAGCTCCTCACCAGACCTTGAAGCTCACAGTTCCAGCACCAGGGAAAATCAAGCCTCATTGCTTTTGACTGTGCAGAACAGTGAGGTTGGGGTGGAGGCAGAAACTGCTGGTCTCAGCAGAGTCTGCTTTTTTAAAGGGCCCTCACAGTCCTAGAATGTCCACAGACCCACCCACTCTGGGAACGACAGCCAGGGCAGAAGCTAGAAGGGCACCAGTCCAGTGCGGAAGTGGGAGAAGTACCTGGAAAAGGGGCGAGTAATGGGCTGGTGGCATTGTTCCCTCTTGGACCCTTTCCCCACGTACAGCACCACAACCTGGTGAAATAGGTCGCCCTGTACTGACGAATCCCTAAGGCATCGCCCTTTACAAGTAACAGGAGTGACATCTCTACCTGGGATGTGGAGGCAAACAAATATAGGAGACTGTCAGAATGAGCAGACTGAGAAGTATGGCCCAAAAGAGGAAACAGATCAAGGTTCCAGTGGGAGAACTAAGTGATCAGGAGATAGCCAACCAAACAAATGAGGAGACAGACAACCTAACAGATGCAGAATTCCAATCACTGGTGATAAAGATGCTCACGGGCTTGACAGATATGCTTGAATATGGCAAACGAATAAAAGAAGTGAAAGCTATGCTAAGTGAAATGACGCAAAATCCACACAAAGCCAATGATGAAAGGAAGGAAACCGGGGTTCACATCAATGATTTAGAACATAAAGAAGAAAGAAATATTCAATCAGTGCAGAATGAGGAAGCAAGAAATGAAAAAAATGAGGAAAACTTCCCAAATTTTTTGAAGGAGATGGACATACAGGTCCAGAAAGCACGGAGGGTCCTGGACGAGCTGGACCCAGAGGGGACCACAACAGGGCGCATCATGATTGAGATGCCAAAGGTGAAAGATAAAGACAGAGTCCTGGGGGCAGCAAGAGAGAGGTGGAGAGTTGCCTACTGGGGAGCTGCCTATAGGACTATCAGCTGATTTCTCAGGACACTTTGCAGGCAGTATTTAATGTGATGAAAGGCAACCTGCAACCAGGATTACTCTATCCAGCAAAGCTATCACTTAGAATGGAAGGGCAGATGAAGTGCTTCCCTGACAAGGTAAAGCTAAAAGAGTTCATCATCACCAAGCCATTATTATATGAAATATCAAAGGGGCTTACTTAAGAAAAAGAAGATCAAAACTATGAACACTAAAATGACAACAAACTCACAAGTATCAACAACTGAATCTAAAAAATAAAAACAAAATCCAACTAAGCTAACCAGAATAGGAACAGAATCATAGGTATGGGGATCATTTGGATGATTATCAGCTGGGGGGAGGTAGGGGGAGAAATGGGAAAATGGTGCAGGGACTAAGAAGCATAATCAGTTGGTACAAAATAGACAAGGGGATGTTAAGAATAATATAGGAAAGGGTGAAGCCAAAGAACTTATATGCATGACCCACGGACATGAACTAAGGGTGGTGGGAACGCTGGATGGAAGGGGGGTACTGGGCAGAGGGGAGCAAAAGGGAAAAATTGGGACTACTGTAACAACATAATTAATAAAATATACTTTAAAAAAGAATAGTATAGGTAATGAAGAAGCCACAGAACTTATATGCATGACCCATGGACATGCACTAAGGTGAGGGGTTGCTGAAGGAAAGGGGATACCAGACAGAGGGGGGCAAAAACTGGGATAACTGTAATAGCATAATCAATAAAATATCCTTAAAAATAAAAATTAAAAAAAGTAAAAGCAATGCAGAAGTTACACTCTCTAAGGGCAAGCTTCATGAATAACAATATCTGTGTCATCAGAGCCAATGAAATGGCTTTTGTTATCAAATAAACTCACTGCAAAGAATGAGAAGGAGTGATTTGTGCTCTCAAAGTGAAAAGTCAATTTTTCTTTCTTGCTAGGTTCTTGTCCTTTCCTGAGGCAAGTACTGTTAAGCTTTTTTGTGTGTACTCTTCCAGGATTTTCTATGACTAATGATTTTCTAACTTAACTGAGGTAAGTGGGTAAAAGAATTGAAAACTATGGGTTCTGTTATCTTTTCTTATTGTTAATTTATATTGCAAATTGAAATGTAAACAAGAGAAATTTGACCTTCAGTGATTTCTTTACTCTTAGAGAGATAGGATTCATATTTTTAATTATATATGTTCTTTCCATATTTCTATGCCCAATTTCACTTGGTCATTATGAGAAAAGGTAAGACCTGTTGTGTTAGTTATTATTAAATATATTGCAGACAGATCAGAGAAGGAAAACTCTGACTCCAAAAAACCTCCGCTGCCTTGCGGCATACCTCTTCAGGGGAAAGGCTAGGGGAGTAAACCCCAACAGAAAATCCGGAGCCGGAGTCCCTAAGGCGGTTTGACGTTGTAGTCAACACCGGCAACTCCTGCGGCGCACCTGAAGCCAAGCTGTATTGACTCCGTCTTTCCCTTGGACCCTTCAGCTGCGAAGAGAGGGGGGGTCTGCTGCATGGGCAACAGCAGACCCTCCAGATCACCCTGCCCAGGCTCTGTAGCTTCAGCGTCATCGCAAGATGTCGATTCAACATGGGAGGAGACAGATACCGTGTCACTCCCGAGTCGGACTGCGCAGCCATTCTCGGCGGTGCATATAGACTCTTAAGAAGCTACACCATCGTCTCTCGAGACGGACGGCTGCCGACGACGACGATTGCAGACAGGTATGCCATGTTAATATGTCAAGTAATGATCTGTTTATGCATAAAATCCTATGCTCCCAGTAACTGCTTTTAGGAAGCTATATAATAAATTTTCACGTGTGGTAAAGACTAATGCAAAATATGTTTAGGAGTGTCTCTATTAATAACATATTGTTAGCGGGAGTTTAGAGGTAAATTTTCCCCATTTAGGATCCTGAATACAGAAACTGATTTTAATTTTGTTTTTACATAAAATTGATTAAAAATTAACTGCTGTGCAACATTCAGGAGAATATCTCATGAAGGTGAGCAGAAAATACTGATTCCTAAGGTTGTGGTGTTAGAAACTTCTATAGCAAATTCCCTATTACCCATGATATATGATACAAAAAATCATGAATTATTAAATAATCATTGATTATTCCTGAGTCTCATATTTCCATCTGCTTAACTGTCATTTCTAATTGGATATCCTGCTGTTTTCATATTCATGATCAACTTATCTAGAGACAAATTTGCCATCCTCACCACCTGGCTTTCCTGCTCATTTTATCTTTGTGTTATTAATAGGACTATAACTCAAGGCTCACTGACTCTGACAATCACAGAGTTGTAGCTGACTTTAGTTGACATCTAGTCCGCTTGTGTTCATTTGAAGATAAGAAAACTGATGCCCCAGAAAGAGAAGGAAGGCACAGTGATACACAGCTTCTTTGTGGAGAATCCAGAGCTGAAGTCCTAGTATGCATTCCTCTAATCTCTACACTTCCCTGAGACATCTTCCCATAGTTTTTTTTCCTGTCTCTGCCACCTTGACTTAGGGCCTCCTCACCTTACACTTGGTCTGTGGCAATGGTCTCTAATAGGCCTTTCTTTCTCAAGTCTCTTTTTGCCATAATCCTTCCTCTTTGCTGTCATTTTCTACTTTTTAAAAATGCTAATTTACATTGGACTAGGAGATAAGAAATCTAAGCTGTGGTCCCGAACTTGCTGTGTGACTTGAGTTTTTGATATTTCAGTTTACTTGAATGTAAAATGTGATTCTTCACTGGAGTTGTTTGGAATGTTTGGAAATACTTAGAACTATTTTCTTTTGCACTGTGTTGATTTTCATAGTGACTGATGAGATAAGGGCATTCCTGAGATTTAATGGCTAGAACCAAAAAAAAATGTCATGCAATGACATGGGACAATTCCACACATCAGAGAATTGTCCTCCCAAATTCCAAGTTTCCTTTTCTTGCAAAACAATGGCTAAACTGATCTCTCATTTTTATACAAAAATCATCATATTATTCCTCTAAAATATGTTCAATAGACTCAAAAGAGTTCCAGCTCTTCCATATGGCTTTCAAAGATTTATAAAAACTAAGTCAAAAAACAAGTGTCTCTTTATAATTCTTTCTCCTTTTTTTTCTTGAACTTACTAGGGTGACATTGGTTCACAAAACCATACATTTTTCAAGTACATCATCTGCACATTGTGTATACATCTATCACCCTAAGCAAAGTTTTCTTCAATCCTCATTTTCCACAAATTTGCCTACCTCCACCTACCCCTCAACTGCCTTTCTTTATGGCTAAAACAACACTGTTGTCTGTGTCCATGGGATACTATATATTAATAATTTGCTGAATCCATTCACCTTCTTTCTTCCAGCTACCCAACTCTCTGCCTTCTGAGAGCTGTCAGTACAGAGCTTTCTCAATCCTACCTCTCTGCACCTCTGTTTATGCTGTATTCTCTATTGAGTTGTCCTTCCTCTTCCTTTGAACCCAGCTAAATTTTATCAACTTGTCTATGTCTAGGTCAAATACCTTATTTTGAAAGATGGTTTTTCTTGGCCTCTTTTAAAGTTCTGTGGCACTTGTCCTAACATCTCTCTCGATGCCATTCAAATTCTGATATCTCTTGTTACTTAACTGTGTGTGTATTTTTATGGCTTTAAAAGTAGAATACAAACTTCTCCAGGGCAGTTATCATACTTTACATTTTACAGTGCTTGTAGCAGTAAAAAATGTTGAGTAAAATCACATCACAGCCAACATTAACATTTTCCACTACCTCCATTTTTTTAGAACTGGACACAGTTATACAGTTTTTTATTTTTATTTTAAATAATACTTTATACTATTTATGGAAGATTTTACAGATATTATTAGATTAAAATTACTGTTTTGTGTAATAAGAGAAAATATCAATCTGTAAGAATAATAATATGCCATCTGCTTGAATAATAGTTAAATATTGTGGCTTTGTGTAGGGGTCCATTGATTATACAAAGGTCCTCTTATCTCTTCATTCTTTAGGCTCTGTGCTCTCCTGTAGTAAGAAGGTATTTGTTTACATAGAGGCTGGGTCTTTGTTTTCTCTGGTGTTCTGCCTCTGGATCACATATTCTCTGTCTCTTAACACTTCTCTATATTGCTTTTCTTGGTTTTCCCTTATGTTAGTGCAAATTTACTATCAGAGAGAGGATGAACAAAGGGGTGGAAGGGGTTTGAAAATCTGATGAACAGAGTAAATTGGAGAGTGGATAAATTAAGAATAGAGTTGACTGGTGCACTTTTATGCCCTTTCATCTTTATGTGTTAGAGTATGTCTTGGTTGATGCAGTTAGCATTTTGTCATTAATACTGATTTTTAATGAAACTGTGCTTGGGTTATTCAATCATATCAAATAAGTTTATAAAGGCTTTGAAACAGATACTCATAAGTTAAACTTGTTCATTCAAAATACACACACACACATACACAAACATATATTAATTTCTTATAAAGGTAAGATATAAATATGATCATGCGGCTTATTTTACATTGAGTAATATATATTTTTATTTTACTGACAGTGAACTGGTCTGCAATACTTTCTTTTTATCATATGTAGTTACCTTACAATAATACTGAAATTGCCTTAAATATTAAAGAGCTTGGACATTTCAAATAAATTAAAATGATATATTTCACTGACTTCCAGTTAAGATGGTAGCATAGGTAAACACGGCTAGCTTCCTCACATAACCACATTAAAATTACAACTAAATAGTAGAACAACCATTACTCAGAACCATCATAAATAGAAATGGAAGTCTAACTATGACCAAATAAAATAAACCACATCCATCCAGACTGGTAGGAGGGGCAGAGATGTGGAATTGGCTGACCCCACACCCATGTGTGGTGGATAAAAATTTGTGAGAGATATATCAGGAGGGAGGAGTTTCAGCCCCACACCAGATTTCAGAGCCCAAGTTTCCAGTGTCAGAAAGGTAAGTCCCTATAATTTCTGGCTTAAAAAAAAAAAAGCAGAGATTCAGTTGGTGGAAGAAACTGCTGGAGTCCCTAGCAGTTCCTCTCAAAGAACCCATACACAGTCTTACTCAAACTCACTCCCTCTGAGCTCTAGTACAAGGGTAGCACCAGTGACATACATGGGGAAATTAAAGTGTCTTGCATCAAAGAGAGAGCTGGAGGACAGCTTTCTTCCAGAGGGAAAGGTGGACAAAGTCAGTTTTCCCTTTTCTGAACCTTCCTGCCATGGAGACACAGAGCCAGCAAGTGGGTGCCATATATGAAACTCTATCAAACTGGGTAACACTGTTTGCCCCACACTGGAGATCCCCTGAGACTCCATCCCTCCCAAGTTGTGGCCCACCCAAGCTGTTAACAGGGACTTTTTCATATGAATAGCTGGTCTTGGCTCATGTTTTATAGCTTCATAAATCCTCTCAAACAAGAAACAGAAAACCTCAGTGATCTTCCAGCCCTCATACCTCTTGCTAAGTAGCCCCTGGTCTGGCACTAGCAAAATCTAGCCTAGATTCACAGCTTGGCTTCAGATGAGACTCTCAAAGCCCAGCACAAGTAGCATCCAACTCAGGCTGCTTTATAGCTCATGCAGGGTAGACCTGGGCAGAGCATAGGTGGAAACTGACCTTGGCCTATACCATTCAGGAAACCCTAGGGCCTGCTCACCCAGTGGACAGCTACAGACCATGTCAGGGTGCCACCACCTTGCCCCTGCACAGCCGATTCTTCACAAAGGGAAGAGGTTAGTGGTTAGTAGTCACAGACAGTCCTTGTAGTTGACTGTCCTGGCTAAATCCCTCCCATTGACCAGCCAAAAGTAATCAAGGTTCAACTACAAGAAGAAGGTGTACTCAGCCCACACATGGAGTGCACCTCAAATACCCAGCTTGGGTGATAGGAAAATCTGTGCCACTGGATCATATAGGACACCTACTATATTAGGCCATGTTACCAAGACAGGGAGTCATAGCAGCTCCACCTGATATATAGAAACTAACACAGGGAGGCTGCCAAAATGAGGAGACAAAGAATCATGGCCCAAATGAAAGAACAGAGTAAAACTCCAGAAAGAAAGAACTAAACAAAATGGTGGTAATCAATATAATGCAGAGTTCAAAACACTGGTTATAAGGATGCTCAAGAAACATAGTGATGACATCAACAGCATAAAAAAGATCCACTCAGAAATGAAGGATACACTAATTAAAATAAAGAATAATTTACATGAAAACAACAGTACAGTGGATGAAGCTAAGAATCAAATCAATGATTTGGAACATAAGAAAGCAAAAAACAACCAATCAGAACAATAAGAAGAAAAAGAGCCCCCCAAAATAAAGATAGTGTAAGCAGCCTCTGGAACAATTTCAAATGTTCTAACATTTTCATCATAGGGATGCCAGAAAGAGAAGAGGAAGAGCAAGAAATTGGAAATCTATTTGAAAAGTAATGAAATAAAACTTCCGTAATTTAGTGAAGGAAATAGACACATTAGTCCAGAAAGCACAGAGAATCTTAAACAAAATGTATGCAAAGAGGCCCATTCCAACACACATCATAATTAAAATGCCAAAGGTTAGAGATAAAGACAATCTTAAAAGCAGCAAGAGAAAGGAAGTTAGTTACCTCCAGGGGAGTTCTTATAAGACTGTCAGCTAATTTCTCAAAAGAAACTTTACAGGCTGGAAGGGCAAGAAATATTCAGTCCAAGATTGCTCTACCCACCAATGCTATCATTTAGAATTGAAGTGCAAATAAAGAGCTTCCCAGGCAAGAAAAAACGAAAGGAGTTCATCATCACCATACCATTATATGAAATGTTAAAGGGACATTAAATGGCAATAAGTACATATCTATCAACAAATGAATCTAAAAAACAAACTAAGCAAAGAAGAAGAACAGAGACAGAATCATGGATACAGAGAGAATTTTGATGGTTGCCAGATGGGAGGGTGTGTGTGGTGGAATAGGTAAGAGGTAAGGGAATTAAGAAGTACAAATAGGTAGTTACAGAATAGCGATGGGGATGTAAAGTACATTATAGGAAATGGAGTGGCTAAAGAACTTACATGAATGACTCATGGACTTGAACAATGATGTGGGGATTGCTTGAAGGAGTGGGGAGTACTGGGTTAAAGGGGTGCAAAAGCAGAGAAATTGGGACAACTGTAATAGCATAATAAATAAAAAATAATAAAAAATAAAAGAGAACCAATAAACAAATAAAAAATAAATATAGAAAAAATAAATAAAGTAAAATGACATTTCAAGTTAAAGCAGAATTTTGAATTTGTATACTATCATCTCAAGGCAACATGTCTAAAACTTTCTGAAGTGTTATAAAAGTGTCACTTGACAGGGGCACAATATATGTTAAGCTGAGAAGTTGGAAAACTGCACTCTGTAGTCTGTGAACTTGTTTCCTATTGAGTGTCTGATATCTAGAGGGTTTTGACACCCCCATGACACTTTCAGATATGTAATATACCTTCTCAGCATGGTTACATACACATTTTATGTATACACAAAAAGAAAGAGTTAACACGCTTTCAGAATTATCCTAAAACAATGATACCTGATAAGAGTCCATGAAAAAAAATCATTTTATCACACTGGTATTAAAATGTGAGTACCCTTGGTTGGAAATATTGTGTCTCTCAGAGTATACAGATGATTCACCTGAAATTTAGCAAATAATTTTTTGTACACTAGGCTTTATTTAAAACAAATGCTGATACACCAACAACAGGCTCTTCTTTTGAGACTATGTTTGCTATCTGGAGGCTTTCAGCTGGATTTTAATTTTCCCAATTTCTCCTAAGGTGTACACTGTGGTCCTCCCTGGAATGACTCTCTGAGAGGGCCAAATACATATTTATTTTTTTCCTAAGTTATTTTTTTTGTCTCACTAATAATCCAACTTTGGTTTTCAGTGCCCTCCTCTCTTGAGGTCCTGATGGATTTTTAAAATAAGAAGGCAAAGATATCTAGAAAATGTTAGGACATAAAAAGGATTTGTTCATAATATTCTCAGGAATTGATTGAAAGTAGAAAAGAACTATGTTTTGAGCTTTGGTTTGTGAAAGGACAAAAAAAGAGTATGAGATAGACAGTATTTCAGAAAAGCAACAAATTTGAGCTTAAGAAAGTTGGCAGCCTTTCATGATTCAGCAGCAAATAACCACAAGTAATAAAAGAAGATATAAACCAGAACAGCATATTGTAATGTGGGAACAGAATATTGTTGGTGCCTAGTTGATTTCCCCTGTTTTTAGTCCATATATACATTATAGAAGTCTTCTCCAGGACCTATGGAGAGGTAAAACTTTAAAGCTAGTTATATGCTGCTTAGAAGTTCCATTATCCACATGTGACCAATAGTTTATGAAGCACTATTCCAGCCATAAGTATAAGAATTTCCTGACACTGCCTTTTATGCTTTCTTTAAACTAGACAGGTTAACAGCAGAGGCAATTGTGTAGGACAAAATGGATGGCAGAAGTAAGACAATCTGAAGATGGGTCTAGAAAGTTAAGTGAGTGTCCTCTAGTTACTTATTTTAAGAGCAGTATGGGATATGGTTCAGTTTCCTAAAGAAAGGCAATCCTGGATCTCAGACACTAATAAATAGTTCTGGCTCCACAAGAAGAGGCAGAGCCTGTGCATCTGTCAACTGTGGGTAGGGGGAATGGGTGGTGTTACCTCTCCAGCACTGTAACTTCGGAGCCTCTGGAGATGTTGTCGATGAGTCAGATGATTGGAAAGATGACCATTCTGAAGAGGGATTCGGGGATCAATGAAAGTGGTAGCTCGACTGTTGTGGTCCACGAAAAAAGACTGCAGACAGACCAGTAAAAAACAAAAACAAAACAAAACAAAAAAACACACATACAACGTGAGAATGAGCCAGAATGAAGTGAATAATGTAGGAGCTCAGGTGACATTTTTATTTTTGTCTATCTTTATTATCTACTCAAATTTAGATGAAAAGCTGGGGCACTGGGCATCTGTTTGCTCAGTAGTTGAATGAAGCAATAACAATCATTAACACTTTACAATGTGAAGTTATAGAGTAGTAACACTTTACTTAATATGCAAAATAGAATAAAAAGAACTTTTGATGGATAAATAATACCAGTGATTAATAACTTCTAAATATTTTATTTGAAAATGATTTTTCTATGATTATAGAATTAGCAGAGTCTCACTGAGAATAAAATTTAGAAGAATAAAATATTAAAATTAAAATAGCCAAGTCATTTCAAGTATAACAATCTAAAAGCAATCAATAATATATTCTGGTGGCATATTTTTACTTTTTTCTTTTCTTATGCAAATATTAAAGTATACAAATACATACATATTTTCCCACACCAACATACAATTCGGTTATAAATTTTTTGCCTATTATTTTATGAGCATTACAATAATTTATTAAATATTATTTTAACACAGATTTTTTAAAGCATGTAGTATTCAGTTTGTTGAATGCATAATGATTACTTTCAGTACTCTGAAAATACTAATGGAATATTTCACAAAACTAGAAAAATGATCCAAACATTTATATGCAACAAAAAAGACCATGAATAGCCAGCCATAGCAATCTTGAGAAAGAAGAGCAAAGTTGAAAGTATCATGCTACCTGATATTAAACTATCCTTCAAGATTATAGAAATCAAAACAGCATGATACTGTCATAAAAATACACACATAGATACACGGAACAGAATAAAAAATCCAGAAATAAAGCCACACCTATGCAGTCAATTAGTATATGACAAAGCAAGAATATACAATGAAATAAATGCAGTCTCTTCAATAAATGGTGTTGAGACAATTGGACAGATACATGAAAAATTGAAAATAGACTCCTTTATTACATCATATATAAGAATAAACTCAAAATGAATTAAAGACTTAAATGTGAGACTCTTAACCATAAAACTCCTAGGTTAAAGAATAAGCAGTAAAATACCTGACACTTGTTTTAGCAGTATTTTTTTTCTGATATAACTCCTTGGGCATAAAAAAAAGAAACAGAAAAAATAAACAGATGGGACTACATCAAACTAAAAGTTTTTGCACAGTGAAGAAAACAATAAATAAGATGAAAAGCAGACCAACTTCCCATCAGTAGATAAATGGATAAAAAAAATGCTGTGGTACACTTACACAATGGAATACTACTTGGCCACAAAAAAGAAGAAAATCTTACCCTTTGTAACAACATGGGTTGACTTGGAGAGCATTACGCTTAGTGAATAAGCTAGTCAGACAAACACAAGTACCATATTATTTCACTCATATGTAGACTCTAATGAACAAACAAGTGAAATAGTGCCAGACTCATAGAGAGCAGACTGACAGCTGTTGAGGTGGGAACAGGGATGGGTAACGGGGTGGAGGGACTGAACAAAAAAGAGAGAGAGAGAGAGAACAACAACAACCAAAAAACCAAAAAAATGAAGTGCTTAAAATTTAAAAAATGGAAACCTACTAAATGAAAAAAGATATTTGCCAATGATACATTTGATAATGGGTTAATGTCCAAAATTTATAAAGAACTCATACAAGTCAACACCGAGAAATACTCAAACATCCCACTTAAAAAATTGACAGTGTACCTCAGTAGACACTTCTAAAAGAGGACATACAGATGATCAACAAACATGAAAAGATGCTTAACATCACTAATCATGAGTAATGGAAAATAAAACCATGACAAAATATCACCTTGCGCATATCAAACGTGTTGTCTAGGATGTGGAGAAAAGGGAAGCCTCATACACTGTTGGTGGGAATCAAAACAGGTGCAGCCACTGTGGAAAACAGTACAGAGGTTTCCCAAAAATTAAAAATGGAACTGCCAACATCCAAAATGACAGTGGAATAGGTAGAAGGCAGCTTACCACCTCCCATGATAAAACTATAATTACACCTAAAATATAGAAAAATCAACCTGAAAAACTAACTGAAGATTAATTGAACAGAAATCTTATAGCCAAGGCTATTACAGAAGAAGCTGCATAGAAACAGGTAGGAAAGGCAGAGACATAAAAAAGGGCTGACACCACTTCCAGGGGCAGTGGCTGAGATTCTGGAGGGATATCTCAGCTACAGATGTTCCTCCTGAGAAGTGTGACATTATCAGCTTCTTTCTAGGCTTCCAACCCAGAGAACAATAGTCAAGAAGAGGTGTCCACATAACATTGGCTGTGAAAAGCAGTGGGGTTCTGTCCAACAGACAGAGACACAGGAGTTCTCTTAAAAAGCCAGTGCACAAAAGCTTGTTTACAGCCACTCACTCTGGGTTCTGACAGAGAAGATGGAGTGACCTACAACTGTGTGAAGAAAGATGAGGGTTTGTGGCTCTGGTGAGAGAACTGAAGGGACAGCTGCCACAATCCCTATGCTGCATCCCTCTCCCACACCACAAATGCAACCTTTATTGGTTGGAAAACTCCTCTCCTTATGGCATTGGCCTGGGGGGAGTGCAAGAATATCACTCCCTGAACTCCATGTTGCTCCTCCCTACAGAGCTTATGACCTGCTGAGGAGTTAGCTGCTGGGTATGAAGTGAGCAGGTCTTTCCAGTCTCAGCAGAGTTCAGTAACTGAGTTGTGAAACTTAGGGGCAGCATCCATTCAACTCTCTCTTCCATGAACCTGACTGGTGGTGACTCCCCTGAATGAGAGATCTGCTAGCTCTACCCTCTGGGCTCTTGGCAGCCCCATCCTTTTGTATCCTTGTAGATCTACCCTACTGAGTTATAGCTCTCAGAAGAATCTGGGACAGGCTGAGTTTTGTGGCTCTAGGACAGGGGTCATTTTTTTCCCTTCCATGTATGACTGGTGGAGAGCCTTCCCTTCACTTGATCAAATATTATTCTGTTTGAGTCTGATAAACTCTGCTGACCTCACTCCAACAACTCCCAGAGATCCCACCCCAGCACAAAGGTCTGAAGGCACTTGGTGAGGGGTAGCTAGATTTGGTATACATTGGAACATTTGTTGAGTGGTGTCAGATCAAGCACTGACACCGAGTTTGAAACTCTAGCAATTGGATGAACGCTAATTGCTCCTACCTGTGACTCACTGAGAACTTACCTCGTGCAACACAACTATCACCAGAGGCTCATTTAGTGACTGAAACTCACAGGCAGAGGCAGGTACAGGTAAGCAGATGTGAATCTCAGGGTGCCTTGGGACGTTTCCTGACTAGCCCTTGGGCTCAGTGTCAGTGGAAAATAGAATTGGTCATTCCTGTGCTTACCAAGGTCCAGCAGAAGCAGCCACA
This sequence comes from Furipterus horrens, assembly GCF_987537825.1. Classification (NCBI taxonomy): domain Eukaryota; kingdom Metazoa; phylum Chordata; class Mammalia; order Chiroptera; family Furipteridae; genus Furipterus; species Furipterus horrens. The sequence goes on along the minus strand of NW_028327179.1, from coordinate 64,119,783 downwards.
AAATGTGGGTCACTTTGTAACTCCAAAAAGTTTGCTGATAGCCAGTCACAGGCAGCATCTGATGTTGATCTATACCAGAGTCCCTCCCAAGAACTCAAGAACAGACACACCCAATGGCCAGCTTCAGACAACATCAGAGAAGAATCCAATTAGCTTCACAAGTGGCATATATTAAGGAAGATCATGGCAGGTACAAGACCCTACTGAGACAAAAGGTTTTGAGTTATCAGCAAATGCACAACAGGTCATGCACTATGGTTGAGACTGATCTTAAAATTTAGCCAGCCCAAGGGTCCTCACCACACACAAATGGGCCAATAGCAATAAAGACTCAATTATGACGAGAGGGATCACATAACACACACAAGGGGTCTTTTTAGAGCACCCAGATCACATGGTCAAGGAGACTGCACCAATGGAACCTACAGGACACCTACAACATAAAACCATCTTACCAATACTAGAAGACAGAGCAGATATATTTAGTAAACAGAAACAAACACAAAGAGGAATTTAAAGTAGGGAGACAAAGAAACATGTCCCAAATGAAAGAAAAAAGAAATACTCCCCTCAAAAAAAAGCTACATAAAATGGAGGCCAGCAATTTACCAGATATAGTTCAAAAAAGTGGTTATAAGTTGCTGAAGAAACTTAGTGAGAACTTCAATAGAATGAAAAAGGACTGAGAAACCATGAAAAAAGTCAGAAATAAATAACATAATATCTGAAGTGAAAAACACAGTAGAAATAATAAACAGGTTGGATGAAGCAGAGAAACAAATCAGTGATTTGGAAGACAAGGTAGCAGAAAACACCAATTAGAGAAAAAGTTTTTTAAAAAAATGAGAATAGTTTAAGAGACCTTTGGGACAACATGAGGCATAACAACATCTGCATCACAGGATTACAAGAAGGAGGAAAGTGAGCAAGCAATAGAACAAGAACCAATTTGAAGAAATAACAAGTAAAAATTTTTATAACCTGGTGAAAGAAAAATACAATAGAAGTCCAGGAAGTACAGAAAGTCCTAAATAAAATGAACCCAAAGAAGCTCACACCAATACACATCATAATTAAAATGGGTAAGGTTAAAGACAGAGAGAATCTTAAAAGCAGCAAGATAAAGACAGTTACCAGGGAGCTCCCATAAAACTGTAGGCTTATTTCTGAACAGATACATTTTAGGTCAGAAAAAATTGAAAAGGAAAAACCTACAGCCAAGACTACATTAACTAGGATGCCTATTATTTAAATTTGAAAGATAAATAAAGAGCTTTCCAGACCAAAAAAAAAAAAAAAAAAGCTAAATAAATATTATGATGAACCAGATTTTTAAAAAAAGTTAAAGGGTTTTCTTTAAGAAAAAAAAAAGAAGAAAACAAAATTATAGTTGTAAAGACTATCGTCGTCGGCAGCCGTCGTCTCGAGAGACGATGGTGTAGCTTCTTAAGAGTCTATCTGCACCGCCGAAAATGGTTGTGCAGTCCGACTCGGGAGTGACATGGTATCTGTCTCCTCCCGTGTTGAATCAAGTGCGATGACGCTGAAGCTACAGAGCCTGGGCAGGGTAATATGGAGGGTCTGCTGTTGCCCATGCAGCAGACCCCCCCCCTCTCTTCGCAGCTGAAGGGTCCAAGGGAAAGACGGAGTCAATACAGCTTGGCTTCAGGTGCGCCGCAGGAGTTGCCGGTGTTGACTACAACGTCAAACCGCCTTAGGGACTCCGGCTCCGGATTTTCTGTCGGGGTTTACTCCCTTAGCCTTTCCCCTGAAGAGGTATGCCGCAAGGCAGCGGAGGTTTTTTGGAGTCAGAGTTTTCCTTCTCTGATGTGCCCTGACTGGAAGATCGAACCAGCGACACTTAGCTCGCAGGCCGACGCTCAATCCACTGAGCTAAACCAGCCAGGGCCCTGTAAAGACTATAATGGCAATAATATCTACCGATTAATAATCACTTTAAATATTAAATAGCTTAAATGCTCCAATAAAAAGACAGAAAAGATGAATGGATAAGAAAATAAGATCCATATATATGCTGTCTACAAGAGACATACCTCAGAATGAAAGATTAAAAGAAACTAAACATAAAGGGATGGAAAAAGATATATGCAAGTGGAAGTTTTAAAAAGCTGGAATAGCAATGCTTATATCAAACAAAATAAACTTTAAAACAAAGATTATAGTAATAGACAAAGAAGGACACTACATAATGTTAAAGGAGCAATAAAACAAAAGGATATAATCTTTGTAAACACTTATGCATCCAACATAGAAGCACCTAAATACATAAACCAAATCTTAATGGGAAAAAGACAGAGATAAACAGAAATATAGTAATAGTAGAAAATTCTTACATCACACTGACATCAATAGATAGATCACCCAGACACAAAATCAACAAAGAAACAGCAACCTTAGGACTCCCAGCCAAGATGGAGGCCTAGACAGACATGCTGCATCTCCCTCCACAACTAAGAAGGAATACAACTACCTCAAAACTAGAGAGAGATAACCAGAAGTTCCAGAGACCTGAACTGCATGGAAGTCCAACAAACAAAGATATAAAGAAGAAATACTTATCCAGACAGGTAGGAGGGGTGGAGCTGGGGTGGAGAGGATGCAGTATGGTGGTGGCAGCAGTGGCGACAGTGGCAGGCCAGTAGAAAGTGCAGTCACACGTTTTAAAAAGTTGGGAGGGACATCTGGGGAGTGCTCCCAGCACAAGAGCAGACCGCATAGTTCATGGTTCCAGTGCCAGGGAAAATCAAGTCTCATTGTTTTTGACTGTGCAAACCAGTGGGGGTAGGGGTGGAGGAAGAAACTGCCAGTCTCTCAGAAGGGTCCTCTGTTTAAAGGGTCCCCACAGTCCTAGAATTTCCACAGACTCACCCACTCTGGGGACAACAGCCAGAGCAATAGCTAGAGAGGTACCAGTCCCATACGGAAGTGGGAGAAGTACTTGGAAAAGGGGCGAGTGCTAAGCAAGTGGCATTGTTTCCTCTTGGACCCCTCCCCAACATACAGCACCACAATGTGGTGAAACGGGTTGCCCAGTACGGAGGAATACCTAAGACCCCGCCCCTTACAATGTAACAGGAATGACAGCTCTACCTAAGACACAGAGGCAAACAAACACTGGAGCCTGTCAAGAAGAGGAGACAGTGAAGTCTAGCCCAAAAGGGGGAATGAATCAAAGTTCTAGTGGGAGAACTAAGCAACGAGAAGATGGCCAATCTAACAAACAAGGAGATAGCCAAACTAACAGATGCAGAATTCAAAACACTGCTGATAAAGACGCTCACAGGCTTGACAGATATGCTTAAGTATGGCAAACGCATCAGGGAAGAAGTGAAGACTATGATAAACAAAACGAAGGAAAATCCACACAAAACCAATGGTGAAGGGAAGGAAACTGGGGTTCAAATCAATGATTTGGAATATAAGGAAGAAACAAAGCAGTACAGAATGAGGAAACAAGAATTGAAAAAAATGAGCAGAGGTTTAGGAACCTCTGGGACAACTTTAAACATGACAACATCTAAACCATAGGGATGCCAGAAGGAGAAGAAGAAGACAAAGAAATTGAAAACTAATGTGAAAATAATTAAGAAAAACTTCCCAAATTTGGCAAAGGAAATAGACGTGCAGGTCCAGGAGGCACAGAGAGTCCCAAATGAGCTAGACCCAAAAAGGACCACACCAAGACACATCATAATTAAAATGATAAAGGTTCAAGATAAAGAGAGAACCTTAAAAGCAGCAAGAGAAAAACAGAGAGTTACCTACAAAGGGGTGCCTACAAGACTCTCAGCTGATCTCTCAAAAGAAACTTTGCAGGCAAGAAAGGACTGGCAAGAATTATGCAAGGTAATGAAAAGCAAGGACTTGCAACCAACATTACTCTGTCCAGCAGAGCTGTCATTTGGAATGGAAGGATAGACAGAGTGCTTTCCAGACCAGGTAAAGCTAAAGGAGCTCATCATCACCAAGCTATTGTATGAAATGTCGAAAGGACCTAAGAAAAAGAAAATCAAAATTATGAACATTAAAATGACAACAAACTCACAACTATCAACAACCGAATCTAAAAAATAAAAAAAAAAATCCACTAAGCAAACCAGAATAGAAACAGAATCATAGGTATGGGGAACATTTGGAAGGTTGTCAACTAGGAGGGGGGAAGGGGAGAGGTGAAAAAATGGTGCTGGGATTAAGAAGCATAATTGGTTGGTACAAAATAGACAGGGGGAAGTTAAGAATAATGTGGAAAAGGGTGAAGCCACGGAACTTATATGCACAACTCATGGACATGAACTAAGTGGGTGGTGGGAGGCTGGAGGGAAGAGGGTTACTGGGCAGAGGGGAGCAAAAGGGAAAATATTGGGACTACTGTAACAACATAATCAATAAAATACACTTAAAAGAAAGAAAGAAAAAAAAAAAAAGAAACAGCAGCCTTAAATGATATACTAGGTCAAATGGATTTAATTGACATCTTCAAAGCATTTAATCCCAAAGTAGTAAAATACACATTCTTTTCAAGTGCATATAGAACAATTTCTAGGATAGACCACATGTTAGGACACACAACATGTCTCAATAAATTTCAGAAGATTGAAATAATATCAAGCATCATCTCTGAAAATAATGGTATGAAACCATAAATCAATCATAAAGGGAAAAAACTAAAAGCATGGAGGCTAAAAACACATTCCTAAAAATGAATGGTGAACAATGAAATCAAGAAACAAGTCAAATCAAAACATACCTTGCAACAATTGGAAATGAGCATACAACAATCCCAAATTTATAGGACACAGAGAAGTCAGTCCTAAGAGGAAAATCATAGCATTATAGGCCTACCTAAAGAAACAAGAAAAATCTCAAATAAACAATCAAACTGTGTGCTTACTGGTACTGGGAAAAGAACAAAAACAAATCCAGAGTAGAATAAAAGACATATTAAGATGAGGAGATATAAACAAAATAAAGTTAAAATATAGAAAACATCAATAAAACTGAGAGTGGGTTCTTTGGAAACATAAACAAGATTGACTAACATTTAACCAGAATCATCAAGAAAAAAGAAGACACAAGTAAATAAAATTAAATGAAAGAAAAAGAAGTAATAACAGACACCACAGGAATACAAAGGATTGTAAGAAAATATTACACTCAACTATATGCCAAAAAACTGAACAATCTGGATGAAAAGGATAAATTCCTAGAAATATAGAAGCTTTCAAAACTGAATCAGAAAAAAAATTAGAAAATCTGAATAAATCAATTACAATGAATGACACTGAAACAATAATTTAAAAAATACTTCCATAAATCAAAAGTCCTGGATTGGATGGATTCACAGGTATATTTTTGCCAAACATTCAGAGAAGAACTCATATCTATCCTTGTCAAACTATTTCAAAAATTTAAGAGAAGGAAGACACCCAAGCTCATTTTACAGGTCAGCATTATCTTATTTCCAAAAACACATAAAGACACCACACACACACACACACACACACACACACACACACACACACAAAAGCAGGCTAATAAATATCTATGAAAAAAATGCTTGACAAAATATTATCAAACTGGATCAAGCAATATATTAAAAAACTCATACACTCTGATCATGTAGATTTATTCTTGGAATGTAAGGTTGACGAAATACCTGAAAATCAATAAACATTATACACCACATAAACAAAATGGAAAATAAAAATTACAGCACTCATATATGATAAAAACTCTCAGCAAAGTGGAAATAAAGTATACATACCTCAACATAATCAAGGTCATCTATGACAAACCCATAGCCAATATCATATTTCATGGGAAAAAGCTAAAGTGTTTCCTTAAAGATCAGGAACAAGACAAGGATGTCTGCTTTCACCACTTTTTTTCAACATAGTACTAGAAGTCTTAGCCATAGCAATCAGATAAGAAGGAATAAAAGACATCCAAATTGGAAAGGAAGAAAATTGTCATTATTTGTAGATGACAATAATACTGTATATAGAGGCTTCTAAAGATTCCACCAAAAAATACTATTAGAACTGATTAATAAATTTAGTAAAGTATCATGATACAAAATAAATATCCAGAAATCAGTTGCATTTTTATATACCAATAATAAATTTTCAAAAATAGAATCTAAGAAAAAATTCCATTCCGAATTGCATCAAAAAATAAAATACCAAGAAATAAATTTAACCAAGGATTTAAAAGACCTGTATTCATAAAGTTAGAAGACTCTAAATACTGAAATTGAAGGTGATACAGTAAGTGGAAGCATATATTTTTTTCACGGATACGAAGCATTAACATCATTAAAATTCAATATTACTCAGAAGCAACCCATAAATTCTATCAAGATATAATGGACCATTGCACAGAACTAGAACAAACATTCCAAAAATGTGAATGAAACCACTAAAGACACTGAATAGCCACAGCAATCTTGAGAAAGAAGAACAAAACTGGAAGAATCACTCTACCTAATATCAGCCTATACTACAAAGCCATAGTATGGTTCTGGCATAAAAACAGACATAGATCAATGGACTAGAATAGAGAACCCAGAAATAAGCTCATGCTTTATTAATATTAATTAATTAATTTATTTATTAATATGTGTCAAAGGAAACAAGAACATGCAATAGGGTAAAGACAGTATTCAATAACTCATATTGAAAAAAAGACTGACAGTGACCAGAGGGGAAGGGAAAAGGGGAGAAGAAGGGAAAGAAGGAGGAATCTAGTCAAGGAACTACTTACTATAAATGATCCATGGACATTCACAACAGGATGAGGATTGACTTGGGGAGAAAGGTGGGGGTGGGTGGGGCAGAGCAGGAGAGAGTAATGAGAGAAAAATAGGACAACCGTAATAGACCAATAAAAAAGAAAAAAGAAAAAAAGAAAAAAAATGGACTGATACATGCAAAAAATAAAATAAAACTAGACCACTTTCTTACACTACACACAAATCCTAGAAGAAAACATAGGCAACAACATTTTGGATATTTCTCATAGTAATATTTTTTTCTGATATATCTCCTTGCACAAGGGAAAGAAAAGATATACAAGTGAGACTAAATCAAACTAAAAACTTTTTACATAGCAAAGGAAACCATCAAGAAAATAAAAAGACAACCCACTGAATGAGAGGCATTTCATATATGATCCATCTGATAAGGGATTCATATCTAAAATTTAAAAGAACATATTCAATCTGATTTCAAAAATAAACAATCCAATTAAAAAAATGGGCAAAGGACCTAAATAAACACTCCTTCAAAGAGGACATATAGATAGTCAATATATATATGAAAAGACACCCAACATTACTAACCATCTAAGTAATAAACGTTAAAACCACTATGAGCTATCACCTCACACCTTTGGAATGTCTATGATTAATAAATCAACAAACAACAAGTGTTGGTGAGGATGTTGAGAAAAGGGAACCCTTGTGTGCTGTTGGGAATGTAGACTGATGCAGCTACCAGGAAAAAGAGTATGCAGTTTCTTCAAAAAGTTAAAAATGGAACTGCTTTATGACCCAGCAATTCCACTTTTGGAAATGTATCTGAAGAACTCCAAAACACTAATTCAAAAGAATATATGCACTTAAATGTTTATTGCAGAATTATTTGCAATAGGCATGATTTGGAAGCAGCCCAATTGCCCTTCAGTTTGAATGGATAGAAAAGCTATGGTACATTTACACAGCAGAATAACACTCAGCTGTAAAAAAAAAAAACACAAAACTTACCTTTTTTGATAGCACAGAGATAGATAAATTCCATATGATTTCACTGATATGTGGAATATTAAATAAACATACAAAACAGAAACAGACCCATAGATCCATAGGACAAAATGAGGATTACCAGATGGCAAGGTGTTAAGAGTGCTGAATGAAAAGGTTGAAGAAATTAATAAGAATAAATTAGTAGTTATAAAATAGTCACTGGGATGTAAAATACAGTATAGAGAATATAGGCAATAATATTGTAATAACTATGTATGATGCCAAGTGGTTTTGAAAATTATTAAGGGAAACACTTTGTAAATTATATAATTGTCTGACCAGTATGGTGCAAACCTGAAACTAATATATAATATTGAATGTGAGCTTTGATCAAGATGGTGGTAGTAGGTAAATGTGGCACACATTCTCCCAGAACCACAGCAAAGTTACAAGTAAACTACAGAATCAACATTGAGAACGACATAAAATCTAGCTTCCCAGAAGTCCTAAGAGTAAGGACACAAAGAAGCCACAGTGAGACTGGTAGTAGAAACAGAGATGCAGAATAGGCTGGTCTCACATCCATGTATGGCAGTTAAAATTTTGGAGGGATATCTCAAGTGTGGAGATTCCTCCTGAGACTCGATTGAGGGATCCCAGGCCCACTCTAGGCCCTATCCCCAATCCCAGGGTTCCAGTACTGGCAAGAGAAGTCCTTATAACTTCTGTATGTGAAAACCAGCAGAAATTGCTGCTGAATGAGATGAGGGCTTCTTAAATCTTAGGTGTTCCTAAAAGGCCTGCACAGACTTACTCAGACTCACTTGCTTTTAGATCTAGCACTGGGGCAGCAGTTCAAAAGGTACCAGGGACATATGGGGAGAAACTGAATTGTATGGCATTGAGGAGAGAGATAGAGAGTCAGCATTCTTCCAGACAGAAATGCTGGAAGAGGATTGTTCCTTTGCTGAGACCTCCCCCTACAGAGCCAGCACCATATCTGAGTTGGCATCAATCTGGCTAATACAGTTTGTCCTATCTTAGTGACTCCTAAGGCTCTGCCCCACCCAACTTGCAGGACCACTCAAACCTTTCCAATGGCTTTTCCTTACAAAGAGCCTGTCTTGGCTCATGAGGGTTGTGGACTTTTCTAAAATTTCTCATATATTCACAACTCCACAGAATATAGCATTGGAATGCCCAGTACCTCTTGCTAAGTGGTCTCACGTGCAGCTCTAGCAGCAACTGACCTTGGTTCACATCTTGGTCTCTCTTGGGCACCTCCAAGCCCAGAACAAATATCATCCATCTGCAGATTGTACTGTAGCTCATTCTGGGTGGCACCAGGCAGGGTGCAAGCAGTGACTGACCTTGGCATGCACCTTCTGGAAGGAGCCCCTGATGGACAGGTGTAGACCAAGCTTCAGTTTTACTCAATTACCACCACAAGCAATGCAACGGCCAGACTCAAGGGGCACAAAGCCCCGATTAAGGAGGTCCTTTCTTGCAGTCAGTTCCTGCATAGCCACTAATTCACTGCAGTCACAGCAGTGCTCCTGACTTGGTAGCTCAGTGGTCAGAGCATCGTCCCAAAATGCCAAGGTTGTGGGTTTGATCCCCCATCAGGGCACACATAAGAAACAACTAATGAATGTATAAATAAGTGGAAGAGCAAATTGATGTTTTCCTCTCTCTCCCCCTTCCTCTCTCTGTCTAAAATCAATAAGAAAATTATAAAAGGACATATGTATCCATATATCCATTTCAGAATGATTTACTGTAGCCAAGATATAGAAGCATCCTAAGTGTTCATCAATGGATGGATAGATAAAAAACAGTGGTGCATATACACCCTAAAATATGACTCAGCCATAAAAAAAAAGAATAGTCTTGCAATCTGCAACAGCATTGATGGACCTAGAAGGTATTCGCTGAGTGAAGTAGAGAAAAATAAATGCCATGTAATTTCATTTATATGTTGAATCTAGAAAACAAAATAAACCAATAAGCCAACCAGAAACAGATTCACAGATAGAGAGAACATTTTCATGGTTCTTTTTTCTTTTTCTTAATGCTTTTTAAAATTTTTGACAATTTTATTTACCTATTTATTTATTCACTTAGTTATTTTTTTAGAGAGAGGGGGAAAGAGAAAGAGAGGGAGAGAAACATCACTGTGTGGTTGCCTCTCACGCGCCCCCAACTGGGGACCTGACCTGCAACCTAGTCATGTGCCCTGACTGGGAATCGAACCAGCGACACTTGGTTCACAGGCCAACGCTCAATCCACTGAACCACAGCAGCCAGGGCTTCATGGTTCTTAAATGGGAGGAAGTTGAAGGGTTTAGTGAAAAAAGTGAAGGGATTAATAAGTCCAAGTTGATAGTTACAGAGTATTCACAGGAATGGAAAGTACAGCATTAGGAATATGTTCATAAAATTGTAACTATATATGGTGTCAGATAAATACTAGATTTATTGGGGTGATCAGTTAATAAGTTATATATGAGGTCTGTCCAGACAGTACCCAACCATGTCATATGAACTACAGAGACATTTATTGAAGAAGATACAAATACAAAAAACATTGTACATAGTACAATGACACCTCATTCCCCTTCAAAGTAGCCTTCTTGGGACCTCACACAGTTCTCCCAATCACCATCAGCTGTCCTGTCATATTTTCCTGAATTTCACTGATGGTCTGAAATCTCTTCCCTTACAAAAGTGATCTTAAGTTTTGGGAAAAGCCACAAATCGCAGGGTGCTAAATCTGCTCTGTAGGGGGTCTGAGTCACCTGGGTGATTTGATGTTTCTGTCAAAAAATTCTGCACAAGATGTAGTTAATGAGTGGATGTGTTGTGATGAAGCTCACAACAGTTGCCCATAGCTGCGGCCTTCTGAATTATCCAAATTGTGTCCATGCTGAAATGTTCAAGCTTAACACAAAATTTGATGCAGATTATTGCTCTACTTGCTCAGGCATTTTGATTGTGACAGCCACATGGTACAGATGCTCACGCAGTGTCTACTGCCTCCACTGACTAGTACAGTGAAGCTGTCATGTTCATGCATGCTGATTTCAAATCACTCTCCTTGACTGCTGGGTTACAACAATGTCGTGCAAACTATTCTTGTTATATTAACAATGGTTAGAGTTTTTTGAGAAAGACTTTGTATATTAATCATTTGATTGTTCACATAAAACTAATATAATATTTTATGTTAACTGTAATCAAAAATTAAAAAATATTTAAAAGAAGGGGCTTCTAAATCAAGCAATAATAATAATATTGAATGTCAACTGTAATAAAAAATAAAGCCTATATATAATATATACAATATGCATTATATATAATAAAAAACCGCTTTTATTTCATAATACATACTTGGGATAAGATTGTAAAGGTAAAATTGGTTAAAATATATTAATAATTTTTGAGCTTTAAATTTTTATTCTTTACAATTACCTGTTATGTTTGGCAACATTGAAAATTAAAAAAATAAGCATTTGGAAATATTTATAGGAAATATTAAAAGTTCTGAGCCCCACCAAATTGTTATTATAAGCATGGAAAACAAAATATCAAAATTTACATAGTATAAGGCTAAAAAAATGTTTTCCCAGGACAGCATCCCACACAGATTCAAAAAGAGCTTTATGTCCTCCAACTTGGATGGGACTGAAGATGATATAACTTGAAAAAATATGAAAGATGGTTCAAAAAGTAAAGCTCAGGAATAAAGAAACTGAATAGAAATAAAACATGAATTAAAAATATTAACAATTATCAACATTTATAATGAGATTTTAAACACAAGTATAACTGAAATAATAAATATAAAAATAAAACTTTTTGTTATTCATCTGTATGCCTAGAAGCTGATGAATTAAAGTTTATATGAGTTCCTTAAATTTTATTATTTTTTCAGTATAATTTACTTAATTTTTAGTATAAATTTCTAAAGTGAATTTTTGGATAAAAAGTTAGAAAAACATTATGTTTATTGACACATATTAACAATTAACAAACTACCTTCACAGGAGCTACACAGATTTACCATCTTACTGAAGTACATAAACCCTTTTCTGAGTGTTTAAAAGAGCTCTTAGAAGTGTTGAATGGTAAGTAATGATAAACAACAGTTACTGATATCTTTGTTGGTCATTTTCTTCACTGGAATGTTGTCTATATTTTGTCTATTCTCTATTTTGTTGTGGGTATGCTAAATTTATTTATTTATTCATTTATTCTTTTGTTTACTTATTTATTTATTTATTGTTTTTCTATTACAGTTGTATCATTTTCCCCCATTGCTCCCCCCACCCCACCAGCACACCTTCTCCCACTGTCATTTATACTAGTTGTCCAAGGGTCATTTATACTGCTTCCTTGACTATACCCTTCCTTACTTACCCGCTTTCTCTCCATCCCTCCCTCCCCACTGGTAAAGGTTAGTCTGCTCCTTGTTTACATGAGTCTGGTTCAATTTTGCTCATTTGTGTTGTTCATTAGTTTCCTGTATTAGGTGATATCATATGGTATTTGTTTTCATTGCCTGGCTTATTTTACTAAGCATAATTCTCTCTAGTTCCATCTATGTTGTCACAAATAGCAGGAGTTCCTTTTTTCTTTCTGCTGCATAGTATTTCATTGTGTAAATGTACCATAGTTTTTTAATCCACTCATCTACATATGGGCATTTAGGCTGTTTCCAGCACTTGACTATTGTAAGTAGTGCTGCTATGAACGTAGGGGTGCATAGGTTTTTTTGAATTGGTGTTTCAAGATTCTTCAGGTATAATCCTAGCAGTGGAATTGCTGGATTAAAAGACAGTTCAATTTTTAGTTTTTTGAGGAAATTCCATACTGTTTTCCATAGTGGCTGCACCAGTCTGCATTCCCGCCAACAGTGCACTAGGGTTTCATTTTCTCCACATCCTCGCCAGCACTTGTTTGTTGATGTGTTGATGATGGCCATTCTGACTGGTGTGAGGCCGTATCTCATTGTGGGTTTAATTTGCATCTCTCTTTGATGGCTTGTGATGTTGAGCATTTTTTCATATGCCTATGGACCCTCTGTATGTCTTCCTTAGAAAAGTGTTTGTTCAGGTCTTTTGCCTATTTTAAAATTAGGTTGTCTTCTTGGTGTTGAGATGTATAGTTCTTTATGTATTTTGGAGATCAAACCCTTATCTGAGGTATCACTGGCAAATATGTTTTCCCATATGGTCAGTTCCCTTTTCATCTTGCTGATGTTTTCTTTTGCTGAGCAGAAAGTCTTTAGTTTGATGTAATCCCATTTGTTTATTCTTTCCTTTATTTCCCCTGCCTTCGGAGATGTGTTGGTGAAAATATTGCTATGTGTGATATCTGAAATTTTCCTGCCTAGGTTTTCCTCTAGAACTTTTATGGTATCACAGCTTCCATTCATGTCTTTTATCCAGCTTGAAATTATTCTGGTGCAGGGTGTAAGTTGGTGGTCTAGTTTCTTTTTTTTTTTTGCACATCCCTGTCCAGTTCTCCTGGCACCATTTGTTGAAGGGGCTCTTTTCATTCCATTTTATGTTTCTTCCACCTTTGTCAAATATTAGTTGACAGTAGACACCTGGGTTTATTTCTGGGCTCTCTATTGTATTCCATTGACTTATATGTCTGTTCTTATGACATTATGAAACTATTTTGATTACAGTGACCTTGTAATAGAATTTGTGATTCCTCCCATTGTGTTCTTCTTTCTCAAGATTGCTGAGGTTATTTGGGGTCATTTTTAGTTCCATATAAAATTTTGAAGTATTTATTCTAGGTCTGTGGAACATATCATTTGTATTTAATGGGATTGTGTTGAATCAATAGATTGCTTTGGGTAGTATGGACATTTTGATGATGTTAATTCTTCCAATACATGAGTATGGTATGTGCTTCCATTCATTTGTATCTTCTTTAATTTCTTTCTGCAGTGTTTTGTAGTTTTCAGGGTACAGGCCATTTACTTCATTGGTAAGTTTACTCCTAAGTACTTTATTTCTCTTGTTGCTAAAGTAAATGAGATTTTTTTTCTAGTTTCTATCTCTGATATTTCATTGTTGGTGTAGAGAAACACCTTCAATTTCTAAATATTAAATTTTTATCTGGCTACTTTGCCAAATTCACTTATTAGGTCAAGTAGTTTTTTTGTGTCATATATAGAGTTTTCTATGTACACTATTATATCATCTGCAAATAATGACAGATTTCCTTCACCTTTTCAACTAGGGTGCCTTTTATTTCTTTTTCTTCTCTGACTGCTATGACTAGAACTTCCCAAACTATGTTGAATAGTTGTGAAGAAACTGGACATCTTTGTCTTGTTCAGTATCTTAGTGGAAAAACTCTCAGTTTTTGGCCATTGAGTATGATGTTGCTACAGGTTTCTTGTATATGACCTTTATTATGTTGAGGTACACTCCCTCTATTCCCATTTTGCTGAGCGTTTTTATCACCTATGGGTGTTGTGCTTTATCAAATGCTTTTACACCATCTATTGATATGATCATGTGATTTTTAAAGTATATTTTATTGATTACATCATTACAGTAGTCCCTATTTTTTCCTTTTGCTCCCCTCAGACCAGTATCCCCCTTTCTTCCAGCAAACTCACCCCCCTTAATTCATGTTCATAATGTCATGCATATAAGTTCTTTGGCTTCACCATTTCCTATATTATTTTTAACTACCCCATGTCTATTTTGTACCAATCAATTATGCGTCCTAATCCCTGCACCATTTCCCCATTTCTCCCACTTCCCCCTCCCAGCTGATAATCCTCCAAATGATTCCCATACCTATAATTCTGTTCCTATTCTAGTTTGATTAGTTGGATTTTTTTAAAATTCAGTTGTTGATTGTTGTGAGTTTGTTATCATTTGAATGTTCAGAGTTTTGATCTTTTTCTTAAATAAGTCCCTTTAACATTCAATATAATAATGAACTGATGATGAACTCCTTTAGCTTTGTCTGGTCTGGGAATCACTTCCTCTGCCTTTCCACTCTAAATAATAGCTTTGCTGGATAGAGTAATCTTGGGTGTACAGCCTTGCTTTTCACCACATTGAATATTTCTTGTCAGTCCCTTCTTGCTTGCAAAGTTTCTTTTGAGAAATCAGCTGATAGTCTTATAGGAACCCCTTTGTATGTAACTCTCTGTTTTTCTCTTGCTGCTTTTAAGTTTATCTCTTTATCTTTCACCTTTGGCATTTAAATTATGATGTGTCTTGGTGTGGTCCTCTTTGGGTCTAGCTTGTGTGGGACACTCTGCTTCCTGGACTTGGATGTCTATTTCCTTTGCCAAATTTGGGAAGTTTTCCTTCATTAATTTTTCACATAAGTTTCCAATTTCTTGCTCTTCCTCTTCTCCTTCTTGCACTACTATGATTCAAATGTTGGCACATTTAAAGTTGTCCCAGAGGTTCCTAAGCTTCTCCTCATTTTTTTCAGTTCTTGTTTCTTCATACTGTAGTGGTTGACATTTTTTTTTCTTCTTTATGTTCCAAATAATTGATTTGAACCCTCATTTCCCTCCCGTCATCATTGGTTTTGTGTGGATTTACCTTTGTTTTATTTAGCATAGCCTTCATTTCTTCTCTTATGTGTTTGCCATACTTAAGCATATCTGTTGAGCCTGTGAGCATCTTTATCACCACTGTTTTGAACTCTATGTCTGTTAGGTTGACTATCTCCTCATCGCTTAGTTCTCCCACTAGAACCTTGATCTATTCCCTCTTTTGGGCCATACTTCTCTGTCTCCTCATCTTGACAGGCTCATCTGTTTGTTTGCCTCTGTGTCTTAGGTAGAGCTGTCACACCTTTTATGTTGTAAAGGGCAAAACTTTGGTATTCATCTGTATGGGTGACCTATTTCACCACATTGTGGCACTGTATGTGTGGGAGGGTCTGAGAGGGAACAATGCCACTTGCTCAGGACTCACCTCTTTTCCAGACACTTCTCCCACTTCCATACGGGACTGGTGCCTCTCTAGCTGTTGCCGTGGCCATTGTTCCCAGAGTGGGTGGGTCTGCAGACATTGTAGGACCCTTTAAATAAGCAGACTCTGCTGAGAGACTGGCAATTTTTTCCTCTCCCCTAGCCCCCACTAGTTTTTATCTTTCATTTTATGTGGTGTATTACATTTATTGATTTGTGAATATTATACCATTTTTGAATCCCTGAGATGAATCCCCATTGATCATGGTGTATTAACTTTTTAATGTATTGCTGGATCCAGTTTGCCAATATTTTGTTGAGAATGTTTGCATCTATGTTCATTAATAATATTGGCCTTTGTTTTTCTTTCTTTGTTGCGTCTTGGCCTGATTTTGGAATTAGGGTAATACTGGCCTCATAGAAAGAGTTTGGGAGTCTTCCCTCTTCTTGGATATTTTGGAATAGTTTGAGATGGACAGGAGTTAGTTTTTTTCATAAATGTTTGGTGAAATTCACCTGTGAAGCCATCCAGTCCATGGGTTTTGTGTGCTGGAAGTTTTTTTATTACTACTTCAATTTCTCTAGTTGTTATTGGTCTATTCAGGCTTTCTTCTTTCTTCTTCTTCTTCTTCTTCTTCTTCTTCTTCTTCTTCTTCTTCTTCTTTCTTCTTCTTCTTCTTCTTCTTCTTCTCCTTCTCCTCCTCCTCCTCCTCCTCCTCCTCCTCTTTCTTCTTCTCCTCCTCCTTCTACCCTCTCCTCCCTTCCCGTTCTCCTCCTCCTCCTCCTTCTTTTCTTCTTCTTCTAATTCAGTATGGAAGAATATGTATTCAGAAATTTGTCCATTTCACTCAGGTTGTCAAATTTCTTCTCGTATAGTTGTTCATAGTAAATTCTTATACCCTTTGTATTTCTTGGTATTGGTTGTGATTTCTTCCTTTCATTTCTGATTTTGTTTATTTGGGTCCACTCTCTTTTTTTCTTGATGAGCCTGGCTAAAGGCCTGTCGGTTTTGTTTATCTTTTAAAGCACCAGCTCGTGGTTTTATTAATCTTTTGAATTCTTTGTTTAGTCTCTATGTCATTTAATTTTGCTCTTATCTTAATGATTTCCTTCCTTCTACTCACTCTGGGCTTTGTTGTAGTTCTTCTAGTTCCTGTAACTGTAGGTTTAGATTTTTTATTTGAGATGCTTCTTTCCTTTTTAGGTAGGCCTGTATCACATTGAACTTCCCTCTCAGGACTGCCTTCGCTGAGTCCAGTTGGTTTGGGGCTGTTACGTGTTCATTATCATTTGTTTCCAGAAACTTTTTTATTTCTTCCTTGATATCATTGTTGACCCATTCATTATTTAATAGCATGTTATTCATTCTCCATGAATTTGAATGTTTTTGAGTTTTTCCTTGAGGTTGATTTTCAGTTTCAAGTCATTGTGGTCTCAGAAGATACTATATGATTTCAATTTTCTGAATTTGTTGAGGCTTGTTTTATGTCTTACCATATGGTCTATCTTTGAAAATGACTCTATATTTTGCTACTTGGGGATGAAAGTTTTTGTATATATCAATTAAGTCCATTTGATCTAGAGTGTTGTTCAATACCTCAATATCCTTGGTGTTATTTTGCCTTGAAGAATTGTTCATTGCTGTCTGTGGGCTGTTAGAGTCCCCTACTATGAGTGTGTTGTCATTGATATTCTTCTTGAAGTCCTCAAAGATTTTCCTTATACACTTAGGTGCTCCTATGTTGGGTGCATATATGTTTATAAGAGTTATATCTTCTTGATGGATTGTTCTTTAAGTATTATGAAGTGTCCTACTTTGTTTCCTGTTATGCATTTGTTGTGAAATCTGTTTTGTCTGATATAACTATTGCTACCTCAGTTGTTTTTTTCATGTCCATTTGCTTGAAATATTTACTTCATCCCTTCACTTTCAATCTGTGTAGATATTTTGTTCTTAGCTGTATCTCTTGTAAACAGCATATATGTGTATCATGTTTTCTTATCTATCCAGCTACACTCTGTCTTTTGATTGGAACATTTAACGCATTTACATTTAAGGTTATTAATAGGTACTTATTCATTGTGGTTTTTCCCTTTGTACCTGTGTTCATCTCCTCCTCTCTCTCTTTTTCTTCTTCTTAAAGCAGTCCTTGTAGTATCTCCTGCAATGCCGGTTAGGTGGAGATGTATTCCTTTAACCTTCTTCTGTGGGAAACTTCACCTTCTATTTTGTGAGAGCTTTGCTGAGTAGAGTATTCTTGGTTGCAGTCCTTTTCTTTTCATTGCTAGGAATATTTTTTTTTGCAATTCTCTTCTGGCTTGTAGCATTTCTATTGAAAATCTGTTGATATCCTTATCAGAGCTCCCTTGTATATTATTAACTGTTTCTCTCTTGCTGCTTTTAGGATCCTCTTTTTGTCTTTGAGTTTTGCCATTTTAATTATGATGTGTCTTCAGGTGGGCTCTTTGGGTTCATCTTCATTGAGATCCTCTGTTCTTCCTGGACTTGCTAGACTTTTTCTCTCATCAAGTCAAGAAAGTTTTCTGTTATTACTTTTGAAACAGGTTCTCTAACCCTTGTTACTCTTCTTCTCCTTCTGGTATCCCTATGATATGGATATTATGACACATCATGCTTTCCTCCATCTGTCTTAAACCCTCTTCATTCTTCTTCAGTCTTTGTTTTGCTTTGTTTTGTTGCACTGTTGAGAATTCTTTTTACGTTGTCTTCCAGCATACTGGTTTGATTCTCTACTTCATTGAGCTTGCATTTGATTCCTTCAGTTTACAGACTGTATTCTTCATTTCCTCCTGGCTCTTATTGATAGTTTCCATGTCCTTTTTAATGCTGGTGTAGTTCAAAGTAAGTTCCTTGTAGCTTCCCTGGAGTTCTTTATAGCTTCCCTGGAGTTCTTTGTAGTTTTAGCTGTGTTTGTTGAGTTCATTGAGCTTCCTTATAACCATTATTTTGAATTCCATGTCCGATAGTTTGCTTGCCTTTATTCATCTAGCACTCATTTTGGGGATTCCTTCTTTCCTTTCATTGGGGGGTTGTTTCTTTGTCTCCCCATTTCAGGTAACTTCTTGTTTGTTTCTGTTTCTTAGATTGGATTGCATTAATTTTCTGTTTTCATGGTGTAACCTTCTGTGTTAGGACACCTGTGGGATTCAGTGGTGCATTCTCATTGATCTCCTAAGCTTGATGTTCTTAGAATGCCTTTTATGTCATTTATTTGGGCTGTATGGTTGTCTTTTGGTTTTGGTTGTTTTTGTGCTGCTCTTTGGTGGATCCTCCCCTCTGGCTGGCTGATTGAGAGTCACTTCACCCACTACATCTTGAATATTTTGTGGAGGTGCTGTGAAAACTTAAACTCACAACTTTTCAAAAAACCCACTCCAACAAAAATAACCCCCACCCAGTATTAATATAGAGGTAAAGGGATTAAGACTATTATACTAAAGGAAAACCAGATAAGAGTTGACTAACGGAAAGAAAAATGATTTTTGAGAGGGGAGGGGAAAGATCAATATGAGTAGCAAGTAGGGACAGACAATGTGAGACAGAAAGTAAAATTTATATTGTATATAAAAAAGGGAAGGAGGAAGGCAGAGGGGAAGCATATAGTATTAGGTTTATACAGAAGTTAAAAAAATATATTTAGTATGAGAGAGAACATAAACAAAACAAAAAAATAAAGAAGAAGAGGAGGAAGAAAAAGTAGGGACCAAATTAGAAGAAAAATTTCTCCCCAGTACTAACAACAACGATTGCACTAAGATTAATATAGGTGGGATGGAAATAAGAAGGAAAAAAAGAAATAAAGAAAAGCTTAAGAGATGTCTAGAGGAAAGGGAAGTGGTTTTGAGATCATAGAGGGAAAAGAAATACTAAGAGTAAGAAAGGAAAATCAGGCTAAGAAAGGGAAAAAATTAAAATTTAAGATGAATCAAAGGGATGGAGGAAGGTATTGATGGAGTAGAAGAGGTGGATGATAGGGTTTGAGATTTGAAACACCAAAACAGTGAAAGTCTATGAATAAAATTGCAGTAATGTGACAACCACACCATATCCACCACCAATGAGCAAATATTAATCAAGGTGGAGAGAGAATAAGTGTATTTTATGAATGGGAAAAACACTGTGAGATGACTAATGACAAGAAAAAATGGTTTTGAGAGGCCGGAGAGGGGAGAAATAGTAAGAGTTTGAAATGGATACTAGTAGTAAGAGAGAAGATAGAATTTAAAACAAAAAAAAGAAGAGGAGATAAGATGTAAAAGTGGAGTAATAGAATGGAGGAGCAAAATATGAGATTGGAAATAAATTCTAATATAAAAACTAGTGACTTAAAATGCATAAACTGAGAAGACAAGAAAATAACTCATGTAGAAGACCACAGTGAAATCTGTCCTAGTAGTATCTGGCTTTTACTGCTTTCTTCTCTGTCTGGATATGCTCCTTGTCTTCATTCCATGGGTTTCATATCTTACTGGCTGGCTGTCTATGAGGAGATCTAGTTGGATGACGAGGCTGCTGTTCTCTCACCCATGGGTCTGCCAATCTATCCTCTTACAGCAGCTTTCTGCTGTGAGTTGCACTGGGTTGGGTCCCACTGGTCCTGTGGTACACTCTAATCTTTTTATTTTTTTTTAGCAGAGCCACTGTGCCTGCATGCTGGCACTTGAGCCCAGGGTTCCTGTCAAGTCTTGAGTCTTCTCTCAGCTCTCTTTCCAAAAGAGTCTGTGTGGTCCCCATGCTGCAGTGTCAGCTCCTCTGCACTTTTGTTTCACAGAGCTGCTGAGTCTGCTGCTGGTGTACAAGCCCAGGGTCCCTGCTGAGTCTTGGGTGCTGCCTCATCTTTCCTTCCAACAGAGTCTCTATGTGGACCCCACACCGCAGCACCAGTCCCTGGAGGCCCTGTTCTCTGTACTCTCCCCACCCCCCAAAAACCACAGTCACTCACAGTCAGGGTTGGCCTCTGTATTCCCACACCTCTAACAGTTTCATCCAACCCTTCTCACTGAATCCCTTCCAGACATTGTCTAATGTGGGAGTGCAGTTTCTAGGGCCTGGACCACCCTGGGCTCTTCTCTTCACCCTGGTGGTTTCTGGATAATGAATCAATCTGCAGCTGGCCATACACAGTGCAACCTAAAGCACTGGGCTGGGAAGCCCTGGCGACTCTGCTTAGAAAGTACGGGCCACTGTTTCTGCTCATCGCACACTCCCATCTCTTTACCCTATCTCACAGGTACTCTCACTAACACTCTGTGCTTGTACTCCAAATCCATTCCCTAATGGGAGCAAGCAGAGAAGGCTGCTAGGTATACTGCTGTCATCATTTTCCACAATAATTGCTCTTGACTAGACCCTTTCTATCTTTCCCTCATTGTCCCCCTCACCACACCCCTCTGGCTGCTATCAGATTGTTCATTATTTCCATGTCTCTGGTTCTTTTATGATAATTTGTTTGGTTTATTCATTAGGTTCCACTTATAGGTGAGATCATATGATATTTGTCTTTTGTTGCCTGGCTTATTTTACTTAGCTTAACACTCTCCATTTCCATACATGCTGTCATGAAGGGTAGGAGTTTCTTATTTCTTTCTGCTTTCTAGTATTCTATTGTGTAAATGTACCACAAGCTTTTTGATCCATTCACGTACTTACTATTTGGTACTTTATCTGGTTCCAACACTTAGCTATTGTAAATAATGCTGCTATGAACATCAGGGTGCATAGGTCCTTTTGAACTGGTTTTTCAGGATTCTTGGAGTGTAATTCCAGCAGTGGGATCACTATATCAGCAGGGAATTCCAATTTAGTTTTTTGAGGAAATTCCATACTGTGGTTTCCACAGTGTCTGCCCCAGTCTGCATTCCCACCAACAGTGCACTAGGGTTCCCTTAACTCCACATCCTTGTCAGCACTTGTTGTTTGTTGATTTGTTGATGACAGCCATCCTGACCAGTGTGAGGTGGTATCTCACTGACATTTTAATTTGCATCTCTGATTGCTAGTGATGTTGAGCATTCTTTCATATGCCTATGAACCCTCAGTATGTCCTTGTATAAGTGTTTATTCAGGTCCTTTGTCCATTTTTAAATTGGGTTGTCTGTCTTCTTGGTGTTTAGCCACATACGTTCTTTGTATATTTTGGAGATCAAACCCTTGTCTGAAATATCATTGGCAAATAGTTTTGCCATACAGTTGGTTCTCTTTTCACCTAGCTTATGTTTTCCTTCTCTGAGCTGAAATTCTTTAGTTTAATGTAGCCCATTTATTTATTCTTTCCTTTATTTCCCTTGCCCTAGAAGATATAAGGTGAAAATATTTGAGGTCTTTTATGGTTCCATATAAATTTTTGAACTATTTGTTCTAGGTCTGTGAAATATGCCATTTGTATTTTAATAGGAATTACATTGAATCTATCAATTGCTTTGGGTAGTATGGGCATTTTAATGATGTTGATTCTTCCTATCCATGAACATGGTATAAGCTTCCATTTATTTGTATCTTCCTTAATTTTTGTTTTCAGTGTTTTGTAGTATTCTGAGCACAGGTATTTTACCTCCTTGGTTAAGTTTATTCTGAAGTAATTTATTTTAATTTTTGCTATAGTAAATGGAATTATTTTTTTAGTTTCTATCTGATAATTTACTGCTGGTGTACAAAAATGCCTTCAATTTATAAATATTTACTTTGTACCCTGCTATATTTTCAAATTCACTTATTAGGTCGAGTAGTTTTTTTGGTGGTGTCTATAGGGTTTTCTATGTACACTATCATGTCTGCAAATAATGACAGTTTTACTTTCTCCTTTCCACTTTGGAGGCCTTTTATTTCTTTTTCTTGTCTGATGAATGTGACTAAAACTTTTAAATATATTTTGGATAAAAGTGGAGAGAGTGGACATCCTTGTCTTGTTCCTGATCGTAGGGGAAAACCTTTCAGTTTTTGCCCATTTGAGTATGATGTTGGCTGCAGGTTTCTCATATATGGCCTTTATTATGTTCAGATATGCTTCCTCTATTCCCTCTTTGATGAGTGTTTTCATCATTAATGGTGTTGTACTTTATCAAATGCTTTTTCTGCACCTATTGAGATGTTTATTTGATTTTTGTCTTTCATTTTGTTTATGTGGTGTATTATGTTTATTGATTTGTGAATATTAAGCCATCTTTGCATCCCTGGGATGAATCCCACTTGATCATGGTGTATGATCTTTTAAATGTGCTGCTGGATCTGGTTTACCAATATTTTGTTAGAATTTTAGCATCTATGTTCATCAGCGATATGGGCCTGTAAATTTCTTTCTTTGCTGTGTCTTTATGTAGTTTTGGAATGAGGATAACACTGGCCTCATATTAAGAGTTTGGGAGTCTTTCCTCTTCTTGGATTTTTTGAATAGTTTAAGAAGAATAGGAGTTAGGTCTTCCCTAAATGTTTGAAAAAATTCACCTGTGAAGCCATTCAGTCGGGCCTTTTGGGTACCAGGAACTTTTTGATTACTGCTTCAATTACATTAGTTGTTATTGGTCTATTCTGACTTTCTGCTTCTTCTTGATTCAGTTAGGAAGTATATATTTTTCCAGAAATTTCTCCATTTCATCCAGGCTGTCAAATTTCTTGTAATATATATTTTTGTAATAATTTCTTACAATCCTTTGTATTTCTGTGGTATCGGTTGTGATTTCTCCTCTTTAGTTTCTGATTTCATTAATTTGAATCCTGTCTTTTTTTCTTGATGAATCTTGTTAAAGGCTTGTTAAGTTTGTTTCTTTTCAAAGAACCATCTTCTGGTTTTATTGGCTTTTGAATTGTATGTATGGTCTCTATGTAATTTAATTCTGCTCTGATCTTTATTATTTCCTTCTTTCTACTTATTCTGGGCTTTGCTTGTTGTTTCTTTAGTTCCGGTAGCTGTATGTTTAGATTGTTTATTTGAGATTATTCTTTTCTTTTTTAGGTAGGCCCATATTCCTATGAACTTCCTTCTCAGGACTGCTTTCGCTGTGTCACATAGGTTAGGAGCTCGTGTGTCATTATCATTTGTTTTCAGAAACCTTTTGATTTCTTCCTTGATCTTATTGTTATCCCATTTATTATTTAATAGCATGCTATTCAACCTCTATGAAATTGAATGTTTTAGAGTTTTTTCCTTGATGTTGGTTTCCAGTTTCAAGCCATTGTGATATGTGAAGATGCTTGATATAATTTGAATTTTCTTGAATGTTGAGGCATGTTTTGTGTCCCACTATGTGGTCTATCTTTGAAAACGTTCCATATGTACTTGAAAAGAATGTATATTTTGCTTCTTTGGGGTGAAAGTTTATGTCAATTTGATCTAGGGTGTTGTTCAATGCCTTGACATTCTTGGTGTTTCTTTGCTTCAAAGATCTGTCCATTGTTGACAATGGGTTGTTAAAATCCCCTACTATGAGTGTGTTGTTATCGATGTCCTTCATGAAGTCCTCTAAGATTTTCCTTATATATTTGGGTGCTCCTATGTTGGGTGCAAATATGTTTACCAGGTTTATATCTTCTTGATGGATTGTCACCTTAAGGATTATGAAATGTCCTTCTTTGTCTCTTCTAATGGCCTTTGTTGTGAAATCTACTTTGATATAAGTATTGCTATGCCAACTTTTTTTTTTTCATTTCTATTTGCTTGAAATATTTTTTCTATCTCTTCACTTTCAGTCTGTGTAGATCTTTTGTTCTGAGGTGGGTCTCTTGTAAACAGCAGATGTGTGTGTCTTGTTTTCTTATCTCTTCAGCTACCCTATGTCTTTTGATCGGAACATTTATGTTTAAGGTTATTATTGATAGATACTTATTCATTGTGATGTTTTCCCTTTGTACCTGTGTTCTCTCTCTCTCTCTCTTTTTCTTCATCATCTTAAAGCAGTCCCTGTACCATCTCTTGCAGTGCTGGTTTTGTGGAGATGTATTATTTTCTTCTTCTTTTGTCTGGGAAACTTATTTAACCTTCCACTTTGAAATATAGTCTTACTGGGTAGAGTAGTCTTGGTTGTAGGTTTTTGTTTTTCATTGCTTGAAATAGTTTTTTCCATTTTCTTCTGGCTTATAGTGTCTCCTGAAAAATTTTCTGATAGCCTTATCAGAGATCCTTTGTACATTATTTGTTGTTTCTCCCTTGCTGCCTTTAGAATTCTCTTTGTCTTTGAATTTTCCATTTTAATTATGATGTGTCTTGGAGTGGGCCTCCTTGGATTCATCTTCATGGGACTCTCTGTGCTTCCTACACTTGGAAGATGTTTTCTTTCTTCATGTTCAGGAATTTTTCTGTCATTACTTTCTCAATCTGATTTTGTATCCCTTGGTCCTCTTCTTCTCCTTTGGTTACCCTATGGCATGAATATTATTACATTTCATGTTCTCCTACAGCTCTCTTTCTCTTCATTCTTTTTCAGTCTTTTTTCATTCTGTTGCACTGTTTGCAAATTTTTTTCTATGTTGTCCTCTAGCTTGCTGATACCATCCTTTGCTTCATTTAGCCGGCTTTTGATTCCTTCTACTGTGTTCTTCAGTTAAGAAATTGTATCCTTCATTTCTTCCTGGCTCTTATTGATAGTTTTTATGTCCTTTTTAATGCTGGTGTAATTCAAAGTAAGTTAATTGTAACTTCCCTGGAGTTCTTTGTAGTTCCCCTGGAGTTTGTTGTAGTTTTCTCTGAGCTTGTTGAGTTCATTGAGCTTCCTTGTTACCATTGTTTTGAACTCCATGTCTGATAGTTTGCTTGCCTCTATTTTATCTATCACTCCTTCTTGGAATTCCTCCTTTCCCTTCACAGTGGTGTTTGTTCATCTCCCCATTTTAGGTGATTTTTCTTGTTTCTGCTTCTTAGATTGATCTGCTTTGAATTTATGCTTTCATGGTATGACCTTCCATGGTAGGAGTCCTGTGGGATTCAGTGGCGCAGACTCCTGATCTCCTGAACTTGATGATTTTGGGGTGCCCTTTATGCCTTTTTTTAGGGCTATCTAGTAGTATTTTGAATTTGGTGGTTGTTGTGTTGTTGTTTGGTGGGTCCTTCTCTCGAGCGTCCTGATTGGCAGTCACTCTGCCCACCTTGCCTTGTAAACTGTTGAGCTGTTGCTAAAAGAAAAGCACCAGCCCAGGCAAGACTCCCACACCCACAAAGATATCCCCTATCCTCAATTACCATATCAACTTCACATGAGCTAGTATTAATAAGGTAAAGAGTTTAAGACCATTGTATGAAAGGAAAAACAAACAAGAGTTGACTAACTGAAAAAAAAAAAAGATTTTTGAGAGGGGTGGGGAAGGAGCAATAATAGTAGTGAGTAGAAACAAGGCAATGATAAGAATAAAATAAAATGTATATTATATATAAAAAATGGAGGGAAGAAGGCAGAAAATTAAGAGGGGGAAATGTGCTGTATTATGGTGCAACAGTAGTTGTAAATATATATATATATATATAGTATGTGTGTGTGTGTGTGTGTGACAGAACAAGCACACATTAAAAAAATAAGGAAGATGAATAAGAAGAAAAAGTAAGCACCAAATTAGAGAAAAAATTTCACCACAGTGCTATCAACCACCTATGATCTAAGGTTAATATAAGTGGGATGGGAGTAAGAGGTTAAAAAAAAAGAAAGAAAGAGAAGCTTAAGAGATGTCTGGAGGAAAGGGAAGTGATTTTGAGATGATATAAGTAGAAGATATACTAAGAGTGAGGAATGAAAACCAGGAACAATTCAAATTTAAAATGAAAGAAGGAAAGGAATGAAGGAAGGTACAAATGGAATAGGAGAGGGGGATGATAAGATTTGAGATTTGAAATACCAGGATTGCAAAGTTCTATGAATAATGTTGTAGGGATGTCACAACTACCACTATATCACACTGAATGGGCACAGATTGATCAAGGTGGAGAGAGAATAAGTGTATTTTATGATGGGAAAAGAACGTGAGGTGACTAATGGCAAGAAAAAATGGTATGGAGAAGCTGGAGAGGTGAAAAATAATGAGTGCAGGTTGGAAGTGAGTCATAACAAGAGAGAAGATAGAATTTAAAACAAAAAGAAGGAGAGGAAATGAGACAGTAAAATTGATTGAGAAAAGGTAGGAGCAAAATCTGAGATTTGAAATAAACGATAATATAAAGACTAGTAACTTATAATGCACAGACTGGGAGGACAAGAAGTGACTATTGAAAGGATATGCAGGAGACAAATAACTTCTGTAGAAGATGACAATGGAATTTGTCTCCATAGTATGTATATCTTTCCACTTTCTTCTCTTTCTGGATCCACCCCTATTGACCTCAGATCATGTCCCAGTTTGGATCTAGGCAGCCTAATCATGACTATCAGTGTTCTGCTGCTTTGTCTGCCTCTTTGGTTTTTACTTTAGTCGCTTTGCAATCTACAATCAGGCTTAAGCACCATGTGTGGGGCCAACTAATTTCTTCGGTCAGGGCTTTTGCTTTCCCTCTGGTTGTTGCCACTTGGAGGGGAGTGATCTACTTAAATGATTTCTCTCACAGCACTGGAGATGAGTCTGCACTGGGGTCTGGTCCACTGCTCCTCCAGCTCCACCCGCCCACCCACACACCACCACCCAAACTCTCCACAAACATATCTAGTTCACTTCACCCTCCCTCTGTCATAGCCGGCAGCAAGTGCACACGAATGCAATCCTGTGTGCCCTCCCCTCAAGTATCTCACCATGCTTTCAACCATTCCTCCATGTTGGCAAAAACAAATGAACAGAAAAATGTTCCTTCATGTTTCTTAGAGCCAGGCCCCACCTGGCTCTGCCAGCAGGGCCAGCCTGATTTTCAGCCCCCAATCTTCTCAGGACTCCTCCGGGCACTGTAAAATCTATCTGCAAACCAGTTGCTGCCTGCAGAAGCCAAGCCAGCACTTGTGACTCCTGCCACATCTCCTCCAGGATTCACACCTGAAAAGTTGCTACAAAGCGGCCTCCTCTGTCTGCCCATGGCTACAAGGTTTAACCTCAGCCAGTGTCCAGTTGGCCATCCGGATGATTTCTCAGCAATTAATCAAAATTGCAGCTCAGTTCCAGGAGGTCAGCTTAGCCTCCACATTCACACCTTCTCATGGAATCCCTCCCAGATTTTGCTGGAAAGGGTGCCTACAGTGGGAGCAGTTTCCAGGCCTCCACACCACCCTGGCCTTTCTTTGCCCCAGTAGATCCCAGGTAATGAGCCAGTCCATGGGTGACCCTATATGGTGCGCCTAGTCACTGGGCTGGGGGCCAAGGCAAGTCCATTTAGAAAGTGCAGGCCTTGGTTTTTGCTCTCTTTGGCACTGTTCCCATGTTCCCATCCCTGTTTGCCCTATCTGAAAGCCACTCTACTCACTCTCTGCTCTGTGTTTGTACTCTAAGTTCATTCCATCATGGGAGAATACAGACAAGGCTGCTAACTATCCTGTGGCCATCTTCCTCCCTCAATCTATTTTTAAGAAATGACTTAATATATGTTTCATAACACAAAATTATATAATTAAAACATGACTTATTTTGTCTCTTTAATTTGTCAAATGTTTTTCTAATGCAACTTCATTTCTTTCATTTCCTTCTGTATATATATATATATATATTGGTTTCTTTACATTAATTGATATGATTATACTTGGCTGTTATGATCTATGATTATTGCATCTTTATCTTATTTGTTATAATTTTTAAATATTTTTTTATTTTTCAATTGCAGTTGACATAAAATATTATTTTGTATTAGTTTTAGGTGTATGTACGGCATAATGGTTAGACAATCATACTTTAGCAAGTGTTACCCCAATATTTCCAGTACCCAACTGGCACCATACATACTTATTGCAATATTACTCACTTTTCCCTATACTGTATTTTATATCCTGACTATTTTGTAACTACCAATGAGTACTTTTCAATCTCTTTCCTTTTTTAGCTTAGTTCCCCACTTCTCTCCCTTCTGGCAACCATCAATCTGTTCACTGTGTGTATGAATTTGTTTCTATTTTGCTTGTTCACTTATTTTGTTCTTTAGATTCTACATGAAAGTGAAATTATATGACATTTATCCTCCTCTGGCTGACTTATTTCACTTAACATAATACACTGTAGGTAATATTTTATTCCTTTTTATGACCAAGTAATATTCCATTATATATGTGTACCATTGCATTTTTATCCACTTGTCTATTGATAACTGCTTGGATTGCTTCCATATCTTGGTTATTGTAAATAATACTACAATGAATGTGCATATATTATTTCAAATTAGTGTTGTGGGTATATTCAGGTATATACCCAGAGGAGGAATTGCTGGGTCATGAGGCAGTCCCAGTTTTAATTTTTGAGAAACCTCAATACTCTTTTCCGTAGTGGTTGCACCAATCTGGATCCTCACCAACAGTGCACAAAGCTTCCCTTTTCTCTGCCTCCTAGCAGACACTTGATGTTTGTGGATTAATTTTTTAATAGTTTTTTTTAATTAATTAATTAATTATTTTTAGAGAGAGGGGAAGGGAAGGAGAAAGAGAGAGAGATAAGTATCAATGTGCAAGAATAAAACTATCAGTTGCCTCTCATACATCCCCAACTTGGGACCCAGCCTGCAACCCAGGCATATGCCCTGAAAGTAATTGAGCCAGTGACCTTTTGGTTCACAGGTCAGTGCTCAATTCACTGAACCACACCAGCCAGAGCTGTGTATTTATGATTTATTAATAATAGCCATTCTGAAGGTATAAAGTAAAATTTTATTCAGGTTTTAACTTTCATTACTCAGATGATTAGTGATGTTGAGCATCTTTTTTATGCATACTGGCCTCTGCCAATTTTTTTCTTTTTACTTAATTTATTGGGGTGATACTGGTAAACAATCAGAGAAGGAAAACTCTGACTCCAAAAAACCTCCGCTGCCTTGCGGCATACCTCTTCAGGGGAAAGGCTAAGGGAGTAAACCCCGACAGAAAATCCGGAGCCGGAGTCCCTAAGGCGGTTTGACGTTGTAGTCAACACCGGCAACTCCTGCGGCGCACCTGAAGCCAAGCTGTATTGACTCCGTCTTTCCCTTGGACCCTTCAGCTGCGAAGAGAAGGGGGGTCTGCTGCATGGGCAACAGCAGACCCTCCATATCACCCTGCCCAGGCTCTGTAGCTTCAGCTTCACTGGAGAGGACACTCCAGCGTCATCACAAGATGTCGATTCAACACGGGAGGAGACAGATACCGTGTCACTCCCGAGTTGGGCTGCACAGCCATTCTCGGCGGTGCAGATAGACTCTTAAGAAGCTACACCATCGTCTCTCGAGACGGACGGCTGCTGACGACGACTGGTAAACAAAAATTCAACAGGTTTCAGGTGCACAATTCTACAACACATTATCTGTACACTGTATTGTGTGTTCACCACCTCCAGTCAAGCCTCCTTTCATCACCATTTATCCCCCATACCCTCCTCCATCACTCTACTTCACCCCCTGCAATAATCACCACAATGTTGCTTTGTTTGGGAATTTTTTGGTGTTGAGTTGTATGAATTCTTTATAAAATTTTAAGTTTAACCCCTTATCAGATGTATCATTGATAAATATCTTCTCCCATTCAGTAGGCTTAATTTTCATTTAGATCATGGTTTCCTTCACTGTAAAATTTTTTTTTAGTTTGATGTAGCCCCCTTGGTTTATTTTTGTTTCCCTTGCCCATAAAGATACATTAGAAAAAACAGTGCTAAAACAAATGTCAGAGATTTTACTGCTTTTGTTTTAATCTGAGATATTTATGGTTATGAGTCTCACATTTAAGTTTTTAATCTATTCTGAATTTATGCTTATTTGTACATGGTGTAATAAGATGATCTAGTTTCATTTTTTTGCATGTATATGTCTAATTTTCCCAAACAGACTGTTCTTGCTTCATTGTCATACATTAATTGATTGTGTAAGTGTAGGTTCATTTCTGGGCTCTTTATTTTATTCCATTGATCTATGTGTCTCCTTTTATGTCAATATTATGCTATTTTGATTACTATTGTTTTATATCAGGTACTGTGATACCTCCAAGAACTTTGTTCTTTCTCAATATTGCTGTGGCAATTCAGGGTCTTTTGTGGCTCCATATGATTTTTTGGTTTATTTATTTGAGTTCTGTGAAAAATGGCAGTGGTATTTTGATAGAATTTGCATTGAATTTCTAGATTGCTTTAGGTAGTATGAACTTTTTAATGGGTGTAAAGTCTTCCTATACATAAGCACATCTTCACTGTCTCATAATTTTTTGAGTGCTGGTCTCTTACCTCTTTGGTAAAATTTATTTCTAGGTATTTTTTAATGCAATTGTAAATGGTATTTTTTCCCTTTTCTGATAGTTCATCATTGTGGTATAAAAATGTAACTGATTTCTGTATATTTATTTCATATCTTGCTACTATATTAAATTCATCTATAATTTCCAGTAGCTTATTTGCGGAACCTTTAGGGTTCCACATATACAGTATCACATCATCAGCAAATAATGACAGTTTTATTTCTTCTTTTCCAATTTAGATGTCTTTTGGCATCTTGGTTAAATAATAACTGCAAACACAGCCACACTACAGACCACTGAAATGAGGAAGGTGTACACCATCACTGATCCTTTTTATTTTCCACCCTGACACATCCCAGCAAGTATTCACAGTATAAATCACTGTCATTTTCTCAGTGGAGGTCACCTCCAGTAAATGAGAAGATCTAGGGAGAAGATTCTGACGATGGTGGCTTTTCTGCTACATAAGGAATCCTCCCACTCCCATCTAATCCCTCACTATAGAGTGCTTGTCATAGAAATTCCTTGTACTAATGGACTTGTATTAGTCGATACAATCTTTTTCTCACACAATCCAGAGAGTTCAGATGCTGAGGAATGCTAAGTGGTTTGTAGGAGAAGGGTTTGTAGCTTCCAGGGGACAATGACACCCATAAACTCACTTTGGGGAACTGTGGCTTTCAGATTCATAATCATAAAGGAAAGGGACCATGTAATTCAGTTTCCTATTGAGAGACAGGTCAGCTAGTGAAGGTTCTGATTCCTTTTACCCCCCAAAATGGAGGGGTTCTCTCTACCTAAGTTCACAAAAGATCACACAAGGACAATTCTTTAGTAAATTTTTGACCTGTTCTATAACTATATTGAGATGAGTAATAATAATTAAGAAAAAAACGTTCTTTAGCAAACTCAACTAGGCTTCTAAAACATTGCTGGAAAAAATAACTGGTTTTGGTTAAGGTCACACAAAGGCAAAATACAAGCCAGTTAACATGACATAGAGTCAATATCAATATGCCCCATCACTGTTTGCCAGGTTGTTTTAATGAGAACTGAAGACTTATTAGGGAAATCATAATGAGTAATCTAATGATGTCACTTTCATTTAACTAATAATTTCATTCCCTGAGAGTTAGCTGTCTAAGGAGACAAAACAATAGAAAGATCATTGAACAGAATCTGGTTTCAAGTTTCAAACCTAAATTTAAAGAGTTGAAGACACTAGTTCTCAAATGGAGAAGAATTTGGCCCATAGGGAGCATGTAGTAAGGTAAAAACTTGGTGGGAATGCTATTGGCCTCAGTGGGTAGAGGCCAAGGCTGCTGCTAAATATACTACAATACACAGGACAGAAACCCTGCTTGTAGCCAACAGCACATCTCAGACACATAGATTCTCCTCTCCTTATAAACCTCCCTCCCCACTTTTTCACTGTCTTCTCCTTCAAGGAAAGAGCCCCTCTGATGAAAGGGCCACTCAACAGTCACACTCACCTTTCCCAAATGGTCTGTTTTGACTTCCCAGCCCCGAGGCAATTCCAGCTGTGTGTCTGCAAACATGTTGATGAAATTCACCAAGTCCCGGTTGTGCTGGTAACGTTCGAAATTGTGTGCATCCCGCCGGACTTTCAGAATCATGTGCTTTAAGCAGGTGCTACTGGTGAAGACTCGGTAAGCATTCTGAGATGGGATCAGAGCCGGTTGGGGTAGGGAGTGGAAGATTAGGAAAAACACAAACCGAGAACACTGAGAAACTTAACATAATGTAATGTGATTTTTTCTACACAGCTATTTATTGTGAACCTTGAGGAGGTGGCCTCAGAAGCAGCAATCTTGCTCAAAAATTAATGAGCACCCAGTAACACACATGGACCTCCTTGTGATTCCTACCTACCTGCTACTCTACAGCCTTGGACACAGTCCACCTCTCATGCATCTCAAAACCTCCCTTCTCTTCTCCTTGCTCCTTCTCTCTCAGCAACTTGGCTCTCTTGAGTCTCTACCTCTTTGAACATCTCTCTTTTCTCTCTTCCATAGATTCTTCTCTGACTGCACAGGTCTGCCTTTCATCTGCCTACAACAGAGTATTAATTTAGGATTCCTGGGATTTAAGGCAGGACTTCAGAGGTCCATGACTCCTTTGATTCCTCTGTAGAAATGCTTGTGTGTGGAGGGGTTGGGGGATGAGAAAAACAAAAAGTTTCAGAAATTTCTAATTGTGTAGATGACAGTTCTATGGCACATGGGGATGCTGTGTGCATGTGATAAAAGAAAAAGTTGCTTGTAGCTAGAGCAAGCTGGTGCAGTGACTCCTGCTGGCTCAAGGCCCCCTGGTGCCCAGTGCTGAGAGAATCAATGTCTGGCACCCTTGTCTCCCTTCAGAATTCACCCTCACTCCACAGGAAAGCTGTTTGAATCTAACCACTAAATGTCCCAAGGGCTTCTCAAATACAATCTACTAAAAACTGATCTCTTCCTTCCCTGCCACAACTTTTTTTCACCTCATTAAACTACTGCACTTGCTTAATGGACTCACCACCTAATTCAGGTGCTCAAAGCAAAAAAACGACTCAGACTTCCTTGAGTTCTCATCTCCCATTCCCCTGCGAACACAGTGATTTCAAGCACTGTTATTGATTGCACACAGAAATGTCTCCTGAAATGAGTCATTCCTTTACATGAGGCCAGCCCCTTACTTAGCAGACCTTGATCATAATCTCACTTGAGCAACTGAATCAGCCTCTAGTCTTAACCCCTCAGTCTCTCTCACACACTTCTGCCAGAAAAATAGTTCATCAAATACCCCCGATCATGTCATTCCAATATGTAAGACTGCTGTTGGTTGTTGTAGATCCAGGCTCACTTTCATGTCTTATATGGTGTTTCCCTACTTTTTCCCCAGTCCTTCTTTCCATGTCTGCCCCTCACCACACTCCCACCACACCAGACCCAACACCAGGACCCTTCACAGTTGCTTCTTTTCTGTCTCTGCCTGGAACTTTTTCTCCAACCACTTTTAACCTTCAAGACTAAATTCAACAGTTGTCCCCTCAGGAATGCTCCCCAATATTTCATCTCCTGTGTTTGCAGAACATTTCAGTCCTCATTGAGGTCAGGCTGTGTCCTGTCAGGTTAAACTGGTCTTTTTGCATGTCTTTTGCTTAAATAAAGAAAGCTTTTGCTGTTAACGTGTCACTGTAATTTGTCTTGTGACTAGCACCTAGCTCTGTGCCTGAACTACACAAATTGCTTGTCAAAGGAAAGAATTAATAACTAGAGTGACATCTGTCATTGTTTTCTTGAGAACACAAAAAAAGAATTAAAAACTACGTATTTAAAAATCACCTCAAATTTAACTTAAGCATGATATTTAAAAAACTAATTGTATTAAAATGAAAGTTATTTATCCAGGAAAAATCTATTTAAAAATTTTATCAACAAAAGTGATTTTATAAAATGATTCAGGCTACAAAGGAATCTGTCAACTTCATAATCTTACCCTTTAAAATTTTAACAATAATAAAAACATTTCTTTCTAAAGCACTTTCACTGGCATTTGAGCCTAACAAAAACCTGTAGAGTAGACAGCATTTCCAAATCCAGCTTTTCTCCTTTAGGGAAGACTTGCAGAGTGAAAAGGGTGGACTGTTTTGTTTTGTTTTGCCTGGGTTAAAATGCTACTCTTTTTCATGTATCAAACAACTTGGCAAAATTGTGTTTTTGGTCATGATGGAAGCCAGGCTAGGCTCACTCTGCATTTTTGAAGCACTCACATAATTAGCATGCAGTACAGTGAAGAATTCAGGATTGGTGATAAACTTGACCGCTGGAGACTGCAGCAGCAGGGTAATTTTTTGTGAGTTCACTGGAGAAAATGACCCTTCTCTCCTCAGATCTGGAAAAAGTGAAGCAAAGCAACAAAATGCATTGGAATAAAGTCATTTCAAACATAGTACTTCTCTCTGCATATTAGCAGCACACACGCCTTCACTTATGTAGCTGAAGTGAACTATTGTTTTTAATAGTAATCTGACCAGGAATCAGGTGTCACAGTGATAAGACCAGGCATCACAGTGATCTGATCAGCAGTCATATCACTTCTTGTATGTCAGTTAAGGACCATTATTCCCTAGGAATGTTTCTGTATAATTTCAGTTAGCCTCAAGTCCTTGAATATTTTGTACTTTTTATGCAAATTACTTTTTTTTTACACATTCCTAATCATAGATATGGTAGATTGTTTGCAAAAAGGGCCACAGTTTTTCTCTCTCCCTGTATCCACAGCCATCTGCACGAGATTTTACAGCTTCTCCACTTGTTGAATAGAGATAGCCATGTGTTTTGCATTAACCAGCAGAATTTGGCAGAGGTTCAGAGCCAGGGTTTCAAGAAGTCTGTGTGTCCCCACTCTCACTCAGAGCTCTGCCACCACCATGAGAATAAACCTGGGTTAGCCTGGTGCAAGATGAGAAGCCATGGAGAACAGGGACAAATTGCCCCAGCTGAGGCCCTCTCAGGGCACACTGACCATGGATGATTCAACAACTGACCAAGGATGCACAGGTGAGCCCACTGACATTTGAGGAAGCACCTAGCTGAACTCTGCTAAAATTGCCTACCTGGAGGACCATTGATAAGTGTATGACTGTGAATTTAAGCTACTAACCTTTGGGATGGTTTGTTACACAGAAAATGCCAACGAGATCTGGTACAAACCCAGAAAAAAATTTTCTGCTCCTTTATTCCTCATGGTTTTAATTCCTCAACTACTTTGCCACATCTCTCTCAGTAGGTTAAACAAAGAAATTAAAAATAGAAAATCTTAAACTAGTCAGTTTAGTTAGTATATCTGGTAAAATAAATTAAATGAAGGTAATTAAAATTGTTGGTACAACTGTGTACATGTATGTGAAAACATCCACTATTTTTCATTGTTATAGAGAACTGAGACCTGGAAGGACTGGAAATACATGCTTGTTTGCTAGACTATTTTCTGAGCCTTCATTTTGCAAATAAATTTTTTCTCACTTAACTCAATTTTAGAAAGTGGATTGTTAGTACATCACTGTGATCCTCTTATGTCATTATAGGTATAAGAAGTGAAAGCCAGCTTCCTATGCCAGACCCCTGGTGGATACCTACAATATCTGTTAAAAAAGATCTTGGGTGGTGTGCATAACCATAGCTTGCTGGAAAATGTCTTTATTCTAAGGTTTCTCCCTCAAGGGGAGTTTTGTTTTATTCCAATAGCAAACAACTAATTATTCCTATTCATAATATTGTTGTACAGCTCCTTTGAAGGAGACCATAAATTTTTATTGTGTTTTATTTATAAGTAAAAAAATCCTTACACTACAACAAATAAATTAATCTAACTAGAAATGATTAAGCCACTGAAAAAAATGCCTTTATGTACAAGTACCATAGCAAACCCAACGCTGAGTCCCCAGACTTCATCAATATCTTATCTCCAGACCCCAAGCCATGGTGTTGACATTCTCTTTATGTGAATCTGTTTCTCATTTAGTTCTCAGTAGGAAACTTCTGTCTACTTTGTTGGTGCCTTGCCTCTTTCTTCTCTGCCTTGACCTCCACCCATTCCATTGCTTTCTTTCCCCAAAGGAACAGCACCATACTACAAGGTTGGGCAAGGGGCACACACACTCTGTCACACAGCCACTGGATGCCACCTCAGAAGTCTATGGACCCCTCTCCCCATACCTAAGCTTAACTGAGAAGATTCAGTCTCTGAGTCACTCTGACCACCTCCTCCGTCACTTCCTGTTGGAACTTGCTCACAACTTTGGCTACCAGAATCTTCTTCAAGCCTCTCTGTTGCAATGGTTCGTTGAATATTTTGATACCTTTGCATGAGAAAATGGAAAGACAAGAGTTAACTTTTGTTTGTTGACTTGTTGGGGGATGCTGCTTTGCAACAGATAACTGGACAAATATATAAAAATTCTCTTGAACATCAGGGAGAAGATGCTTAAAATTCCTACAAAAGAGCCAAAACAATTTACAATACAAATGTTTCTGGATGATTTGACCTCTTTTTGTTTTGTGACATATGGTAAGTTCCAAGTATGGTGACTTTTAAAAAACCAACATTAACAACAACATATCATAAAAACGATTAACCTAAACCCTGCATCAAACAAAATCTGGCTAAGTCTAAAATAAGGCCATAGAAAGTAACTTAAAATGTTACAATTAAGATATCAAATTGTCTTTACATTACTGTAATGTCTATAATCTGGAATAGCTCTACTCACTTATTTTTCACTTCAGAGGAAACTCATACGACTGGCAGGGATAGTGGAAATAAAAGCATGTTGACAGGAAAATAAATGTTTTGGCAGACAAATGTTTTATGCTTATTTAAAGGCTCATTTTATTTTTCTTTGCAATTTGGGTATTTAGTAAGTTGGTCAACCAGTCAATCACCTTACCAGGTACCTACCAAATATCTACTAACTCTTCCAATATGCCCAGGATCTGTGTTGGACTTCCAAATCAAAGAGAGAACTAGAATATGATAATTGCACTTTGATCACACACAGTCAAAATGGAGCTCTAAGTAAACCATAACCCTAGCTATGTGGAAAAGCTGCCCTAGACATATAAAAGGTGTGTTAACACAGATGAAGAAACACCTACAGTATATCTATTTTGAAACAAGAGTATGATGTTTCGAGGAAGCTTGCAGAGAAAAATATAGAGAAAATAACATGCTCACAGTTCACCCTTGGAGAACTCTGAGAAGCTTGGTGGTGGCATCAGGACATGTGGACCTCAGCAGAGCTAGGAGATCAGCTGAGGGGAGG
Organism: Furipterus horrens; assembly: GCF_987537825.1. NCBI lineage: Eukaryota > Metazoa > Chordata > Mammalia > Chiroptera > Furipteridae > Furipterus > Furipterus horrens. The sequence goes on along the minus strand of NW_028327179.1, from coordinate 64,081,917 downwards.
CAGAGGGCACCGACCTGTTTGCCCCCAGCAGCAGTTTGAATGTTCTCTAGGCACTAGTTCTCCAACTTGAGCTGTATCAGAATCACCTGCAGGGGGCGTTTGAAAACACAGACTCCAGGGCCCCACTCCCTAAGTGTCTCTGATTCAGTAGGTCTGGGTGGAGGAGACAAGACTTTGCATTTCTAACAAGTTCTTTGGTGATACTGATGCTGCTGGTTCAGGGACAAACTTTGAGAATGACTGCTGTAGAAGTTATATAGCTGCTAAAAAAGACAGGTTCAGCTGTCTGAGAATGACATTCCCCATCTGTGTGAAGAATGCCCAGGGAGAAGAGCCTAGAGCTGGGCAGAGAAGTTGAAGACTACTACACCAGTTGGGCTGAAGATGCTAAAGACGGGGACCCAGGCAGGGCTGGTAGATCATGTTGGCTTTCTAAGCCTGCTGCTGAGGGAGAGGAATAGTCACATGCTATAGGGATAATCAGGTCACCACTATTGTGCACAATACTGTGCATAGAAATTTCCTAAATCTCTCTGACCTTGATAGCCTACTTTGCCTAATTCACATTATATCTTTAGGCAGATGTCTAGCTGTGTCATTTGTCTCTGCTCTGCTTTACTTCTTTCGATCTGAGCAGCCTCCCTTCTCCCTCCCCACATGACCTTTATTTTGGCTAATATCTCTCAGCCTACCAAGGTACATGACTAAGATTCAGCTTTCCAAATTCAAGAAATACTTAATAGCAGAGTTTGTAATAATTTTACATGTAGATTCAGTAGGATTTATGTCTGACTGGATATGGAGGTTGAAGAAGAAGGAAGGGACAATTGTGAAGTTTAAGATTCCTGCTTAGACCAAGCAGACAGAGGTGCCAACAATTAAAAAAAGAAAAGAGCATACAGCCCTGGCTGGTGTGGCTCAGTGGATTGAGCATCGGCCTGCGAACCGAGTGTCGCTGGTTCGATTTCCAGTCAAGGCACAGAACTAGGCTACATGTCAGGTCCCCAGTTGGGGGTGCTTGAGAGGCAACCACACAGTGATGTTTCTCTCCCTCTCTTTCTCTTTTCCCCTCTCCCTAAAAATACATAAATAAACAAACAGATAAATAAATTATAAAAAAATAAAAAGTAAAATAATTTTTTTTTTAAAAGAGCATACAGGAGGATGGGTAGGTAGGGAAGGAATATTTTCATGTGGATTTGGACACATTGACTTGGAGGTTCTTAAGGTCATATAAGTGACAATAGCCAGGAGAAAGTTTCTATATAATGTTGTGCTCAGGAAAGAGATATGGGGGTGGAGAGTAGTGTGAAGAGAAAGAGGAGGGCCAGAGTCTAGGTAGCAGTATCTAACCAAGTCTCCAAGTGCAATCCAAGATGGAGGCAAGAGGGACACACCATTACACAGACAGGTCTGCTGTGGGCTTTGTTTAAAATCAGTGACCTCTTTCCTTGACCTTAAAAAGAAGTTTTTTCCTCAGGTTTGGCCTCCAGACCACTTGCAAGAAAATCATCTGGATGATTTTTATACTTATAGAAATTCAGGCAAAATCAAAACTTGCATTTCTAACAAGTTATTTGTGTAGTATTATTTACATGTAGGTGTGATAATCACTGGTCTGGAGCTTTCTTTGTTTTGTTTCATGTCACTCACTCTTGACACCTGGCAGAATGCACCATTGCCTACAGCAGTTATGGTGAGGCATTCCTGAGAATTCCACTTATAAGAAAATGTGGAAGGAGTCAGGGATGAGCACAGACTTAGAGAAAAATACTTGTGTTTATTTACCACCTCTAGATGTCTGTGGTAGGGAAGTTGTGGGGAAGGTAGATGCCTGTCTGTGATGTTCTTCTGGAACTCAGGGAGTACATGGTAGGAGGTACAAAGCGGGCCAGCAAGGAGTTGCCTAAGTGACTAACATTGGTCAGAGGGAGAAATGGAGCCCATCAAAGACCAAGGAAGCTACTGTCAGGAGGATCCCTTAAATGTCTCATGACAACTTTCATTTTCCAAAATTAACTCAACAATATTTTAGTCCCACATGCTCTTCCAGAACCTTACCACTCTATTAACAGATGGTTTATAAAACCGGGAAGGTTTTATGGTTACTTTGACTAATAGAAGATAATGTAAATGACAGGTTGTGATGAAACATAGTGGCCACACTGTGAAGAAACCAAGGCCACAGGTAAAGTCCATGTGTGATTGCTCTGGCTGACCAAACCAACAGCCAGCATCAGCCTCCATATCTGTGAATTTCCAGCCCAAGCCACCCTCTGATTGCAACCATGAGATGTCCCAAGAGAACCACCTTGCTAAATCTAGTCAAGCATGAGAATCATGAAAAAAAATTATAATGATGATGATAATAATAATGACAAAAATAAGTTATTGTTATTTTATGCCACTAAGTTTGGGGTAGTTTGTTACTCAGCAATAAATACCTGGAACAGGGCTTAGACAAATTTCAGTTGCAGTCTCTCTTCTTTCAAAAAGTGCAGTGGCCACAGAGGACAATTTTTATTAGTAAATATTATTTAATGAAGAAAATGTTAGCAATTTCAACACCTGTTTCATATGTCCTAAGCTGAACCTTAGTTACCTCACCCCTTACTGAGTCAACATTCTCAAATTCCAGGTATGAGACCACCTCTTGATCTTTGCTGAAGTGCAGGGCCATCTTGGGGAAACATGACACACAGGGTGTGTGAAGGGGTCACTCAGCAAGGGCAGAACTACAGGTTCAGAGGCTCACTTTGTTATATAGAGGAGAGAATTTCCCTTCACTATCCTTCCTCACTTTTTTGCAGCAAGAGGTTAAATATTTACATTGTTGAAAGAGTCCATAAAAAATAGGAAGAAAGTAAGCTGGAATATCTAATTTGTAAATGGACACACACACACACAAATTAAACAAAACAAAGAAGAAAAAAGAACTTTCCAAAACCAAGGCAAACCAAACAAAAACAAACAAAAAAACAAGCCTAAGAACAGATAATTCTCATTGGAGGAGCTATAATTGGTAAAATAAATAAATAAAAATAAAATAAAATAATATAAAATACACAACAAAAAACTAACTCATGGGAACAAAAATAGAACCTTCCTTCAAGAAGTGAAATGTAAGAATGACCAAAAATGTCAGCAGCACCTCTTAAGTCGGCAAAAACCCACAAAAAGATAAGATGGACTTACACCCAAGATTACTCTATGCAGCAAAGCTATCATTTAGAATCTAAGGACAGGTAAAGAGCTTACCAGATAAGAAAAAGCTAAAGGAGTTCATCACCAGCAAACCAGTATTACATGAAATGCTAAAGGATATTCTTGAAGAAGAAGAAGAAGAAGAAGAAGAAGAAGAAGAAGAAGAAGAAGAAGAAGAAGAAGAAAGAAGAAGAAGAAGAAGAAGAAGAAGAAGAAGAAGAAGAAGAAGAAGAAGGAGGAGGAGGAGGAGGAGGAGGAGGAGGAGGAGGAGGAGGAGGAGGAGGAGGAGGAGGAGGGGAAGAAGAAGAAGAAGAAGGAGAAGAAGAAATTATTTTAAAATATAGCAATAAAATGGCAATAAATACATATCTATAAAAAATTAAATCTAGAAATCAAAATAATGAACAAGCAGAATAGAAACAGACTCATAGATAAAGAGAACATTTTGATGGTTGCTAGATAGGAAGAGTGTTGGGGAAGTGGATAAAAAAAGTGAAGTGATTTAGAATATAAATTAGTAGTTACAGAATAGTCATGGGGATGTGAAAAAATAACATAGGAAGTATACTCAATAATATTCTAATAATTATGAATGGCATCAAATGGATATGAGATTTATCAGGATGATCTCTTAATACATTTTATAATGTCTAATCACTGGGGTGTACACCTGAAACTAATATAATAGGATGTCAACTGTAACTGAAAAAAATTTTAAATTATTAAAAAATAAAATAAAACTTTTATCCACTAAAAAAATGAGGTGGAAGTAAAGCTGCTGTTGCTGGCAGAGTTAACCACAAAATCACTTTAGAAAACATTAGGGATCATTATCAAATATTAAAACCATGCATATCTCCCCCGGTCTACTCTTTTGGGAATAGAACCCTAAGGAAACATTCTACTACATGACAATCTTAATATTTAACAGTCCCAAAAATCATGCAGGACTTCTAGTAAGATGAAGATGTAAGTAGACAAACTTGGTATCCTCACACAACTATAGAAGGAATTACAACTGGATCTCAAAAATAAATTAAAAATGACAACCAAGGACTTAAAGAAGACATATTCATCCAGATGGGTAGGAGGGATGGAGTTGCAGTGACAGGGCAGAGAGGTGGTGTGGCTCAGAGAAGCAGCAGTGACAGCAGTGACGGAACGGATGGTCCCACATTCACATGTGGTGCATAAAATCAGGAGGGATACCCTGGAAGTGAGTGATCCCAGCCCCAGGCCAGACTGCATAGCCCAGGGTTCCAGCACTGGTCAGATAAAACCCCATTACCTCTGGCTCTAAAAGCCAATGAGGAAGATGGAAAAAATTGCCATATTTTTGATGCTTAAGAGGCCCAAAAGGCCTTAGAACATATGCAGATTCCATGGCAGCAGCTGAAAGGATGCCAAACACAAGAAGTAGGTGAAGTGACTGGAAACAGGGCAAGTGTCAGGCAATGGGTCTGTCCCCACTCCAAGGCCCCAACCACACACAGAGCCACAAAATGGTGAAGCAGGTTGTCCTACCCTGCTAACTACCTAGGCTCTGCCCCACCTAATTTACAGGTGCATTTGTTACATAGGCCATGCTACTAAGACAGGGAGTAAAAGAAGCTATACCTAATGCATAGAAACAAACACAGGGAGGCTGCCAAATTGAGGAGGCAAAGAAATATGGCCAAGATGAAAGAACATAACAAAACCCCAGAAAATGAACTAAACAAAACAGAGATAGCAGTTTATCAGATTCAGAATTCAAAACACTGGTGATAAGGATGTTCAGAGAACTCAAAGTATGGCAAAAAATAATGAAAGAAGTGAAGGTGACACAAAGTGAAATAAAGAAAAATATATAGGGAACCAACAGTGAAGGGAGGGAAGTGAGGATTCAAATCAATGATTTGGAACAAAAAGAAGAAATAAGCAATCAACCAAAACAGAGAGAAGAAACAAGAACACAAAAAAAAAAAATTTTTAAATGAGAAGTTTAGGAACCTCTGGGACAACTTTAAACATCTGAATCATAGGGGTGCCAGAAGGAGAAGAGGAAGAGCAAGAAACTGAAAAATTAATTGAAAAAAGTAATGAAAGAAAACTGCACTTATTTGGCAAAGAAAATAGACATACAAGTCCAGGAAGCACAGAATCCCAAACAAGTTGAAACCAAAGAGAACCACACAAAGACAATCATAATTAAAATGACAAAAGTTAAAGATAAAGAGAGAAACTTAAAAGCACCAAGAGAAAAGCAAAAAGTTAGCTACAAGGCTATCAGCTGTTTCTCAAAAGAAACCTTGCAGACAAAAAGGGGCTGGCAATAAGTATTCAAAATGAAGAAAAGCAGGACCTACAACCTCAATTGCTCTATTCAGCAAAGCTATCATTTAGAATGGAAGGGCAAATAAAGTGCTTCCCAGAGAAGGTAAAGCTATAGAAATTCATCAAGACTCAAAAACATTCAAATGCATGGAGAATGAATAACCTTCAATTAAATAATGAATGGGTTAACAAAGAGATCAAGGAAGAAATCAGAAAGTCTTTGGAAAATGAACACAGAACAATCCAAAAGCATGGGAGACAGTGAAGGTAATCCTGAGAGGGACGTTCATAGCAATAGAGCCCTACCTAAAAATGAGAAAAATCTCAAACAAACAATCTACCTATATATCTACAAGAACTACAGCAACAACAATAAAAGAAAGCCCAAAGCAAGTACAAAAAGGGAGATGATCAAATCAGAGCAGAATTAAATGACATAAAGATTAAAATAACAATAGAAAAGATATATAAGTCCAGAATCTGGTTCTTTGAAAAGAAAAACAAAATTGGCAAGCCTCTAACCACATTCATCAAGGAAAAAAAAAAGAGGACTCAAATATATAAAATTAGAAATGAAAGAGGAGAAATTATAATCAATACCACAGAAATACAAAGGGTTGTAATAAATTAATACAAACAACTATCTCCCAAGAAATCTGACAACCTGGGCAAAATAGACACATTTCTAGAAATGTATAATCTTCCAAAATTGAATCAAGAAGCAGACAGCCTGAATCGTCGTCGGCAGCCGTCCGTCTCGAGAGACGATGGTGTAGCTTCTTAAGAGTCTATCTGCACCGCCGAGAATGGCTGCGTAGTCCGACTCGGGAGTGACACGGTATCTGTCTCCTCCCGTGTTGAATCGACATCTTGCAATGACGCTGGAGTGTCCTCTCCAGTGAAGCTGAAGCTACAGAGCCTGGGCAGGGTGATATGGAGGGTCTGCTGTTGCCCATGCAGCAGACCCCCCCCTCTCTTCGCAGCTGAAGGGTCCAAGGGAAAGACGGAGTCAATACAGCTTGGCTTCAGGTGCGCCGCAGGAGTTGCCGGTGTTGACTACAACGTCAAACCGCCTTAGGGACTCCGGCTCCGGATTTTCTGTCGGGGTTTACTCCCTTAGCCTTTCCCCTGAAGAGGTATGCCGCAAGGCAGCGGAGGTTTTTTGGAGTCAGAGTTTTCCTTCTCTGGTGTGCCCTGACAGCCTGAATAGACCAATAAAAACTAGTTAAATTGGGAGTCCGAAGATGGCGGCAGAGTAGGTAGCAGTGTTGTCTGCTTGCTCTCATCACAGAAAGGCTTGAAATACAAACACGGAGACAAGTGAATGATTGCAGATTTCAGATAGCACGAGCAGGGAAGGGAGTGTGGGAGCGGAGTGGAAAAGGGAAGGAGGTTCGCCCACGCTCTCAAGGGGAGTCGCTGGGCCCCCCAGCTTGGTGCTGCTGCTTCACCGCACCCCAAAGGGGCAGCTGCAGACCAGCTCATTGGCCGAGATCTGCTTGGAAACTGCTGCTTACCATAGGTGCTGGGACAAGCGGAGTCCCGGAGGGAGACAATAGGAAGGTTTCCTTGAAACAGCCCAAAGTGTGGGAGGACAGCGAGTGGCCCAGACCGTGGGAAGCTGTATGAACTGAGTCGAGGTGGGGACCCCCTGGGCTGGCAATCCTGCACCCTGGGCACGTGCATCACGGCACCACTAAACAAAAAGGAGTGGAACTAAGCCAGAGAGAGGGGCTCATACAGGAGAGCTGCAGTGGAAACGCAGACTCAGTGGGGACCCCAGGCAGGAAAGCAGTGTGCACAGGTGAACAGTGAGACACTGTCAGCCAGGGACCGATGCAGCCCTGTGCTGCTGCTTGGAGCACAGAGACTTCTTGGGAAGAGGAGCAAAAACAGGACCCAAGGCTGGGCTGGAACTAGGGACATGTGCACTGGCTTGCCAGCAGAACAACTTTGCTAGAGAACCCAGAGGATTGCTGGAGGGTGCCGCAGGACAAGTGGGGAGAGACCCAACTCAGTGCAGCTCACAGCAGAAAGTTGCAGCAGGATAGCCCTGGCTGCTGTGGCTCAGTGGATTAAGCATCGACCTGTGAGCCACGTGTCGCTGGTTCGATTCCCAGTCAGGGCACATGACTAGGTTGCACGTCAGGTCCCCTAGTTGGGGGTGCAAGTGAGAGGCAACCACACAGTAATGTTTCTCTCCCTCTCTCTTTTTCCTTTCCCCTATCTCTAAAAAAATAAAGAGACAAACAAACAAATAAATAAATTAAAAAGAAATTGAAAAAAAAAAAAAAGAAAGTTGCAGCAGGACCACAAATGAGAGTAGAGCAGCCACAGAAACCAGCCAGATATCCTCACAGTCAGCCAGAAAGAAAAAATTTGAAACTCATGGAGTTTTGACTAGGTATGGATTCAGAAAAAGAAGACCACGCACAAAGGTTGACCTGAGTAAAAACTTTATTTTTATTTTTATTTTCCTTCTCTTTTATTCCTCTTCCTTTTTATTTTATTTTATTTCATTTTTTCTTCCTTTTTTTTAACTCTTTCTTTAATCTGTTTCCTACCTTCTCTCCCTCCTATCCTTCTTCTTTAATTTTTGTTTGTTAGTCTGTTTTCTTTAGCCTCCCTTTCACACTAAACAGATAGTATATAACTGTTCAATAAACCTAATACTATACACTTCCACTTTCTCACTTCATTCTGCATTCTTCCCACTCTTTTTTAACATACAATGTAAATATTACTGTCTTGCATAGCCTTGACCCTACTTGCTACTATTATTATCCTATCATCTTCCCTCTCAAAAATCATTTTCCTTTTATTTAAAACAACACTTATCTGTTTCTCTTATAGTATAATAGTATTAAGCTCTCTATATTTGTATTAATACTGGCTCATCTACTGCTGATAGTGGGATTGTGGGTGGGGGATATTTTTGAGGGTGTGGGTTTCTTGCCTGGGTTGTGTGTTTATGTTTTAACAGCATCTCCACAAAATAATTCAAGACAAGGTGGGCAGAGTGACCCTCAATCAACTAGCCAGAGAGAAGGATCCACCAAAGAGTAACTGAAATAGAACCAGACAGCTTAAACAAATGGCATAAAGGGCATCCTAAGAGCATCAGGCTCAGGAGATCAAAAATACTGCACCACTGAATCCCCCATGTCTCCTATAAAGAATCTCATACCACAAAGGTGGAAAATCAAAGCAGACAAATTAAGGTGAACCCAAAAAGGCCCACTCCAAGGCACATTATAATTAAAATGGCAGCATTCAAAGATAAAGTGAGAATCCTAAAAGCAGCAAGAGAAAAACAGCAAATAACATACAAGGAAGCTCCAATATGGCTATCAACCGATTTCTCAACAGAAACACTACAAACCAGAAGGCAATGGTCAAAAACATTTTAAGCAATAAAAAACAAAGGTCTACAACCAAGATTACTCAATGCAGCAAGGCTCTCATTCAAAATACAAGGTGAAATAAGGAGTTTCTCAGACAAAGGAAGACTATAAGAATACATGTCCACCAAACCAGCATTGCAAGAGATGCTAAAGGAAATAGTGTAAGAAAAAGAAGAAGAAAAAACGTGAGAGGAACACAGGTACAAAGGGAAATAAATAAATACCTGTCAATAATAACCTTAAATGTAAATGGATTAAATGCTCCAATTAAAAGACATAGGGTAGCGGAATGGATATTAAAATATGACCCACATATATGCTGTCTACAAGAGAAACCTCAGAACATAATATTTACACAGACTGAAAGTGAAGGAATGAAAAAAAGTATATCAAGCAAATGAACATGAAAAAAAAGCTGGGGTAGGAATCCTTATATCAGACAAAACAGATTTCACAGCAAAAGCCATAAAAAGAGAAGAAGGGGGACATTTCATTATACTTAAGAGAAGATGTAACCCTGGTAAACATATATGCACCCAACATAGGAGCACCCAAATATATAAGGGAAATACTAGAAGACTACAAGAAGGATATTAACAGCAACACACTCATAGAAGGGGACTTTAACACTCCATTATCAACAATAGACAGATCTTCAAAGCAAAGAAACACCAAGGATATTGAGGCATTGAACAACACACTATAAACCAAATGGACTTAACAGATATATGTAAAACTTTTCACCGCAAGGAAGCAAAATATACATTCTTTTCAAATGCATATAGAACATTTTCAAAGATAGACCACATTTTAGGACACAAAACAAGCCTCAATATATTTAAGAAAATTGAAATTTCATCAAGAATCTCTTCAGATCACAATGCCTTGAAACTAGAAATCAACCTCAAGGAAAAAAAATCAAAGACATCCAGACTCATGTAGAATGAATAACATGGTATTAAATAAAGAATGGGTTAACAATGACATCAAGAAGTCAAGAAGTTTCTGGAAACTAATGATATGAACATACAACAACCTGAAACCTAGGGAACACAGCAAAAGCAGTCCTGAGAGGAAAGTTCATGGCAATACAGGTCTACCTAAAAAGGATAGAAGAATCTCAAATAAAAAATCTAACCCTACAGGGAAAAGAACTAAAATGACAACAACAAACAAAGCCCAGGGCGAGTAGAAGGAAGGAAATTATCAAGATCAAAGCAGAATTAAATGACATAGAGACTAAACAATTCAAAAGATCAACAAAAGTAAGAGCTGGTTCTTTGAAAAAATAAACAAAATCGACAAGTCTTTCACCAGGATCATCAAGAAAAAAGAGAGAGGACCGAAATAAAGAAAATCAGAAATGAAAGAGGGGAAATCACGACTGATACCACAGAAATACAAACGATTGTAAGAAATTACTACAAACAACTGTATGGCAAGAAATTTGAAAACCTATATGAAATGGACAAATTTCTAGTAACATATAATCCTCCAAAACTGAATCAAGAAGAAGTAGAAAGCCCGAACAGACTGATAACAAAGGATGAAATTAAAACAGCAATCAAAAATCTCATAGTACACAAAAGCCTTGGACAAGATGGCTTCACAGGTGAATTTTAAAAACATTTATGGAAGAACTAACTCCTACCCTTCTCAAACTATTCAGAAAAATCCAAGAAGAGGAAAAAATTTCAAAATCTTTCCATGAAGCCAGTATTACCCTAATACCCAAACGAGGTCAAGACACAACAAAGAAAGAAAACTACAGGCCAATATCACTGATGAACATAGATGCTAAAATCCTCAACAAAATATTGGCAAACAGGATCCAGCAACACATTAAAAAGATCATACACCAGAATCAAGTGGGATTCATCCCAGGGTTGCAAGTATGGTTTAGTATTTCAATTCAATAAATGTAATACACCACCTAAACAAAATGAAAGACAAAAATCACACAATCATATCAATAGATGCAGAAAAAGCATTTGATAAAATACAACACCCATTTATGATAAAAACACCTAGCAAAATGGGAGTAGAGGGAGCATACTTCAACATAATTAAGGCTATATACATTAAATCTGAAGCCAACATCATACTCAATGGACAAAATCTGAAAGCATTCCCCCTGTAATCAGGAACTAGACAAGGATGTTCACTATCTCCACTCCTATTTAACATAGTGTTGGAAGTCCTAGCCACAGCAATCAGACAAGAAAAAGAAATAAAAGGCATCCAAATTGGGTAGGAGGAAGTAAAACTGTTATTATTTGCAGATGGCATGATAGTATACATAGAAAACCCTTTAGACTCCACTAAAAAACTACATGAAATAAAAAGTGAATTTGACAAAATAGCATGGTACAAAGTAAATATACCAAAATCTACGGCATTTCTGTACACCAACAACAAAATATCAGAGATAGAAAAATTTTAAAAATTTTCCTTTACCTTAGCAACAAGGAAAATAAAGTTCCTAGGAATAAATTTAACCAAAGAGATAAAAGACCTTTACTTGGAAAACTACATAACACTGAAGAAAGAAATCAAGGAAGATACAAATAAATGGAAGCAAATACCATGTTCATGGATGGGAAGAATCAGCATCATTAAAATTTCTTTGCTACCCAAAGCAATTTACAGATTCAACGCAATCCCTATTAAAATACCAATGACTTATTTCACAGACCTAGAACAAATACTCCAAAAATTTATATGGAACCAAAAAAGACCTCGAATAGCCACAGCAATCTTGAGACAGAAGAACACAATAGGAGGAATCACAATATCTGACATCAAACTATACTACAAAGCCACTGTGATCAAAACAGTCTGGTACTGGCATAAGAACAGACATATAAATCAATGTAACAAAATAGAGAGCCCAGAAATAAACCCAGGATTATATGGTTAACTAATATTTGACAAAGGGGGAGGAGCATAAAATGGAGTGAGAAGAGCCTCTTCAACAAATGGTGCTGGGAGAACTGGACAAGGATGTGCAAAAAAATTAAACTAGACCACCAATTTACACCACACACCAGAATAAACTCAAGATGAATCAAAGACTTAAATGTAAGCCGTGGCACCATAAAAGCCCTAGAGGAAAACACAAACCAGGGAAATTTCAGATTTCCCACAAAGCAATATTTTCACTGATACATCTTCTAAGGCAAGAGAAATAAAGGAAAAATAAACAAATGGGACTACATCAAACTAAAGAGTTTCTGCTTAGCAAAAGAAAACATTAGCAAGATGAAAAGGGAACCAACCCTATGGGAAAACATATTTGCCAATGATATCAAACAAGGGATTGATCTCCAAAATATATAAAGAACTTACACATCTCAACACCAAGAAGACAGACAATTAAAAAATGGGCAAAGGACCTGACCAAACACTTCTGCAAGGAGGATACACAGAAAGTCTATAGACACATGAAAGAATATCACTATCACTAACCATCAGAGAGATGCAAATAAAAACCACAAATAGATACCACTTTACACCTGTCAGAATGGCCATCATCAACAAATCAACAAACAAGTGCTGGCGAGCACTGTAGGTGGGAATGCAGACTGGTGCAGCCACTATGGAAAACAGTATGGAATTACCTCAAAAAACTAAGAATGGAACTGCCTTTTGAACCAGCAATTCCACTGCTAGGATTATACCAAAAAAATCCTGAAATCCCAATTAAAAAGAACTTGTACACCCCTATGTTCATAGCAGTGCTGTTTACAATAGCTAAGTGCTGGAAACAGACTAAGTGCCCGTCTGTAGATGAGTGGATTAAAAAATTGTGGTACATTTACACAATGCAATACTATACAGCAGAAAGAAAGAAGGAACTCCTTACATTTGAGACAACATGGATAGAACTAGAGAGAATTATGCATAGTGAAATAAGCCAGGCAATGAAAGAAAAATACCATATGATATCACCTAATACAGGTGACTAAGGAACAACAAATGAACTAAATTGAACAAGGAACAGAACAACAGTTATTAGGGGGGAGGGGGGAGGGAGAGAAGGAGGATAAGTAAGGGAAGGGTTTAGTCATAGAACATGTATAAATGACTCATAGACATGGACAACAGGGGACGATGTAACTGTGGGAGAAGGGGTGGGCTGGTGCAGGGGAGGAATGGGGGGAAATGGGACAACTGTAATTGAAAAACAATAATAAAAAAAACCTAGGTAAATTGAAGCAGTAATAAAAATAAATAAATAAATAAAAACCCTGGGCACACAAAAGCCCTGGATTGGACAGCTTCACAGGTGAATTTTACCAAACTTTTAGGGACAAGCTAACTCTTATTCTTCTCAAAGTATTCCAAAAATGCTAGTAGAGGGAAGACTCACAAACTTTTATGCAAGGCCAGTGTTCTTGTAATTCCAAAACCAGGTAAAGTCACAACAGAAACAAACAAACTATAAGCCAATATCACTGATGAACATATATGCTAAAATCTTCAACAAAATATTGGCAAACTGGATCCAGCAATACATTAAAAACAACATACACTATGATCAAGTGGGATTAATCCCAGGGTAGATAGGATGGTATAATATTTGCAAAACAATAAACATAATGCACAACATAAACAAAATGAAAGACAAGAATCACATGAACAAATCAACAGATTCTGAAAAAACACTTGGTAAAGCACAGCACCCATTTATGATAAAATTACTCAGCAAAGTGGGCGTAGAGGGATCATACCTCAACATAATAATGGCCACATATGAGAAACTTGCAGCCAGCATCATACTCAACAGACAAAATCTAAAAGCTTTCCCCCTAAGATCAGGAACAAGACAAGTGTGTTTGCTTTCACCACTTTTATTCAACATAGTATTAGAAGTTCGAGCCAAAGCAATCGGGCAAGAAAAAGAAATAAAAGGTCTCCAAATTAGAAAGGAGGAAGTAAAACTGTCATTATTCAACATGATAGTGTTTTTAGAAAACCCTACAGTCTCCACCAGAAATCACATGACATAATAAGTGAATTTGTCAAAGTAGCAAATACGAAGTCAACATTCAGAAATAGAAGGCATTTTTGTACACCAACAATGTAATATCAGAAAGATAAACCAGGGAAAAAGTCCCATTTTTTATAGCTACAAAAAGATAAAGTACCTAGGAATAACTTTAATCAAGGAGATAAAAGATCTCTACTCAGAAGACTACAGAACACTGAAGAAAGATACAAATAATGGAAGCATACACTGTGTTTATGTATTAGAAGAATTAACATTATTAAAATGTCTATACTTCCCAAATCAATCTATAGAGTCAATGCAATCCTTATTAAAATATTAATGGCATATTTCTCATATTTAGAATGAACATTTCAAGAATTTGTATGGAACCCAAAAAGACCCCAAATAGACTCAGCGATTTGAGAAAGAAAAACAAAGTAGGAAGAATGACAATATCTGATATCAAGCTATACTACAAGGCCACTGTAATCAAACAGTCTTGAATTGGCATAAGAACAGACACATAGATTAATGGAACAGAATTGAGAGTCCAGAAATAAACTCATGTCTCTATGGTCAATTAATATTTGACAAAGAGGACATGAGCATACAATGGAGTGAAAATAGCCTCTTAAATAAGTGATGTTGGAAGAATTGGACTGGTACATGCAGAAAAATGAAACTAGACCAACAACATAGGCAATAAAATTTCAGATTCTTACATAACAATATTTTTGCTGATGTTTCCTAGGGCAAGGGGAATAAAGGAAAAATAAACAAACGGAACTACATCAAATTAAAAAGCTTCTGTATGGCTAAAGAAAACATCATCATAAATGAAAAGGGAACTGACCATATGGGAGGACATATTTGCCAATGATACATTGGAAGAGGACTTGATTTCTGAAATCTATAAAGAACTCATCCAACTGAACACCAGGAAGGAAAACCATCCAATTAAAAAATGGGCAAAGGTCCTGAATATACACTTCTCCATGGAGGACATATACATGGCCCATAAACTTATGAAAAGATGCTTAACATCACCAGCCATCAGAGAAATGCAAATTAAAGACACAATGAGATACCAACTCATACTGGTCAGAATGGCCATCAGTAATAAATCAACAAAGAATAAGTGCTGGCAAGGATGTGGGAAAATGGGAATCCTAGTGCACTGTTGGTGGGAATGCAGCCTGGTACAGCCACTGTGGAAAACAGTATGAAATTTCCTCATAAAACTGAAAATGGAACTGTCTTCTGAACTAGCAGTTCCAATGATGGAAATATACCCGAGAATATCGAATCACCAATTCAAAAGAATCTATGCACCTCTATGTTCATAACAGCACTATTTACAATAGCCAAGTACTGGAAACAGCCTAAGTGCCCACTAGTAGATGAGTGGATGAAAAAACTGGTACATTTACACAATGGAATACTATGCAGCAGAAAGAACGAGCTCTTACCTTTTGCAATAGCATGGATGGAAGTGAAAAATATCATGCTAAGTGAAATAAACCAGTCATTGAAAGACAAATACCATATGATCTCACCTATAAGAGGAATCTAATGAACAATATGAACTAATGAGAAAAATAAAGTCAGAGGCATGGAAGCTTTGACCAGACTGACAGTGACCAGAGGAGAAGGGAGAGCTGGATAGTGGTAGAAAGAAGGGGAATGGACTAGCCAAAGAACATGTATGAATGACACATGTACATGGACAGCAGTGTGGGGATTGACTGTAGGAGAATTGGGGGTGGCTGCATGGAGGACAGCAAAGATGGAAAAATTGGAACTGTAATAGAATGATAATAAAACATTTTTTAAAAGAGAGGTAGACAGTTACAGAGTCATAGCAGGGGATTTTAACACCTCCATTGAAATCAATGGATAGACCTTCCAGATAGATCTTCCACATAAATGGTGGCCTTATATGACACACCAGATCAAATGGTTTTAATTGATATTTCTGAGCAGCAGAATATATATTCTTTTCAAGTGCACTCAGAACGTTTTCTAGGACCGATCGTATATTAGGACACAAAACAAATCTCAATACATTTAAAAAGATTGGAATTATATCAAGCATCTTCTCTGACCATATGCTATGAAACTAGAAATTAATCACAAGAAAAAAATCTAAAGAACACATAAATATAAAGAGGCTAAATAACATGTTACTAAACAATGAATGGTTTAAAAATGAAATCAAGGAAGAAATCAAAAATACCTTGAAACAAATGAAAATGAGAACACAACACAAAAAATCTGTGAGACACAGGGAAGAAATCCTAAGAGGGATATTCATGGCATTGCCAGCCTCTTTCAAGAAACAAACATAAAAAAGCTCAAATAAACAATCTAACTTTACATTTAAAGGAACTTGAAAAAGAACTATAAACAAAGCTCAAAGTGAATAGGAAGAAGGAAATAAAAAGATCAGTGCTGGATCTTTGAAAAGATAAATGGGATTGACAAACCTTTAACCAGACTTTATAAGCAAAATAGTGGGAGGACGTAAATAAATAAAAGCAGAAATGAAGGAGGAGAAGTAACAACCAACACCAAGGAAATACAAAAGATTGTAAGAAAATATGAATAACTATATGTTAACAAAGTGGACAATCGGGATGAAATAGATAAATTCCTAGAATCATACAATCTTCCAAAACTAAATCAGGAAGAATCAGATAATCTAAATAATAGATTACACCTAGTGAAACTGAATAAATAAAAAAAATCCTAACAAAAAAAAGTCCTGGACCAGATAGTTTCACTGTTGAATTTTACCAAACATTCAGAGAACTAACACCTCTCCTTCTTGAACTATTCCAAAAAATTCAAGAGAAGAAAAAGCACCCAAAATAATTTTACAAGGCCAGCAAAGACACTACAAAGAAAGAAAATTACTGGCCAATACCTGATGAACATAGATGCTAAAATCTTCAACAAAGTATTTAGCAAACGAAACCCAGCAATACATTAAAAAGGTCATACAACATGATCAAGTAATAATTATGCTGGGGCGTAAAGTTGGTACAATACCCAGAAATCAATATATGTAATACAACACATAAACAAAAAAAGAAGGATAAAAATTACATGATCATATCAATAGATGTAGAAAAATCATTTGATAAAATCTAGCACCGATTAATGATAAAAATTCTCAGCAATGTAAGAATACAAAGAGGAAACTTCAATATAATGAAGGCCATATATGACAAACCCACAGTCACATCATGCTCAACTGACAAAAATAAAAGTGTTTCCTTGAAGTTCAAAAACAAGACATAGATGTCCCCCCAATCCACAGCAATCAGACAAGAAGAAGAAATAAAAGGCATCCAAATTGGAAAGGAGGAAGGAAAACTGTTATTATCTGCAGATGACATGATATTGGTTATAGAAAACCCTAAATTTTCACCAAAAAATGATCAAAACTAATAAATGATTAGTTTTGGAAAATTATAAGACACAGGAATTTTACAAAAGACAAATAAGTGGAAGCATATACCGTGTTCATGAATAGAAAGAAATGACATCATTAAAATGTCCATCCTATTCAAAGCAAGCTACAGATTTAATGCAATTCCTATTAACATACCAAATGGCATAGTTCACAGCATTAGAACAAATATTCCAAAAATTTTTATAGAACGACAAAAGACACCAAATATAACAACTCTTGAGAAAGAGTAAAGTTGGATAAATCATTCTACCCAATATTAAACTATACTACAAGTCTGTAGTAATGAAAACAGCATAATACTGGCATAAAAACAGACCTATAGATCAATGGAACAAAATAGAGAGCCAGAAATAAACTTACACCTTTATAATTTATAATTAATTAATATTTGACAAAGAAGGCAAAAACATATTGTGGACTAAAGATAGCCTATTCAATAAATGCTATTGGAAAATATAAACAAATAATTGCAAAAAAAATAGAAAAAGAAACTAGACCACCTTCTTACACCACTCACAAGAACAAATTCAAAATGAATTAAAGACTTAAATGTTAGACTCAAAATCATAAAAGCCATAGAAAAAAACATATGCAGTAAAATCTTGGACATTTCTTGTAGCAATATTTTTTTCTGATATATTTCCTTGGGCAAGAGAAACAAAAGAAAAAATAAACAAATGAAACTGCATCAGACTAAAATGTTTTTGCACAGCAAAGGAAACCATGAACAAAATGAAAAGACAACCCACTGAATGGAGTATATGCTCCCCTATGTTCATTGCAACATTATTTACAATAGCCAAGATTTGGAAGCAGCCCAAGTGTCCCTCAGTTAAATGACTGGATATAACCACTCTGGTACATTCAAACAATAGAATACTATTTGGCCATAAAAAGAACATTTTACCCATTGCAACGACATGGATGGACCTGAAGAACATTATACTAAATGAAATAGGCAAGTTAGAGAAAGGCAAGTACCATATGATTTCACTCATATGTGGAATCTAATAAACAACTTCAACTAATGAGTAAAATAAAGATAGACTCATAGAGATGAGGCTAACAGCTCTGGGGGTGGGGGTGGGGTGGAAGGATGAGCCAAAAAGAAAAAAAAGGAAGAACTAATGGACATAGATAACAGTGGTAATTATGGCCAGAGGGGTGGGTGGTGGGTAGAGGTGGATAAGGGTATAGGGGAATAAATGGTGATTGAAACAAAAGCTGGTTAACTTCTTTTAAAAAAATCAGTAAAACTTTCATTTCTCAACAGCACAATTTTATCCAAGTAACTAAACAATCCAACTTTAATTAATTATTTAAAATAATACATATTTATATTTTCTGATTGCTTAATGCTAAGGTAGAGTTAGTTAATTCAGGATATTCTGAAAGTATAGAAATTTACTTGGGAAACAGTCTTATATAGAGTCCTGTTTAACTGGTGCCATGACAAGCACTAGAAGGAGGTATACAGAAGAATAAGGTAAAAGGTAAGGACTATTACAGAGGTAGGGATAATCAATCATCAGTTGTAGAGGAGGTGGCCACAGGCTGTGTGTGAAAGGTTCTGGAAAGTTTTCAAAGACCGCATAAAGTTTGGATTTGGCCTTTGCAGGAAATATGTACTTAGGTAAAAGGCAGGCAATGAAGGGCTTCCCTGCAGTGGGAGCATGCGGCAAAGCCTTTATGTGCTGAGAAGTGCGTGCCAAGTGTGGGATGTGGCTGAGTTTGAGTGTGGTGAAGACATACTGCTTTTGTGCACTCAGCATTTATTAATGTGCATCTTCTTGAACAAATACATTTGATTTTCAGTGTTATTTCTTTTTATTTATTTATTTTTAAATAATTTATTTATTTGTTTGTTTGTTTATTTATTTACTTATTTGTAGAGAGAGGGGAAAGGAGAAAGAGAGGGAGAGAAATATCATTGTGTGGTTGCCTCTCACTCGCGCCCCCAACTGGGGACCTGACATGCAACCTAGTCATGTGCCCTGACTGGAAATCGAACCAACGACACTTGGCTTGCTGGCCCACGCTCAATCCACTGAGCCACAGCAGCCAGGGCCTCAGTGTTACTTCTTGTAACACTGAGCAATCTGTTTTGCTGTGGGACAGTTATCGTTTTTCCTGATAACTGAATGTTGTTTTAAAAAAAAAATGGCCTCTTTGTGTGATCATACCTGCAAATGATAAAAGACTGGTAGTATACTTTCTGTGGCTACCTTTATCATACTAAATCACTGAAAAACTTGAAGTGCTTGAAAACAACATGTTATGATAAGTATTAAAGATGGAGGCAACAAATGTAACTTCCTATTCAGCAAAGTCTGGCTGCCTCTCTCTCCATGGTCAGCTCCAGTGAAGGGCACAGAACTTTACACACCAAAGCCTGCGAAATTCCTCTGGAGGCCTAGTTCAGAATAAAGTTGACTTAACTTTTATATTATAAAGCCTGAACACCATGAATTTTCATGAATTTTTGTGTCATAAGTCAAGGTGCTTACTTCTGTTTCTGATTTATTGCTTTGTTTTAGTGTTCAAACTACACTTCTCATAGATATAACCTAATGATGCTATCTCTTTTATTACCCTGCTAAACAACTTCAGCTTATCTGTTCTGGCAAGACAGACCTAAAGGCTATGTCTGTCAATGGATTCTCAACAGGGTCTCTACATAAAATGAGCTTGCTTTGTCCTCTACTTTTTTTTTTTTTAATTTTGGTTTTTCAATTACAGTTGTCCCCTTTTCCCCTAATTTCTCTCCCCCACCCAACCCACCCCCTCTGTCCTCTACTTTTCAGTTATAGGAATTTTGTTGCAGTCACTATGAATGGACCCTCCCATAGACTTTTGATGCATTCATAGCTAATAAAACTAGGTTATCACAAGTTCTCCCATGTAATATCCTCTCTTTTTGTGGAAGTGATTATAGAGAAGTATGCTGCCAGTGAAAAATCTTTCTGGTTCTCATTAATTACTTAAACACTACTGATGGGGAGCAATGGAAAGCAAATGTCTTCCAAATGCTCAAGCAAGGAGATTTTTACTTACAGCATGCTTTTCTGTGTACAACAGTAATGAGTTTAATTTTTGTCTCTGTGTATTTTTAATAGGACTAAATTGTCCACTTTTTTCTGGCCAATACAATTAATTTTCAAAGAACATTTTATATCAATAGGGGCATCCCCCAAACCCAGTTCTTTATTCTTTTTAATCCCTCTCAACCTTTTATTTATTTCATACTAACAAGACAACATGTGGATACAACTGAAGTTGAGCCTGCATTTTGTATTCCTGGTTACTAAAATTACCCCAAAGCTACCATCCTGGCCTTAAAGAAGAAAAATGTCTTATACTATGCTCATAATAGGTTAATTTTGTTTGCAGGTTAAACCAAAAATGATATATTTAAAAATTCATTAGTAAGGGTCTAGTTTTTAGACAAAATTATTCTAAAAACTGTTTTAAAACTACTTTAAGAAATAATCTTTTTAAGTATTAATATTTCTGAATATATAGCAATTATGAGACCAGAAGAGATATGAATACAGTGATATATGAGACAGTTTTTCTCCACAAAGCATTTAGTATGCCATAAAATTTATCCTTGGAATATTTGCAACTGTTGAAATTACAGACTTTTTTGAGACTCTTATGACAGATATGGGTCAATGTGGAAGAAAAAAAGTGCCTCCATATGTAATTTTGCATACAATTGCTGAAGGGTCCATGCAAAACCGACACCCTCAGTGAATACCCAGGGTTTGGGTAGGGAGACTCCATGAGCCTCTTGATTAAGAACACTTGTCTTCAAACCTGGGCCATCAAGAAGTTTAGAGGAGTCCCCACATTTAATGACAAGCTAGCTCATCTTCTGCCACCAAATTCTAAATACAGTTTTCTAACTACCCACTATTAATGGAATTCTAAGATATAAAATTAATCTCTGACCCTCTCATACAGTCTGAGTAGAGAAGTGTAACATGGGATTTTCCTTTAGCTGTTATTCCCCTTTCACTCTGGTTTATAGAGGCTTTCTGCATGCTGATCACCAACCGCTTGTTGAGTTGCTCCATCTGCTGAATTGAACCTGATCTCCGCATTCTGCCATGAGTAGCTGCTGCTGTTGGACGCTGCCAGGTGGTCGTGCGGTTCATGTGATCCACATAAAAGACCCGCCCATGGCTGTCAATGCGAGCTTCCCAGTCTAGCATGTAATAGAAAGGCAAAAGGAAAAATAAAGGAAAAACAGTTGATCCGTGTGAAACACATAAAACCTCCAGGTTTTCTACAGGTAAAACTCAAAATTGGTTTCTTGCTGAAGGCCAACTCTGCCCCAGAACCTGCCATGACTTCTGAGGCATTGGCCTGGAATTGGCATTCCCAAAAAGAGCCTATTAGATTCATATTCTCTGTTAAGCCATTTTATTATTTTTTTTAAGATTTTATTTTTTAATTAATTAATTAATTAATTAATTTATTTATTTATTTTAGAGAGATAGGAAGGGAGAGAGGAAAAGTGGGAGAGCCTCTGGCATGCACCAAACTGGGGACCTGGCCCACAGCCCAGGCATGTGCCCTGATTAGAAATTGAACTGGTGACCTTTCAATTCACAGGTGGGCTCTCAATGCACTTAGCCACACCATCCAGGGCTCTGCTGAGCCATTTTAAACAGTAACTATAGTTCCTCAAATACAATCTATGTTAAATTCTTATAATTTCTAAAGAGAACATCTAAAGTTTATTTTATTTCTTTCTTTAAAAACTTCCATTCTGTCAATCTTTTTGGCTACTCAAATGACAGCAAAAAGACTAGTTAAAACCAGTTTTAATTACATGCAACTTTAGATGATCTCCATCTAATATTTAGCAACTTAAATTGATTGCCATTCCTCTTGAGAGGGATTTGATATCTAGGGTTTCAATTCATACTTTTTGATAACTTATAATTTCAGTGTATATTCAACCCATGTGTGGCTGCCAAATACCTCTTGACCAAAAGAAAACAAAACCAGTAACAACAATTAACAAGCATCAAGCTTTTAAGTACTTCTCTTTTGATAACCATTCAAAATAGCAGGGGGAGCCTAAGATAAGAATAATTTCATTTACTTCTCAAATTTAAACTACTAATTTAAAAGGTGGGGTCAAAGCTATACACTACATAATACATGTATGGGCTGGGTGGGGTAGGGTATATGAAAAAGTCCTCAAAACAGAGAGCTGGCAATAACATATAAATATCTGAACTTAACATGGAAAAGCAATATCTGTTGTACCAAAGTTTTTAGAGTCCACATGTAAAAGTGTGGTGGAAATAATAGCTTCATAATAAAATTATGCTGAAAAATTAAAGAAGAAAAAGCAAAAATGTTTGCAAATGAAGGAAAACCATTCAGATTTTTAAATGAGAAAAACTATAGATTTTGGGAGTAGATCAGATAGTAATGATTCTGAGGCAGGAAACAGCATAGGAAGAACTCTGAGACTGTGCTGCTGTTGTTAACCAGTGTCAAATGTTCTGGTTGCCAGGAAATGCCTTTTAACAATTAATTAGGTAGGATGAATAGTAAACCGAGGCAGGGAGGAAGAGGGAGACATGTCTCACCCACTCTCTCAGCAATATTGAGCCTGGTCTGATAATATTGCCAGGTGTTCCAACATCACAAGAAACACCATACTAACACGGGCAATCCTTGAATTTCAAGGCTAGTCCTTGAAATTTTAGGTATCATTTCCACTATTTGGGAAAGAAAGCCCTTGAAACTGTGTATTCGTCCCAAGGCCTGAAAGACAGACTGAAAAGAGTCCATAGTGCCAAAAGGAAGAAGCCCATAAAATAATTTTGGTTAAACGCCTACCTCTGATCACTCTGTTTTATGAGGAAGTCCCTAATGCTTAAAGAAAGAGCACATAAATAACTTTGGGTAACTGCCCCAACTTTAATTAACTGCCTTCAGTTAATCTGGAGCAAGATAAGGACTTGGGGTAAGAGACCCCCATACATACCTGAGTTTAGGTAGTCACATCCCCCCAGAAAAGCTGGCACCACCTTTACCTGTCAATGAATATATATATTTTTTATCCATTCTGCTAACTATATAAGTCTTCAGAATAAAGGACTCACTCTCTTGGCTCTCCCTGGCCACCCGGCCTCTGGCCACCCAGGTGCACTTGCCACTTCAGCCTTTGGCCGCCCTTACTTTCATTGTCCTTACCCTGCTTTTCCCTGAACCTATGTTTCCTTCTACCTCAGCAAGGCCCATTCTCTTCCATGAGAACATATCACCCAAATTACCAACTCTGCTTGCATGCTAATAGATTTGCTGATCTCTAATTCTTTATTGCATCGGCAAGAAGAACCAAGTTTCACCTGTTAACAATTCTATTGAAAACTTATCATTCAGGTAATGAAATGGCAATTCTCATTTTTTTTTAATGAAAAACTTGATATATTTAGTATATTTATTATTATGGCTTATGTCTGATATTTACCTGAGGAATTACCAAAATATGCCCCCTCCAAACCAAAACACCAGAAAACACCAAACTTATAAGACAAATTGAAGAAAAAATATAATAAGATTGTATAACTAAATTCTAAGAGGTTTTGATTAAAATTAACTTCTACATAATCCACTTACCAGCTACTAGTTTTAAATTATAATAAGCTCATTGATTAAATTCTGTGAATATGTGACTACTAGGTAATTAATCTTGAACCAAAATTTTTGAAATTTCAGTGATTCCCAAACTATTAGCAATTGGATGCCTTTTTTGCCCTTGAATCCAACATGACTATTATCTAACAAAGAATGAGTATTACTCTTGAAAGAGTGTTGTGCTATTCAATTCAATTGAACAAACTCCTCTTAGTGTTCACTATGAACTAGGAACTATACCAGGTCCCCAGGACACATTGCTGAGTAACACATCCTTGCCTTCCAGGAACTCACAGTAAAGAAAGGATTCCTTCAAAGACAAAATTTCTGTCCTACAAATTCTCTAAGGAAAAAAAGAGAGAGAATGATGCAGCAATAATAATAAATTCTCTCTGAAAGTTTCAATATTTCTAAATCACTAATAGAAAAGGTTGAAATCCAGACTGATTTGTCAATATATTATGTATGTGGAGTGCATAGTTTTATATTCAGAAAATAACATTTAAGTGGAATTAGAGATTATAAACATGTTTTCTAGGTTGTTGTGTTAAGAATTAACTTTCAATTTTATAAATCATATTGTATAAAGAAAAAATTTCCAAACAGGACTTCAGGCCTCAGCATGCCCTGTTGGACTTGGCACTGTGATTCCTAAAAAACTTGTGAAAATGATACTTTAATGATGCTGGGGCAAATTAGAATAATTCATTTCTATCAATTTATTTGTAACTGAAGCACTTATCATATACTAAATTATATATTTTCCATGAAATCTAAGAACAATGTAGAGCATAATAAAATATCATCTTAGTTATTATACTAACAAAAGCAAAATTGTATATATTTTTAAATTTTAGCACCTTTAATGCCATGTTTGTAGCCTCAATTTTTCAACTTCAGTCACACATTCAAGTGCCTTTTAAACATTACTACCTGGATGACATTTTAAATATAACATGATCAAAACCAAGCTTCAGAGCTTTCCTACCCAAACCTGCTCTATCTGTAGCCTTCCCTTCCCATCTCAATTAAATGCAAACTCTATCCTTCTAAGTAAAAATTCTTGAAAACATTGACTTCTGTCTTTCTCCCATTTATCACATCTAATCTGTCAACAAATCTACCCATAAAATACATGTCCAGAATCTGACCACAGCTCATCACCTCCATGGCTACCCACTGGCCCAAGCTACCCTTATTTCTACCTAGGTCACTGCAATAACCTTTTGATGGGTGTCATGTTTTTATTCTTCCTTCTCACAATTTAATACCAACACACTAACCACAAAAAAACCTTCAAAACTTTAGACAATGCCACTTCTTTGCTTAAAACCCCACAATGTTCCCTTTTCATCCACAGTAAAAGCCAAATCCCTTAAGTGTTCTAAAAGGTCCTACAGGTCTCAATATCTCCTTGATATCATCACCTACTACAGACACACTTGTCTCCTTGCTGTTCCTCAAACCCATTGGCAGGCTGTTTTCTTTTTTCGAGAAGCTCTTTCTCCATAATACCTGCATGGATAACTCTCTTACCTCCTTTAAGTCTAGCATCAAAGGTTGCCTTCTCAATGAAGCTTACCTGACCACACTATTTAAATTGTCAAACCAGCCACCAACACAAGCTCCAGATGCCCTTACACTGCTCTGATTTTTTTTTTATAGCACTTATTACCATCTAACAGGTTATATTATCTCTTCTCCTTTTTATTGTTTATTATATGTCTGTGCCAGACTGAACTGTAAACTCTGTGAGGGCAGGGACCTTTGTCTGTTTTGTTCCTCATAGACAGTAATAATCCCATAAGAGAAAATTGGGGTAAATGAAAAGTTTATCACATTAGCAAGAATAGATGAATTAAGGAATAAGCATTTTTCCTTTTGAAAGCTGATACCACTTAATGTAAGCACAGGCCAAAGAGTGTAAAGAAATACTGATTCTCAGCATCCTGAAAAGATCTTGCAGTTATAGAATATATCAAATCTTAAGATTATCTTTGCCTGAGAAACAAATCTAAACCAAAACAGAGATGTTACAGAAGTCGTGAACATATGTGATGCTCAGTGGGGTGTCAATTCCTTCCTATAAATTTATTATAATGGAATATTATGAGGCTAATGATAGAATGATATTTAGAGACTGTTTAGTCCAAATCTACCATTTTAATAAATGAGGATATTGAAGATTTACTTTACATATAAGGAAACTGAGTCTTGAGAGAATAAATGATTTTCCCAAATTCCAATGACTGTTTGGATAATTATTACTTACACATTGCAGTTACTAGGAGAAAATGATATTAAATGCTATCCCATGAGATGATATTTTTCTAAAACCCTAAGAACTACAGAAGAAACTAAAGGCTGTCAACTATTGATACAAGTTATAGCAAGGAAAATGCAAGTTCATGGGTCCTGATGGATTGAAATGTTTTGTTATATGGAGATGCTCGAGATATAACAGGTCCAATGAAGAACAATAGGATTATTCAATCTTGATCTGCAAACTTCTAAATATTAAATAGTAAAATTTGAAACTTAAGGGATATGTACAGTTTGCATGGACTTATAAAGGAATGCTCTCCCTTTCAGAAGTTGAGGAGCACTGAAAATACTGGGTTATTTTTTTAAGATCACATGCTGAACCATTAATTAGAAAATTCAAATAATTTTTATAGTAGGTGTTATACTGGTTTTTGATAACTGTGCAAAGTATGGAGTTAAGGAAGTTAGAATGTTTACATGCAAGTTCATACTGACCCATTTAGTTTTGATAGAAAGAGTTAAGACTAAAAGTTAAGACAGAGTTTAAAATCTAAAGCTTACTTGGTGGAAGAGGCTCATCGATTGTTGGGTAGTGATGATGTTCAGGCCTCAAGGAAGGAAGCTGGATTACTGGCCTGGAATTATGGAGTATAGAACATTCACCTATGGACAAGATAGTCAAGACATTCAAGTTCACTCATTGCTATGGCAACGTGTTAAAAAATGCATGACTATAGAAAAAATGCAAAGCTACTATAGAAAAAAAATCCCAAAGAGTGGGCAATCTATTTTTGTGTCAGTTTACTACATTTCCAGTAATTAATGAGAGATGGAACAGAAGTAATTGCTTTTTTTAAACCCCAAAGAAAACAGCCAAGCACTTTGTGACTATAATCTATACCACAAAGACCAATATATGGGGTTAGGGTCTGAGTCTGTAACCACCTGAATTATGTTGTTAGAAAGGTAGCATCAGAAAGGGACACAGAAGAAAATTAGCAGAGCCTAACGTTAGTCCAGCAGAAGAAACAGGCCTGTTTGAGGGAAAGCTCAGTGGTCTTATGCAAAATTATTGCTCCTTGTCTGAATAAGTTTTATCAGAGGGCTGCCAAAAATCTGCTTTTCAGATTTTGGTTTTGGAATGAACTCTTAGATGGTGCTTTTCTAGATCAATTAAGGAACTGGTGGGTCAAGAAGGTAAATTCCTTTAGAATAGAAGCTAGTGGTTGGGGTGGGGGCCAAGGAGCTATGAGATTTCATGATTGTTCCATATTATTTTGAGGAAGAATAATACAAGCCAGCATGCTCTAGAAAGAGGAAAGGACAAGAGACAATGGAAGTAGATAAGAGTCAGGAAACTGAGACAGGAAAACTTGAAACACAGAAGTAGGATAGAAGGAAGAAGAAAGATAATAAATTTTGGAAATAAACATCATCACAGAATGCATGCCCTGATTATCATTATTGTAGACATATCTAATAATATTGTCAGTCAGACTTATAATGAACGGAATAGTGTTCTAAAATAATGTTCTTATTTCATGAAGTCCTCAGGTTCTGGTGTGCAGAGTGGCCGAGTGGATGGAAGGCCAACAGTAATTGCAAAAGTAATTGCTCTTGATAATTGGAGAGCTACAAAGGCCCAGGCCAGGAGTCAGCCTCCATTTAGACTGGTGTCTCCCCTCCTCCTACCTCACATGATCCTGGCTTTATTACAATAGCCCTATATTGAACAGAGGATAAAGATCAGGCCTTCTCCTTCTTCTGCCTTTCTTGGCTGGTGCAAATAGCAAGTGTTATGTTATCCCTTGGGTCAAAAAGGAGAGAAAATAAAAAAACAGCAGGTAAGATCTTTGTGGAATCTCAAATTTCAAATATTTTCCAGAATGTCCACACATGGACAGGATGATTATTTTTTCTAATTCTATATTCAAAGAACTGATAAAAAAAAACAAAACAAATTAATTTGGAAGTTAGATAGGTTTAATTTAGCAGTTTAATTCCTAGAGCTAACAGAAAAATAAAAACAGAGAGGTATTCAGGAATAAAGAGTCTTTATAAATTTAAATATATTACACAATTTCTTGTGAAAACTCTGGTATGTTACTCAAATCCTTGGGGTCCTCTGAGATTTTAAGGAAAGCCAAGAAAGGTGTCCCTCATGTCAGTTCACAGATCCTTGTGAACTGACTCCTGTTTCAAAAGATGGGCTCTTGTCTGTCTTTATTTGTGCTTAATGTCAGAAAACTAAAAACAATGGTACAGTTGTTATGTCATCAAGCTGCTGTGTTTTCAGTTCAGTTCCTTGGGAAAAAAAAGGAGCAAACTTACTTCTTGTAATTAATCCAAAGAATTATGTTAATAACTCCTCTAAACTAGTGGAAATATTGTCATTTGCAGGGGTTAATGGAGCTGATCCTACCTTGTGAACCCCAAGCAAATGCAATCACATGATTGGCATGGCTCAGCCAACTGCAAGGACGGAGCACACAGAAGAAGCAAGAGATTCTGTTCTGTAAGAAGCTGCAGCTCCATACAATCAGCTCAAACACAAAGCAAGTGTTCAGACCTTCTAGAACTTCCAAGAGGGAAACATTCCACTTGAAAAGTTAGTCTCATTGCTTATCCGCCTGGAAGAACCCTCACTTGACAAGAAGCCAAGGGCTTTACATGTATCTTCATTCAGTCCTTCTAATAACCCTTGAGGTAGATTCCACATTTATACCTGTTTTACAAATAAACATGGAACAGTTATGTATTTTGGCTAAGGTATCAGGGCTAGGTAATGATGGGACTGAATATAATAAACCCAGGCTCCAGGGCCCAAGCTCATAACTACATTATGTTGCTCTTTTAATTTGATCTTAGTTATAAAAAACTATTTTGTATTGAGGTTAAAAAAGGAGGTTTTTATAGAGGCAAAGAAGCAAGAAGTAGATAAAGAATACATCCTCCATAAGTTGCTGTAGACTCATCTTCTTGGACCTGTGTACTGTCAGTTTACTTTGGCTAAGGCAATGAAATATTTTGCAATCTTAGAAGTCACGACAAGGGGCAATAGTGATTCTAATGGGAGAAGAGGGCCCACATGCATATATTAGGTGGGTTTTGTTGAAGCACTGTTCTTTTTGCATATGTGTCAGTGAAGGGACAGATTTACAATCCTGATACCTTTATCTCAGGACTCACTACTGAGGGACAAAAGACTGGCTGTGTAAAAGTCACATGTTAACATATGTGCAGCTTCCATGAGATCATCAGTCCCTCTAAATAATCTTCATATTGCCCCTGGTGATCACCATAGGGAAGTGTGCAGGTGCTTCTTAACCTTTTATAGTTTACAGTCTGCAGAATTCAGGAATTTAGACACTTTTAAGTTGCACTGCTATGGCCGTGAAGCACTTTTCTGTCCTTTCTGTTAGGGACAGCTTTCCCTTACTGGACAAGGGTGTGGACAGTATGTTTTTGTTTTTACTTTTCTAAAACATGTTTTTACATAAATGTATACTGAGCTAATTTTCCATTAACCATGTACAGATTGTCTCCAAACAACAGGTCAAAATATGTCCCATAGGCTACAATGATTGACAAGCTACGAATGCAGCTTATTTTTGTATGGCTCCAAGGTGAGAATGATTACCTTTTCAAATGTAAAACTGTTAGAAAAAGTGGCCTTTGGGTGTGAACAGTTGCTTGATTTGGCCTCCTAACTCACAAAGCCTAAAATATTTACTATCTGGCCCTTTACAGAAAAAGTTTTCTGACCTCTAAAATATCCCTGCTTGCTCCTAGTTGTGTCCTTTTATGTGTATATCCCCACATCTCCTTATATTATAATTATTTTTAATAGTGTTGTCATTATTGAGTACCTTCTGTATGCTATCTGATATTGATCTATCTTCCTGTGCCCAGCATTTAGCATTGCGTTCAGAAAAAGTAGATACTCAGAACATCCTTGCTAAAGAAAGAAATTAACTATCATAGGTGCCTTTCATATTGTATGCCACTGTGGTATATTGTATGTCACTACAGTTTTTCTCCCTGTGTTTTTCTCCCTTTATCAATTTTCTTGCATTTCTTATCACATGTGCCACATTTTTTAACCTTTTCTTTCTCTGAAATGTAGAATTGGGCACTGTTGAATACTTAAAATTATTTTTTATCTGCTAACTTTAGCTTCTGTAAAAATTTGTTGGTACTAGATATTTGTTTAGGTGCTGAGGATTCAAATATAAAAAGATACAATTCGGGTCCTTCATGAGTTTACAGTCTAAAAACAATATCACGGCATTTTGTTTGGAGGCTAATTTAAAAAACAGAAGAGCAGAATCTATATTTTTCTCTTTTCTCTTTTCTAGTTTCAATGAATACTTTTATTTTTTATTTAATAGACCACCAACTTTGTCTCTCTCCCTCCCTACAATTGGAATTTCTTCTTGTTTTCATGCTGAGTATCAAAACGATGACAAGTTAATCAGAATAAGCTACTTCATGAAGAGAGTTAAGCTATCAGCTTACTTTAACAAGCAAAATATAAATATACGCACTCTAGAATGTACAATGGTTTAGTCACTAAGAAATTCAAATGGGATCCTAAAGAATGCAGACAAATCCAGGGTTCAGTAAAGATGAGCTGATGTGCTGTGCAACTGTTAAGTGTTCCTGGGTCTCATCTCTTGATCACTAGCTGAATCTTAACATTGGGGAAGATTTTAGCTTATATCTTTCTCTTTCAAAATAACCAAATTATTTGCTATTGTTATGTGACTTCAATTATTTCCCCCCATGTCACTGTCACTAGACTGGCAACATGGTTCTCAATTCTAGATAAAGAAATGCAAATTAATTTCACATATAATTCCAAGGCATGACTAAGAAGGATCTATTTTGGTTGAAATTCAGAACACATTTTAAAACTAAAGGTAGCAGG
This sequence comes from Furipterus horrens, assembly GCF_987537825.1. Lineage (NCBI taxonomy): Eukaryota > Metazoa > Chordata > Mammalia > Chiroptera > Furipteridae > Furipterus > Furipterus horrens. Next base: position 64,050,661 of record NW_028327179.1, on the reverse strand, counting down.
CAGCTTTTGAATTAGGATCTTACTTGAAACAAAGAGATTTATGTGCTCATGTTATTCTTCCCTTTCATTTGCCAAAATAGCCAAAAAAGAAAAAGAAAACAAAAATACCAATAAAGAAACAAAAATAGCAATGACCAAAATTGAGCAGACAAAAATAATGAAAAATATATGTAGGCTATACCTATCTAAAAATACAAAAGCTAAATTCTAAAACAGAGGTAAAATCAATGTTCTTCAACTTATATTAACATTTACAGCTAACTTTTTATAAGTTTTGGAAAGTCAGCAGATACTTCCACATTATCCACCTAATAATGTGGTGATCATTTTTGCTTATATCATTTGACAGGAAGAATAATATGTATACTAGCCATAGTGATTAATTTAGACAGGGAAGCACATATACAAGTGTATACTGTTGGTGCATACCTGAGAGGTGGTGGGGTGTCAGCTATTCATACTCACAAATACATACACACACATATATACAGGACAGGCATACACATTCCTGTAGCAACCCCATTTAGGAGTGATCCTCTCACTCTTCTTTTTAGACAATGTTGATTAGACCTGTGTCCCCTTGGTGGTCCTATTCTCACTCTGATCAGATTTGAGGTCTAACCTTCTCTCCGATTGCTTGGGCCTGCCACAGGGGATTCCAAACTATCAAAGGCTCTTGCCACATTCCCAGTGGAGGCAGCTGGCTGTTCTTGCCAGGGCCCAGCGGCATTCACAGACTCCAGGTCCAGCTCTGGGCTCTGAACTGAGTCTGGCATTGACTCGAATGCGCTGTTCTCCTCTTCATCCTGTGAAGAGAAGACAGTGTTCTCGGAGATCTTGGCACTGTCCAAAGAGGAGAAGCGAGTGTGGCTGGTGAACCTGCTGCCATTGTAGCAGGAGCTGCTGTAGCAGGAGCTGCTGTAGCAAGACGCGCTGTAACATGACGAGCTGTAGCAGGAAGGGCTGCAACAGGACGTGTCACAGCCCTCAAAGCTGTGGTCACCGCCGGGCCTGGGGCTGGAGTCACTTTCACTCCCTGTGCTGGGGACAGAGCTGTTGGCTACGCCAGAAAAACCCAGGGACATCGTGCCTAGAGTAGCCCCCTGCGGGTCCTCAAAACCCTCTTCCAGAGAAGGCGGCTCAGCAACTACCGTGTCTCCCTCACTGAGCCCATCCTTCTCGAAGGTGTCTTTAAGAGTGGACTCTTCCTCAGTGCCATCATCCTCTGGGGTGCTGCCATCCTGAACCAAGGGCATGCTGTGCAGCAGGGTGTGGATGCGGATGTAGTGTGTCCGTGGGGTTTCCGGGTCACTGCAGGCTGATGCGATCACTGCCTCCAGCTCGGACACAGGCAAGGAATATGGCCTGTTGTTTTTCTTTACCAAGACCTGTAGCTGCAGCTTATCCTTCAGCTGCCACAGAGTGGATATGTTCCCTGCCGCCTCCTCCTCCTCCACTCGTCCCTTTTCCTCCTCCTGTCCCCCAGTCTTTGTCTCTGCCACAGGATCCCCAGTGCTGTCTTGGGCTTCACCACCTTGCAGCAGCCCTCGTGAGGGTGCATCCCCTGGCAGGTCCAGTCGCACAGCCAGCTTTTCCACACTCAGGGTGGGCTCAGTGTCCTCTCGCCCTGGGCCAAGAGGATCCCCATCCCAGTCAGGTCTCACAGAGACTGTGTTGTGGCCTTCTTTTGCTTCAGTGGTACCTGCCACCTCCTCTACCAGCTTGCCAAGCTCCAGGCCCTCATTCCCTGCAGTGACCAAGGCACTGCCCTCCTTTGGCTTCTCTGACTTGCAGCTTCCGGAGGTGTCTGGTGTATCCTGCAGAGGCTCCTCATGGCTACCTGCCACTAGGTTTTTCAAGGGGCTGTTCTGAATTTCTGCTGACTCAGCTTCAGTACTCAGGGAAATCTCTTCATCATCTGTGGGCAAGAGGAACATGTCAATCTTTCCATAAGAGTGCATTTGGTGTTAGTGTACTCTGCCAGATGAGGACATGTAAGATATTCTAAGGAATTTTTATTTTAGGATATTGGATGTAGAGGTTGATGAGGGCTTCTCATTGGCCAGTGCTCCACTGAAACATTCTGTAAGAATATGTTTTCTTTCTAGAATAACTAATCTTAAAATTTATATGGAACCACAAAAGACCCCAGATAGTCAAAATGATCTTGAAAAAGATCAAAGTGGGATGTATCACATTCTCTGATATCAAATTATACCACAAAGCTATAAAAATCAGAACAGTATGGCAACGGCACAGAAACACACACAGATAGACCAGTGGAATAGAATAGAGAGTCCAGAAATAAATCCTCACTTATGTGATGTTAATCTGTGGCAGTAGAGGCAATAATTTACAATGCAGTAAAGAAAGTCTCTTAAATAAGTGGTGAGGGGAAAACTAGACAGATCGATGCACAAAATGAAACTGGACCACTTTCTTACACCACATACAAAAGTAAAGTCAAAATGGATTAAAGGCTTAAATATAAGATTTGAAACCATAAAACTCCAAGAAGAAAATATAGGCAGTAAACTTTTTGACGTTGCTCATAGTAATATCTTCTGGGATATGTCTCCTTGGGCAAGGACAAGAAAACAAACATAAACATACAGGATTATGTCAAACTAAAATGTTTTTGCATAGCAAAACAGACAAAACAGACAACTGGAAAATATATTTCCAAATGATATATCTGATAAAGGATTAATATACCAAATATATAAGGAACTCATACAACTTAATATTGAAGAAAAAGCAATTCAATTAAAAAATGATCAGAGTACCTGAATAGACATTTCTCCAAATGGGACATACAGATGGTCAAGAGACATATGAAAAGATGCTCAACATTACTAATCATCTGAGTAATGAAAAATAAACCACAATAAAATATTACTTTACACTTGTCAGAATGTGTATTATCAAAAATCAAGAAATAAATTCTGGCAAGGATGTGGAAAAAAAAGAATGCTTGTGCACTGTTAGTGGGAATGTAGGTTGGTGCAGCTACTATAGAAAACAGTATGGCATTACTTTAAAAAATTAAAAATGGAACTGCCTTCTGACCCAGCAATTCCACTTCTGGGTATTTATATGAGAAAAACAAAAACACAAACACATTGCAGCATTATTTACAATAGCTAAGATATGGAAGAAATTCAAGTGTTCATTGATAGATGAGTGGATAAAGATGTGTTATATATACACAATGGAATAGTAATCAGCAATAAAAATAAATGAAATCTTGCCATTTACAACAACATGGATGGGCCTAGAGGGTATTATGTACTAAGTGAAATAAGTCAGATGGAGAAAGAAAAATACCTTATGATTTCATTGATGTGGAACCTAATAATACAAAACAAGTTATTAAATAAAACAAAACAGAAACACTCCCACAGGTATACAAAATAAGCCAGTGGTTGCCAAACGGGAAGGAAGTAGGGGATGGGTAAAATAAATTAAAAAAAAAAAAAACGGCTAACTAAACTCCCTCCTACATGCTTGATACCATTTCTTTTATTTTGATCATATAATCTATTGTTCAAACAGAGACAGTATTGAAAGTAAAAGGGGGCATTATTAATAAGAAAGACAGAAAAAAGCAGGACTACGCTTCAAACACTTGAAAAAAAAGAATGAGTTCTTTTTTTATGTTAATGGTAGTTAGCAGTCATAATATATTTTTGAAATTTGTTTCAAGAGAATTTATTGTTTGTTACAATAACCAAAGCCTAGTGCTACCCCAGTACTCAACAATGTTTTTTACATGGAAGACTTTAGATAATGGGGATGGAGTGTCCACAGTTCCTTGCTGATCCTAGGAAAGGCTAATTATTCTTGTTCAGAGTATTTCCTGGGTTCCCCATGGTGGCAGAATGGGTAAGCTGGGTTCTTGGCAACTAGAGAGTAGAAAAAGGCTTGATGATGGCAGCAACCAGTTATTTAGTAGCTCAGACTTAAAGGCTTTCAACATTTGGAGAGTATTGCAGTGGAAGAAATAACCAGGTCTCTGCACCAAGTAACCATTTAAAAAATAGCAACCACTTTTACCTCCACATTCCCTACTTGCTTGCTTTATTGGATTCCTGCCAGATGTGAACTTCCCATTTCAAACACACTAGTGCAATTCACTTACTGAAGGAAAACTAGCTCTCTGGTCAGCCGTAGAGCTGTCCTTATAGCTACACTAAAAGAAAGTTGGTTTTATTCTGAGAATACAGAAAAAGGCTGAATTTGAAAGGAAAATTTGAGTGTTTTCTCACATTCTGCATTATATATTGGGCATAGAAAGGTGCAACTGGAGTTTAATGAGTGGGCAGCGATAAACTCCCAACTCTGGTTCTGAAAAACCTCATTAACTTTAACAGCAGTTCATAAATGTGACCTAAGAGGACCAAACAATTCTTAGCATGATCTACACTTAGTTGTAGGTGAAGAGAAAAAGTGGAATTATGTGGCATCTCATCATTCTTATTTGGAACTATGTTTTGTTTTGAAAAACTGAACACTGGATGATTCTGAAATGTTTTGTTTAATTTACAGGTTTTTTTTTTTTTAAATTTTTCCCTGTGACATTGTAAAGATCCATTATACCATTATAGTTCTTCAACAAGACATGTATCACATTAGTTCATGCTCAAATTTCTTCATTCATTCACTCATGTATGTATGCAATCATTAAACATCTACTGAGCACCTCCTATGCAGGTGTTGGAAGTAAAATGATAAATTAGACATAGCTCCATACCTACATTGACTTCATTGTCAAGTCCCATTCCACTGTTTAACTTTCTATCTTTTGGTCAACAGAATGAAAAATAATCTCTCTATCTAGGGGACAGAAATCTAGGATATGTCTGGAGAAAACCAAGGACAAGTCTGAAGAAAACTATAGTTGTTATATTTTTGAGAAAGGAACCATACTATGACATTAGACTAAGACAAGACATGAAGTTCAGGCTGAAAATACCTGGGTGGATGGAAGAAGTGATCTCAAATCGGAACTGCAGTTGTCCACTCACATGATCTGTTGGAAGCCTGCGGCCAAGGGTGTAGCTGACCGTCCTATCCCTAGAAGAAAATAAGCACCATCACTGATTTGATCAATACCTCTTGTTCTAAAGATCATAGCATCAGATGAGGCAGGCATGCCCAAGGAGGCCCTGCTATTAGCATGTTATAATCTGTTCAGGTATCTCTGAGATGGCCTTAAGGTAAAGATGAGAATATACATTTGATCAACAACAATGAAAAACTTCAAGAAAACATTTATCAAATATCCCAATGTAGAAGTCAGCAAACTAAACAGCCCATGGGCCAAATCTGGCCGATGACCTGTTTTTGTATATCCATGAGCTTTTTACATTTATTAATGATTGAGAGAAAAAAGCAAAAAGAATTTTTTGACACCTAAAATTATATGAATTTTAAACTTTAGTTTCCACCACTGAAAGTTTTATTTGAACACAACTATGCTTACTGGTTTACTTACTGTCTGGGGCTGCTATCATGCTACAATGGCAGAGTCAAGTACCTGGAACAGAGACCTTATGGCCTACAAAGTCTAAAATATTTATTAATGCGTACTTTACAGAAAATTTGCCAACCTGTGTTTTAAAGAGGAAAAAAGATATGGATATCCTTTGCTTGCTTTTTCTGTGCATATTGACATTTTCCAAATATGTTCTTAATAATGAACAGTGCCATCAACAACATGTGCATGTATTGCACACACACACACACACACACACACACACACACACACACACACACACACACATATATATATATATATATATATATATCCTGGCTGGTTTGGCTCAGTGGATTGAGCGTTGGCCTGCGAGCTAAGTGTCGCTGGTTCGATCTACCAGTCAGGGCACATCAGAGAAGGAAAACTCTGACTCCAAAAAACCTCCGCTGCCTTGCAGCATACCTCTTTAGGGGAAAGGCTAAGGGAGTAAACCCCGACAGAAAATCCGGAGCCGGAGTCCCTAAGGCGGTTTGACGTTGTAGTCAACATCGGCAACTCCTGCGGCGCACCTGAAGCCAAGCTGTATTGACTCCGTCTTTCCCTTGGACCCTTCAGCTGCGAAGAGAGGGGGGGTCTGCTGCATGGGCAACAGCAGACCCTCCATATCACCTTGCCCAGGCTCTGTAGCTTCAGCTTCACTGGAGAGGACACTCCAGCGTCATCGCAAGATGTCGATTCAACACAGGAGGAGACAGATACCGTGTCACTCCCGAGTCGGACTGCGCAGCCATTCTCGGCGGTGCAGATAGACTCTTAAGAAGCTACACCATCGTCTCTCGAGACGGACGGCTGCCGATGACGATATATATATATATATATATGGTCTAAGAGAGGATATTGTGTGGTTACTAAAGACCCTGTGGAGTGCTTCAGAAAGGGACCTGCAGCAGCGTACAAGACCTTTGGGTTGGGTTTGCTGGCCTATGACTTCAAATTACACCACATAGACACTCTGAAACTCTGCCCTATATTCTGGCACCATCCCTGCTGAATGCTAAAGGTAATTTCTTAATTAGAAATAATTAAGAAAAAAATTATTCAGGGACAATCAACCTGAAACTTTGCTTTTATAGTTTCATCAACAGCAGAATACACTGCCCCCTACCTTGGCCTAATTAGGAAGAGTAACTACCTTGCCATATCCAGGTACCCAATAAAACAAGAACATATTTCAAAACAGATAGTTACATGGTTGATTATAAATTCATTCCATTTGTTCACTTGTGACATTCAACTAAAAAGATAAACCACTTGCTATTAGTGTTTTAATGCTTCTTTTTCTAGAAAACACCAGTGCTATGAGTAAACATATTTTAATGATCCACTGACTTAGTATTTTTTATTGTTAAGCCATGGTTTAGTGTGGGACTTCCATGGAAGTCTATTAAATAAATAAAGCACTATCTGCAGGAAAAATAGAACAAACCACAATATTTTGTTTATTTAGAAAGGCCTTGGTCAATATTGTGACATAGGTCTACTACGACCATGAGAAAGACACCCTGAACCAAAAACTTAATTGAAATCAGGAGGTACCTAAAGAGAATTAGACGGACAAAAAGTTAAATTTATTATGTGTTGTATTTGCTTTCTAGGCTTTTCTTTACCTTGCTTTTCACCTAGTTTATCAACAAGTATTTTTTGAACCTGTGTCAAGTAAAAAGTGCTGCAGTCGATACAAAGCATGTAAAGCATAGCTCCTGCCTTTAAATAGCTTACATCCAGCTGGAGGCATAAGACAGGACCACTAAATAATGGTTCAAGGCAGCTGGTGGTATTTCTAACATGAAAATGAGTTGGTTGGTGTTAGAGGACTTCAGGGAAGTCAGGGGGACAGCTGAGGGCTGGAATGTTATAGGCAAAGAACTCGAGGAGGCATTAGTAATAAGAGTGTGTGTGTGCCTGGAGAGAAGGGGAGCAAAATTCTGATAGTAGAAAGACAAAGTGGAAACCTTTGCAATGAATGGAGGGGGATGGATGTGGAGACTATTTGTTGAGGGCAAAGGGAAGCTGTGGCATGAGTTAGATTTGATTTTCTTACAGGTGAGCCCTGAGGTTCTGCCATGGCTCAGGCTCAGGTTGCCACTGCTTCAGTGGCCATTACCCCAATGCCCTTCTACATTTGTGCACCTGCAGCATGGTAAGCAGTGCAGAAATGGCCTCTAGAAGCTGTGGAAAGCAGCAGGCCTGGAAGGAAAAAGTTGCTCCCCTTAAGCCCTAGTGGGTGGCCTCTTATTTCATCAGAGCTGGTAAGAGGAAAATGCCTGAAAGGTTTGCTGTTGCTTCATCTTAGACAGGAATAAATCTCAATAATGCTCTATATTTGCTTCTCTTTATTCCTGGATGGCAAGAACACTGTGGGAAAATTATATCTCACATTGTTCTGGTAGGGCAGACCCTTTCCCACCTCAGTTGCTTGCTTTCACCACTTAGGGATATATCTTTCCACAGGAGGAAGTAGGAGGCCAGGGGGGGCAGAACAATTAGGTGAAGAAAATAGGCAGCAGTTTTGGTTTATGAAAAGTACTCATCATGGAAGAGCAGATGAGTTCTTTCTGTGGCTGTAGCAAGCAAAGGGACAGAAATCCAGTTTAACAGACACTAATCAAATCTATGATATACACTAGACAGCAATGTGCTCAGCATTGGGGTAGAAAGAATTCTATCTAGACCATCTTTACGTACTCCAGTCTACCTTCTGGCACAGGTGTTAACAGCTGTGAGAGAAGACAGTGGGGCAGAGGAGATAAATGAAAAGAGTGGCCAATGATAAATTTGAGAATCAATCCCAGGAACATTTAGAGGAGCCTGTTGCAGGGGAGAGCACTTGGGCATTAAAGAGAAGCAGGTATGGGTTTGAACTCTGGCTACACCTCTGTCACTCACAAGCCTTTTAGGTAATTTACCCTATTTAAGTATAAGATTTCTTATAAGAAAGAATGGTGGTAGTGCCTCAGTTCCAGCATACAAAGAAGACTAAGTGTTAAATAACAATGATCACAAGAAATACTATTCCCTTCTGAGTTCCTACTATGTACCAGGAGCTACATTACATTTATTATGTACATATTTTATTTGGTTGTTTGTTTAATCCCCACACCCATGAATGTAAAGTACAAACATTGTGTTTGGCACATGGCTATAGCTCCATGTCAGTTCCCCTTAACTTGACAGTTAATGGCATATCTTTGTGCACACAGTTAAACACGTTAAAATGTTTTAACTGTTCTTATGATAACCATCAGCGAGTCCAAAGTCCTTCTGAAAATACAAAGGGCTTTAAATTAAGACAACTGGAAATTCTGTATTGATATCATTCTAAGGGTCACATTATATTGAAGCATATATTTATGACCAGGGAACTATAGTTAGTGTTTTCAAATATACCTAATATCACCTAAAGAAATGCATAAGAGTTTTATTTGCTCTGATTTCACTTTAATGATTACCATAGTTGGACATGAATATAAAAAATATAAAACACAGGATCATATTCTTATATGCAACTGAATTATGCAAGTAGTACAATTATTGTTTTTTCTATGAGAACTTATGCTTTTAAAATTTAACACACATTATCTAACATTTTCTACAAATACTATTTTTTATAATGTATTCTAGTAACCCAGAATTTTTTCTTGTTATGGCATTTTCTCAAGTGATTAAGTCCTACACACAAGACAAGAATACAAATAAAATATTCTCCATCATAAAAAAATTTTTAATTTCTACCTGTACAAAAAAGATCAAGGGCATTAAGGGCTTTTTTTCAGTATTGTGTCTTAGGATTTTTTTTGCACTCTTGCATCAGTAACCAGTGATAAACAAAAAAAAAAAGGAAAGGGTTTGTTTAATTGAATGTTGTAACTCAAACAACATAATGAGATAAGCCAAGGAAATTTAACATCATCATCTCATTTTAGTTTGAGTCTCTTTGAGACTATATTTTTGCTTGCAGGCCTGTTGGCTGAAGCATAGTACACAGAAGTTTCAATCACATATTTACCCTATGGCGTGTCTTTCCAGGAGTCTCTGAACTGGCACTGAAAGCTTTCCCAAGAAGCGCTTGATGATAGGACGGCTCTTGGCAAACTTGTCCTTCACCTCAATTTCCAGCACATCAGTGGGCAATGACACAAAGCTGAATTGCTACAATGAAATAATGTCATATTAATTAACTGAGAGTTGTGAGGGCTGACCAATTCCTAGTCCATCTGTTTGGATAAAGTTATTGTAAAATATCCCAGTGGCTGCAATCCCTATTTATTCAGTAAATGAATAATGTCAACAATGAGGTGTTTCCTCAGTGCTTAAAAACATGGTTATTCTCTGAGATTCAAATAATAAAATCAACTCACCTTAAAAAGAAAGAATGTTACCCAGGCCTGACCATAATTAACTAAAGGTACTAACATACTAAAAGTAAGAAAAAGCACAAAATCACCTAACATAAAGAAAACGCACTTTAAATCAAGAATTCATTTTTTTCATGATGACAATGGCAGAGATTTATAAAAGACTGATAATGCCACACATTTTTAAGACCGGGAAAAGACAAGCACTCACACTGCATTGAAGGGAATGTAAATTGAATGAAACTTTGGGAAAGGAATTGGCAATATTTATTGGTATTTAAACTGAAAATTCCTTTCAGAGTGGAATTTTACTTCTGGGAATTCTCCCTCTGGATTAACCTTCAAAAGCATGCAAAAATAGGGCTTCCTGCCAAGATGGAGGCTTAGACGGACATGCTCGGTCTACCTCTACAACTAGAAAGGAATACAACTACCTCAAAACAAAAGATAACCAGAAATTCCAGAAAATAAAACTACATGGAAGCCCAACATATGAAGTTATAAACCAGCCGTGCTCACCTGGATGGGTAGGAGGGGCAAAATCAGAACCGGAACAGAAAGGCCGGTGGTGCTGTTTGCAGTAGCAGTGGGGAGAGAGGTAGGGGGAGCAATCCTGGCTGCTCGTGACCCCAAAGCGGGAAATGGCAGCCCCCCGCATTGCATTGGACAGTGAGGCCCAGAGGGCGGGAGTACAGACCCTGGTCTCCCAGCAGAGAATAACGGCAGGAACCCATCTTGGACCCCTACCCCCACACAAAGCCCAGCAGCGCGGCAAAAAAGGTCCGGATCGCTGCCTGTGGCTGGGTAGTGACGAATACACGGGGCTTCGCCCCTCCCCCCCAGCCTGCCCAGGAAGCAAAGCAAAACACAAATCTGTCCAAATGAAGGGAGACAATGATTGAAATCCCAGTGATGCAGCTCACCAGGCAGCAGATGAAGAACCTGACAGACGAACAAATAAGAAACCTTTTGGAGACTCAGTTCAGAGCTATTGTTATAAGGTGGCTTACAGAATTAACAAAAGATTTGGAACAGGACAGGAAAGGAAAGAAAGCCACTCATACTGAAATGAACGAAAACGCATACGAGACAATTGGCGAGGAAATAAAATCCAGAGATCAAATCAACAAACCAGAACATAGAGAAGGAACAAAGAGTCGACCAGTGCAGAAAGAGGACACAAAAAGTAAGGAAAGTGAGGAGAGGATCAGAAACTTCTGGGACAGCTATAAGAGATCGAACATTAGGATTATATGATTGCCAGAGGGCGAAGAAGAAGAACTAGAAATTGAAAAATTATGTGAAAAAATGATGAAGCAGAACTTCCCGAACTTGGGGAAGGAAATAGACTTACAGGTCCAGGAAGCACAGAGAGTTCCAGAAAAAACTGGACCCAGGGAGAATCACTCCAAGACACATTATAATCAAATTGTCAAAAATTAAAGAGAAAGAGAGAATCTTAAAAGCAGCAAGAGAGAAGAAAAGAATCGTGTACAAAGGGGTCCCAATTAGACTATCAGCTGACTTCTTAAGGGAGACCCTGCAGGCAAGAATGGACTGGCAAGAAATATTCAAAGTAATGAAAATCAAAAACCTACAGCCACGAATACTCTATCCAGCAAAACTGTCATTCAGAATAGAAGGACAGAGAAAGTGTTTCCAGGACAAAATAGAACTGAAAGAATTCATTAGATCCAAACCACTATTATATGAGATGTTAAAGGGACTTATTTAGAAGAAGGAGAATCAAAACTATGAACATTAAAATGAAAACTGCATCACAAGAATCAACAACGGAAGCTAGGGAATGGAAACAAAGGCAAACTAAATAGGAAATGAGAGTGGAAAAAGAACTATAGGTATGGGAACATACTGGGGGAAGGTCAGCAGGGAGAGGGAAGGGGGAGATGGAGGGAGATGGTATAGGAATTAAGAAGCATAGTAGGAGGAAATGGAATAGACAGGAAGAGGTTGAGAAGAACTGTATGCGCAACCAATGGACATGGACTAAAGTGGGGAACAACTGGAGGGGGGCCACCGGGTGGAGGGGAGCAGAGGGAAGAGAAATTGGGACAACTGTAACAGCATAATCAATAAAACATGTTTTTTAAAAAAGAAAGCATACAAAAATATATATTTTCATAGAGATGTTCATTGGAGTATTATTAAGAATAGCAAAAGGCTGGAAGGACCAAACATGTCTATCAATAAGAAACCAGTTAAATGAAATATAGTAAATCTTTGAAACAGAGAACTCTTGCTGTCATTAAAAAGAAACAGACAAATATGCACTGACATGAAAGAATACTTGAAAAACTAAGTGAAAAAGCAAGGCATTGAAAAATATAAACAATGAGATTTCATTTGTACTCTGTAGAGAAAATGCCTGGAAGGGTACACTTCGAACATCTCTAGGAAGTGGGCTGGTAGAGGAGAGAAAGCATATATTTTTCATTTACTTCTAAACTGTTCATTTTAAAACAATATGTTACATAACTTAAAATAAAGGCAACAACAATTAAAGTGCAGAAAAGGAGAGGGAGGTAAATGTTGACATTGCCCAGCTCAGACTATCTGAGACAAAGGAGTCTTAATAACATTGAACTTTACAGTACCTAAATCAAGAATTCTGAAAGAGCTGGAAAATATAATTATTTTATTTTATTCCCAACGACAATCTTTTAATTAGTTGATTTCTACTTATAGATATTAAATATATTGAACATGCTAATGTTAACATCTCCTCTGTACCAGTCAGGATGGGCCATCTCCTCTGTACCAGTCAGGATGGGCTAGGGCATGCTGCAGTAACAACTAAATTTCAAGACTTTTATTCATTGTTCACATTGTCATTGTGGGCTGACAGAGGGCTTTGATTATTAGTCACTCAGAGAGCCAGGCTGATGGAGCAGTCGCATACTCTTTTGAACATTGCAAGCAACAGTTACAAAGGTAAAGAGATTTCTGGAGGGTGTTTTTCCCATAAATGTGTTTTCTTCCAATCCCAACCCCTAATCAGAGCTAGACACATGCACAAGCCAACCAAAGAGAAGGAAGTAGTATCCTACAATGTGTCTGGATGATAGAGGACAGAAATACTTTGTAAGCAGCACTAATGATTGCCACACCCTCCATGTGGCACTTCTAAATTTTATTATAATTCAGTTTTAGTTAACATTTATAAATTTCTAAGAGCCAATCACTCTTGGTACTGACAAAACTGAATTTATGGACATGCTAAGCTTGAGAAGCATATCCTCAAAGCTGACCTGTCTGAGTGAGAATCCAGCTCTCTGTAACTGTGTTAGGTCCTCAAAATTTCCATATCTTTGGCCCAGTAATTCCATTATGAAGGGTATTATTAAGAGTTTAACTTAAATGCTCAACAATAGGCTAGGTACATTGTACTATATGCATATGATTCAGTAGTTGATTTTTTTTAAATTACAATAACACATTATGACTACATATGTATATGTGATTACAATATAATCATAAAAAATCAAATGATAATAAGAGAAAATGCTTCTTTTACAGTGACAAGGGCCAAAAACATGTAATTAATGATCACAATAATATAAATGATATGAATAGAAAAATGACTGGGAAGAATTACAAATGTTTGTTTCCCTCCTCCCCACCCTGCATGAATTCTTCCTGCCTGCTTCTTCCCATTCCAGCCTCAGAGCTAAGCCTTAACAGCAGGTATGGTGGTGGAGAAAAAGGTCAGCCTCATTCCAAGACTCTTAATTGGAAGAGAACTCACAATGTTTGCTGGTTTTCACCAGTTTTTATGATATTTTTTATTTTTTTTATTCATCATGTAAATTTCCAAATGGCTTAAGTCAGTTTGCATTTTCTCATCCAAAACATCCTAGATCTGGCTGGTGTGACTCTGTTGTGAAAACACTGTTCCATCACCAAAGGGTTGCATATGAGCCCCGGTATGGGCGCATACAGGAAGGCAACAAATCCATGCCTCTCTCTTGCATCAACGTTTCTCTCTCTCCCTCCTTCTCTTCCTTCCTCTCTCTGAAAGCAATGAAAAAATGTCCTTGGATGAGTATTTAAAAAATTTCTAAATTGACACATTTGAAACAGAAACCACACATTTCAGATTTTTAACATAGTTCTCTTCCCAAGAAATTTAATTACTTTTAGGAAAAGCAATTAAATGTCAAATGAAACATAATTTTTTTTCTAACAAAGTTTATCGTAACCTATAAAACAATGACATTACGAATGCACCTGCAAGGAGATCCAACATGGTGAAAGAATAAGTGGAAGCTACACTAACCTCATCCCAGGACTAATCCGGAATTAAAACTAAATTATGGAGAAATTATCCTGAATAACCAACTGTCCACTAGATGGAGAGAAGCCATATAACCACGAATAAACAGAAGAAACCACTGTGGGGAAAATGGAGTCAGTCAGGCTCCCTCACCTGGATATCTGGGCATATATGACTCAGCAGTACTTATGTAATCATGGCTAAAAACCTGCATGCACAATGTCCCTGCTCTTTTTTTTTTTTAAGTATATTTTATTGATTATATTGTTGCAATAGTTCCAATTTTTTCCCCTTTGCTCCCCTCCGCCCAGCACCCCCCTTCACCAACAATCCCCTCCCCAAGTCTGTGCCCATGGGTCGTACATACAAGCTCTCCTGCCTCACCCTTTCATATATTCTTCTTTTTTTTTAAATAATTAATTAATTAGTTAAATATTTTAACAATAAAAAATAACAATCCCTCCCTCTCAGACTTAAGACCCTTTACAATCTTATAAAGGACAATGGATGAAGGTCTCGAGCTCCTCTAGCTGCTTCAAGCTGAACATGGTCGTCGTCCTACCTACCCTTGGGTCAAGAAATCCCTAAAAAGAGTGAGGGTGTGGAGGGGAGGGTGGCCTTCCCACAAGGGGAAGGATCGTGCAGACTCCAGGTTGGTTGGCTGTCTCTGGACAACAGCATGCTTGGGTTAACAGGCTGGCATCCTTGTTGTATTCTGGGGGCAACAGGGTTAAAGGACATCATTCAATCCGTAACCACTAGATGACAAAAGACAGGTATTAATTTTTCAATGTTCCACATTAGGGAAAAGAAGGGCTTCTTTGGAGGAAGGTATGCCAGGTACATCTCACCTGTCCAAAACCCTTTTGCCCATTATACTTAGTTTGGACTGAGGGAAATATTTTAGGTTTCCCCCCTCTCAGGCCTCTGGGCTCTTTCTGTCCAAGCCATTAGGATAGAAAAGAGAAACCAGTTTTAAAGTGAAGCCCACAGACCACCCCGTTCTTCACCAACCCAGCCACTTAGTTCGGCCAAACCATTGAGTGTCAGGAGGCAGCAATGTGGGCAGGATTAAGTGAGGCCTATACGTACAGACAATCACTCAGGTAATGAGATCGTAGGCTTATGCCCTTTGAAAACAGAAAACACATGTTAATTTATGTAACATAACCCACATACAAGTCTCTAAATCTGTAGGACTGTCTTATCGGAAAGACATCCAGTTGCAAGGCATTTGACATTCTTCTTGCCTGTAAATTAAACATCTTTGATAATGCCACAGACATAGTTTAACTTTCAAATGAAAACAAATATTAAATGAAAAGAAACTTTAAAGACGGTTAGCTGCACTACTTTATAGTCCACCACTGGGCATTGTGATCTTCCTTGAATCGTGATTTTTCTCCCTAAGATTACCCTCCTTGTCATTAAAGGGACTGCATTAAGTTCATTTTTAATTTATCCTGTTCATTTGCATAAACACAACAAGAGCAGCAAATGATCACTTATGATCTTTAGTTCTGCTTTGCTGGAACTTACGCAAGGAACATTTAGGGTGACCTTCAGTCTGCCCTTCAGGGCACAGAAGCTGAGCCACATACCTGGCATTCAGCCTTGCCTGTAAACACCTGTCTTTTCCAGGTCCTCCTGGTTTTCCATTGTGCCTTAAGGTCCCTTCTAGCCATCTTTCAGGAAAACAACCTTCATTCCTTCCCTGGAAAGATTGCTATGGACCGCTCATCCATCCAAGGTACCAGGCCTTTTATCTCATGGACTTTTATTACCTTTGAAAGTCAGTCCCAGTTGCTCAGGGCTTTTTGGTAACAACCAAAGCCCAAGCATGTCTCCTTTAGGCATGACATTCCATTCAAAGTCTTAGTTAAAAAACAAAACAAAAACCTCTATTAACAACTGGTCTTATTAGTTTTATGCAAAGAAACTTAGGTCATTACTTACTTCTTTAGAATGCCAAATTCTGGAGGGATCCGATAGGGAGAAAATATATACAGTGTGAAGGAAAATCCTTGTCCTTCTAATATTCACTGAACTTGCATTTCTATTCTTTATATTTTTATTTCCCCCCCCACTAAAAATTTTTCTGTTTGTTTGTTTTTCCATTACAGTTGTCTCACTTTTTTCCCCCTCTTGCTTCCCTGCACCCTGCCCTCCCTTCTTCCGCATTCAGTCTCCACCCAGTTGTCCATGTCCATGGGTCATTTATACATGTTCTTTGACTAGACCCTTCCCCTTCTTACCACTTCTCTCCCTCCCATCTCCCCCTTTGTTACTGTTAGTTTATTCCTTGTTTACATACCTCTGGTTCAATTTTGCTCATTTGTTTGTGTTGTTCATTAGTTTCCTGTAACAGGTGATAGCATAAGGTAATTTTCTTTTGTTGCCTGGCTTATTTCGCTAAGCATAATTCTCTCTAGTTCCAATCATGTTGTTGCAAATGGTAGAAGTTCCTTCTTTCTTTCAGTACTTATTCACTGTCATTTTCCCCCTTTGTACTCGTGTTCCTCTCTGTCTCTCTCTGTTTCTTCATCTTCTTAAAGCAGACCCTTTAGCATCTCTTGCAATGCTGGTTTGGTGGAGATGTATTCTTTTAGCCTTCTTTTGTCTTGGAAACTCCTTATTTCATCTTCCATTTTGAATGAGAACCTTGCTGGGTAGAGTATTCTTGGTTGTAGGCCTTTGTTCTTCATTACTTGGAATATATTTTGCCATTCCCTTCTGGCTTGTAGTGTTTCTGCTGAGAAATCTGATGATAGCCTTATTGGAGCTCCCTTGTATGTTATTAGTTGTTTCTCTCTTGCTGCTTTTAGGATTCTCTCTTTGTCTTTGAATGTTGGCATTTTAATTATGATGTGTCTTGAAGTGGGCCTGTTGGGGTTCATCTTCATTGGGACCCTCTGTGCTTCCTGGACTTGCATGATTCTTTCTCTCTTCATGTTAGGGAAGTTTTCTGTCATTAGTTTTTTAAAGAGGTTTTCTATTCCTTGCTCTTCTTCTTCTCCTTCTGGAATTCCTATGATACGGATATTATTATGTTTCATGTTGTCCTGCAGCTGTCTTAGAGCCTCTTCAGTCTTGTTCAGTCTTTTTTCATTTCGTTGCACTGTCTGTGAGTTTTTGTCTACATTGTCCTCCAGCTCGCTGATCCGATCTTCTGCTTCCTCTAGCCTGTTTTTAATTCCTTCTACTGTGTTCTTCAATTCAGAGATCGTATTCTTCATTTCCTCCTGGCTCTTATTGATAGCTTCCATGCCCTTTTTGATGCTGGTATAATTCTCAGTAAGTTCCTTATAGTTCTTCTGGAGTTCACTGTAGTTTTTCTGGAGTTCTTTGTAGTTTCCGCTGAGCTCATTGAGCTTCTCCATAATCCATGCTTTCAATTCCATATCTGATAGTTTGCTCCCCTGTATTTCATTTAGCACTCTTTCTGGGGACTCTACCTTTCCTTTCGATGGGGGGTTGTTTCTCTGTCTCCCCATTTTGGTGACTCCTATTGTTTGTTGGTGCTTCTTAGAATGATCTGCACTTCCTGGATCTGCCCCTGGTGGCGTCAGATCCTGTACCAGTCTGGGCCTAGGCAGGCTGTTGGAGACTTCCAGGGATCTGCTGCCTTTGTCTGACTCCTTTAGTTGTTAATCTATTCAATCTGTGATTAGCCGTCAGGCTTAAGGACTGTGGGTGTGGCAGCTTAATTCCTGCAGGCAGGGCTTTTGCTTCCCCTCAGGCTGATGCCACTTGGAGGGGAATGGTCTACCTGCAGTACTGGGGATGAGTCAGCACTGGGACCCAGTCGGCTGCTCCTCCAGTTCTCCCCTCAAAGCCACCGCACCAAACTCTCCCCAAGCATTTCCTGTCCTCTCTGTCTTCCCTCTGCTTGTGCCCAGGGTAAGTGGGGGCAGAATATTTTCATATGTGATCTGCTTAAGAGCTCTTTTTCTCCAGTTGTTTCTCTCCGGCTAGCAAGAAACCCTGTGGCTTTTCGCTTTTCTCAGCTGGATACTATTTTACTTTCCACTCTGTTGCTGTAGGCTGGGAAGCTCAGCTGGGGGTTTAGACCCTGCCATTCTCAGGGGAATCCCCGGCTGCTGAGCTGTTTCTAAGTCCCTTCAGCTGCTACCCGTGTGATGTCAGCCAGCCCCTTCCATGTCTCCGCACTCCCTACCAGTCACGTTGTGATGTAGCGGCCTTTTCTGTCTCTCCATGGTTATAAGACTTCTCTCCAGCTGGTGTTCGGTTGGTTATTCCAGATGATTTCTCCAAAATTACATTGTAAATCCAGACTAGTTCTGGGAGGAAGTTAGTGTAGCTTCCACTTACTCCTCCGCCATCTTGTTTCTCCGTCCCTGCTCTTTTGTAACCAGTGATGTCATACCATGACACGCAGCCAGCTTTGTCTGCACTTAGTATATAAGGAACTTGGGACTTTCTGCCAGCGTGGATCACTCCACGCCAAAATGAAGTCGTGTCAGATATCCCAGTGGCTCTGCATATTTTCCTCCATCTGCCCAAGTGGACCTTACTGGTCTTGGATGCTTTCAGCACAATTGGCGTAGTTGGCAGGATTCATCACAGCATGGTATGGAGCCCTCCGTGCACCCAGAGCAGAGCTTAGAGGGGTGGCCTGCCACCAGCATGTGGTATTCAGTGGCAAGTCTTCTTGTAGCTTGGGCTCTTCCCCGGGACTGGCCTGAAGTCAGTGGTGCTCCCTACATGGTAGAGCAGACCCTACAGGTAGTTAGGGAGATCCTGGAAAAGCCATGGGGGCTATAGGCTGGATAACTTTGTGAGCTGAGACAGAGCTGGCACTTTGCAATGCGGTGAAGTTCTGAGAGCTCCAGAAGAAGGAAGAAGCCTGGAGCCTTGGATTTTCATGTTGGAAAATGACCTCAAGATGATAGAGTTGCAGCAATCCCCTTCCCCGGTTGTATTGGACAACTTGGAAGAGGGGGAAGAGGAGCTGGTTCCCCTGTGAGTCCACCTGGTGGTGGTACATGAGATGAAATTGCAGCAGCCTATGGTGGCAAGGGGGATTCCAGCAGGCCCCACCCAGATGGTTGAGCACATGACGTATCGCGCCTATAGCAGACCAAGCTAGTAGATTCGGGGAAGCAGTTTTGGCAGCAGCTTGGGGAGCCTTGGCAGCATGGCTCCTCTGCCTTTGGAATTTAGGGGTGGACAGCATTATGTGTACTGATAATGAGATGAAAAAGTTAGTGTCCATTATGACACACCCCTCCCTGCACAAGTGGCTACAAAATAGCCAGTAGCATGGAGGAGGACAGAGGTCCCACTCCCAGTTAGAATGGATCATGGCCACCATCTATATGATCTGGGCAAGTGTAGGAGATGTGCCAGATTCTCTGAGTAAATGGCAGTCTTATGCAGACTCAATACAGATCTTACGGGAATTGGGCATGTGTCAGGCATTGTTTAACTTGAACACTAACAGCCTAGTTGATGAGTGGTTTACCACAGGGATGAGGGATTCAATAATACAGCATATTCCCTCTGCTTCTTTTGGGTCTTTTATGGCCATTTTGGCCCCATATGTCAGGTGCCACATTAATGAAGTCATTATGGTGGCAATTCTAGGAGAGGTGGAGTGCCAGCGGAACGAGAAAGGGGTCCAAGCAATGTCTCGAGGCCCCTCCACTCTCCAGTTAAAGGGTGAACCCATGCGGGTTCTAGGGGCTGGAATAGATCAGAATAAGACAAGCCTATCTATTAGAACTGTGGAAACAGTTGCAAGCTGATCATTTCCTGCAGCCCCAGAAAAAGAATGAAGTGAAAGGACAGCCTGGGGTTGTGCCCCAGGGGACTTGTGCTGTGCATCTTGAAGACCATATGGCTGTCCCAGCCGCCTCCCAAGAGGACGGATATATCGTTTGGAAATTTGAATAAGAAAAGGGCTGAGGGACCCATCTGCAGGGGACAGGTGGGAAAAAGGAGCCACATGTGGAATAGGCTAGCCACTGGTCCCGTACAAATATTGAGTGGGTCCTAGCCCTAGCAGATATGGGAGCAGAATGTACTCTCCTGTACAGAAACCCTGAGAAGTTTCTGGGGCCTGAGGGCCATATAGATGGTTATGGGGGTGGGGGTGCAATGTGAAAGTAAAAGCTGTGTGGCTTTCAATGAGTATTGGGTGATTGCCCCCCTGTGAGTATACTGTATATGTGTCCCCCATTCCTAAGTATATGCTGGGCATTGATGTGCTCCAGGGATTGTCACTGCAGACCACTGCAGGGGTTCTCCTGTGAGTGTGGGTGGTAAAAGCAGTTCTATGGGAGCATGCTGAGCATCCCCTGTGCAGTTGCCACCCCAAGGCAGGTAACAGCAACTAAGCAATACTGAGTGCCTGGAGGGCATGAGGAAATCATTGCCACTATTGGGGAGCTGGAAAAGGTGGGAGTTGTCAGAATGGCCCACAGCCCCTTTAACTCCCCTGTATGGCCCATGTGTAAGCCTGACGGCATGTAGAGAATGATGGTGAATTATTGGGAGTTGAATAAGGTTATTCCCCCAATATATGTAGAGGTCCCCTTAGTGATGGACTTGATGGACTGGTTAGCTAATGAATTGGGGACCTACTATTTTGTCGCTGACTTGGAAAATGCTTTTTTCTCCATTGGCATTGCTCTGGAAAGCCAAGATCAGTTTGTTTTTACCTGGGAAGGCCAGAAATGGACCTTCACTGTGCTTCCAAGAGGGTATTTGCACAGTCCAACTATTTGTCGTGGGCTTGTAACTGAGGACCTGGCCAAGTGGCCATGTCCTGCTGTGGTGCACTTTTTCCACTATATTGGTGATATTCTATTAACAAATGATTATCTTACAGAGCTGGAGAAGGTGGTACCACAAATGTTGTCACATCTGAAGACATGTGGCAGGGCAGTCAATGAGGCCAAGTTGCAGGGGCCTGGATTATCTGTCAAATTCTTGGGAGCTGCCTGGTTATGTAAGACAAAAGTTATCCTTGATGAAGTGATGGACAAAATTCAGGTGTATCCTATGCCACCACAGTGAAACAACTCCAGACATTTCTGGGTTTGCTTGGATACTAGAAAGTATTTTTACCACACCTGGCTCAGACCATTCACCCCTCTATATGTTAGTAAAGAAAGGGATTGGACCCCAATCATGGAACAAGCATTCCAGGAAGAAAAAAATTATTAAATGTGCTCAGGCTTTGCATACTATAGATCCTAATAGGCCTTGTGAATTAGATGTGCACAAGACACAAGACAGTTTTGGACTGGGCCTTTGACAGCATTCAGAATGGCTGTGGCAACCTTTGGTGTTTTTGTCCCAGTTGTAGAAAGGAGCCAAAGTCCAGTACTCCTTAACTGAGAAGCAATTAGCAGCAATGTATGCTGCTCTGTTGGCCATGGAGGCTATAACAGGAACCACTCCTGTGATGGTAAAGACCACTTATCCAATTGTGGGATGGGTTCAAGACTGGGTAGCTAAGCCATGCGGTGGGACAGCCCAGATGCCAATATTAGCCAATTGGGGGGCTTATTTGTAGCAAAAAAGTAGTGTCTCAAGTAGCCCCTTGGGAGCTGAGTTACAGGAAGTACTAGGCCCTGTTACCTATGTAGCTGAGAAATCTACTGCTGCTGCCACAGTAGAAGAAATGGAACTTAGTCCTTTCCATGAAGGGAAGGCAACCATCCCTGCAGATGCTTGGTACACAGATGAGTCTAGCAGAGACCAGCCCACCATGTGGACCACTGTGGCAATCCAGCTAGAGACAGACACTGTCTGGTTTCATACTGGAGTTGGCCAAAGTAGCCAATGGGCAGAGCTGTGTGGCTCGTGGTTGTGAATGAGGCACTGCCATTAACCATTTGCACAGATAGTTGGGCTGCATACTAAGGTTTAACTCTATTGATTTCTACATGGCATTCTCATTAATGGATAGTTACACATAGGCCATTATGGGGGTAGGCTTTATGGCAAGACCTATGAGAATTAGGCCACCAAAAACAGGTTACTGTGTATCACGTGACTGGGCATGTACCCCTAGCTTCCCCTGGGAATGATGAAGCTGATACTCTAGCCAAGGTGCAGTGTCTAGAAATGATGCCCAGAGGCCCATCAAGAAGGGAAGTTGCCCAGTGGCTGTACTGATGCCTTTTGCACGCTGAGCAAAAGACCATATGGTCAACTGTGAAACCCTGGGGATTACCTGTCACCTTGGCAGAGGTATAAGAGGCATGTTGTCTCCTCAGGAGAACATCCCTGAAGGCCTACGGGAACTACTGAACAAGTGATGGAGAAATGAGTACCGCTAACTCATTGGCAGATTGATGTGATTGGACCCTTACCCAGCTCAGAAGGGCTGGCCACCAGACTACGGTGCATACCCTGCATGCCATTCAGGTCAGAAAGCAATAATTGCTGCACTTGAACACTTATGCACCACCTGTGGGAGACCCTTGATTATTGAGAGTGATCAAGGGATTCACTTTACTGGGGCCCTAGTGCAAAAGATTGGAAGTTCCATGTGGTCTACCATCCCAGGCTGCTGGGATGATTGAATGGTATAATGTCCTGTTAAAGCAGGAACTATGAGTCACAGCTACCATCCCTACACTGAAGGACCAGACAAAATGCCTGTGGACTGCTCTCAGAACTTTAAATGAGAAAAGTAGGAGAAGAGGTCCAGCTCCTGTGGAGTCAGCTCTGGTGGAAGTGTTCCTCAACTGGACTGCTCCTCCTATCCAACTGCAGGTGCAGACCAAGGATTCTCTCCTAAAACCAGGCATAGAAAGACAGGGGAACATCCTACTGCCTGCACCAGAGGACCTGGAGTGGGGAAAGAAAGCTACTTTGACATGGCCTTGGGAGTTAAAAGCTCCCCACATGTGTTGGCTAGCCC
Organism: Furipterus horrens; assembly: GCF_987537825.1. Lineage (NCBI taxonomy): Eukaryota > Metazoa > Chordata > Mammalia > Chiroptera > Furipteridae > Furipterus > Furipterus horrens. The sequence continues at coordinate 64,027,574 of NW_028327179.1, read as the reverse complement.
TTGTTGCCCCTTGGGGGCAAGGGGTATAGAAAAACCTGCAAAAAGGACTGTGGGTGATTGGACAATGACCCCCAGTGTTACAGGTAACATACCCAGTGCCATGAAACACTTCTCTGTGGGTCCTTTGTAATTTCCCTATGGCCTATGATGAGTTCTCACCTTCTGCTACAAGTAGATGCTGAACCCCTGGTCGAAGCATGAAAGGTGTGGTACTCGTGCTCTGGGAGGTCCCCTCTGCCAGACACTGTCTTATCAACTGACCAGACACTGGCATGTATATTACCGGAAGGGAGGGATTTGTCACTACTGGTTCCAGTAACCGCTTTGTCTTTTTGCCCCTATGGTACAGACTGATACAGTAGTTGAATAGGTACATACTTACACTGCAGTGGCTAACCAGTCAACCTGTTGGATCTGCACTGAAATTTCTCTTGGCACATCTGCTGATCTCCCCTGGTGCACATCTTCAGCTACTGTGGCCAATTGGACTTGGCTACAAAGCCAATGGAACAGTGCACACCCCTTGTGGAATATAATCTTTGCTGACATCTATGCTGGGGCAGAGCAGATGGTACAACTGGTCCTAACTGGCAATTGGCTATGCCATTTGGGATGACTTGGGATGGCTCATGGTTGAAGCCATGGAGCTGGCTGGACCAGCTTCCCTCTGTATTGAAAACCCTAAAGGGAAAGCACAAGTGAGCTGGATTCCTATAAGTTTATGTCAAACCCATACCACTGAGCATTATTGGAAAAGAAGAAGTAATGCCTGGGCCTCAGTAACCACTGGAGCCCTTTGGATATGAGGCTTGCATGGGTGGCCTTATTTGCCCAGAAACTGGACCAACCATTGTACTTGGAGCTGGTTTTATCTGCTTGCCCGAGTCAAGAAAACCCTTGTAACTCAGCTAGCCAATTGGGAAGCCCTTAAGGCATGACACTGGGTAAAGTACACCCACTGGTGGTACTAACCATTAGCTATTTTTTCCTTTCAAGCTGAGTCTATAGTAACAGAAGCTGAGATAATGGCATTGGCATCGCACCCTGCTCGGGCACTGAATGCAACACATGATGCCTTGAGCCTCTTAAATGAGGAAGTGTATCAGTTGCAGAAAGTAGTTTTGCAAAAATCACCTGGCCCTAGATATGTTTACTGCCTTGCAGAGTGGGGTGTGTCCCCTAGTTGCTGTGTGTATATTCCAGATGTCCACAATAGTGTTAGTCAAGCCCCACAGGTCTTAGCCTCTGAAACTCATGCCACTGAACACCTGACCGGTGACCCATTGCAAGAATGGTGGGCATCCCTAACCTGGTGATGGGTTCTTGCTGTTTTAGGAAGCAATGACTGTCTGATAGTCACTTGTTGCTATAGTCTCTATTGCTGTTGTGGTTTATGGGTGCAGGGCTCAGCCCTCCTCACCAAGGGACCATTGTGGAAGACAGATCTCACATAGACTATGCAATGAGGAACCCTGAAGGAGTGGAATGTGGGGAAAGTGGAGTCAGTCAGGCTCCCTCACTCAGATATCTAGGCATATATGACTAAGCAGTATTTATGTAACCATGGCTAAAACCCCACATGCACAAAGCACCCACCATTACATGACCAGTGATGTCATACCCTGGCATGCAGCTAGCTCTGTCTATGCTTAGTATATAATGAAGTTGGGACTTTCTGCTGGCGCAGATTGCCCCACCCTGGAATAAAGGCATGTCAGATATCCTGATGTCTCCGCATATTTTCCTCCATCTGCCCGAATCCTAAGTGGACCTGCCTGAATCCTGAGTGAACTTGCCTGGTCATGAATGCTGGCAACACACCGCTTCACCACATGACTGGTAGGGAGTGCAGAGATGCAATAAGGCTGGCTGGGCTCCCATGGGTGGCAGCTGAAGTGCCAGAGGGACATTTCAGTGGCTTTGGGTTCCCCTGGAAGGCATGGGGTCTAAACCTCAAGCTGGGCTCCCCAGCCTAGAGCACCAGAACCAGAAAGAAACTCATATAACATCCAGCTGTGAAGAGAAGGAAGATTTCCATTGCCAGGAAGAGACAGCTGGAGACTCAGAGAGTCTCTTAAAGGACCAATGAAAAAAATTTTTGTTTGTAGTCACTTATCCTGGGCTCTGGCAGAGGGAGGACATAGTGGACTAGAGATGCTTGAGGAAAATCTGGGGTTGGTGGTTCTAGAGAGAGAACTGAAGGAACAGACACCAGGATCACTGTGCTGAGTCATTCCTTATACTCAGAAGCCGTATTCCTCAAGTAGAGTATCCTCTCTGCAAGAGCCCCTCTTGCACGGTTTAGTCTGCCCACCCTGTAGATCTTAAGCTTGGCTGCTGATTACAACTTGATTAGTTTCACAACTGATCTGGTTAACAAATAAGGCAGAAAATTCAAAGAAGCAGCCAAAATGGGAAGAAACAGACCCCAAATGAAAGACCAAGGGAATTCTCCAGAAGTAGAACTAGGCAAAATGGAGGCAAGAAATTTATCACATAGTTTACACTAATGATTAAATGGATACTCAACAGCATGAGAAGACATAGAAACCATAAAAAAGGACCAGTCAGAAATAAAGAATGCAATATCTGAAATAAATAATACACTGGAAGGAACAAACAGTAGATTAGAAGAGGCAGGAGACTGAATTAGTGATTTGGAAGACAAGGTAGAAGAAAACAGCCAGGCAGAGCAGAAAACAAAAAACAAACAAACCAACAAACAAATGAAAAAAGAATTTAAAAAAAGGAGGAGAGCTGAAGAAATATTTTGGAACATTTTGGACAACATGAAGTATAACAACATTGGTATCATGGGAATATCAGAAAGAGAAGAGAGTGAGCAAGTACTGAGAGCCTATTTGAAGAAATGACTGAAAATTTCCCTAATCTGGTGAAGGAAAAGGACACAAGTCCAGGAAGCTAATATAGTCCAAAACCCAAAGAGGTCTACACTTAGACACATTGTAATGAAAATAACAAGACTTAGAGACGAGGAGAGGATCCTAAAAGCTGCAAGAAAAAAGCAGGTAGTTACAAGCATATGAGCAACAATTAGACTGGCATATGATTATTCAACAGAAACATTTCAGGCCAGAAGAAAGTGGCATGAAATATTCAAGGTGATGAAAAGCAAGGATCTACAACCAAGGCCAATTTACCCAATAAGACTATCATTTAAAGTTGAAGGAGAAATAAGGAGCTTTCCATATAAGAAAAAGAAAAGAGAGTTTGTTAAAATCAAATGAGTAACAAATGTTAGAGGGCTTGCTGAAGAAGAAGAAGGAGAAGGAGAAGGAGAAGAAGGAGAAGGAGAAGAATAAGGAGAAGAAGAAAGAGAAGAAGAAAGAGAAGGAGAAAAAAAGGAGAGAGAGAAAAAAAATAACCAGAGGGAAGTAGTCTAACAATATAGCAAACATTTATTCACCCAAAATAGGAGGACCTAAATAAGTAAAGCAAATCTAGAAGAACATAAGGGGAGCAATTGACAGAAATATAGTCATAGTCTGGGATTTTAACACCCCATTGATTACATTGAATTGATATTCCAGGCAGAAAATCAACAAGGAGATATTAGCTTTAAATGATATACTAGATCAAATTGATGTATCGATATATTCAGAGCATTTCACCCCAAAGCAGCAGAATATACATACATTCTAAGTGCACAAGAAATGTTTCCTAGGATATACCACATGGTAGGACACAAAACAAGTCTCAATAAACTTAAGAAGATTGAAATTAAATCAGTTTTTTTCCTAAGACCACAATGCTATGAAACTAGAAATTAATCACAAGAAGAACAATGAAAAACACACTAAGACATGAAAGCTAAATAATATGTTATTAAACTGTAAATGCATAAACAAAGAGATCAAGGACAAAATCAAGCCACCTTAAACAAATTAAAATGAGAACACAACAATCCAAAATCTGTGGGACACAGGGAAAGCAATCCTAAGGGATTGCTTATCTGTGGGATAATCCATTGGGCTTATCCCAAAAAACAAAAAACTCAAATAAAGTCTCTAAATTTACACTTAAAGGAACTTGAGAAGGTAAAACAAACAAAGCCCAAAGTGAGTAGAAGGAAGGAAATAATAAATATCAGAGCAGAAATAAATGAAATAGGATCTAAGAAAACAACACAAAAGATCGAAGAATCCAAGAGCTGGTTCTTTGAAAAGATAAACAAGATTGAGAACCTTTAATCAGACTCATCAAGAAAAAAAGAGAAAGAACCCAAGTAAATAAAATCAGAAATGAAAGACGAGAAATAACAACTGACACCAAAGGAATACAAAAAATTGTAAGAAAATATTTTGAACAATTAGTAAGCCAAAAATATTGAACAACCTGGGTGAAATGGATAAATTCTTAGAAACATACAATATTCCAAAACTAACTCAGGAAGAATCTGAATAGATGGATTACACCTAATGAATTTGAAGTACTCATCAAAAATCTCCCAACAAACAAACAAAAGTCCTGGAATGGATGGCTTCACAGATGAATTTTACCAAACATTCCAATTAGAACTAACAACTTTCCTTTTCAAAGTATTTCAAAAAATCCAGGAGGAGGAAGTCTCCTAAGCTCATTCTTTGAGGCCAGCATTATCCTAATTCCAAAACCAGATAAAGACACTACAAAAGAAAAAAAAATTATAGGTCAATATCCCTATGAAAATAGACACTAAAACTTTCAACAAAATATTAGCAAAGAGAATACAGCAACGCATCAAAAATATCAAACACCATGATAAAGTAGGATTTATTATTGGAATGCAAGGTTGGTACAACATTTACAAATCCATTATGTGATTGACCACATAAACAAAATGAAGGATAAAAACCACATGATCACATCAATAGATACAGAAAAAGCAGTTGATTAAATCCAGTACTGATTTATGATAAACACTCTCAGCAAAGTGGGAATAAGAGGGAACATACCTAAACATAACAAAGGCCATATATGTCAAACCCAATGCCAGAATTATACTCAACAGGCAAAAACTACCAACATTCCCCTTAACAGTGAGAGAAAGGCAGGAATCTCTGCTTTCACCTCTCTTATTCAACATTGTACTGGAAGTCCTAGCCACAGAAATCAGACCAGAATAAATAAAAGGCATCTAAATTTGTAGTGAACCTGTCATTATTTGCAGATGACATTATACTGTACATAGAGAAACCCAAAGATTCCACCAAGAAACTACTAGAATTGATAAATGAATTCAGCAAAGTAGCAAGATAAAAATTAATATCCAGAAATCAGTTGTATTTTTCCATGTCAACAATGAATTAACAGAAAAAGAAATTAAGAAAACAATCTCATTCACAATTGTTTCAAAAAGAATAAAATACCTAGGAATAAACCCAACTAAGTATGTAAAAGACCTGAACTTGGAAAATTATAAGACACTAAAGAAAGAAATTGAAGAAGATACAAATAAGTGAAACGCATACCATATTCATGGATAAGGAGAATTAACATTATTAAAATGTCCGTACTACCCAAAGCGATCTATAGATTCAACACAATTCCTATCAAGATTCCAAAGACATATTTTACAAAACTAAAACAAATATTTCAAAAATTTGTATGGAACCACAAAAGGCCACACATAGCAATAGCAATTCTGAAAAAGAAGAAGAAAGTTGGAGAAATCATGCTACCTAATATCAAACTATACTAAGGCCATAGTATTCAAAACAGCATGGCACTGGCATAAAAGTAGACACATAGATCAATGGAGCAGAACAGAGAACCTATAAATAAGCCCACACCATTATAGTCAGTCAGTTGATATTTGACAGAGGAAGCAAGCACTTACAATGGACAAAGATAGTTTATTCAACAAATGGTATTGGGAAAATTGCTCAGATGAGTGCAGAAAAATGAAACTAGACCACTTCCTTACACCACACACAAGAATAAATTCAAAATGGTCCAGATATTTAAATGTTAGATCTGATACCATAAAAATCATAGAAGAAAACATAGGCAGCAAAATCTCAGACGTTGCTTGTAGCAATTTTTTATCAGATATAATTACTCAGGTGAAGAAAACAAAAGAAAAAATAAACAAATTAAATTTTTTTTGCACAGCAAAGGAAATCATCAACAAAATAAAAAGACAACCCACAGAATGGGAGAACATATTTCCCAGTACATCTAATAAGGGGTTAATATCTAAAATTTATAAAGTACTTACAAAAGTCAACACCAAAATAACAAATGAACCAATTAAAAAATGAGCAAAGGACCTGAACAGACACATCCAAAAAGAACATGCAGATGGCTTATAGACATTTGAAAATATGGTTGATGTCACTAATCATCAGAGAAATGCAAATTAAAACCACCATGAGATACCATTTCACACCTGTCAGAATAGCTATCATCAATAAATCAACAAATGACAAATGCCGGCAAGAATGTGTAGAAAGTGGCACACTGTTGTACTGTACCAATGCAGATTGGTGCAGCCAGTGTAGAAAGCAGTATGGAGATATCTCAAAAAATTAAAAATGGCCCTGATTGGTGTGGTTCAGTGGATTGAGCACCAGCCTGTGAACCAAAGGGTGGCTGGTTCAATTCCCAGTCAGGGCACATGCCTGGGTTGTGGACCTGGTCCTCAGTTGGGCGTGCATGAGAGGCAACCACACATTAGTTTCTTTCCCTGTCTTTCTCTCACTTCCCCTCTCTCTAAAAATAAATTTAAAAAATTTTTTTTAAATTAAAAATGGATCTGCCTTTTGATGCAGCAACCCACTTCTGGGATATATCTGAAGGAACCCAAAACATTAACTTAAAATAACATAAGCACTCCTATGTTCATTGCAGCATTTTTTTACAATCGCCTAGATATGGAAGCACCTCAAGTGTCCATCATAAATGAGTGGATAAAACAACTATGGGACATTTACACAATGGTATACTACTTGGTATAAAAAAAATTTTTTTTCCCCTTTGTGACAGTATGGATGGACCTGGAGAACATTATGTTAAGTGAAATAAGTCAGTCAGAGAAAGACAAATTCCATATGATGTCACTCATCTGTGGAATTTAATGATCAAACTGAACTAACAAGGAAAATGGAGACAGAATCATAGATGAAGAGTGGGATGACAGCTAGTTGGGGGAATAAAGGGCAGAAAAATTGTGCAAAAAGGAAAAAAGACTTACACACATGGACAATAGTGTGCTGATTGCTCAGGTGAGGGGGATATATGGCAACTAAAGGGCAATGGAAAAAAATATACTGAAGATAAACAAAAAAAGAATGTACTTGCAGTATTTACCACATTTTTGTGTTACAGATCTCAAAATAAATTTAACAACCCAATATTCACTTCATATTTTGTTAGAGCCTCTCATTACCAATAAAAAACTAAAAGTCTAAAACATATAATTCTGCTATAAATTGACATATAGCAATAAAGCAGCATATGTGTTAGTTTACTTTCACCTGTATAATAAAAAATTTCCCTTATTAAACATTTATTTTTGTTTTTATTTTATTCCCATTCTTCCACTTCCCTCCCCTTTAGCTATTATTGGCTGTTCTTTATTTTTCTGCATGTTTTTCTGTTTTGTGTATTGATTTGTTTTTAGACTCCACATATAAGTAAAATAATGGTATTTGTCTGTCTCTGTCTGACTTATTTCATTTAGCATGATAATCTATAGGTTCATTTATTATTCACTCATCTATTGATAGGTGTTTAGGTTGTTTCCATATCCTGGCTATTAGTAATAATGTTGCAATTAACATAGGGGTGTATATATCTTTTCAATTTAGGGATTTTTTTTCTTTAGACTAATACTCAGAAGTGGAATTGATGCTTTATTTTTAACTTTTAAAGGAATCTCTATACTGTTTTCCATACTGGCTAAACAAATTTACAATCCCAAAAACAGGGTATGAAGGTTTTCTTTTCTCCATATCCTTGCCAGAAAGCATTACTTGTTGATTTATTGATAATAGCCATTCTGATTGGTGTGAGGTGATAGCTCAATGGTGTTTAAATTTGCATTTCTCTGATGATTAGTGATTTTGAGCATGTTTTCATATGCCTGTTGGTCATCTATATGTCATTTTTGAAGAAGTGCCTGTTTAGGTCTTCTGCTGTCCACCTTTTAATTGGAATGGTTCTTATATGTTAAGTTGTATAAGTTCCTTCCATATTTTGGATATTAATTCCTTATCAGATGTATCATTTGCAAATATCTTCTCCCATTCAGTAGGTTATTTTTTCTTTTTGGCGTTGGTTTCCTTTGCTGTGCAAAAACTTTAGTTTGATGTAGTCCCATTTGTTTATTATTTGTTTTGTTGCCCTCAATTGTCTGAGGAGACATATCCTAAGAGCAATGTCAAAAATTTCAAGTTTTAATAGTAGTTGTTTGGTCAAGTAAGATAATATTTTTTTCTAGTTTCATAATGAAAAAAAAATCACCTTTATTAAAATAAGAGTATTTCTGGCTACGGCAGTCTGCTGGGACACTGAAGTCAGCTTATCAAAATGCATTCTGATGGAGGAAAAAGATGGCAGCAGAGTAGCTAGCAGCCCTGTCTCCTTGCTCCCATTGCAGAACAAATTTTGAATACAAGCATGGAGCAGAGAGTGCGTGAGAGTGGCTGTGATATAGGGAACACAGTCATGGGAGCATGGGAACTGCACAGGGGAGGGCAAAAACTGTGGTCTGCACTTTTTAAGCGGAGTTGCCAGGGCTGCCCAGCCCAGTGCTTCTGGCAGTACCATGTAAGGACATCCATGGATTGGCTCATTATACAGGAGTGAAGAGAGAAGTCTAGGGTGGTGTGGGCCCTGGAAACTGTGTTCCCACCATCAGTGATGTCTGGGAGGGATTCAGTGAGAATGTTAGTATAAAACTGTTGGAGGCACAGGAAGATAGATGCCAGCTCTGACTGTGAGAAAATGTGTGACTTTTGGAGATGGGAAGAGCAGGGAGAATGGAGAATGGGACCCTAGGGACCAGTGGTGTAGTGTGGAGGTCACACAGAGACTCTTTTGGAAGAAAAGCTGAGGTGGGACCTGAGACTCAGCAGGGACCCTGGGCTTACACACCAGTGTATGGAAACAGGGTACCACAGGACCAGTGTGTGGGACCCAACCCAGTGCAGCTCACAGTGGAGAGCTGCAGTAAGAGAAATTGGCAGACCTATGAGTGAGAGAACAGCAGCCTCAGCATCAAGCTAGATCTCACAGACAGAAAGACAGAACGGAATATATGAAACCCATGGAACTTGGACCATGGCGGATCTACAAAGAGAAGAAAGCAGTAAAAACCAAATGCTACTGAGACTAATTCCACCGCGGTTTTCTTCATGAGTTATTTTCTTGTCCTCCCACTTCATACATTTTAAGTCACTAGTTTTTATATTAAAGTTTATTTCAAATCTCATATTTTATTACTATTACTCTCCTTACTTTTAAATTCTATCTTCTTTTTTACTACTAGTATCCATTCCACATTCTTACTATTTCTCCCCTCTCCAGCCTCTCAAAACCATTTTTTTTTTGTCCTTAGTCATCTCACATTCATTTCCCATTCATAAAATACACTTATTCCCACTCCACCTTGATCAATATTTGCTCATTGGTGGTGGATATGGTGGTGGTTGTGGCATTACTGAAATTTTATTCATAGATCTTCACTGTCTTGGTACTTCAAATATCAAATCCTATAGTTCCCCTCTCCTATTCCATTAATACCTTCCTCCAGGTCTTTCTTTATTTCATCTTAAATTTTAATTTTTTCCCTCTCTTAGCCTAGTTTTAATTCCTCACTCTTAGTATTCCTCATCCCTCTATCATCCCAAATTCAAGTGCTGGAAATAGTCAAAGTGCCCATCAATTGATGAGTGGATCAAAAAACTGTGGTACATTGAAACAATGAAATACTATGCAGCAGAAAGAAAGAAGGAACTCTCTCCTTTTGTGACAACATGGATAAAAATGGAGATTATTATACTTAGTGAAATAAGCCAGGTGGTGAAAGACAAATACCATATCATCTCACCTAATACAGAAACCTAATGAACCAAACAAACAAATGAGCAAAATAGAACCAGAGGCACGGAAACAAGGAACAGACTGACAATGACAAGAGGAGAGGGGGAGGGAGAAAAGGGGGGAAAGAAGAGGAAGGGTCTAGTCAAGGAACTAGTATAAATGACCTATGGACATGAACAACAAGGTGGAGATTGACTGTGGGAGAGGGGGGAGGTGGGTTGGGGAGGGGAGAGCAATGAGGACAACTGTAATATAAAAACAATAAAATAAATAAAAATTTAAAAATGCACTCTGAAACTCTGTGAAAACTTCTGAGTCCTTTCCTTTCTCCACAAGGAGTCCTCAGACTGTCTCCACATATCCACTCCTTTACCCAAGGCATCAATGTCTCCCCACCAGGCCCTTATCTCCATGCGATAATTGTGGGAGACCCTCTAAACCCCTATTTAGGTCATATTTTTTCAAGAACAAGAGAGCAGCTCTGATGTTTATTAGCAAGTTACTTGTACCTGTAATCCTAAAACCAGGGTGACAAATTTTACCTCACTACCTCTGCTCACTTTGCTTTCACTTCAAGCAACTGAAAACCTTTAGAGTGAGGTGAACTTGGTTATTGTTCTGAATTCTGTACATTCAAGTTCTTGACTCTCTTATACACTTCTCTGAACCTCAGCATCTTCAAAGGTAGTATAGAAAGTAAGGCCATGTTAGATTAAACTTCATTCTTCCCTCTCCATTTCTGTTCCATCCGGAGGCTCTACTATCTCGTTCTCCTTTTCGCTCTCTAATTATTGGACCTCTTCACATTTACTACCTCATTTCAGGTGGCCCTTACTGACCAATAATTCTAGATAGCCTTTTGTATTAAACTATAAGGCCTGGTTGGAATGTCTAGTGTATGGACAAAAGCTGAAATGTGAATGATTGATCCCATTGGTTTTCTTTTCAGAGAATTCGCCTGGTCACTTGTCAAATGAGAAATCTGTGAAATAGATCTGCAAAAGATTTTTAAAAATATTCTATTGCTCCAAGCTCTCTGCTGTTTTTTTTTTTTTTTTTTTTTTTTTTTTTAGCTGAGCAAGTTGGGTTTATTATTCTTTACAACAAAATAGCACACACATCATGGGGAACCACAGGATGTCTCAGAATATTAGAAAAGATCTACTATAGAATTTACCCTTAGGTTAAGTAATTTTGTAGAGGATTCAAGGAAGTAGGGCTTTGCCTTGGATTGGATGCCATAAGGAAACCTAAGGTTAATAATATTTATTTATTTATAGATCTCATTTATAAGGCAAAAGGAATGAAGTGAGGCTAGAGCTGTCATTGGTAAAGAAGAAGCAGGCATTTGTATTAGGACAAAAGATGTTGGATCAGTTTTATTATTTAGGTAATATTCAGGTTTTGTCTGTGTTCAGACATAATTAAGTGGTACTTTTATTTTTAATTTATTCATCATGGTGATTGATAGAGTAGCCTTGTGTGAAGGTGTTATTCTGTGAAATTCTTTATCTTCAACAGGAGAACCTGTGATGGCCAGGCCAGGCCCCAGGTATCCGGGGTTGCTTTTTTATTTTATTTTATTTTTATTTTTATTTTTTTTAAATGTGTTTTATTGATTATAATATTACATTTGTGCCAATTTCCCTTCCCTCTGCTCCCCTCCACCCGGTGGCCCCCCTCCCTCCAGTTGTCCCCCCCTTTTAGATCATGTCCATTAGTTGTGCATACAGTTCTTCTCAACCTCTCTCTGTCTATTCCATTCCCTCCTACCATGATCCTTAATGCCTATATCATCTCCCTCCCTCTCCCCATTCCCCCTCCCTGTTGACCTCCCCCCAATATGTTCCCCGTACCTATAGTTCTTTTTCCACTCTCGTTGCCTGTTTAGTTTGCCTTTGTTTCAATTCCCTAGCTTCTGTTGTTTCTTGTGATGCAGTTTTCATTTTAGATTTCATTGTCTTGAGCCTCCTTTTTCTAAACCAGTCCCTTTAACATCTCATATAACAGTGGTTTGGATCTAATGAACTCTTTCAGTTTTATTTTGTCCTGGAAACACTTTCTCTGTCCTTCTATTCTGAATGACAATTTCGCTGGATAGAGTATTTGTGGTTGTAGGTTTTGGATTTTCATTACTTTGAATATTTCTTGCCAGTCCCTTCTTGCCTGCAGGGTCTCCCTTGAGAAGTCAGCTGATAGTCTAATTGGGACCCCTTTGTACATAATTCTTTTCTTCTCTCTTGCTGCTTTTAAGATTCTCTCTTTATCTTTAATTTTTGACATTTTGATTATAATGTGTCTTGGAGTGGTTCTCCCTGGGTCCAGTTTTTTTGGAACTCTCTGTGCTTCCTGGACCTGTAAGTCTATTTCCTTCCCCAAGTCTGGGAAGTTCTCCTTTATTATATTTTCACTCAATTTTTCAAGTTCTAGTTCATCTTCCTCGCTCTCTGGCAAACCAATGATTCTTATGTTGGGCCTTTTATAGCTGTCCCAGAGGTTTCTGATCCTCTCATCGTTGCTTCCCATTTCCTCTCTCTGCATTGGTTGACTGCTTGTTCCTTCTCCATATTCCAGTTTGTTGAAATGAACTCTGGATTTTTTTTCCTCACCATCTGTCTCGTATGTGGTTTTATTCCTTTCGTTATGAGTGTTTTTCGCTTCTTTCTCATCTTTTTCCAGATCTTTTGTGAATTCTGTAAGCCACCTGATAACAATGGCCCAGAACTGAGCATCTGACAGGTTTCTTATCTGTTCATCTGTCAGGTTCTCCATCTGTTGCCTGGTGAGCTGCGCCACCGGGATTTCTATAGTTGTCTGCCTCATTTTGACAGATGTGTTTTGTTTTCTTGGGCCGGCTGTAGGGGGCAGTGCCTGTGTACTCGTAATGACCCAGCGACCGGCGCCGTTCGGCAACCTTTCTTGCTGTGCCGTGGTGCTTTGTCGTCACAATCCAGCGACCGGTGCCTGTCCGCGACCTATTTCGCAGCCCTGTGGCGCTTTCTTTGGGGGCGGGGGTCCAACATGGATTCACACAGTTATTCCGCTAGGAGACCGGGATCCGTCCTCCCGCCCCCCTGGGCCTCACTGTTCAAGGCGATGTGGTGGCTGCTTTCCCCAGCGTTGGGGTCGCGAGCTGCCGGGGGTTCGACTGCAGCCGGGATTGTTCTCCCCGCCGCTGTCCCAGGTGCGACCGCAAACATCACCGCCCCCTTTCGCTTTTACCTGCCCAAAGGGCGCCGCTGGTTTATAACTTCATATGTTGGGCTTCCGTGTAGTTTTATTTTCTGGAATTTCTAGTTATCCTTTGTTTTGAAGTAGTTGTATTCCTCTCTAGTTGTAGAGGGAGACCTAGCGCGTCCATCTAAGCCTCCATCTTGGCCGGAAGTCCCAAGCTCTCTGCTGTTTTTGGAATTTTTCTCTCCATGCATCCTAGTTCACAGTGAAAGAAACCAACGTGGCAAATTAATGACCCAGTCCCAAGCACCCTTAGGTATCTGAAGGCTGGTCATTTCCCCCTTCATTCTCCTCTTTTTGCTCATGAGCATCTAAGAGCAACTTTAACACATACTTGGACCAATCAATAAATAAATTGTCTCATCTCTGTATAAGCTATGGAACTATCCTAAAACAAGGAACAAAGGTGTCTCAGGAGTCAGAGAGTAAAGTTCCAAAAGTCACTTTTACATTAGTGCATTGTATTATGAATTATCTTTTTTTGGCTGCATTTTAGGCGCCAAATGTCAGAACTCTTAACAATTGGGCAGCAGTGGCAGGAAGAAAGCTGTACAAGTCTCAATAATTGAATATGAGTTTGACTGAAGCAAAGAGTATTCCTACAGTGTTAAGCCTCTTTTGGTTAAAAGTTAACTTTATTTTGTTTAAGCACAGGTTGTTGGAACTCTTATTTTTGCTTTAGGCCTTTGATATATAGCACTGACTTTCATTAGAATCATTTGAGGAGCTTTCATAAAAGTGCCCATTACTGGGTCCCATCCTTGACAAATCCAATTAGCTTTCTGTTGGTGTGGAGCTAGGCACTTGTAGTGTTTAAAACTTCCCAGATTACTCTATTGTGTATCCAAGGTGGAGTACCACAGTTCTCTCCATAATAATACTTTTTAACATTGAATAATCTCCATATTAGAAAAACATTCCTTAGATCAAATCTCAAATTTTCTTTGTGGCTTAAATGTATATTTTACATTTTTTTATTAACTAATTTTGAGAGAGAGAGGTAAGGAGAGAGAGAAACACATCAATTTGTCGTTCCACCTATTTATGCATTCATTGGTTGCTTCTTGTACATCCCCTGACCAGAGATAACCCCCTAATTTTGATGTGTTAGGACAATGCTCTAAACCAACTGAGCTACCTGGACAGGACTTGTGGCCTAAATATTTAGTCCAGAGATTCATAATTTATTCTTTAAATCCCAGTTTGATTGTTTGGTCTTATTATTTCTATTAATAGCAATGGATGTAGTAAAACTCTCCTAAATATATGCCAGATAACCTCTCCCAAGTTATGACAATTCAAAATGTCTGCAGACATTTCCCAATGTCCTCTGAGGGACAAAATAATCCTTGTTGAGAACTACTGATGAAAGCCTACCGTCTTTAATTTTCCAGATAGATGTTAGGACTGATGTTGTAACATGTGGTGGTACTTATTTTGGTTTGCATTGTTATTCAGTAGATCATTTATAGAAGTGAGATGCTTTATTACTTTATTATATTCCATTTTGCTTCATACAAGATATGCGGTAGATCTATAAACAGAACTTCCATTAAACTTACTGAAAGAAAAATAGAGTAGCTAATTAAAAGGAATATTTAACTGGCAATGATAAAAACTGGAAGCATTTCCACAATGATCAATTGAAGCAGAGATTAGAAGAGTACTGGTAATAAATGATTTAATGACTCAGAGGAAGGGGATCATTATATAGTAATTCAAACACACTTGCTGAGCATTGACTCTGAGTTGGGTGCTGGTGACACAGTCACCCTTAAATGCTGGAGTATTAGAGCCATAGCCCTTTAAATTTAATAGCTCAGAGTCTTATGCTACAGATAGTCAATGACAAACAGAAAGTGCTATAGTAGGGACCCCCAATGGCTCCACATGATGGCTAGGTAGAGGGAGAATGGGTGACAATCATGGTGGGAAGGAGCCTGATGAATAGGTAGAGATAACTTCCCAGAATGAGATGCCTTAACTGAGTCTTAACAGATAAGTAAGCATCAGCCAGATGAAGAAGGCATGAGAGGAACATCCTAAGGAGAGAGAGTACCATTGAGAAGGAGTTGAAGTTCACAGAGTGCTTGAGTCCCCTTGGACACTGTGGGTGTCTTACTATGTCTGGGTCATAATGGAAGTCATGTTTTTTTCTTTGAAATTTTATTTTTATTGTTTATGATATTACAGTTGTTCTTATTTTTTCTCCCTTTCCCCTCCTCCACCTGGCCCCATTTGCTCCACTCCTTAAGCCAATCCTTATATTGTTGTCCATGTCCAAGGGTTGTACATAACTGTTCTTTGGTTAATCCATCAACAATATTTCATCTCATACATCCCCTCCTCATTTCCAGCAGCTGTCAGTCTGTGTTATGTATCTAAGTTTCTGTTATTATTTTGCTTTCTAGTTTATTGTGTTCATTAGATTTCATATATAAGTAAGATAATGTGGTACTTTTCTTTCGCTGACTGGCTTATTTAACTTAGTATGATTTTCTCCAGGCCCATCTGTGCTGTTGCAAAATGTAAGGGTTTCTTCTTTTTTACTGCTGCATAGTATTCCATTATGTAAATGTACCACCGTTTTTTTATCCACTTATTTACTGATGGGCACTTAGGCTGGTTCCAAATCTTGGCTATTGTAAATATTACTGCTATAAACATAGGGGTGCATACATTTTTGTATCGGTGTTTTGAGATGCTTGGGGTATGTTCTCATAAATGGAGTTGTTATAGAGTGGGGATCTTCAAAAATCCCCAGAGCCTGCAGGTTGGGGGATGGGGAAAAGGCAACAGCTTTTAAGAGGCTTTTGCATAACTATGGCTAGTAGCTAGTGTCTTAGTTATGCAAATGGCTTTGATTCTTCCAAGGTCCCAAGAAGATGGGAGGGGTTTCGACCATGGAATGGTGCAGAAAGAGCATACAGAGCCTGTGCAAGGTTCTGTGAATGGTCAGAACTGGTTACCACACCCACTGTGTCACAGGATGCAGTCATGGATTTAAAAATTAGGTGGCAACCATCTTAGAGAAAAGAGAAGAGATCCACGTGGTTTGCAAGGAGGGCAGAGGAGAACTCCATGCGGCTTGGAAAGGAAAGAGAGAATTCCATGCTGCTTTGAAAGGGAGAATACCATGTAGCTTTTGAAAGGGGAAAGCACATGTTTTCCTGGACTGTTATACAGAGGCTGATGACATCGTACCCCAGATCCTAAAGGAGACAGCTGACAGATAAAGGATGGGGAACTTCTGGGCATGTTTTTGTCTTCTAGCCTTTTGGGAAACAAAGAAAGTGCTGGGTCCTGTGGGAGAACAGGGCTCCCCAGGTTGGAGTATTGTAAATAAAGGCCTGTTTTCCTCAACACTAGTTGTTGGATTTTACACCAAGGCACCACATGAAAGAACCCCCTTTCACTCTGTAACAGTTTTGGTGACCCCAGATGGAACTAACAGAACCTGTAGCCAGGTTTGCTCTGCAACAGAGTCACTGGGTCAAAAAGGAGTTCCATTTAAAAAATTTTAAGGATACTACATACATTTCCCACAATGTCTGCACCAAGAGTATTCTAGGGTTCCCTTTCCATATCCTTGCCAACAGTGATATCTCATTGAGGTTTTAATTTGCATTTTTCTGATGATTAGTGATGAAGAGCATTTTTTTCATATGTCTATGGCCTTCTGTATGTCCTTGTTGAAGTGTCTATTCAGGTTTTTTTCTCATTTCTTAAATGGGTTGTTTATCTTCCTGGCATTGTATTAGTATATATATACACACTAAATATATTAGTGTGTATATATATATATATATGTATATATATTATATACGTATTTCTGGAGGGGGGAACTAAACCTTTGTCACATATATCATTGATGAAAATATTCTCCCATTCAGTGGTTTCTCTATTTGTCTTGCTGGTGGTTTTTTTAGCTGCACAGAAGATTTTATTTGATGTGGTCCTATTTGTTTATTTTCTGCTTTGTTTCCAGTGCCTTAGGAGATATATTAGCAATAATATTTCTACAATTAATATCTGAAATTTTACTGCCTATGTTTTATAAGTTTTTTATGGTTTCATGACTGACTATTAAAATACCAGTGGCATACTCACAGAACTAGGACAAATATTCAAAAATTTATATGAAACCAAAAAAAGATCCCAAAAGGCTTCAGCAATCTTGCAAAAGAAGAACAAAGTGGGAGGAATCAAACTCCTTATATCAAACTATACAATAAGGCCACTGTAATAAAAACAGCTTGGTACTGGTATATTAACAGACATATAGATCAATGGAACAGGACAGAGAGACCAGGAATAAACCTACACCGATATGACAAATAGATATTTGAAAAAGGTGGCAAAGAGCACACAATGGGACAAAGACAGTCTCTTCAATAAATGGTGCTGAGAAAACTGGACTGGTACATGCAAAAAGAAAAAAGAAAAAAAAAGAAAGAAAGAAACTAGACCACCAACTTATACCATACACAAGAATAAAACCCAACTGGATAAAATTTAAATGTAAGTGGGAGTTATGTTGTGAAATGAAACTGTATGAATAAGCAGTATCCAAATCGTGAACAGCCTCCTGGCAATAGCTTGGACTTATCCCAGTGACATATGGGAGCAATAAAAAGTTCATAATTATGCAAATGAAATACTCAGATTTGCATTTTAGTAGTGCTAAGGAGATGACCCATAGATGGGTCAGGCTCAGAAGCAGGCCAAACAGGTTAGATAAGTGATAAAAGAGAAGGAATCATCCAGGCAAGGAGGAAGGCTGGTAGTTTTTGGACTGAAATGTCATTGAGAGACCAGGATGTGGGAGAGGAAGAGAACACAAGTTCCCAAGATTGGACTCCCAATACTGAAGACATGTTAAGAGGGCTGATAGAAAGAAATTAAGAGAGGGACTGAGTGACTGAATGTCCCGAGGTAATAAAGGAACAGAGATTTGGAAATAGGGGGTTGCGTATGAAAGGATAATAGTTGGTAAAGAGAGAACTGGAGAGTTTGTGATATTTTAACAAGATCTAGTCAAGCTTTGGAATAGATGGCTGAAGATTAATGGAAGTGAAGTTCAGTGAGATTTAGGAGGTCAATGAAATTAGAATATGGGAAAAGTTATTCATGTGGACTGATTACCCAGTATAATGGTAGGAATTGGTCAAAAAAAGAAGATGTTGCCACAGGAAGAAAGGTCTTTACTGGCTGTGAGAAACGCTCACAATAAAACACCGGAACACAGTACTTGAGCAGTAATTGAGGTGGTTGTTTATTCCAAGATCTGCAGCTCTGGGCACAGCCTAAAAGCCAAATCAAGGCGCGTGCCGAAAAGATGGAGCTGGCTGCTTTTATCCTAACACAAGTAAAGCCCACACTCCCTGTTCCCCTCTCCCTCTCCTGTTCCTTCTTCATTTTTCCATACTGGATACTCCGGAGTAACAATCTAATGCAATTAATTAAATTAACTGAGGGTGATAATTAACTGAGGGGGATCTGGTTATATGTCTGTCTCCAGCTCTTCTTTGAAATTTCTCCATCTTGTTTGTTGGGCTGTCTAGCTACATTTTGCCATTTCCCAGAGTTTGGTGATGACTATCTCCCCCACTTTGATCTCAGATATCCTTTGTCCTCAGAAGCATTTGTGCTGAGTGGCAGAATGCCCCTTTTCTAATTTGTAAATATGCTGTTAACTCCAGCTGAGAGACTCTCTAATTACATTTGCCTTTTGCTGCTAATTATTTTCAACTGGTTTGGAAGTCATGTTTCCTTGTTTCTTACAACCCCCCACTGTCTTCTTTTGTGAAATTGACTACTGAAACCATTTTATTGATTCCTTCAAGCTTAAGAAGGATTTCTTGACTTTCTTTCTTACAGCAAGGATTCCCTTTGGCTTCTAGGAGGAGATTATGAAAAGTTGCCAGCATTTGTTTAGTTAATGCAGTCTCAGTCAGTCTTTGAACTAAACCTCTGATGCGGGGAATAATAAAACAGCCTAAAACTGTTAGGATTCCTGCTACCACTATGAGGGATACAAGAGCTGATGAGGTATTCCTTTTATTTTTTTATTTTTATTGTTTTTCTATTACAATTGTCCCACTTTTCCCCTCATTGCTACCCCCCACTCAGCCTGCCTCTTCTCCCAGTCAATCCCGACCCCGTGGTCCATGTTCATGGGTTATTTAATTAGTTTCTTTACTAAACCCTTCCCGTACTTAACCCCATCCCTCCCTCCCCGCTCCCCCCTGATAATTGTTACTCTGTTCCTTGTTCAATTTTGTTCATTTGTTTGTGTCATTCAATAGTTTCCGGTATTAGGTGTTTGAGGTCATTCCTTTTTAATTGCCAAACCAATTTTCTAACTATCCTGTTATAGGGTTGTCAATGCCTGCGTTTTCCGCTAGTTTATTTGCTAGGATAGTCAGTGCCTGCAGAGCCTTAGTGATAGTTCCCTGTATTATAAGGGAAAAAGGTGCAACATTGCCCCCCAAGCATTACATATACACCTCCTTTATCTGCCTACATTATATCCAGTGCCAACCTATTCTCCCAGACCACTCAGCTGGTGGCATCTAATTGTTGAGCTATTCTTCCTATAACATTTTTAGTATAATTGATAAAACTCTGCTGGTTATAATAAATATAATTTATCTAATTAATATTTTTATTAATGGTCGACCACCAGAAGAGCGTTGAATCAAATCCTGCTATTTTTTTAAATGTATTTTATTGATTATAATGTTACATTTGTCCCAATTTCCCTTCCCTCTGCTCCCCTCCACCCAGTGGCCCCCCTCCCTCCAGTTCAAATCCTGCTATTTAATTTTAGATTTTAATTTATCTGGAGCTTCTTTAGGGAACCTAATGACATCAATGTAGATATGAGCACTGAATGATCGACTGGACGTTATTGACCTCTATTTCTTGTCACTATTTATAGTTAAAATCCCTCCCATTTCCTTGGGTCCTTGGAAGAACTAAAGCCTGTATAACTAAGACACTAGCTACCCCAATAGCTGTCTTCTTCCCCTATCCCCCAACTACAGGTTCTGGGGAACTCCTGGGGACCTTCCTCTGTAACAATTTCCTTTCTCAGACTTGAGACCCTTTATAATCTTATAAAGGACAATCGACGAAGGTCTTATGTTCCCCCTAGATGCTTCAAGCTGGATATGGCCGTCATTTTATTTACCCTTGGGTCTAGAAATCCCTAATAGAGTGAAAATGAGGAGGGGAGGGTGGCCTTCCCACATGGGGAAGGATTTTGCAAAGTCCAGGACAGGTCATTTGGCTGTCCCCGGGCAGCAGCATGCTTGATTTCCAAGGGCTGACACTGCTGAACAAACTGGCATCCTTGTCATATTCTGGGGGCAACAGATTGGGCAACAGAGTTAAAAGGCATAATTAAAATTATAACCATTAGATGACAACAGGCAGGGATTAATGTTTAATATCCTCCTTTAGGAAAAAAAATTGGCTCTTTTGGCAGAAGGTGTGCAAGGCATGTCACAACTGTTCAAAGCCCTTTGCCCACTAAACTTAGTTTGGGCCCAGGGGAATATTTTAGGAGTTCCCCCTCGCAGACTTCTGGGTCCTTCCTGTCCAAGCTATGGGACAGAAAGAGAGGAATAAGTTTAAAGTGAAACCCATAGATTCACCCAAACTTTACCAATCCAACCACTTAGTTTTGCCAAACTTTGGAGTCTCAGGAGTCGATTATGCAGATGGGCTTCTTAAAGAAGGCCTATACATACAGACAATTATTCAGGTAATGGGATTATGGGCTTATGTCCTATGCAAACAGGAGGAAGAATATATATGTTATTTCACATAACATAACCCACAAACTAGCCTCTGAACTAGCAAGACTATGGAGACATTAAGTTACAGGGTCTTTGCTTTGCTAGAACAGTGGCAATCCAACAGGTCCTTTTTGCCTGTAGATTGAACATTTTGATGATGTTACAAACCTAGTTTTAACTTTTAAGTGAAAACAAACCTTTAAAGACAGTTAGCTGTACTAATTTATAGTCCACCACTGAGCATTGTAATTTTTTTTAATCATAATTTTTCTTCTTAAGATTACCCTCCATGTTATTAAAGGGACTTAATGTCCAGTTATAATTTATCCCATTATTTGCATAAACACAATAAGAACAGCAATTGATTATATATTATCTTGAAGTCTCCTTTGCTAAAACTCACACAAGGAACATTCAGGTTGACTTTCAGTCTGCCCTACTGGACACAGAAGCTGTGTCTTTCTTTGCCTGTAAAACCCATGCTTTTCATAAGTCCTTCAGGTTTTCCATCGTACCTTAAGCTTTCTCATAGCCATCTTTCAGGAAAGCAACCTTCATTCCTTCCCTAGAAAGATTGTCACAAACCACAAAACCAACCAGGGTATTAGGCTTTCTCCACTTTGGCTTTCGTCAGCTTTGAAAGTCAATTCCCATTCCTCAGGGCTTTCTGGTAACAACCAGAACCTAGGCATGTCTTCCTCAGGCATGACATCCCAGTCAAAGCCTCAGTTGATGAAACCACCATTAGCAACTTGTCTTATTAGTTTTATGAAAAGAAATCTTGTGTCATTACTTACTTCTTTAGAATGCCAAATACCAGAGGGATCAGGTAGGGAGAAAAATATAAGACCATGAAGGAAAATCTTTGTCCTTCAAAATTGCATTTCCATGCATTATAACTTCAATTACTAAAACCATACAATTTTTTTTTACTTTTATAAACTTTTAACAGAACTTCTAGATACTTCTCACAAACCTTCATTTCTGTGCTTTACACTTTCCCTTGTTTACTTTCTTTCATGTGAGGTTTTAACTTTCCCTGGGAAATTTAAATTTTTCTTTTTAGAGCATAAACAGGGCAATAATTCAAAACAGACAGCTAGGCCCTCTCTCTGCAGTATGTCCACTGGCCTCCTGAAGAGATGTGCCCTGGCAGAGACATGCTTACCTGCCCAGGTTGGAAAGCTCATCAGCTCTGAATGACCCTTCCTGGGTCCTGCGTTTCGAAAGGAATTCTCAACCAGTTTACAGATGATCTTTCCTATGTCTTATTGATAAAAAACAGATATAGAGAATTCCATAACAGAACAGGCCAAAATACATTTTTATGAAATCAGAACTCAAGAAGCCGAGGCTTTCTTTTCCCAGGTTTAAAGCTTCCATAACTGTTTTTTTTATTATTATTACTTTCCACAGATCTTCTGCAACATTTAAAAACATTCTAAATACCTTTTACTTCTTTAGATTTAACCATAACATGCTTTTAATCCTTGTTCTTTTCCACATTGTCAAGGACTATACTCAAACTCAGTATCTGGCAGCTAAAAGTTCTGCAGCTTTTTGAAGTTTTTCCTTCTCCTCCTCTTTTCTAATGTACATTTCTGAGATTTTCTGAGGAGTTTTTTTATTGTTCTATCTGGCTTATTCATTTACCTTCTGCAATTTCTTTAACAAATATCTGGCCAGCCTTTGTTACAAAGGTGACTTTTAAGAGTTCCTGCCCCACAGCGTTCTCTGAAACTAGACTAGAATACTTTGTCATCTGGTCACTGAGCTTCTCCGTAGGAATGCTGACGGTGTTTTATCTCTTTCTTTCTGTATTTTGAATGTCTTGGAGACATTCTGTGCTCAGGGAAATGGACTACTTGATTCTCCTAATGAGGAGACTCCTAAAATCTCTCATTTGGACCCTATCCTCCAGCCTGTTATTATCCCATCTAGGATTTATATTGGGAACCTTTTGTTTGTCAGGGGCAATCCCCTGACCAGGAGGTTGCTTGCTTATTCATATTCTCATAGCACATCATCTGATTATTCCTCTTTCTTCCTCACTGAAGTGGATGTCTAGAGTGGACATTATTCCATCCATGTTGTAACAACACTCTTTCTTAAGATATAGTCATGACCCCCTCCTGAAGCAGTGAGGGGGTTGAGGGCCCTGCAGTTACAGCCCTAGAGGTGGTGTCAACTGGCAGCCAAGTGTTTACCACCACTGCTTGTACCAGTTTGAAGAAAAGAGGCCTGAGTTTTAACAGTGCCACTTTTTTTTTCTTCTCATCTCTCTGTGTTGCAGAGGCAGACATCCTGCTGTTTCTGTAACCTGTAGCAAGTTAATTATCCAACTGTTCTCAGACCTAGTAGCTTTTTAGGGGATTAGATGACTGCTAGGCTAGCAAATTTATCATTACCCCTCCTTGCAATTCTAGCAGGGAGTATTCAGATGAAATTGAATTGCTAAAAGTTTCCTGGGGTGGAAAGAAATGCTGCAAGCAATTTCTCTGGGGAAATTCTCAAGGCCCTGTTTGTATTGCTCTAATTCCTTTCTCAGAGTAAATTTCTGCCTGTGTCCTTCCTGATCCATCTTTACTGTCTGTCCGCGGTGCCTCTACCTGTTTGACTACCAGCTGACCAGGGCTACAAGGTGGCGGGAGACAGGACAGAGGATCCCAGACTTTATGTTCTTTTTTCTTCTTTTCTTTATTTTTTATTTTTTATTTTTACAGAAAAGAGATGTGCAGATCTGCTGGTAGGTGGTGACCAGTAGAGAGCATATTCCCTCTCTTCCTTAAAAGCTGATGCCTGATTACTGACATATAAGATCAGGGCTTGACCAACCCAAGTTTCCTCAGACCCAAATTGGGGCCAGAAAACAGATTGCCACTTAATAGGTTCTTTTGGCCAAAGGGGACAACAATATTTTACCATTTTCTATTTCTCCTTATTCTGGGTCTGAGGATCTTCTCCCTACTAACCCCGCCATGAGCTCAACCTTCCATACTGGAAAATTTGTTGCCCATGGCCCGTGAACTCAACCCCCCCATCTGGGTAGTTTTTTGTCCACACCCTGTATATTCTCTCCAATGGACTATTGGGCAGAATGTCCATGGGGCCTTTCTTGGCTCCACTCCGTTTCTCTAGGCCTAGAATTTTTATTTCCCATCCATAGTCAATTTCTGTGACTAAATCCAGTTGTGTTCTCAACCTCCCTTACCAGAGATTTATTGAGCACAGAATCTGTGAGCTCAATCCCCCTATACCAGAGAAGTCCTGCCCATGCCCTGTATACTCAACCCCCCATTCTGGAAGTTTCTTGTATACAGTCCTGTGTGCTCAACCCTCTTACCAGAGACATTGCACACAGCCCAAACGCTTCATCCATCTCCGGCCATTTCCCTCGCGGGAGAACAAAACCACGGATTGGGACTCCACACTCGCTCCATATCTTGAGATATGTCCCAGCCACACACACTCACTCGACCTTCCAAGGATGCCCACCACAAAGGCAGTACCTAAGTCCAATTTTCATACCTTGGCCCATGCACAAAGTTGCCTGGTTGTCGCGGTGTTTGCTTTTTTTTTTCTTTTTTTTACTTTCAGTTCCCCCTGTGTCTATCCACTGCTGTAACAAAAAGAAGTCTTGAGTCGTTTTTGGACACTGTGAGGCACATGGCCTCTGGGGCAAGCGAGACATCCCCAAACAGGTAGGACACATTTCACCACTTCAGAGAGCCCCTTCCTGCACAGGTGGAGGATCCCCGATGAGCCCCCAAATTGTGAGAAACACTCACAATAAAACACCGGGATACAGGACTTGAGCAGTAACTGAGGCAGTTGTTTATTCACAGATCTGCAGCTCTGGGCACAGTCTAAAAGCCAAATCAAGGCACACGCTGTAAAGATGGAGCTGGCTGCTTTTGTTTTAATGCAAGTAAAGCCCACTCCCTGTTCCCCTCTTCCTCTCCTACTCCTTCATTTTTCCATGTGTAAGAAACAAGGACATAGTGACTCCCAAACCAGTAGGAAATCATTAGTAACAAAGGGCAAATGTAATTAGAGGGTCTCTGAGCCAGAGTTAACAGTATTAGCATATTTACAAATTACAAAAGGGGCATTCTGAAGGGGGAGAGATAGTCATCACCAGATACAGGGAAAATGAGAAAAGGTAGTTGACAGTATTAGCATATTTACAAATCACAAAAGGGGCATTCAGATAATTACATTAGATTATAACTCCAGAGTATCCAGCATGGAGAAACGGGGAAGGAGAAGGAGAGGGAGGGCAGCAAGTGGGGGGGGCTTTAGATGCATTAGGGATAAAAACAGCCAGCTCCCTCTTTTGGCATGCATCTTTGATCTGGCTGCACCCAGACCTGCAGATCTGTGAATAAACTGCCTTGGTTACTGCTGAAATCCTGTGTCCCAGTGCTTTCTTGTGAGCATTTCTCATAATTTGGAGGCTCTTTCAGGATACCCTCCACCTGTGTGTGGGAAGGGGCTCTGAGCCAAGGCGGGGATACGCGTCCTACCCGCTTTTGGGTGACTCACTTGACCCAGGGCCCACCCGCCTCACAGTGTCTGGAAACGATTCAAGACTTCTTGTTGGGACAGAAGTGGATCGACTCAGGGGGGGAAACAAAAGCAAGCATGATGGAAACTGAGCAACCTTGTTCCTGGGCCATGGTATGAAAATTGGACATAATTACTACCTTGGTGGTTGGGCGCCCTTGGGAAGATGATTGTGTGTGTGTGGCTGAGACATGCCTCAAATTGTTACAGAATGGGGGGGGGGGTCTCCAAAAATCCCCAGAGCCTGCAGGTTGGGGGATGGGGAAAGGAAACAGCTTTTAAGATGCCTTCACAGGCCTGTGGCTAGTGGTTAGTGTCTTTGTTATGCAAATGAGTTTGGTTCTTCCAAGACCCCAAGAAGATGGGAGGGGTTTTGGACCATGGAATGGTACAGAAAGAGCACACAGAGCCTGTGCAATGTTCTGTGAATGGTCAGAACTGGTTACCATGCCCACTGCGTCACAGGACGCAGTCAGGGATTTAAAAATAAATGGCAGACATTTTTGGGGAGAACACAATGCAGCTTTGAAAAGAAAGGGAGACCTCCACGTGGTTTACAAGAAGGCTGGAAACTCTGCGAGGTTCTGCATTAAGAGCTGGAGGGCACCACAACACAGGCAAAACCTCCCCAATCAAGATCAAATGATCGGGAGCTGCTGGTAAAGCTAAACTGTGTTTGGAAAGTAGGTAAACTGTATCTCTAACTTTTCTAAAACTAGCCTGGTTTAGTAGAGGGAAGCAGAACTATGTGTTTGTGGGTGTTTTAAAGAAAATAAGACTTAATGGCAAAAATCCTCAAATAATCTTAATCTATATAACCATCAAATAAACAATTCTTTTTGTTTTCACCAAACTCTGGTATTGAGAGTTATGCTCTGGTGGCAGACAATCAGGCCCCTAATAACTGAACAACCGGTGGGTTCTGTTACAAAGACAGGAAGTGAGTGCGGAGTCACAATCTGTGGTTCTGTTCTTCTGAGAGGTAAACGGCCTGAGACGGATGAAACGTCTTGGGCTGTGTGCAATGTCTCTGGTAAGAGGGTTGAGCACACAGGACTGTATATATATAATTTCCAGTAAGGGAGGTTGAGTATACAGGGCATGGGCAGGAATTCTCCAGTATAGGGGGATTGAACTCATGGTATTTGTGTTTAATAAATCTCTAATAGAAGAGGTTGAGAACACAACCGGATTCAGCCAAAGGAATCAACTGAGGATGGGAAATAGAAATTCTAGGCCTAGGGAAATTAAAAGGGTTGGGGCCAAGGAAGATTCCATAGACATTCACCCAATAGTCCATTAGGGGGAATGTTAGAGCACTGGGGAGAGGATCCCTGAACCAAAAGTAAGGAAAAACAGACAATGGTAAAATATTGTCTCCGTTGGCCAAATGAACCCATTAAGGGGCAGTCTCTTTCCTGGCCCCAGTTTGGGTCTGATGAAACTTGGGTTTGTGAAGCCCTTATCTCATATGTGAGTGACCAGGCATCAGCTTCTAAGGAAAAGAAGGAATATGCTCTCTGCTGGTCACCACCTACCAGCAGATTCGTGGGTCTCTTCCCTATAAAAATAAAAAGAAGAAAAAAGAACATAAAGCCTGGGACCCTCTGTCCTGTCTCCTGCCACCTTGTAGCCCTGATTAGCTGGTGGCCAACCAGGCAGAGGCACTGTGAACAGAGAGTGCAGATGGATTAGTGCGGGGACACCTAACAAGTGCCCAACCAGCAGGGCATAGGCAGAAATTTACTCTAAAAAGGGAATTAGAGCAATATAAACACGACCTTGAGAACTTCCCCAAAGAAATTGCTTGCATCATTTCTTTCCATGTCAGGTAACTTCTAGCAATTCAGTTTCCATGTGAATACTCCCTGCTAGTGCTGCAAGGAGGGGCAATGTTAGGTTTGCTAGCCAAGCAGCCATCTAATTCCCTAAAACACTACTAGGTCCTGAGAACAATAAGATAAATAACTTGCTACAGGTTACAGAAACAGCAGGATGTCTGCCTCTCCAACAAGAGGGGAAGAAAAAAAAAGTGACACTGTTAAAACTAAAGCTGCTTTTCTTCAAACTGTGGTACAAGCAGCAGTGGTAGCAGCTTGGCTGCCAATCAATACCACCTCTAGGGCTGTAACTGGAGGGCCTTCAACCTCCTCACTGCTTCAGCAGGGGGGGACATGCCTATATCTCTAAAAAGTGTGTTGTTATGCATGAATCGAACTAATGTTCATTCTAGACATCCTCTTCAGTGGGGAAGAAAGAAGAATAATCAGATGGACTGCTATAAGAATATGGAAAAATAAGCATCTTCCAGGTCAGAGAATTGTCCCAGCCAAACAAGTTTCCCAATATAGATCCTAAATGGGAAAATAACAGGCTGGAGGATAGAGCCCAGATGAGAGACCTTAGGAGTCTTGTCTTCAGGGGAATCATGGAATCCGTTCCCCTGAGCATAGAAAGTCTCTAAGGCATTCAAAATACAGCAAGAAAGATATAAAACTCCATCAGCATTCCTACAGAAGCTCAGGGACCAGATGAGAAAGTATTCTCTTCTTAATCCAGAGAATACTGTAGGACAGGGACTCTTAAAAGTCATCTTTGTAACAGAAGCTGGCCAAATATTTGTAAAAAATTGCAAAAGGTAAATAAATGGGCCAGATAGAACAATTGAAAAACTCAGAAAAGCACAGAAGTGTACATTAGGAAAGAGGAGAAGCAAAATCTTTGAAAAGTTTCAGGACATCTCTGCAAATCTAGGAATTTATAGCTGCCAAATACTGACTTTGAGTATAGTCCTTCACAGTGTGGAAGAGAACAAGGATTGAAAGCATGTTATGGTTAATCTAAAGAAGTAAAAGGTATTTAGAAAGTTTGTGAATGTTGCAAAAGTTCTGTGGAAAGTAATAGTACTAAAAAGGAAACAGTTATGGAAGTTTTAAACCTGGGAAAAGAGAATCTCAGCTTCTTGAGTTCTGATTTCATAAAAGTGTATTTTGGTCTATACTGTTATGGAATTCTCTGTTTTTGACCAATAATATCTAGGAAAGGTAATCTGTAAACTAGTCGAGGAGAATTCCTTTTGAAATCCAGGACCCAGAAAAGGTCATTCAAGGCTGATAAGCATTTCAACCTGAGCAAGTGAACATGTCTCTGCCAAGGACACATTTTTCTAGGCCAGTGGACATACTTGAGAGAAAGGGCCTAGCTGTCTGTGTTTTGAATTATTGCTATATCAATGCTCTGAAAGGAAAAACTGAGGTTTCCCAGGGAAAGTTAAAACTTCACATGAAAGAAAGTAAATAAGAAAAAGTGTAAGGCATGGAAATGAAGAAGGTTTGTGAGAATTTTTTTAAAGTTTTGTTAAAAGTTTGTAAAAGTTTTGAAAAGAAATTGTATGGTTTTAATACATGAAGGTATAATGCATGGAAATGCAATTTTAAGGACAAGAATTTTTCTTCACGCCTTTATATTTTTATCCCTACCAAATTGTGCAGTATTTGGCATTTTAAGAAAGTAAGCAACGACATAAGGTTTCTTTGCATAAACCCAATAAGACCATTTGCTAATGGTGTTTTTGTCAATCTAGGCCTTGACTGGGATGTCATGCATGCCCAAAGGAGGCATGCCTAGACTCCGGCTGTTACCAGAAAGCCCTGGGGAATGGAAATTGACTTTCAAGGCTAATGAAATCCCAGAAGGAAAAAGCCTGACACCTTGGTTGGTTGTGCGGTTAGTGACAGTTTTTCTAGGGAAGAAACGAAGGTTGCTTTCCTGAAAGATGGCTAGGAGAAACCTTAAGGCACAATGGAAAACCTGAAGGACTTATAAAAAGCATGGGTTTTACAAGCAAGGCCAGACGACAGTGTGTGCCTCAGTTTCTGTGTCCAAAAGGGCAGAATGAAAGTCAACCTGAACGTTCCTAGTGTAAGTTCCAACAAAGCAGACTTGAAGATAATATATATAATCAATTGCTGCTCTTGTTGAGTTTATGCAAATAAATTGGCTAAATTAATACTGGAATTAATGCAGTCCCTTTAATAACAAGGAGGATAATCTTAAGAAGAAAAATTATGATTTAAGGAAAATCACAATGCTCAGTAGAGACTATAAATTAGTACAGCTAACTGTCTTTAGAAGTTTGTTTCCATTTAAAGGTTAAAACTAGGTTTGTAACATCATCAAAAATGTTCAATATATAGGCAAGAAGGACCTGTCAAATTGCCACTGTTAAATAACATTCCAACAAAAGCCCTGTAACTGAATGTCTCCATAGTCTTACAGGTTCAGAGACTGGTTGTTGGGTTATGTTGTGTGAATTAACATGTTTATTCTTCCTCCTGTTTGCATAGGACATAAGCCTATAATCTCAGTACCTGAATAATTTTCTGTATGTTTAGGCCTCACTTAAGAAACCCATCTGCATCGCTGTCTCCTGAGACTCAAAGGTTTGGCAGAACTAAGTGGTTGGGTTGGTAAAATGTGGGGCATTCCATGGGCTTCACTTTCAAACTTGTTTCTCTCTTTCTGTCCCTTAGCTTGAATAGAAAGGGCCCAGAAGTCAGAGAAATGGGAAATCTTAAAATATTCCTCTGAGCCCAAACTAAGTTCAGTGGGCTTTGGACAGGTGTGATATGTCTTGCACACCTTCTGCCAACGAAGCCAAATTTTTTCCTAATGGAGGATCATATGAGGCTAGTGGAAATAGGCTGGCTGATAATGCAGCGAAGCAGGCTGCATTAGAAGGAGAAAGCAAAATCCTCTTCTAGTTGCATGTCTCCCTTCAGTGTCAATAGCTCCCACCTTTTCCTTGGAGAAAAAAAGATTAACTCAGAGAGGAGCATCAAAGGATGATATCAGGAAGTGGAAACTCCTAGATGGGAGAGAGATGATGAATAAGCAGGTCCTCAGGGAAATTATGATAACACTGCATTAAGACAGTCATTGGGGACCTCAGGCCCTCTTTGATACAGTCCTCAGACAATATGGGGGATTTGGAATTTACACTATAGCTAAGCAGATCTGCCATGGATGCCAGGAGGTAAACAAACAGGTAGTACAAAAGGTGCAGACTGGGGGAAGGCCACCAGGACTCAGGCCCTTCCAGAGCATTCTGGTTGATTTTACTGAAATGCCAAAGGTAGGTCATCAAAAATTTCTCTTAGTTATAGTGGAGCATTTCTCTGGGTGGGTGGGAGACTTTCCACTTCCATCAGCCACAGCAAGCAAGGTGGTTAGAATAATCCTTGAATGAATTATGCCCAGATTTCGCTTAGTTGAAAATATTGACTCAGATAATGAGAGTCATTTTACCTCCCAAGTGTTAAAGGGTGTTATGAATTATCTAGACTTCAAATGGGAATATCATACCTTCTGGTACCTTCCTTCCTCAGGCCGAGTAGAACGCATGAACCAGACCCTAAAGAAACAACTAACTAAATTGATTTTGGAGACCAAGTTACCATGGATCAAGTGTCCTCCATTGGCTCTCCTCAGGATCAGAACAGCTCCTAGGAAGGATATTGGGGTATAACCCTGTGAGTTCCTATATGGACTCCATTGCCTAGGAAAGAGGACTGAGCTACCCACCCTAGAGACCAAGGATCAGTTCTTAAAGAATTATAGATTGGCTCTTTCATCTACCCTTGCCTCTCTCAAGGTGAAATATCTCCTTTTCCAGACCCCACCACTCAAGTTCCTGGTTAACCACTTCCAACCTGGTGATGAGGTTCTGATCAAGTCCTGGAGAGAAGAGAAACTTCAGCCCACATGGGAAGGACCATGCCAGGTGCTCCTGACCACTGAGACTGCCATGAGAACTGCTGAAAAGAGATGGACTCATTACACTAGGGTAAAGGGACCCCCAGAAGAAAAGGCAGAGGCTAAGTGGGAAGTAACCTCAGAGCAAGGGAGGGACTCTCTGAAGTTAACTCTCAAGAAAAAGTCATGTCCCCTAGGTGGGGGTGTGGGCTCTTTATAATGCTATGCTGGATAATAGTCTCCTTTCAGGGCACTCTGGGCTGAGTCATGCCAATAACCCTAATTATTAATGTAACTGAAAGTACAAATCCCCAAACCCTGAAGTTTGATGCATGCCAAGTTTTGACTTCTGGAGACCTTACTTATCAACGCTGATTGTTGTCTCAGGAAAAATATCTCTGTCCTAATGTAGAAAATAATGAAATTCTTACATATTTAGGGAACGGCCCTTGTCCTGCCTGGGATGATCTCTAGTGGACAACAAAACCCGGTGGGCAAATGGCCACTCCCCCTTGAGCAAGTAAAACTGCTCCTGCCTAAAATAACTTTAGGCAAAGGAGCTCCTCCCCCAAACTGCCAGCCTCTCCAGTGCAACCCTCTTCTTCTAACACCTAACCAGCCACAGGTCTTAAGTCAGGAACCCCATGTGGCTATCAGAGTCTATGGCCTAGGAAGTGATGTATCTGGCATAGATCCAGTAGGGTGGCTAGGTCTTCACTAAGTGACAACTCCTCCTTCCCTAGAAAACCTAACTTCCCCCACCTGAACCTCAGAAAAGATCCCAGAATGATCCAGCCAACGTAAAAGTCTTTGAGGTATTAGATCTCAGACAAACCTTAGAAAGATAGACTGGGTACAGGGATGCAAATGCTTGGGTAGAGTGGGTCAAATTTATTGTTAAATCCCTTAATAAAAGCAGCTGTTATGCTTGTGCGACAGGGAGACCCCAGGGCACAGATCATACCATTTCCACTAGGCTAGGACTCTGACCCCTTGGGAATGGCCTGTATGCTTGCTCTCTACCAGGATGAGAATGCATGGGGAAATGAGACTTGCAAAAGCTTGTCTCTTTCCCTCTATAAGGAGTAATGGGACTCAATCCCTCCCTCCATACTCAGTGGGGCCCATGAATTACTCTTCTTGCCTCTCTAGGTGGGAAGCGAATTTGGGTACCCCTGTGGGAGAACTCCTAACATGTACTCATACCAGAAATGTGAACCACCTTCACAGTGGGGCAGGCAACTATATTCCCCTCCTAATCCCCAGAGCAGATGTCTGGTGGTATTGTGGGCAGAGGAGTCTCTGGAAAATCCTACCTGACAGGTGGAGTGGAACCTTTGTCCTGGTTCAGTTGGCTATCCCATTTACCTTAGCATTTCCAAAGCCGGTCCAGACTGCCCCTGCTAAGAAAAAAGAGGCCAATGGTGCCTGGTGGATCATTGAATCCTTATATCTATATTAACGCTATTGGGGTCCCTAGAGGAGTTCCACATGAGTTTAAAGCTAGAAATCAGATAGCAGCAGGTTTTGAGTCAGTGCTCTTCTGGTGGTTGACCATTAATAAAAATGTTGATGGGATAAATTATATTTATTATAACCAGCAGAGGTTTATCAGTTATACTAGGAATGTTATAGAAGGAATAGCTCAACACTTGGATGCCACCAGTCGAGTGGCTTGGGAGAAGAGGATGGCACTGGATATGATGTTGACAGAAAAGGGAGGTGTATGTGTAATGCTTGGGGGGCAGTGTTGCACCTTTATCCTTAGTAATACAGCCCCTGATGGAACTATCACTAAGGCTCTGCAGGGACTAACTACCTTAGCAAATGAATTAGCAGAAAACTCAGGCATTGACAATCCTATAACACAGCGGTTCTCAACCTGTGAGTTACAACCTCTTTGGGGGTCAAATGACCCTTTCACAGGGGTCGCCTAAGACCATTGGAAAACACATATATAATTACATATTGTTTTTGTGATTAATCACTATGCTTTAATTATGTTTAATTTATAACAATGAAAATATATCCTGCATATCAGCTATTTACATTACGATTCATAACAGTAGCAAAATTACAGTTATGAAGTAGCAATGAAAATAATTTTATGGTTGGGGGTCACCACAACATGAGGAACTGTATTAAAGGGTCACAGCATTAGGAAGGTTGAGAACCACTGCTATAACAGGATGGCTAGAAAATTGGTTTGGCAACTGAAAAGGAATGATCTCATCAGCTCTTGTATCCCTCATAGTGTAATGGGTTATTTTTTTACTCTTTGCCATCTTTTGCGTTTTACCTCAGTGGCTCACATATCCTAGCAACCTTGAGCCCCCTTTTGCTAGCTGACTCTAGCTGTTATCTGGCTACTCCAAGGACATGAGAATAGTGTCAGGCCAAGTCCTTCTAAATTAGAAAATATGTATATATGTAGTTTCTCACGCCTGTGTAGTTTTTTTCTTTTGTTGTTATCTAGTTACCTCAAGGACATAGGAATAGTTCTGTTGCCTTTAAAAAACCTTTTAGTCTGTAAGGCGGGGCGGCTCTCCCATCTTCTGCTTCTGAAAGTGGGAAGACCCGTCCCTGGCCAGGTAAATAAACGCCATAACTTTACTTCTAAATTGCCTCATGTCCTCTTTGCTCGCTAATGCTCCATAACAATAGTGGTAGCAGGAGTCCTCACAGATTTAGGTTGCTGTATTATTCCATGCATCAGAGGTTTAGTTCAAAGACTAATTGAGACTGCACTAACTAAACAGATGCCAGCAACTTTTCATAATCTCCCCCTCCTAGAGGCCAAAGGGAATCCTAGCTATGAGGAAGAAAGCCGAGAAATCCTCCTTAGATTTGAAGGGATAAATAAAATGGTTTGAGTAGTCAATTTCCTGAGGGAAGATGGGCGGGATTGTAAGAAACAAGGAAATAGTGACTCCCAAACCAGTAGAAAGTCATTAGTAACAAAGGGCAAATGTAATTAGAGGGTCTCTGAGCCAGAGTTAACAGTATTAGCATATTTACAAATCACAAAAGGGACATTTAGATAATCACATTAGATTGTAACTCTAGAGTATCCAGCATGGAGAAATGGGGAAGAAGGAGGAGGAGGAGAGCAAAGGGAGGGGGGCTTTAGATGTGCTAGGGATAAAAACAGCCAGCTCCCTCTTTTGGCACACACCTTTGATCTGGCTGCACCTGGACCTGCCGATCTGTGAATAAACTGCCTTGGTTACTGCTGAAATCCTGTGTCCCAGTGCTTTACTGTGAGCATTTCCAACACATGCTGGATACTCCAGAGTTACAATCTAATGTGATTAACTAAATTAACTGAGGGGGATCTGGTTATAGGTCTGTCTTCAGCTCTTCTTTGAAATTTCTCTATCTTGTTGGTTGGGCTGTCTAGCTACATTTTCCAATTTCTCAGAGTTTGGTGATGACTATCTCCCCAGCTTTGATCTCAGATATCCTTTGTCCTCAGAAGCATTTGTGCTGAACTGCAGAATGCCCCTTTTCTGATTTGTAAATATGCTAATACTGTTAACTCTGGCTCAGAGAGACTAATTACATTTGCCCATTGCTGCTAATTATTTACTACTGGTTTGGGAGTCATCAGTTTCCTTGTTTATTACACTGGTCATAGCTGAATAAATAATGAGACCCATTATTGCCTCAATGAACCTAAGACAATAAGGGCATCAATGTAAGAGTGATATTTGAAAAGTAGTTTCACTTAGGTATTTGGGAAGAGGTATAAGTAACAATAACCTAAGAATGGGAAAGCAGAAGTATAGGGATTCACTTATATTACTCATAAACTTATGAAATTCAGAAAGGGTTGAAAATTGGAAAATTGTAAGAATAGTTAATTTGGTTTGGGTCATGCTTCATTTGAAGAGATAGGGGGTTAGTCAGGAGTAAGGTAGGAATATCAACTAAAGGCCAAGATTAGATGCCTGGTGACATGGGGTAAGAGTGGTCTAATTCTTATGTAAAATAGGTCATGATATGCAGTTAGAGTGGGCACCTAGTTTTTCATCTCCTTTCTTGCAGTCAGGTATAAGGGGGAAAAGAAAACATCAACTCTATTCACAAGAGGCTGCCTAGTGTGATTTAGCCAACATCATTATTTATTATTAATGCAAATTAAATGGATTAGGTATTATACTTCATGTGCAAAAGTTCTCCAAAGAGGAGGGAAGCAGGAAAGGAGTAAACGGAGCATGAAAAGTGCATCTACTCTTTCTAAGAACCTTGCAGTTCAAACTGCACCTTTCGTTGAGTTTAAAATTGGCACTCAAAGGTTGTCAGTTTGATTCACAGGCGGGGCACATGCTTGGGTTGTGGGCCTGGTCCCCATTTGGAGGCATACAAGAGGCAATCACACGTTGATGCTTCTCTCCCTCTTTCTCCCTCCCTTCCCTGCTCTCTAAAAATAAATAAATACAAATCTTAAAAAAAATAGTGCTGACTAAAATCAAGAATAACAATGTACAGAAAAAACAAAAACCTCCATTTGTAGAACAGTAATTGAATGGAGAGCAATTTTTTCTCACTAGCAACATTACAGGGTTTATTATTAAGAAGTAGAGCTCTTGGAGTCTGGGTATAGGAGAAGACCTGTCCTGCTAAGCAGTGCTTAACTTGCTTCTATCCTAAGAAGGAAGTGCCAGAGGCAATACTGTTGAGACAGGAGCCTTGTAACTGCAGGGAATCAAACTGCTTTGAATAGTAGAGGCTGCACTCACAACTTTGTGATATATGGAAAGTTTGTTTCTTCTTATACATAAAAACAAGTGAACTGGATCTTAACTGAGCCTCCTCTACCTGCACATCAAGGTCTGAGAATCCTCATGCACAGAATAGAATATTATTGATTTGATTTTCAGATACTGCTATGGTAAAATTAGACCAAGATTAATTTGTGGTTAGGCAAAGTAGAAAGCAATGTATGTATGTGTGTATTTCTATAAATATGAAATATGTATATAATTGTGTGTTGTACATAAAATTCAGAAGTATATATTACACATATATAGATTCTATTAATATCCATATCGTTATGTACATCTACACCTTTAATTTTTCCTTCTGGAGGTGATTTACTTAAATACCCATAAGAAGAAATGGGATTAAATTACTAGGCTGTGTAAGGGGCAAGGAAACTAGTGACTCCCAAACCAGTAGAAAATAATTAGCAGCAAAGAACAAATGTAGGGCCTGGCTGCTGTGGCTCAGTGGATTCAGCGTTGGCCTGTGAACCAAGTGTTGCTGAATCGATTCCCAGTCAGGGCACATGACTAGATTGCACGTCAAGTCCCCAGTTGGGGGCACAAGTGAGAGGCAACCACACAGTGATGTTTCTCTCCCTCTTTCTCCTTTACTTTCTCTCTAAAAATAAACAAACAAACAAATAAATAAATTATTATTATTTTTAAAAGGACAAATGTAATCAAAGAGCCTCTGAGCCAGAGTTAACAGTATTAGCATATTTACAAATCAGGAAAGGGGCATTCCACAGCTCAGCACAAATGCTTCTGAGAACAAAGGATATCTGAAATAAAAGGGTGGGATATGTTCATCACCAAACTCAGGGAAATGGGAAAATATAACTATACAGCCCATCAAACAAGTCAGGAAAATTTCAAAGGAGAGCTGTAGACAGACCTATAATCAAATCACCCTTAGTTAATTATCACCCTCAGTTAAGTTAGGTAATTGCATTAAATTGTAACTCCAGAGTATCCAGCATGGAAAAACAGAGAAGGAGAAGGAGGGGGAGAGATGGAAGGGAACAGTTTTACTTGTGTTAGGTTAAAAACAGACAGCTCTGTCTTTTTGGCACGCACCTTTGATTTGGCTTTTTGGCTGTGCCCAGAGCTACAGATCTGTGAATAAACAACTGTCTTGGTTACTGTGGAAGTCCTGTGTCCTGGTGTCTTTATTGTGAGCATTTTTCACAATTTGGGAGCTTGTCCAGGATCCTCCGCCTGTTTGTGAGAAGGGGCTCTGAGCTGAGGCAGGGAGACGCATCCTATCCGTTCTTGGGTGGCTCACTTGACCCAGAGCCCACCTGCCTCACAGTGTCCGGAAATGACCCAAGACTTCTTGTTGGGACAGCAGTGGATCGATGCAAGTGGGGAACTAAAAAAAAAAAGAGCAAGCACCACAGCCACCAGGCAACCTTGTGCACAGGCCAAGGTACGAAAATTGGACTTAAGTACTGCCTTGAGTTGGGCATCCTCAGGGAGTTGAGTGTGTGCATGTGGCTGAGATGTATCCCAAGATATGAAGTTACTGTGGAGTCCTGATCCCGGGTCTGTTGTCCCAAGAGGGAAATGGCTGGAGACGGACTAAGCGTCTAAAGCTCTGTGCAGTAAGTGTCTGGTAAGAGGCTTGAGCACACAGGACTGTATACAAGAAACTTCCAGTAAGGGAGGTTGAGTATACAGGGCATGGGCAGGAATTCTTCAGTACAGGGGGATAGAGCTCATGGGGTCTGTGTTCAATAAGTATCTGGTAAAGGAGGTTGAGAACACAACCAGATTTAGCCAAAGGAATCGACTGAGCACGGGAAATAAAAATTCTAGGCCTAAGGAAACGAAGCGGAGCCAAGGAAGGCCCCATGGACATTCTGCCCAATAGTCCATTAGGGAGAATGTACAGGGCATGGACAAGAAACTTCCCAAACAGGGAGGTTGAGTTAATGGGCCTTGGGTGACAAATTTTCCGGTATGGGAGGTTGAGCTTATGGCAGGGTTAGTGGGGAGAAAATCCCCAGACCCAGAATAAGGAGAAACAGGAAATGGTAAAATATTGTTGTCTCATTTGGCCAAAAGAACCCATAAAGGGGCAATCTAGTTTCTGGCCTCATTTGTGAGTTATCAGGCAGCAGCTCTAAAGGAAGAGAGGGAATATGCACTCTGATGATCACCACCTTACCAGCAGATCTGCAGGTCTCTCTCTTCCCTGTAAAAGAAAAGTAAGATAAAGTCTGGGACCCTCTGTTCTGTCTCCCGCCACCTCAGAGCCCTGGTCAGCTGGCAGCCAACTGGGCAGAGGCACCATGGACAGATAGTACAGATGGATCAGGCCAGGAAAATCTTAACAGGTGCCCAACCAGATGCCGTGCCCACGACACCCAGGGCAAAGGCAGAAATTTATTCTAAGAAAGGAACTATAGCAATACAAACAGGACCTTGAGAATTTCCCCAAAGAAATTGCTTGCAGCATTTCTTTCCACCCCAGGTAACTACTAGCAATTCAATTTGCATCTTAATACTCCCTGCTAGAGATGCAAGGAGGAGCAATGTTAAATTTGCTAGTGAAGGGGCCATCTAATCCTCTAAAAAGCTACTAAGTCCCGAGAACAATAAAATAACTTGCTACAGGTTACAAAAACAGCAGGATGTCTGCCTCTCCAACAGAGAGAGAGGAGGAAAGAAAAAAAAAGGTGACACTGTTAAAACTCGGGCCCTTTTTCTTCAAATGGTGGTACAAGAGGCAATAGTTGGGGCTTGACTGCCATTTCACACCACCTCCAGGGTTGTAACTGGAGAGCCCTCAACCTCCTCACTGCTTCAGCAGAGGTGGGGGTGGGGGGTGCAGGCCAATATCCTAAGAAAGAGTGCTGTTACAAATGGACAGAACTAATATCCATTCTAGACATCCTCTTCAGTGGGGAAGGAAGGGAAATAATCAGATGGGCTGCTATAAAAATATGAAAAAGGCAAGCATCCTCCTGGTCAGGGAATTGTCCTGGCCAAACAAGTTTCCCAATATAGATTCTAAATGGGATAATAATAGGCCAGAGTGTTACAGAGTGGGGCTGTCCAAAAATCCCCAGAGCCTGTGTTTTGGGGGATGGGGAAAAGGGAACAGCTTTTAAGATATCTTTGAATGACTAAGGCTAGAAGCTTAGGGTCTCAGTTATGCAAATGGCTTTGGTTCTTCCAAAGCCCCAAGAAGATGGGAGGGGTTTTGACCATGGAATAGTGAAGAAAGAGCATACAGAGCATGTGCAAGGTTCTGTGAATGGTCAGAACTGTTTACCACACCCACTGCATCAGAGGATGCAGTCAGGGGTTTAAAAATAGGCAGCAGACATTTTAGTTAGGATGCTCCATGTGGTTCTCCATGCGGTTTTGAGAAGAGGAGAGGAGATCCATGGGGTTTGCAGAAAAGAAGATCTCCATGCAGCTTTGAGAGGAGGGCAGAGGAGAACTCCATGCAGTTTACAAGGAGGCTGGGAACTCCACACGGTTCTGCATTAAAAGCTGGCAGGCACCACAACACAGGCAAAATCTCCCCAATCAGGGTCAAATGATTGGCAGCTACCGGTAAAGCTGAACTGTGTCTAAAAAGTAAAAAGACTGTATGTCTGACTTTTCTAAAATGAGCCTGGTTTGGTAGGGGGAGGCAGAACTATGTGTTCGTGGGTGTTTTAAAGAAAATAAGACTTAATGGCAAAAATCCTCAAATAATCTAAATCTATATAACCATTAAATAAACAATTCTTTTTCTCTTCACTAAACTCTGGTATTGAGAGTTAAGCTTGTGGTGGCAGGCAATCGCACCCCTAATAGTTAAACAGCCCATGGGTTCTGTTTCAATTGAAGTAGCCCATGGAGTTCTCTAACAATCAGATAGGGCCCAGATGAGAGACCTTTGGAGTTTCATTGTCAGGAGAATCAAGGATTCAGTTCCCCTGAACACAGAATGTCTCCAGGGCATTTAAAATACAGCAAGGAAGATATAAAACTCCATCAGCATTCCTACAGAAGATCAGGGACCAGATGAGAAAGTACTCTGGTCTAAATCCATAGAATACTGTAGGGCAGGAACTCTTAAAAGTCACCTTTGTAACAAATGGTGGCCAAATATTTGTAAGAAATTGCAGAAGGTAAATGAATGAGCTAGATAGAACAATTGAAAAACTCAGAAAAGCTCAAAAGTTTATGTTAGAAAAGAGGAGAAGCAAAAACTTCAAAAAGCTGCAGAATATTTCTGCAAATCTAGAAACTTTTAGCTGCCAAATACTGAGTTTGAGTATAGCCCTTCACAGTATGGAAAAGAAGAAGGATTAGAAGCATGTTATGGTTAAATCTAAAGAGATAAAAGGTATTTAGGAAGTTTGTAAATGTTGCAGAAGGTCTGTGGAAAGCCATAATGATAAAAAGAAAAGTTATGAAAGTTTTAAACCTGGGAAAAGAAAACCTCAGCTGCTTGTGTCCTGATTGCATGAAAGTGTATTTTGGTGTGTTCTGTTGTGAAATCCTCTGTATCTGGTTTTGACCAATAAGACCTAGGAAAGGTCATTTGTAAACTAGTCAGGGAGAATGTTGTTTTGCCACCTGAGACCCAGGAAGGGTCATTCAGGGCTGATGAGCATTCTAGCCTGGGCAGGTAATCATGTCTCCACCTGGGCACATCTCTTTAGGAGATCTGTGGACATACTGTAGAGAGAGGGCCTAGCTGTCTGTGTTTTGAATTATTGCTATGTTTATGCTCTGAAAGGAAAAATTGAAGTTTCCCAGGGAAAGTTAAAACTTCACATGAAAGAAAGTAAACAAGGGAAAGTGTGAGGCATGGAAATGAAGAAGGTTTGTGAGATGTATATAGAAGTTAGGTATATAGAAGTTTGTAAAAGTTTTAAAAAGAAATTGTATGGTTTTAGTTATGGAAGGTACAATACACGGAAATACAATTTTGAGGGACAGGAGTTTTCCTTCATGCTTTCATATTTTTCTCCCTACCTGATCTCTCCAATATTTGGCATTCTAAAGTAAGGAGTAACATAAGGTTTCTTTATCTAAACCTAATAAGACCAGTTGCTCTT
This sequence comes from Furipterus horrens, assembly GCF_987537825.1. Classification (NCBI taxonomy): domain Eukaryota; kingdom Metazoa; phylum Chordata; class Mammalia; order Chiroptera; family Furipteridae; genus Furipterus; species Furipterus horrens. Next base: position 63,986,336 of record NW_028327179.1, on the reverse strand, counting down.
GGTCATTTTGTCAAATGAGGCTTTGACTGGGATGTCATGCCTGAAGGAGGCATGCCTAGGCTCTGGTTGTTACTAGAAAGTCCTGGGGAACATGAGTTTATTTTCAAGGCTAATGAAAGCCAAGGAGAAAAAAGGTTGACACCACGGTTGGTCATGTGGTTTGTGGCAATTTTTCTAGTGAAGGAACGAAGGTTGCTTTCCTGAAAGATGGCTAGGAAAAACCTTAAAGCACAATGGAAAACCTAAAAGACTTATGAAAAGCATGGGTTTTACAGGCAAGGCCAGATGACAAGTGTGTGGCTCAGCTTCTGTGTTCAGAAGGGCAGATTGAAAATCAACCCTAATGTTCCTAGTGTGATTTCCAGCAAAACAGACTTAAAGATAATATATAATCAATTGCTGCTCTTGTTGTGTTTTCACAAATAAACAAGCTAAATTAATACTGAACTTAATGCAGTCTCTTTAATAACAAGGAGGGTAATATTAAGAAGAAAAATTATGATGTAAGGAAATTCATAATGCTCAGTAGTAGACTATAAACTAGTATGACTAACTGTCTCTAGAAGTTTGTTTTCATTTAAAAGTTAAAACTAGGTTTTTAACATCATCAAAAAATGTTCAAATTACAGGCAAGGAGGACCTGTAAAATTGCCACTGTTAAATATCATTCCAGCAAAGGCTCTGTAACTGAATGTCTCCACAGTCTTACAGATTCAGAGACTGGTTGTTGTGTTATGTTGTGTGAATTAACACGTATATTCTTCCTCCTGTTTCCATAGGACTTAAGGCTATAATCTCATTACCTGAATAATTGTCTGTATGTTTAGGCCTCACTTAAGAAGCCCATCTGATTCACTGCCTCCTGAGACTCAAAGGTTTGGCAGAACTAAGTGGTTGGGTTGGTAAAGTGTGGGGCATTCAGTGGGCTTCACTTTAAAACTTTTTTCTCTTTTTCTGTCACATAGCTTGGACAGAAAGGGCCCAGAAGTGTGAGAAGGGGGAAATCCTAAAATATTCCTCTAAGTTCAAACTAAGTTTAGTGGGCAAAGGACTTTTAACAGGTGTGACAGGCCTTGCACCGCTTCCACCAAAGAAACCAATTTTTTTTTCCTAATGGGGGACCTTAAACATTAATCCCTACCTGTTGTCATCTAGTGCTTATAATTTCAATTGTGCCTTTTAACCCTGTTGCCAAATCTGTTGCCCCCAGAGTATAAGAAGGAAGTCAATTTGTTCAGCAGTGCCAGCCCTTGGAAACCAAGCATGCTGCTGCTCAGGGACAACCAAATGACCTGTTCTGGACTTTGCAAAACCCTTCTCCATGTGGCAAGGCCATCCTCCCCTCCTCATTTTCACTCTATTGAGGATTTCTAGACCCAAGGGTAAATAGAATGATGGCCATGTCCAGCTTAAAGCAGCGAGGGGAGCACGAGACCTTCGCCATTGTCCTTTATAAGATTATAAAGGGTCTTAAGTCCGAGAGAGGGGATTGTTACAAAGGAAGGTCCCCAGGAATTCCCCAGAGCCTGTGGTTGAGGGATAGGGGAAGAAAACAGCTTTTGGGGTAGCTTTGCATGCCTATGGCTGGTAGCTAGTGTCTTGGTTATAGAAGTGGCTTTGTTTCTTCCAAGGCCCCAAGGAAATGGGAGGGATTTTAACCATAAAATAGTGACAAAAGAGGTCAACAATGTCTAGTGGATCATTCAATCCTCACATCTACATTGATGTCATTAGGGTCCCTAAAGAAGCTCCAGATAAATTTAAAGCTAGAAATCAGAGAGCAGCAGGGTTTGAGTCAGTGCTCTTCTGGTGGTCGACTATTAATAAAAATGTTGATTGAATAAATTATATTTATTATAATGAGGTTATAAAAAAGGTTTATCAATTGTACTGGAAATGATATAGAAGGAATATCTCACCAATTAGATGCCACCAGTTGAGTGGCCTGGGAAAATAGGTTGGCACTGGATATGATGTTGGCAGAAAATGGAGGTATATGTGTAATGCTTGGGGGGCAGTGTTGCACCTTTATTCCTAATAATACAGCCCCTGATGGAACTATCACTAAGGCTCTGTAGGGACTGACCACCCTAGCAAATAAACCAGCGAAAATCTCAGGCATTGACTATCCTATAACAGGATAGTTAGGAAATTGGTTTAACAATTAAAAAGGAATAATCCTATCAGCTCTTGTATCCTTCATAGTGGCAGCAGGCATCCTCACAGAAACTTTCCATAATCTCCTCCTCCTAGAGACCAAAGGGAATCCTTGCCATAAGGAAAAAAGTAAAAAAATTCTTCTTAGATTTAAAGGGATAAATAAAATGGTTTGAGTAGTCAATTTCCCAGAAGAGACAGGGGGGTTGCTAGGGGCAAGGAAACTGATGACTCCCACACCAGTAGAAAATAATTAGCAGCAAAGGGAAAATGTAATTACAGGGTCTCTGAGCCAGAGTTAACAATATTAGCATATTTACAAAGCAGAAAAGGGGTATTCCTCGGCTCAGCACAAATGCTTCTGAGGACAAAGAATATCTGAGATCAAAGTGGGGGAGATATTCATCACCAAACTCTGGGAAATGGGGAAATATAGCTAGACAGCCCAGCAAACGAGATAGGGAAATTTCAAAGAAGAGCTGGAGGCAGACCTATAACCAAGTCACTCTGAGTTAATTATCACCCTCAGTTAATTTAGTTAATTGCATTAGATTGTAACTCTGGAATATCCAGCATGAAAAAATGGAGAAGGAGAAGGAGGGGGAAAGGGGGAGGGAGGTGCTTTACTCGCATTGGGATAAGAACTGCCAGCTCTGTCTTTTCCACACGTGCCTTGATTTGGCTTTTAGGCCGCGCCCAGAGCTGAAGATCTGTGAATAAACAATTGCCTCAGTTACTGCTCAAGTCTGTGTCCTGCTGTTTTGTTATGAGCATTTATCACAACCTTAACAGAGAAGAAAGAAACAACTGTTCTTCTGATTTAACTATGTGCACACACTTTGTTGGCAAATTGTCCCCTCATTAGTATAGTTCCTCATCTATATATATTGCTCAATCCTAATTGTTTTTCTTACCTCTGGGGGCCCATATATAATGGTATTGAGTCTAAACTCTCTTACTCACTCTACAGCCATTATCTCCTCTTCTCTTCTGCTGTCATTGGCCTAGGTATGGCTCTTTTCGTTCCTTAAACATGGAATAACCTCATAATTGTTCTCCATGTTTCAGCTTTTCTCTTCTAGCTGATAATAAAATTATGTTCCTGAAACACAGATCCTATCACTTATTCTGCTGCATAACCACTTCACCTGATTTTTTTAAATTAGAGGAATAAATTTAAATTTTCTAGTGATATGCCTGGCTTCTGCAAACCTTTCTAACTTCATTTATTACATTGGTTCCATGAGAACTTCACCTTCTTTCCCATGTTTTCATGGACTTATTTTCCTAAGTTATTCATTCCCAACTTCCTTATCATGCCAAACTCCTACTCACCTTTAAAAAACCCATTCAAGTAGAATTTCTTCTGTGAAGATTTTTCTGACTTTAGAATCTAACAACAGAGATTGCTGGGTTTTTTTTTTTTTTTTTTGCTTCAACTTCAATACTTCCTCTATAGTTTTTATCTCATAATCTATTGTCTTGTGGTTAACAAGTATACATATGTAGTATCTACCTTTAGTACAGCTCTTTATACACAAAAACCACACATAACATGTGTATTGAGCACAATGATAAATGAGGGAATGAATGACTGGCTACATTCTGACATAATTACACTTTGTATAAGATATTGATCCACAAGAGTATAATATAATCCAAGGGAGTGCATGAGTTGTAATATAACCTATGGACACTAGACTGAACCATCAGTGCCCAAGCCACACTCATTATTGTTCTGGCAGGAAATCTAAACATTGTATTATAGTGATGAATTTTTCTGAAATTAAAAATCAAGTGAAACTCTTCATTTGGGGTGGAATTTGGTCACTTACACAAGCTGGCACTGAAGAAATATATATGTTGTAGGGAGAATTCTGAGACCTAGTTCAAGAGTCCTACTTCCTAGTGGCCACAACACATATAATTCCCTCCTGGAATGTAGGTGGAGTGAATATTATAAATATCTCATCAATAATTACGTTACCAATCAATGGATTTTGAGTTAATTAGAAGAGAGGTGAGCCTGACCTAATCAGGCAAGCCCTTTATAAAAGTCTGGAACCTTTGTGAAGTCAGGGAGATGAAAAGTGTGAGGGAGGTTTAACACAGGAAGATTCTCCATCACTGAGTTTGATGGTGGAGAGGGCTACATGGCAAGGACCAGGGAATAGCATCGAGGAGCTGAGGTTGGCCTATAACCAACAACTAGCAAGGATCTGATTTCTGATAACAACCTGAATGACCTTATAAATGATCTAAGTGAGAACATAACTTAGCCAACACTTTGATTTTAGCCTCAGACCCTGAGAAGGGAACCCAGTAAGGCTGAGCCCAGACTCCTGATCTATAGGACAGAGAGATAATAAATGACTTTGTTTTAAGCTGCTAAATTTGTGGTAATTTGTTATGCAACAACAGAACCCCAACAAACTCTAAATTAGGGTAAGTAACAGCAGGATGAGGATACCTTCTGAATAAGTATGCAGATTTTTGTTGAAAGTTAGTATTTAAATCAGTGTACTGTAGTATCACCCAAATTGATTGCTATATGATGTGGAGAGTTCCAAGAAAAAAAAAAGCTGTGGGTTAAACAAGGTGAAACAAGTTATTTTATTTTGAAGATTTAAAAATTGTTATTCTATTACAATTGTCTGATTTTCCCCTGTTTTCCCTCCACCAATCAGACCTCCCACTCTCACAGTGAAGTTCCATCTCCATGATCATTTGTACATGCTCTTTAGCTAGTCACTTTCCCTTCTTTCCACCATTATACCCACCCCTTCCATTTGGTCACTGCTGTCAGTCTGATCCCTGTTTCAATGTCTGTGGATCTATTCTGTTTTTCTGTTTATTTTGTTCATCATATTCCTCTTATAGGTGAGATCATATGGTATTTGTCTTTCACTAACTGACTTATTTGACTTAGCATAATATTCTCCTGTTCACTTTATGCTGTCGCAAAAAGTAGGAGTTCCTTTTTTCTTTCTACTGCATAATATTCCATTGTGTAAATGTACCACAGTTTTTTTATCCACTCATCTACATATTGGCACTTTTGGTTGTTTTTAGCATTTTGCTATTGTAAATACGACTGCTATGAACATAAGGGTGCATAAGTTCTTTTGAATTGCTGGATCAAAGGCAGTTCCATTTTTAGTTTTCTGAGGAAATTCCTTACTGTTCTCCACAGTGGCTTCACCAGTCTGCATTCCCATCAATGATGCACTAGTGTTCCCTTTTCTTCACAGTCTTCCAGCACTTGTTGTTTGTAGATTTATTACTGATAGCCATTATAATAGGTGTGAGGTGATATCTCATTGTGGTTTTAACTTGCATCTCTCTGATGGCTAGTGATGTTGAGCATCTTTTCATATGTCTATGAGCCTCCTTGAAGAAGTGTTTATTCAGGTCCTTTTCCCATTTGTTCTGAATTTGAATTTCAGTGAAGTGATGAATAAATTTTTAAATTTTCTTTTTATTTATGTTCCCTCTTGCACTAAATATATATCTTATAACAGCTGTATAAACCTAATACTATATGTTTTCTCTCTCTTACTTTATTCTGACTTCTTTCCTCCCTTTTTAACATACAATGGAAATTTTACTTACTATCTCACATTGCCTTGTGCCTACTCACTACTATTATTACTCTTCCACCTTCCATCTCAAAATCATCTTTCTTTCACTTAGACAACTCTTACATGTTTTTCCTTTAGTATAATTATCTTAATCTCTTTATCTATATTAATACTGGCTCATTTGCTGCTGATAGTGTGATTGTGGGTGAGAGATGTTTTTGAGGGTGTGAATCTCTTGCCAGAGTTGTGTGTTTATGCTTTACAAGAATATGCACTGAAGAATTCAAGACACGGTGGGCAGGGTGACTCTCAGTCAGCTAGCTGGAGGGAAGGTCCCACCAAAGAGCAACATAACAACAACCAAAACTGAAATACAACCAGACAGCCTAAACAAATGGCATAAAGGGCATACCAAGAGCATCAAGTTCAGGAGACCAAAGAGACTGCACCACTGAGTCCCCCAGTGCTCCTATTACAGAAGGTCAAACCATAAAGGAGGGAAATTAAATCAAATATAAGAAAAAAAGACAAACAAGTAGAGTCACCTAAAATGGGGAGACTAAGAAACAATGAAAGAAAAAGGAGTGCTAGATGAAACAGAGGCAAGCAAACTATCAGACATGTAATTTAAAAAAATGGTTTTAAGGGAGCTCAATGAACTCAGCAAATTCAGAGAAAACCATGATAAACTCCAGGGAATTGCAGAGAACTTCAGGGAAACTACAAAGAACTCCAGGGAAGCTGCAAGGAACTTACTTTGAACTACATCAGCATTAAAAAGGACATATAAACTATCAATAAATGCCAGTAGGAAATGAAGAATACAATGTCTGAACTGAAGAACACAGCAGGAGGAATAAAGAGCAGGTTAGAGGAAGCAGAGGATCCAATCAGTGAGCTAGAGGACAACATAGAAAAAAATTCACAGACAGTGCAACAAAACAAAAAAAGACTGAAAAAGAATGAAGAGCATTTAAGAGAGCTGCAGGACAACATCAACTATAACAATATCTGTATATAGGGATACCAGAAGGATAAGAAGAGGAGCAAGGGATAGAAAACCTGTTTGAAAAACTAATGAAAGAAAACTTCCCGGACTTACAGAGGGAAAAAGTCACAAAAGTCCAAAAAGCACAGCGGATCCCAATGAAGATAAACTCAAAATGGCCCACTCCAAGACACATCATAATTAAAATGGAAACATTAAAAGACAAAGAGAATATCCCAGAGGCAGCAAGAGAAAAACAGCTCCAATAAGACTATCAGTGCATTTCTCAACAGAAAACTACAAGCCAGAAAGGAATGGTAAAAAATATTTCAAGCAATGAAAAACAAAACCTACAAACAAGACTACTCTACCCAGCAAGGCTATCATTCAAAATGGAAGGTGAAATAAGAAGTTTCCCATACAAAAAAAGGCTAAAAGAATATATTTCCACCAAACCAGTATTGCAAGAGATGCTAAAGGGACTGCTTTAAGAAGATGAAGAAAAAGGCGGAGAGAGAGAGAGGAACACAGGAACAAAAGGAAAAAATCACCGTGAACGTATACCTATCAATAGTAACCCTAAATGTAAATGGTTAAAATGCTCTAATAAAAAGGCAAAGGGTAGCTGAATGGATAACAAAACAAGACCCACATGTCTTGTAGACAGAGACCCACTTCAGAACAAAAGATTACACAAGTGGAAAATGAAGGGATGGAAAAATGTATTTCAAAAAAATGGACATGAAAAAAAGACTGGCATAGCAATACATAGAAAAAACACATTTCACAACAAAGTCCATAAAAGGAGACAAAGAAGGACATTTCACAATATTAAGAGAACAATCCATCAAGAAGATAAAACCCTGGTAAATATATATGCAGCCAACATGGGAGCACATAAATATATAAGGAAAATCTTGGAGGACTACAAGAAGAGTATCAATAGCAACACACTCAAGTAGCAGACTTTAACACTCCATTATCTACAATGGACAGATCTTCAAAGCAAAAAAACAACAAGAATATTGAGGCATAGAACAACAGTCTAGATCACATGGACTTAACTGATATATATAGAACCTTTCATGTCAAACAAGCAAAATGTACATTCTTTTCAAGTGCACATGGAACATTTTTGAAGGTGGACCACATAGTAGAACAGAGAACAAGCCTCAATAAATTTAATAAAATTGAAATTATATCAAGCATCTTCTCAGATCACAATGTCTTGAAACTGGAAACCAACCCCAAGAAAAAAGCTCAAAAACATTCAAATTCGTAGAGAATGAAAAACATGATATTAAATAATGAATGGGTCAACGATGACATCAAGGAAGAAATCAAAAAGTTTCTGGAAACAAATGATAATGAACACACAACAGTCCAAAACTTGTGGGACACACAAGGAATTTCATGAGATGAAATTCATAGCAATAAAGGCCTTCTTGAAAAGGATAGAATCTCAGATTTAAAAATCTAACCTGACTGCTACAAGAACTAGAGGAACAACAACAGAAATCCCAGGGCATGTAGAAGGAAGGAAATCATCAAGATCAGAGCAGAATTAAATGATATAGGGACTAAAAAAACAATTCAACAGATCGATAAAACCAGGAGCTGGTTCTTTGGAAAGATAAACAAAATTGGTAAGTCTGTAACCATACTCATCAAGAAAGAAAGAGAAAGGACCCAAATAAACAAAATCAGAAATGAAAGAAGTCACTACCAATACCACAGGAATACAAAGGGTTGTAAGAAATTACTACAAACAACAGTATGACCAAAAAAAAAAAAAAAAAAAAAAAAAACCCTGGATGAAATAAACAAATTTCTGGAAACTTATCTTTCAAAATGGAATCATGAATAAGCAGAAAGCCTGAATAGACTGACAACAACTAATGAAATTGAAGCAGTAATCAAAAAACTGGCACACAAAAGCCCTCGACTGGATGGCTTCACAGGAGAATTTTACAAAACATTTAAGGAAGAACTAATGCGTATCCTTTTCAAATTATTCAAAAAAATCCAAGAAGAGAGAACACTACCAAACTATCTGTGAGGCCAGTATGACCCTAATTCCAAAACCAGGCTAAGACCCAACAAAGAAAGAGAACTGCTGGCCAATATCGCTGATGAACTGAAGTGCTAAAATCCTCAATGAAATATTGGCAAACCAGATCCAGCAATATATTAAGAAAATCATAAGCCACAATCAAGTGGGACTCATCCCAGGGATGCAAGAATGGCTTAATATTTGCAAATCAATAAACATAATACACCACATAAGCAAAATGAAAGACAGCAATGGCATGATTATATCAATTGAAGCTGAAAAGGCATTTCATGAAGTAGAACACCAATTTATGATGAAAACACTTAGCAAAATGGGAATAGAAGGAGCATACCTCAACATAATAAAGGCCATATACAAAAAACCTGAAGCCAATATCATACACAATGGGAAAAAACTGAAAGCATTCCCAATAGAATCAGGAACAAGACAAGGATGTCCACTGTCTCCACTGCTAATCAACATAGTCTTGGAAGTTCTAGCCACAGCAATAAGACAAGAAAATTAAATAAAAGGCATCCAAATGGGAAAAGAGGAAGTAAACCTGTCATTTTTTGCAGATGACATGATAGTGAACATAGAACACCCTATAGATTCCACACAAAAAAAATACTCGACATAATAAGTGAATCGGACAAAATAGCAGGGTACAAAGTCAATATTAAAAAATCAAAGACATTCCTGTACACTAACAATAAAATATCAGAGTAATAAACTAGAAAAAAATCCCACTTACTCTAGCAACAAGAAAAATAAAGTACCTATGAATAAACTTAACCGAGGAGAAACAAGATGGCGGAGGAGTAAGTGGAAGCTACACTAACTTCCTCCCAGAACTAGTCTGGATTTACAACATAATTTTGGAGAAATCATCTGGAATAACCAACCGAACACCAGCTGGAGAGAAGTCATAACCACAGAGAGACAGAAAAGGCTGCTACATCACAACGTGACCGGTAGGGAGTGCGGAGACGCGGAAGGGGCTGGCTGGCGTCACACCGGTAGCAGCTGAAGGGACTGAGAAACAGCTCAGCAGCCGGGGATTCCCCCTGAGAAGGGCAGGGTCTAAACCCCCAGCTGAGCTCCCCAGCCTACAGCAACAGAGTGGAAAGTAAAATAGTATCCAGCTGAGAAAAGCGAAAAGCCACAGGGTTTCTTGCTAGCCGGAGAGAAACAGCTGGAGAAAAAGAGCTCTTAAGCGGATCACATATGAAAATATTCTGCCCCCACTTACCCTGGGCACAAGCAGAGGGAAGACAGAGAGGACAGGAAATGCTTGGGGAGAGTTTGGTGCGGTGGCTTTGAGGGGAGAACTGGAGGAGCAGCCGACTGGGTCCCAGTGCTGACTCATCCCCAGTACTGCAGGTAGACCATTCCCCTCCAAGTGGCATCAGCCTGAGGGGAAGCAAAAGCCCTGCCTGCAGGAATTAAGCTGCCACACCCACAGTCCTTAAGCCTGACGGCTAATCACAGATTGAATAGATTAACAACTAAAGGAGTCAGACAAAGGCAGCAGATCCCTGGAAGTCTCCAACAGCCTGCCTAGGCCCAGACTGGTACAGGATCTGACGCCACCAGGGGCAGATCCAGGAAGTGCAGATCATTCTAAGAAGCACCAACAAACAATAGGAGTCACCAAAATGGGGAGACAGAGAAACAACCCCCCATCGAAAGGAAAGGTAGAGTCCCCAGAAAGAGTGCTAAATGAAATACAGGGGAGCAAACTATCAGATATGGAATTGAAAGCATGGATTATGGAGAAGCTCAATGAGCTCAGCGGAAACTACAAAGAACTCCAGAAAAACTACAGTGAACTCCAGAAGAACTATAAGGAACTTACTGAGAATTATACCAGCATCAAAAAGGGCATGGAAGCTATCAATAAGAGCCAGGAGGAAATGAAGAATACGATCTCTGAATTGAAGAACACAGTAGAAGGAATTAAAAACAGGCTAGAGGAAGCAGAAGATCGGATCAGCGAGCTGGAGGACAATGTAGACAAAAACTCACAGACAGTGCAACGAAATGAAAAAAGACTGAACAAGACTGAAGAGGCTCTAAGACAGCTGCAGGACAACATGAAACATAATAATATCCGTATCATAGGAATTCCAGAAGGAGAAGAAGAAGAGCAAGGAATAGAAAACCTCTTTAAAAAACTAATGACAGAAAACTTCCCTAACATGAAGAGAGAAAGAATCATGCAAGTCCAGGAAGCACAGAGGGTCCCAATGAAGATGAACCCCAACAGGCCCACTTCAAGACACATCATAATTAAAATGCCAACATTCAAAGACAAAGAGAGAATCCTAAAAGCAGCAAGAGAGAAACAACTAATAACATACAAGGGAGCTCCAATAAGGCTATCATCAGATTTCTCAGCAGAAACACTACAAGCCAGAAGGGAATGGCAAAATATATTCCAAGTAATGAAGAACAAAGGCCTACAACCAAGAATACTCTACCCAGCAAGGTTTTCATTCAAAATGGAAGATGAAATAAGGAGTTTCCAAGACAAAAGAAGGCTAAAAGAATACATCTCCACCAAACCAGCATTGCAAGAGATGCTAAAGGGTCTGCTTTAAGAAGATGAAGAAACAGAGAGAGACAGAGAGGAACACGAGTACAAAGGGGGAAAATGACAGTGAATAAGTACTGAAAGAAAGAAGGAACTTCTACCATTTGCAACAACATGATTGGAACTAGAGAGAATTATGCTTAGCGAAATAAGCCAGGCAACAAAAGAAAATTACCTTATGCTATCACCTGTTACAGGAAACTAATGAACAACACAAACAAATGAGCAAAATTGAACCAGAGGTATGTAAACAAGGAATAAACTAACAGTAACAAAGGGGGAGATGGGAGGGAGAGAAGTGGTAAGAAGGGGAAGGGTCTAGTCAAAGAACATGTATAAATGACCCATGGACATGGACAACTGGGTGGAGACTGAATGCGGAAGAAGGGAGGGCAGGGTGCAGGGAAGCAAGAGGGGGAAAAAAGTGAGACAACTGTAATGGAAAAACAAACAAACAGAAAAATTTTTAGTGGGGGGGGAAATAAAAATATAAAGAATAGAAATGCAAGTTCAGTGAATATTAGAAGGACAAGGATTTTCCTTCACACTGTATATATTTTCTCCCTATCGGATCCCTCCAGAATTTGGCATTCTAAAGAAGTAAGTAATGACCTAAGTTTCTTTGCATAAAACTAATAAGACCAGTTGTTAATAGAGGTTTTTGTTTTGTTTTTTAACTAAGACTTTGAATGGAATGTCATGCCTAAAGGAGACATGCTTGGGCTTTGGTTGTTACCAAAAAGCCCTGAGCAACTGGGACTGACTTTCAAAGGTAATAAAAGTCCATGAGATAAAAGGCCTGGTACCTTGGATGGATGAGCGGTCCATAGCAATCTTTCCAGGGAAGGAATGAAGGTTGTTTTCCTGAAAGATGGCTAGAAGGGACCTTAAGGCACAATGGAAAACCAGGAGGACCTGGAAAAGACAGGTGTTTACAGGCAAGGCTGAATGCCAGGTATGTGGCTCAGCTTCTGTGCCCTGAAGGGCAGACTGAAGGTCACCCTAAATGTTCCTTGCGTAAGTTCCAGCAAAGCAGAACTAAAGATCATAAGTGATCATTTGCTGCTCTTGTTGTGTTTATGCAAATGAACAGGATAAATTAAAAATGAACTTAATGCAGTCCCTTTAATGACAAGGAGGGTAATCTTAGGGAGAAAAATCACGATTCAAGGAAGATCACAATGCCCAGTGGTGGACTATAAAGTAGTGCAGCTAACCGTCTTTAAAGTTTCTTTTCATTTAATATTTGTTTTCATTTGAAAGTTAAACTATGTCTGTGGCATTATCAAAGATGTTTAATTTACAGGCAAGAAGAATGTCAAATGCCTTGCAACTGGATGTCTTTCCGATAAGACAGTCCTACAGATTTAGAGACTTGTATGTGGGTTATGTTACATAAATTAACATGTGTTTTCTGTTTTCAAAGGGCATAAGCCTACGATCTCATTACCTGAGTGATTGTCTGTACGTATAGGCCTCACTTAATCCTGCCCACATTGCTGCCTCCTGACACTCAATGGTTTGGCCGAACTAAGTGGCTGGGTTGGTGAAGAACGGGGTGGTCTGTGGGCTTCACTTTAAAACTGGTTTCTCTTTTCTATCCTAATGGCTTGGACAGAAAGAGCCCAGAGGCCTGAGAGGGGGGAAACCTAAAATATTTCCCTCAGTCCAAACTAAGTATAATGGGCAAAAGGGTTTTGGACAGGTGAGATGTACCTGGCATACCTTCCTCCAAAGAAGCCCTTCTTTTCCCTAATGTGGAACATTGAAAAATTAATACCTGTCTTTTGTCATCTAGTGGTTACGGATTGAATGATGTCCTTTAACCCTGTTGCCCCCAGAATACAACAAGGATGCCAGCCTGTTAACCCAAGCATGCTGTTGTCCAGAGACAGCCAACCAACCTGGAGTCTGCACGATCCTTCCCCTTGTGGGAAGGCCACCCTCCCCTCCACACCCTCACTCTTTTTAGGGATTTCTTGACCCAAGGGTAGGTAGGACGACGACCATGTTCAGCTTGAAGCAGCTAGAGGAGCTCGAGACCTTCATCCATTGTCCTTTATAAGATTGTAAAGGGTCTTAAGTCTGAGAGGGAGGGATTGTTATTTTTTATTGTTAAAATATTTAATTAATTAATTATTTTAAAAAAAAGAAGAAGAATATATGAAAGGGTGAGGCAGGAGAGCTTGTATGTACGACCCATGGGCATGGACTTGGGGAGAGGATTGTTGGGGAAGGGGGGTGCTGGGTGGAGGGGAACAAAGGGGAAAAAAATTGGAACTATTGTAACAATATAATCAATAAAATATGCTTTAAAAAACAAAAAAGATAAAAACCAAGGAGGTAAAAGACCTGTATGCAGAAAACTGAATAACACTGAAGAAAGAAATTAAGAACAATACAAACAAATGGAATCACTTACCATGTTCATTGATGGGAAGAATCAATATCATTAAAATATTCATACTATCCAAAGCAATTTATAGATGCAATGCAATCCCTATTAAAACAACAGTGACGTATTTCATGGGTTAGAACAAATACTTCAAAATTTTATATGGAACCAGAAGACCCCGAATAGCAAAAGAAATCTTGAAGAATAAGAACACAGTAGGAGAAATCACAATACCTGATATCGGACCATACTACAAGGCCACTGTAATAAAAAAAGTCCAGTACTAGCACAATAACATACCTATAGATCAATGGAACAAAATAGAGAGCACAGAAATAAACCCATGTCTATATGGCCAACTAATATTTGACAAAGGGGGAAGAAACATAAAATGGAGTGAAGGGAGCCTGTTCAACAAATGGTGCTGGGAGAACAGGACAGGGACATAAAAAAAAAAATTTAAAAAACTAGACCAGCAACTTACACCATACACTAGAATAAACTCAAGATGGATCAAAGACTTAAATGTAAGCTGTGGCACATTAAAAGTCCTAGTGTCCTAGAGGAAAACATAAGTAGCAAAATTTCAGATATCCTATGTAGCAATATTTTTAATTGATATATCTCCTGAGGCAAGGGAAATAAGGAATAAATAAACAAATGTGACTACATCAAATTAAAGAGATTCCTGCTTAGAAAAAGAAAATATTAGCAGATGAAAATGGAACAAACTGTATGGGAAAACATATTTGCCAATGATACCTCAGACAAGGGATTGATATGCAAAATATATAAAGACTTCATAGGACTCAACACCAAGAAGACAGACAATCCATCAAAATAATGGGCAAAGGAACTGAACAAATACTTCTCCAAAGAGGAGATACAGAGGGTCCATAGGCATATGTAAGAATGCTCAACATCACTAGTTATCAGAGAGATGCAAATAAAAATCACAGTGGATACCACCTCACACCAGTCAGAATGGACATCATCAACAAATGAATGAACAACAAGTGCTGTCCAGAATGCGGAGAAAAGGGAACACTATTGCACTGTCTGGGAATGAAGTTGGTACAGCCACTATGGAAGACAGTATGGAATTTCCTCAAAAAACTAAAAATTGAACTGCCTTTTGATGTAGCAATTCCATTGCTAGGATTATACCCAAAGAATACTGAAACACCAATTCAGAAGAACCTATGCACCCCTATTTTTATAGCAGCACTATTTACAATAGCTTAGTTCTAGAAACAGCCTAAGTGCCCATTTGTAGATGAATTGATCAACAAACTGTGGTACATTTACACAAGGGAATATTATGTAGCAGAAAGAAAGAAGGAAACTCCTACCATTTGTGACAACATGGATTGAATTAGAGAAAATTATGCTTAATGAAATAAGCCAGGGAATGAAAGACAAATACCATATGATATCACATAATACAAGAAACTAATGAACACAAACAAATGAGCAAAATTTGACCAGAGGCATAGAAAAAGGGGCAGACTAACAGAGAACAGGGAGTAGGGGTGTGGGAAGAAGGGGGAAAGAAGGGGTAGGGTCTATTTAAGGAACTAGTATAAATGACCCATGTACATGGACAATAGGATGGGGATTGGCTGTTGGAGAAGGGGTGGGCTGGGTCTGTGGGAGAAATGGGGGAAAAAGTGGCACAAATATAATAGAAAAACAATAAATAAATAAAAATTAAAAAGAAGTCTTATGATTCACAAAAATAGAAATAAAATGAAAATATATAGTCTATATAGCACAATTTTATATTTTAATAGAAATTCCATAGAAAGTAATTTTCTACTTTTCTAATCTAGTTGTACGATATTTTCCTAATGAGATTAACTTTCTGGGTAGAGGTTATGATTCTTCCTTCTCTGGTGCTTTATATTACAAAAGCCCCCAAAATATTTTTGACTGATTTGAGAAAAGAGGTGATAAAATAAAGATTCTAACTCATACCAGAACATTGGAAGTCATCTTACCTTCCACACCAAATCCTTACAGTCTTTAACAGACTAGTGAGAAGATTTTAGCCCATTCCTTTGCATAAAAGAGAAGGAAACTTTTCATAGAAAAACCATTTTCTTTTCTGTCTACTTAAACCAGATATCTTATTTGTTAGTAGATTAAGGGCATTTAATTGCAATAAATACTTTAACTCAGAGGTTGACAAAATGAAAAATACAAGTAAAGATAAACACAATGAGATACCACCTCACACTAGTAAGAATGTCCACTATCCACAAATCAACGAACAACAAGTGCTGGCGAGGATGTGGAGAAAAGGTAAACCTAGCGCACTGCTTGCGGGAATGCATAGGGTGCAGCCACTGTGATAAACAGTATGGAATTTCTTCAAAAATCTGAAAATGGAACTACCTTTTGATCTAGCAATTCCATTGCTAGGATTATACCCAAAGAATACTGAAGCTCCAATTCAAAAGAACCTATGCACCCCTATGTCCATAGCAGCACTATTCACAATAACCGAGTCCTAGAAACAGCCTAAGTGCCCATCTGTAAATGAGTGGATCAATGAGCTGTGGTACATTTACACAATGGAATACTATGCAGCAGAGAGAAAGAAGGAACTCCTACCATTTGTGACAACATGGATAGAACTGGAGAGTATTATGCTTAGTGAAATAAGCCAGGCAGTGAACGACAAATACCATATGATAACACCTAATATAGGATACTCTTGACCAATATGCAAAATATAACCAGAGGCAAGTAAACAAGGAGCAGACTAACAGTAACTAGGGGGGAGGGGAGAGGGGAGAAGAGGGGTATAGTCAAGGAACTAGGATAAATGATCCATGGACATGGACAATGGGGTGGGGATTGACTGTGAGAGAAGGGATATGGGGGAGCAATGGGGGAAAACTGTAATAGAAAAAATATATATATATCAATTAAAAGTAAAAAAAAAGAAGAGTTGACAAAATATGACCCAAATAAATAAAACCAGAAATGAAAGAGAAGTAACAAATGATATCATAAAACTACAGAGGATTATAAAAAAAATACTATATGTAAGAAATTAAACAACCTGGGTGAAATGAAAACATTTCTAGAAACATACAATCTTCCAAAACTGAACCAGTAAGAATTAGAAAACCTGAATAGACCAATAACAACTAATGAAATTGAAAAAGTAATAAAAAAAAACTCACAGCAAACAAAAGTCATGGACTGGATGGCTTCACAGGTGAATTTTTCTAAATTTTACCAATCATTCAAAGAAGAACCAATACCTATCCTCAAACTATTCCAAGAAATTTGAGAGGAGGGAAGACTTCCAAACTGTTTTTACAGGGCCAATGTTATCCTAATTCCAAAACCAGATAAAGGCACTACAAAGACAATTACAGGCCAATATCTCTGATGAACATAGATGCTAAAAATCCTCAACAAAATATTAGCAAATAGGATTCAGCAATAAATTAAAAAGATTATACACTATGATAAGAGGGATTTATTCTGGGGATGCAAGCATGGTTGGTACAATATTCACAAATCAATAAATGAGATATACCAGATAAATGAAATGAGATAAAAATCACATGATAATATCAATAGATGCAGTAAAAGCATTTGATAAAACCCAGCACTCATTTATGGTAAAAAAAAAAAAAAAAGTTTAAGCGAGGCAGCAATAGAAGGATCATAAGAAAGTCCATATATGAAAAACCTACAACCAAAATCATACTCAACGCACCAAAAGTGAAAGCGTTTCACTTAATATCATCAACAAGACAGGAATGTCTGCTTTCTCCACTCTTATTCAACATAGTACTGGAATCCCACCTACATCATCAGACAAGAAGAAGAAGTACAAGACATCCAAATTAGAAATGAGGAATTAAAACTCACTATTCACAGATGACATAATATTGTACATTGAAAACCTTAAAGACTCCACCAAAAAACTACTAGATTTATTAAATGAATTCAGCCATGTAGCAGGATACAAAATCAATACTCAAAAATCAGTGTCATTTTTTTACACCAATAATAAACTGTCAGAAAGAGAAATGAAGAAAGCAATCACATTTACTATTGCAACAAAAAAAGTAAGGTACCTTGGAATAAATTTAACAAAGGTAGTGAAAGACCTGTTCTCAGAAAACTATAGGACATTAAAGAAAGAAATAGAAGAAAACACAAGCAAGTGGAAGCATATACTACGTTCATGGAGTGGAAGAATTTATATTATTAAAATGTCCATACTATCCAATGCAATCTATAGATTCAACACAATCCCTATTCAAATACCAATGGCATATTTCACAGATCTTGAACCAATATATTCAAAATTTTATATGGAACCAAATATACCCCGAATAGCTTCAGCAATCTTGAGAAAGAAGAACAAAGTTGGAGTTATCACAATGTCTTATATAAACCTATACTATAAGGTCACAGAAACCAAAACACCCTGGTATTAGCATAAGCACAGACATATAGATTAATGAAACAGAACAGAGATCCTAGAAATAAATCCACTCCTTTGTGGTCAATTTATATTTGACATAGGAGGTAAGAGCATATAATTGAGTTAAAATAGTTTCTTCAATAAATGGTGTTGGGAGAATTGGACAGGTACATGCAAAAAGAAAAGAAAAGAAAGAAAGAAACTAGACTGCCAGCTTACACCACACACAAAAATAAACTCAAAACAGATAAATGACTTAAATGTAAGTTGTGAAACCATAACTATCTTAGAAGTCAACATAGGGAGTTAAATCTCAAATATTCAATGTAGAAATATTTTTGCTGATATATCTCCCAGGGCACTGGAAACAAAACAGAAAATAAACAAATGAGACTACATCAACTTGAAAAGCTTCTTGCTAAAGAAACCATTAGCAAGATCAATAGGGAACATTTTCACCAATGATACATCAAACAAGAGTTTAATATTCAAAATATGCAAAGAACTAATACAACTCAACACCAGGAAAACAAAAAACCTGATTAAGAAATGGGAAAAATACCTGAATAGATACTTCTTCAAAAGGGATATACAAAGGGCCCATAGACATATGAAAAAATGCTCAAAATCACTAGTCATCAGAGAAATGAAAATTAAAGCCTCAATAAAATATCACCTCATACCCATCAAAATGGCTACCATCAATAAATCAACAAACAACAAGTGTTGGTGAGGTTGTGGATTAAAGGGAACCCTACTGCACTGTTGGTGGTAATGCAGTCTGGTGTAGTCACTGTGGAAAACAATAAGGAGTATCCTTAAAAAATTAAAAACAGAACTCCCTTTTGACCTAGCAATTTCCCTTCTGGGAATATACCCCAAGGATCTCAAAACACCAATACAAAAAATATATGCACCATTATGACTGTAGCCATATTATTTACAATAGTCAAGAAACTGCCCATTAGTAAATGAGTGGATAAAAAAGCTGTGATACATTTCCACAATGAAAAAGTATGCAGCAATTAAAAAGAAGAAGCTCTTACATTTTGCAACAGCACGGATGGACCTGGAGAAAATTATGCCAAGTGAATTAAGCCAGTCAGTGAAAGAAAAATACCACGTGATCTCACTGATATGTGAAATTTAATGAGCACAATAAGTCAAAGAACTAAATAGTAACAGAAGCTTAGATACATAAAAAAAACTGACAGCTGCTGGAAAGTGGCAGGCTGGGGATGAAATGCGGTGAAGGGATTAACCAGAGAGCATTTATGCACAATCCATGGACATGGACAACATACTGGAGATTGGCTTGGGGAGAGGAGAAAATGGGGTTAGGTGGAGGAGGGGAAAGGGATAAAAAGTGGGAGCAATTGTAACGTCATAAACAATAAAAATAAATCTTAAAAAATTAAGTAAAATGAAATAAAACATATTCTTTTCCCCTCAGGAAAAATGAAAAGAGTGTGAGAATTCTCAGATCAAAACATTCCTCTTCCTTCTCCCACACAAAATTCAAAGGAAAGGCTGTCCTGATTTCAGGGGTAGGTTTGGAAGTGACTACTAGGCAGAGGTGACTACTATATGGCTACCGAGTATAGCTGCAATGAATAGTTTTCTGGTACTGCCTTTGGGACTCTATCAAAAACCCTGAGAGTTGCAACCCATAGACAACATGGCTCCCTTCTAAGTCCAAGAGAGCCATGAACTTAGCAGCAGAGTTGAGGATTCCAAGAAAGGAGGGAATAGCACATGAACTGTTTCATGCTGGCATTTCATTTGGTCACTTATGCTTAATTTCGGGGCCATGGCACTCACCTCAGCCTGCCAGATGGGGTTCACAGTGTTGCCTATGATCTTAGATCTCCTCTCCTGTCCATGGTGAGGGAGGGCAGGGAATATGCTGTGCTTCCCAGGCTGAATGGAAAACTTCAAGTAAGGATCTGGGTTGAAAAACATCCCTTTCTTCAGTCCCATGGCCTGGAAATCTACAAAGTAAATGATACTGTGTTTTAGTGAGATTGAAAATCATATCAGGCCTTTAGTAAGGAAAAAAGTTTATCTAAAACATGGAAAAAATCTTTCTTTAGACTAATATGTCTAAAGAACCCACTGTGTGTAACATTTACTGGCATATATTATATCTTTTTTTGAGAAGTCCTCATAATAAATCAATATAATTGACATTATGGTCACTATGCTTTTTAAGACAGGACCATTGACCCTTATTGAACTAGACTTAAGTGCAGGCAGGCTAAGGTAACAGGGTTGGATGAGGGTCTGGGGGGTCACCTCAGAAAACTTAGGTGGACACAGGGATGAATTCCAACTTTGAAAATCCAATGGATCTAGATGAAAATTCTGCTATGTGGAGAAATAAGAAAAACAAAGGTTGTAGTTAAACAATAAATATGGTCTTTTAATATGATCTTCACTGAATAAGAGATAATTAGAAGTAATAAAGAGAAAGAGGAAGGTTAAAAGAGCAAAGAGCATGAACAATGAAGGAATAAAAAAATAAATCATGGCCTCTCAAGTGCACATCAGTGAGGAGAGTTTTGAACAACTATAATGTCAGGGAAGGTAAGACTTTAAAAACTGAGCTGGTTCATTTAATTGAAATTAATCCTGTAAAATTTCATGCTGGAGAGCAAGAGAGAGCGCGCGCGAGAGAGAGAGAAAGAGAGAGAGAGAGAGAGAGAGAGAGAGAGAGAGAGAGGAGAGAGAGAGAGAGAGAGAGAGAGGGAGAGAGAGAGAGAGAGAGAGAGAGAAAGAAAGAAAGAGAGACAAAGAACAACATTATTTGTAATAATGGTTTATATTTCTAATTATTCTGAGATACTTTGAAATAACTTTATACTTATTGAAAATATATTTATGATTTCAAAAACATAAAACTTTTCTCTTATTGAAGTATTTTCCCCTCAAATTATTCCCACCTATATATGAATGAAAGAAATTGAGGTAAAGATACGAATTGATTAACAACCATAATATAAGTTGTGAGGTGTTTGAGTAATTTGATACTAATGAAAAAGTACAGATGTTTTCATGTAAATTTACTTAAAGTTATTTTGAGTTGATTCAAGGTTATTTCCACAATGAAATCATTCTTACTCTTTTATATATTTCCATGAAGGAAAAAAAAAGGAAAGTATAATAAACATCACAGAAATCTGCAAAATGCAGGGTAAACCCATAGGGGTATGTGCAGAAAAGAGAACACAGCAGCCAGAGATTTCTTTCCTTATAAAAGCCTGTTTATAAGGTTGATTTTTAGCTAGCATCTGGGAACTTAAATCTCTGGAGGTTTCTCACAGTTTAGAACTACTAAGAGTGTCTTACTGTGCCTAAACTGTATGTGTAAACTATGTGGTTTCCTTCTGCAAGTCTGGAATTTGGTACATGTTAGGCAGAGGTGCCTATGTGACCAGACCCCAAAGAAAACCTTGACACTGAATCTGTAATGAACTTACCTGGAAAACAACATTTCATATGTATTGCCACACCTTGTTGTTGGGTAAAATAGGTGCATTCTGTGTGACTTCATTGGGAGAGGACCCATGGAAGCTTGCCACTTATTTTCAAAGACCACCCCATGTGGAGTTTCCCTTTGGTTATTTTCCTTCGTATCCATTCAATATAATAAATTATAGCTGTGAGTAAGATTGTATGCTGATCTCTAATAAATCATTAAATCTGGGGTTGTTCTGGGGCCCCTGACCCAAAGTTTGACAAAGGTTTGTTCATCATAATATGATATGACTATTTTCACTTCCATCATGTTCACCATTACCAACTACCATTTATTGGCTATTTGCTAAATTCTGGGAACTTTTTAATGATATTTAAATACATTATCTGATTTAATTCTAAGTATCAACTTTATAAGGTAGATATTATACTACATTACTAATTTGAAGAAAAGAAATTGGAGGCCTATGAGTTAAGTGACTTGATCTGGTCAATATCAGAAATAAATTTGGAACCTGCCTCTTTGATTCCCATGTTTTTGCATTTAACCAATATGTTCTAGTATCATTCACTAAAAGTGCCAATATTGGCATAAGTTAAATTCTTAAGTATAAATAGCTCTTTTGAGGGAATCTCTGAGCTTCTGCCATTTACTATTTTCCTTCTCTCTGAATAACCTTGAAAAAGCATTTCTTTTTCTTGTCTTTCTTAAAGATTAAATTTATTGGGTGACATTGGATAATACAATTATGTAGGTTTCAAGCATATAATTCTATGATACAACATCTGTATATTGCATGGTGCTCCCGCTACCCAAAGTCAAATCACCTTCTGTCACCATATATTTGACTCCCTTTACCCTTCACTACCTCTCCACCATCTTTCCCTCTGGTCTCTGAGTTTTGTTTGTCTGTTCATTCATTTGTTCCTTTCAGTTTTATATTCCACATATCAGTGAAATCATATGGATCTTGACTTTTTCTGTCATTCTGTTTAGCACGATATTCTCAAGATCCATCCATGTTGTAAAAAATGGCAATACATCATCTTTTCTCATAGCTGAGTTAGTATTCCACTGTATATATGTACCATATGTTCTTTTCCAACCAGCTGTTGAGGGACACATCAGATGTTGCCATGTCTTTGCCATTGTGAATACTGCTGCAATGACCATAGGAGTGATTGAATCTTTACAAATAAATACTTTCAAAATTTTCAGGTAGATAACCAGAAGATAGGTTACTGGGTCATATGTTAGCTCTATTCTTAATTTTTCTGAGGAACCACCATATTGTTTTCCATAGTGGCTGTACCAGATTACATTTGTACCAGCAGGGAATGAGGATTCCCATTTCTCCACAACCTCTCCAATACTAGTTACTTGTCTTGTTAATAATAGCCATCCTAACAGGGTTGAGGTGGTATTTCATTGTATTTTTGATTTGCATTTCCCTTAGAGCTAGTGAATTTGAGCATCTTTTCATATATCTGTTGGCCATTTGTCTGTCCTCTTGTGAGAAATGCTCACAATAATACACTGGGACACAGGACTGAAGCAGTAACTGATGCAGTTTATTCACTGATCTGCAGCTCTGGGCACAGCCTAAAAGCCAAATCAAGGTGTGTGCTGAAAAGATGGAGCTGTCTGCTTTTATTCTAACCCAAGTAAAGCCTGCCCCCGCTTCCTCTCTCCCCCTCCTGCTCCTTCCCTATTTTTCCATGCTGGATACTTCGGAGTTACAATTTAATGTGATTAACTAAATTAACTGAAGGTGATAATTAATTAAAGGGGATCTGGTTATAGGTCTGTCTCCAGCTCTTCTTTGAAATTTCTCTATCTTGTTGGCTGGGGTGTCTAGCTACGTTTTCCCATTTCCCAGAGTTTGGTGATGACTATCTCCTCCACTTTGATCTCAGATATCCTTTGTCCTCAGAAGCATTTGTGCTGAGCTGCCGAATGTTCCTTTTCTGATTTGTAAATATGCTAATACTGTTAACTCTGGCTCAGAGACCTTCTAATTCCATTTGCTCTGTGTCACTAATTATTTTCTACTGGTTTGGGAGTCATTAGTTTTGTTGTTTCTTACAATCCCCCATCTTATTTTGGGAAATTGACTACTCAAACCATTTTATTTATTCCTTCAAACTTCAGAAGGATTTCTTGACTTTCTTTCTTATAGCAAGGATTCCCTTTGCCTCCTAGGAGGAGGAGATTATGAAAAGTTGCCAGCATTTGTTTAGGTAGTGCAATCTCAATTAGTTTCTGAACTAAACCTCTGATGGAGGGAATATACCTGCTACCACAATGAGGGATACAAGAGCTGATGAGGTCATTCCTTCTTAATTGCTAAACCAATTTTTAAACTATCCTGTTATAGGATTGCTGATGCCTGAGTTTTTTCACTAGTTTATTTGCTAGGGTAATCAGTCCCTGCAGAACTTTAGTGATAGTTCCATCAGGGGCTGTATTATTAGGGATAAAGGTGCAACACTGCCCCCCAAGCATTACACATACACCTCCTTTTTCTGCTAACATTATATCCAGTGTCAACCTATTCTTCCACGCAAGTTAACTGGTGGCATCTAATTGTTGAGCTTTTTCTTCTATTGCATTTCTAGTATAATTGATAAACCTCTGCTGGTTATAATAAATATAATTTATCCAATCAATATTTTTATTAATGGTTGAACACCAGAAGAGCACTGACTCAAATTCTATTTGATTTTTAGCTTTAAATTTATTTGGAGCTTCTCTAGGGACCCTAATAACATTGATGTAGATGTGAGCATTGAATAATACACTAGACATTGTTGACCTCTCTCTATTGTCACTATTTTATAGTTAAAACCCCTTCCATTTCCTTGGGATCTTGGTAGAACAAAGCTACCTGTATAACTAAGACACTAGCTACCAACGATAGCCATGCAAAGGCACCCCGATAGCTGTCTTCTTCCCCTATGCCCCAACCACAGGTTCTGGGGAACTCCTTGGGACCTTCCTCTGTAACAATTTCCTCTCTCAGATTTAAGACCCTTTATAATCTTATAAAGGACAATGGGTAAAGGTCTTATGTTCCCCTAGCTACTTCAAGCTGGAGATGGCTGTCATTTTATTTACCCTTAGGTCTAGAAATTCCTAATAGAGTGGGAATGAGGAGTGAAGGGTGGCCTTCCCACATGGGTAAGGATTTTGCAAAGTTTAGGTCAGGTCATTTGGCTGTCTGAAGGCAGCAGCATGCTTGATTTCCAAGGGCTGGCATTGCTGAACAAACTGGCATCCTTGTCATACTCTGGGGGCAACAGGATTAAAAAACATAATTAAAATCATAACCATTAGATGACAACAGGCAGGGATTAATGTTTAATGTCCCCCATTAGGAAAAAAAATTGGCTGTTTTGACAGAAGGTATGCAAGGCATGGCACAGCTGTTTAAAGCCCTTTGCCCACTGTGAGGTACAGATAAAAATGACACTCAAACTGGTAAGAAATGATTAGGAACAAAAGAGAATGTGGTAAGCAAGTTAAGAAGAATTTTAAGAGGGGCTAGAGACACAGAATGTCAGAGCTAAAGAATATCACCTGGGAAATTGTGGCTGGAGACATGAGACTAGAGAAATAAACAGTCAGAGTTAACCCAAAGTGTGAAAGACATAATACTTATAACCTGGGAGAATGTGGTAAGCAGGTTAAGAAATCTTTCAAGAGGGGCTAGAGACATAGCTTGTCAGAGTTAAGAAATATTTATCACTTGGAAAATTGTGGCTGGACACATGAGACTGGAGACATAAACAGTCAGAGATAACCCAGAGTGTGAGGGGCACCCATTATGGAATATTTATCACCTGGGAATTATGCATGGTCAGTGAGTTAAGGAAACTTATTAATGAGCTAATTGCTACCCTTAGTAGATTTAGTCAATCGCATCAGATTATAACTCCAGAGTAGCCAGTAGGTAAAAATGGAGAGGAAGGGGAAAAGGAGGAAAGTGGGGGTGGGGGTGGGTTCTTGCATTAGGATAAAAAGCAGCCTGCTTTAAGCCCTGGAGTGCACCCTTTGTTAGGCTGGGCCCGGAGTTGCAAATCCATGAGTAAACAAATGCTTCATTTACTGTTTAAGTCCTATGTCCTAGTGTTTTATTGTGGGTAAATCTCACACCCACTAAACTTAGTTTGGGCTCAGAGGAATACTTTAGGATTTCCCCCTTCTCATACTTCTGGGTCCTTCCTGTCTGAGCTATGAGACAGAAAGAGAGGAATAAGTTTAAAGTGAAGCCCATAGACTGCTTCACACTGTATCAATCCAACCACTTAGTTCTGCCAAACCTTTGAGTCTCAGGAGTCGACAATGCAGATGGGCTTCCTAAGTTAGGCCTATACATACAGACAATTATTCAGGTAATGAGATTATAGGCTTATGTCCTATGCAAACAGAAGGAAGAATAAACATGTTAATTTACATAACATAATTCACAAACCAGTCTCTGAATCTGTAAGACTGTGGAGACATTCAGTTACACAGCTTTTGCTGAAATGATATTTAATAGTGGCAATCCGACAGGTCCTCCTTGCTTGTAAAGTGAACATTTTTGATGATGTTACAAACCTAATTTTAACTTTTAAATGAAAACAAACTTTTAAAGACAGTTAGCTGTACTAATTTATTGTCCATCACTGAGCATTTTGATTTTTTTATCATAATTTTTCTTCTTAAGATTACCTTCCTTGTTATTAAAGGGATTGCATTAAGTCAGACATAATTTATCCCATTTACTTGCATAAACACAACAAGAGCAGCAATTGATTATATATTATATTTAAGTTTGCTTTGCTGCAACTCACTCCAGGAACATTTAGGTTGACTTTCAGTCTGCCATTCAGGGCACAGAAGCTGAGCTACACACTTGCCATATGGCCTTGCCTGTAAAACCCATGCTTTTATTAAATCTTTTAGGTTTTCCATTGTACCTTAAGGTTTCTCCTAGCCATCTTTCAGGAAAGCAACCTTCATTCCATTCCTAGAAAGATTGCCATAAACCACAGAATCAACCAGGGTATTAGGCTTCTCCTCCTTGGCTTTAATCAGTCTCGAAAGTCAACTCCCATTCCTCAGGGCTTTCTGGTAACAACCAGAGCCTAGGTATGCCTCCTTCAGGCATAATTCCCAGTCAAAGCCTCAATTGACAAAACCACCATTAGCAACTGGTCTTATCAGTTTTATGCAAAGAAACCTTGTGTCATTACTTCTTTAGAATGCCAAATACCAGAAGGATCAGGTAGGGAGAAAAATATAAAAGTGTGAAGGAATATCCTTGTCCTTCAAAACTGCATTTTCATGCATTATACCTTTCATTACTAAAGCCATACAATTTCTTTTCAAAACTTTGAAAAACTTTTAACAAAACTTTTAGATACTTCTCACAAACCTTTTTTATTTCCATGCCTTACACTTTTCCTAGTTTACTTTTCTTTCATGTGAAGTTTTAACTTCCCCTGGGAAACCTCAATTTTTCCTTTCAGAGCATTAATAGAGCAATAATTCAAAACACAGACAGCTAGGCCCTCTCTCTCAAGTATGTCCACTGGCCTCCTAGAGAAATACGTCCTTGGCAGAGACATGTTCGCTTGCTCAAGCTGGAATGCTCGTCAGCCTTGAATGACCCTTCTTGAGTCCTGGGTTTCAAAAGGAATTCTCCTTGACCGGTTTACAGATTACCTTTCCTAGGTCTTATTGGTCAAAAACAGATACAGAGAATTTGACAACAGAACAGACCAAAATACACTTTTATGAAATCAGAACTCAAGAAGCTGAGGTTCTCTTTTCCCAGGTTTAAAACTTCCATAACTGTTTTCTTTTTACTATTACTTTTCACAGACTTTCTGCAACATTTACAAACTTTCTAAATACATTTTACTTCTTGAGATTTAACCATAATATGCTTTCAATCCTTGTTCTTTTCCACACTGTGAAGGACTATACCCAAACTCAGTATCTGGCAGCTAAAAGTTCCTAGATTTGCAGAGATGTCCTGAAGCTTTTCAATGTTTTTGCTTCTCCTCCTCTTTTCTAACATACACTTCTGAGCATTTCTGAGGAGTATTTCAATTTTTTTATCCAGCCCATTCCTGTACCTTCTGCAATTTTTTACAAATATTTGGCCTGCCTTTGTTTCAAAGGTGACTTTTAAGAGTCCTTGCCCTATAGCATTTTCTGGATCTAGACCAGAATACCTTCTCATCTGGTCCCTGAGCTTCTGTAGGAATGCCAATGGCATTTTATCTCTTTCTTGTTGTATTTTGAATGACTTGGAGACATTCTGTGCTCAGGGGAACAGACTCCTTCATTCCCCTGATGAGGAGACTGCTAAGGTCTCTCTTCTGGCTTATTATTATCCCATTTAGGATCTATATTGGGAAACTTTTGTTTGGCCAGGACAATTCCATGACCAGGGAGATCCTTTCTTTTCCATATTCTTATAGCAGCCCATCTGATTATTCCTCTTCCTTCCCCACTGAAGAGAATGTCTAGAATGAACATGAGTTCTGTCCATAGGTAACAATACTCTTTCTTAAGATGTAGGCATTTTAAGAATGAGGTTGAGGGCCCCTCAGTTACAGCCCTAGAGGTGGTGTTGATTGTCAGCCAAGCTGCTACCACTGATGCTTATACCACAGTTTGAAGAAAAGTTTTAAAAGTGTCACCCCCCCCCCCACCTTTTCTCTCTGTGTTGAAGGGGCAGACATCCTGCTGTTTCTGTAACCTGTAGCAAGTTAATTATCCAATTGTTCTCCAGACCTAGTAGCTTTTTAGGGGATTAGATGGCAGCTTGGCTTGCAAATTTAACATTGCCCCTCCCTGCAGCTCTAGCAGGGAGTATTGAGATGAAAATTGAATTCCTAGAAGTTACCTGGGGTGGAAAGATATTCTGCAAGCAACTTTTATTGGGAAATTCTCAAGAACCTGTTTGTATTGCCCTAATTTCTTTCTTAGAGTAAATTTTTGCCTGTGCCCGTCCTGAGCCATCTGTACTGTCTGTCCGTGGTGCCTCTGCCTGGTTGGCTGTTGCCTGTCCAGAGCTACAAGGCAGCGGGAGACAGGACAGAGGGTCGCAGGTTTTACCTTCCTTTTTCTTTTTTTCTCCTTTTTTATTTTTTTATTTTTACAGGGAAGAGATGTGCAGATCTGCTGGTAGGTGGTGACCAGTAGAGAGCATATTCCCTCTCTTCCTTAAAAGCTGATGCCTGATTACTGACATATAAGATCAGGGCTTGACCAACCCAAGTTTCCTCAGACCCAAATTGGGGCCAGAAAACAGATTGCCCCTTAATGGGTTCTTTTGGCCAAAGGGGACAACAATATTTTACCATTTTCTATTTCTCCTTATTCTGGGTCTGGGGATCTTCTCCCCACTAACCCTGCCATGAGCTCAACCTCCCATACTGAAAAATTTGTCACCTGTGGCCTGTGAACTCAACTCCCCCCATCCGGGAAGTTTCTTGTCCACACCCTGTACATTCTCCCCAATGGACTATTGGGCAGAATGTCCATAGGACCTCTTGGTTCCACTCCATTTCCCAAGGCCTAGAATTTTTATTTCCCATCCTCAGTCAATTTCTGTGACTAAATCCAGTTGTGTTCTCAACCTTCTTTACTGGAGATTTATTGAACATAGACCTCATGAGCTTAATTCCCCTATACCAGAGAATTCCTGCCCACGCCCTGTATACTCAATCCCCCTTACCTGAAGTTTCTTGTACAGTACAGTATTCCCTCATGTATCATGGGTATTACATTCTAGACCCCCCCGCCCCCGTGAAGTAGGAACCTTACATTTATCCTACACTCTTAAAACCACGTAACTTTAACAACATACATATACAGTATTGCAAAATCCTGAGATATAGCAAAAAATCTGTGATCATAAATTAAATATAGTATTTAAAAACATTTCGCGATACTGTGAGGCCGTGATAAGTGAACCGTGATCCACTACAGTAGTCCCTCTCTGTATCATGGTTCACTTATCGCACCCTCACTGTATTGCGGGATTTTAAAAAATATTATATTTAATTATTTATCGCGAATATTTTGCTATGTCACAGAATTTTGTGATACTGTATATGTATATTGTTAAAATTACATAGGTTTAAGAGTGTAGAATATGTTTAAGAACATAAGTAGTGTTTATAAAAGTGTAGAAAAGGTTAGTAAGGCAGTGGGAAAGGTTAAAAAGGGACTGGGAATGGTTTATAAGTGTGTGGGAAGGGTTTATAAAGCCTTAAAATATTTATAAATACTAAAATAAATGTAAGTTTCCTACTTTGCGGATTTTCACCTATCGCGGAGGGGTCCAGAATGTAATACCCATGATAAGTGAGGGAATACTGTATACAGTCCTGTGTGCTCAACCCTCCTTTACCAGAGACTTACTGCACACAGCCGGAGACACTTCACTTGTCTACGGCCATTTCCCTCACAGGAGAACAGAGCCGTGGATCAGTTCTCCACATTTACTCCATATCTTGAGATATGTCCCAGCCATACACATTCACTCGACTGTCCAAGGATGCCCAACCACCAAGCCAGTACTTAAGTCCAATTTTTATACCTTGGCCCATGCATGAGGTTGCCTGTTTGCTGCAGTATTTTCTTTTTTACTTTTAGTTCCCCCTGCATCAATCCACTGCTGTCCCAACAAGAAATCTCGGGTTGTTTCCGGACACTGTGAGGCAGGTGGGCTCTAGGTCAAGTGAGCCACCCCAAAATGGGTAGGACACGTACCCCCGCCTCAACTCAGAGCCCCTTTCCACACACAGGTGGAGGATCCTGGATGAGCCCCCGAGTTGTGAGAAACACTCACAATAAAACACCGGGACACAGGACTTGAGCAGTTTCTGAGGCAGTCGTTTATTCACTGATCTGCAGCTCTGGGCGCAGCCTAAAAGCCAAATCAAGGTGCGCGCCGAAAAGATGGAGCTGGCTACTTTCATCTTAACAGAAGTAAAGACTGTCCTCCCTTCCCTTCTTCCCCTCATGCTCCTTCTCTGTTTTTCTATGCCGGATACTCCAGAGTTACAATTTAATGCAATTAACTAAATTAACTGAGGGTGATAATTAATTGAGGGGGATCTGGTTATAGGTCTGTCTCCAGCTCTTCTTTGAAATTTCTCTATTTTGTTGGCTGGGCTGTCTAGCTACGTTTTCCAATTTCCCAGAGTTTGGTGATGACTATCTCCCCCACTTTGATCTCAGATATCCTTTGTCCTCAGAAGCATTTGTGCTGAGCTGCCGAATGCCCCTTTTCTGATATGTAAATATGCTAATACTGTTAACTCTGGCTCAGAGACTCTCTAATTACATTTGCCCTGTGTTGTTAATTATTTTCAACTGGTTTGTGAGTCATCAGTTTCCTTGTTTCTTACACTCTTAAGAATAGTGTCTATTCAGGACCTCTGCACAATTTATAACTGAATTGTTTGTTTGGTGTTGAGTTGTATGAATTATTTATATATTTTGGATATTAACCACTTGTCCAACCTGTTGTTTGCAAATATCTGCTCTTACTTGGTTGGTTGTCTTTTTGTTTTGTTGGTGGTTACTTTTGTTGTGGAGAAGCTTTCATTTGATACAGTCCCATTCATTTATTTTTGATTTTACTTCCCTCACTTTTGCGGTCAAATTCATAAAATCCTCTTTAAGTCCAAGGTCCATAAGTTTAGTACCTATGTTTTATCCTATGCAATTTATTGGTTCATGTCTTACATGTAGGCCTTTGATTAATTTTGAGTTAATTTTTGTATAGGGACAAACAACAATCTAGTTTTATTCACTTTCTTCCTAATTTTCCATTTATTAATGATGTTTTCTTTTCTCCACTGTTTTTTGGCTTTTTTGTCAAAAAATATTTGCCCATGTACATACGAATTTATACCCGGGTTCTCAATTGCGCTCCATTGTTCTGTGTCTGTTTTCTTTTTTTTCTGTCAGTACAATGCTGTTTTGTTTATCCTCTCTGTGTAGTATAATTTGAAGTTAGGGGGTGTGATATTTCCGTTTATTTCTTTACCTCTCAGGGATGCTTTGACTACTTGGGTTTTTTGTGGTTTCATACAAATCTGATGATTTTTTTTGTTCTATTTCTTTAAACATGTCAGCAGGATTTTGATGGGGATTGCATTAAATCTGTATATTGCTTTGGGTAATATGGCCACTTGAATTATGCTGATTCTTCCAATTCATGAACATAAAATAACTTTTCATTTCTTTGTGTCAACTTCAATCTCTCTTCACATCCTGTAAGTTTATTCCTAGTTATTTTGTTACTTTTGTTATAACTGAAAGAAAAAATTTTATTTCTTTCTCTGCAATTTTTGTTAGTATATAAGGATGCAATGGATTTTTTTTGTACATTGATTTTGTATACTGCCATTTTACTGTGTTTATTGTTTTAAATAGTGTTTGGTGAGTTTTTAAGGTTTTTATATAAAGAACCATGTCATATGGAAAAAGGGACAATTTTACTTCTTTACTCCCAATCTGGATTTCTTTTACTTCTTTGTCTTGCCTGATTGCTCTGGTCGTATTATCTTGAATAACAGTGGTAAGAGTGGACATTATTGTTTTGTTTTTAATCTTAGAGGAAAAACTTTCAGTTTTTCACCATTGATTATGATATTAGCTGAGGGTTTGTCATTGGCCTTTATTATGTACTCTATTCTGTTTTATCAAACAACTTGTCTATATTTGCATTAATATGTTTGTATATGTTTGGTACCTGATAAATTTAGTCACACTTCATTGTTCTCTTTCTTTCCAAGGTAAAATATTTGCTTTACCACTCCCTTATTTTTCCAGATTAATCTTATTAATTTAATAACACCCTCCTACAAAATTTGGGATTTTAATTGGAATTACATGCATTGAGTTTATAGATTAATTTTGGGAGAATTGTTATCTTTATAATATTTCTCATTCAAAAACAGATGTTTCCTCATTTTTTCAGGTCTTCTTTCATGTCCTTCTGTAAATGTTTATTTTAAAATCCTTATAAAGTTAAATTCAATTTGGATCTAATTAAAATATATGTTTCATGGAGTATATGTTTGAAATGTTTGAAAAGTGCTGCAATAGGAGTTTAAATGTGCACTTAGTTAGAAGTCAGGATACCTACATTTAATTTCTGGAACACTAACTACAGAACTTTGCAACTTGATGAAATAGATTTAACTATTTCAGGTCTCAGTTTTTCAACTACAAAATTATTCAAATATATGTCTATAAGAATACATAGAGTTTTATAATTTTCTAAAAGCAAATGATATATTAATGGGAGAATACGTTTTTTCCTCTCAGTTTTGCTTCTGTTAGTTTTTTGTCCTGATGATAAACATAATGCATGTTTATAACATTTTTAAGAATAAAATAAAAACCAATTTTTTTTTTTTACTTTTCTTTTTTTACTTTTCTTTTTTTATTGAATTTATTGGGATGACTTTGGTTCACAAAACCAACATCATCTGCACACTGTACCCATTGCTCCAAGCAAAGGATCTTTTAACCCCCATTTTCCCCACCTTTGCCCATTTCCACCTACCTCCCCACCCCCCTTTCCCTCTGGCTGTCAACACAGTGTTGGCTGTGTCTGTATGTTGCTTTTTTTTCTTAGTCCCTTCATCTTCTTTTATCCAGTCCCCCAATCCCCCTTCCCTCTGAGAGCTGTCACTGTTCCATGTATGTATGCCTCTATTTCTATATTGTTTGTCAGAAAAAAATTAATATTATTCAAAATTGCCAAGATTACCAGACTTTTTCCTATTACCTTGCAGTAATTTTTCTTTGTATAGAGACCATACTATCTAAACAATCTATATATAATTTTTTTTTTTTGTCCATAGCACCTGATGGTCTAATTCACAGATTCAAAATTTTGTTCCACTTAAGAAAGTTTCTCCTATTATTGTTTCCATTCAATTATTCTGATTTCTTCATTAAAAAAATAACAATTATCTATGTGATGGTGCTGTATGTGTTATCCATCCTTTTTTCCATCATCCTTTGTGTTTTGTCCTTCTTCTGTGCATTCTGAGAGAAACTGTCAAGTCATCTACCAGTCACTGATTCTAATTCTTTAGTGGTGATTCTGTTTCTTACTGCTTTCTAAAACTAACTTTTAATTCTAAGATTGTACTTTTTAGAATTATTTAAAAATCTCTCCTTGATTATGATTTCAAAAAAAGGTCTTCCACCAAAGATGACCACAACGCAATCCCTGGAACCTGTATATATGTCACCTTACATAGTAAAAGAGACTTTGTAGAAATGATTAAATTAAGGATCTTGATTGAGATGAAGAGATTATTTTGGATTTTCTGGGCGGGCCCAATGTAATTATGAGTGCTTATAAAATGCAGGCAACAGGGGAAAAGTGAGGAGAAACTGATGTGACAACAAAGTAGAGATTGGAGTGATGCAGCCATTAGCCAAAAATGAAAGCAGACTAGAAAAAGTAAAAGAGACAAGAAATGGATTCTTCTTCTCTTGAGACCCCAGAAAGAAACCAGTCGTGTTGACACAATTATTGTCCCTTAAATTCACTTTGGACTTCTGAATCCCAGAACTGTACAAATATATCTGTGTTCAGTCACTAATTTTGTGGTACTTTTATAACAGCATTAGGAAACAAATACATTTGGTTTTCTACACTTTTATTGTTTCCAGCTTCAATGAACTCCCCTATCATCTTTCTTTAACTTGGACTTAGTTAATAGGACCCACACTTGTAGTTTATTGAGAGTACAAGCACAGGAGTGATTAAATCTTTATTTCTCTTCAGTAGGTATCTGTTAAAAATTATTTCATTTTCTCTTATGTCCTTCAAATTTTTTTCAATATTTATTGCATTTTTTCCATTCCCATTTATACTCTCCCCACCACAATCTCCACACTGTTGTCCATGTTCATGAGTCCTTTCTCCTTTTTGCTCAATCCCTTCATCCTTTACCCTCCCCTACCCCCTTAGCTGTCATCCTGGTCTCTGTCTATGAGCCTGTCTCTATTTTGCTTGTTAGTTCAGTTTATTCATTAGATTCCAAATGTGAGTGAAATCAAATAGTATTTGTCTTTCTCTGACTGGCTTATTTTATTTAGTATAATTTTCTCCAGGTCCATCCATACTGTTGCAAATTTACTTATTTTCATTGGCTGAGTAGTATATAATTGTATAAATGTCCCATAGTTTTATCCACTCATCTACTGATGGGCCTTTAGGTTGCTTCCATATTTTGGCAATTGTAAACAATGCTGCAGTGAACATAGGGGTGATTATGTTCTTTTAAATTAGTGTTTTGGGTTCCTTCAAATATATTTCCAGAAGTGGGATTGCTGGGTCAAAAGGCAGTCCCATTTTTTATTTTTTAGATGTCTCCATACTGCTTTCCACATTGGCTGCACCAATCTGCATTCTCATCAACAGTGCAAAAGGGTTTGCCTTTCTCTACATCCTTGTCAGCGCTTGTTGTTTGTTGATTTATTGATGATAGTCATTCTGACAGGTGTGAGATGATATCCAGTTTTTATTTTAATTTGCATTTTTATGATGATAAGTGACATTGAACATCCTTTCACCTGTCTTTTTTGGAGAAGTGTCTGTTCAGGTTATTTTTCCATTTTTAAATTATGTTGGTTTGTTTTTGGTGTTTAGTTTTGTAAGTTCTTATAGATTTTGGATATTAACCCCTTATCAGATGTAATGGCAAATATATTCTCCCATTCTGTAGGTTGCCTTTTTATTTTGTTAATGTTTCCATTTGCTGTGCAGAACATTTTTAGTTTGATGTAGTATAATTTGTTTATTCTTTCTTTTGTTTCCCTTGCCTGGGGAGATATATCTGATAAAATATTACTATGATCTATGTCTGAGATTTTGCTGTCTATATTTTTTCTACAACTTTTTATAATTTCAAGCCTAACATTAAAAATTTTAATCCGTTTAGAATTTTTTTTCTTGTGTGTGGTGTAAGAAGGTGGTCTAGCTTCACTTTTTTGCATGTATCTGTTCAATTTTCTCAACACCATTTATTGAATGAAATTTCTCTGACAAATATTAATTGACTATAAAGGTGTGGGTTTACTTCTGGATTTCTATTCTGTTCCATTGATCTATGTATCTGTTTTTATGCCAGTTCCATACTGTTTTGATTACTATGGCTTTATAGTATAGTTTGATATTATGTATCATGATTCCTCCAACTTTGTTCTTCTTTCTCAGCATCAACTGTTGCTATCAGGGCCTTTTGTGGTTCCATATAAGTTTTTGAAACATTTGTTATAGTTCTGTGAAGTATGTCATTGGAATCTTGATAGGAATTGCATTGAATCTATAGATTGCTTTGGGTGGTATGGATATTTTAATGACCGTAATTCTTCTTACCCATGAATACAGTATGTGCTTTCACTTATTTTCAGTTTTCACTTCAATTTCTTACTTCAATGTCTTATAATTTTCCAAGTACAGGTCTTTTACATACTTACTTGGGTTTATTACTAGGTATTTTATTCTTTATGAAACAATTGTGAGTGGGATTGTTTTCTTAATTTCCCTTTCAGTTAGTTCATTATTGGCATAGAAAAGTGCAACTGATTTCTGGATCTTAACTTTGTATCCTGCTACTTGGCTGAATTCATTTATCAATTCTAGTAGTTTCTTGGTGGAATCTTTGGCGTTCTATATGTACAGTATCATGACACCTGCAAATAATGACAGGTTTACTGTTTCCTTTCCAATTTGGATGTCTTTTATTTATTCTTCTGGTCTGATTTCTGTGGCTAGGGCTTCCAGTACTATGTTGAATAAGAGGTGAAAGTGGACATTTCTGTCTTGCTCCCAATGTTAAGGGAAACACCTGTAGTTTTTGCCTACTGAGTATGGTCTTTGTCATGTTTAGGTATGTTCCCTCTCTTTCCACTTTGCTGATAGTTTTTTATCATGAATGGGTACTGGATATTATCAAAAGTTTTTTCTGCGTCTATTGATATGAATATGTGGCTTTTATACTTAATTTTGTTTATGTGGTGAATCACATAATTGATTTGTAAATTTTATATCAACTTTGTATTCCCAGAATAAATCCTACTTGATCATGATGTATGATCTTTTTGATACATTACTGTATGCTGTTTGCTAATGTTTTGTAAGGATTTCAGCATCTATGTTCATCAGGGATATTGGCCTATCATTTTCCTTTCTTTTCTTTTTATAGTGTCTTTATCTGGTTTTGAAATTAGGATAATGCTGGCCTCATAAAATGAACTTGGGAGCCTTCCAATCCTCTTTAATTTTTTGAAACAGAGAAGGAGCAGTGTTAGTTCTTGGAATGTTTGATAAAATTCACCTGTGAAGTCATCAGTCCAGGGTTTTTGTTTTTTGGGAGTTTTTTGATTAGTGCTTCAAATTAACTAGGTGTAATTGGTCTATTCAGATTCTTCCTGATTTACTTTTGGAAGATTTTATGCTT
The DNA here is from genome assembly GCF_987537825.1 of Furipterus horrens. Taxonomy (NCBI): domain Eukaryota; kingdom Metazoa; phylum Chordata; class Mammalia; order Chiroptera; family Furipteridae; genus Furipterus; species Furipterus horrens. Next base: position 63,949,123 of record NW_028327179.1, on the reverse strand, counting down.
CCAGGAATTTATGTATTTCACCCAGGTTGTCTAATATTTTTGGCATATTAATGTTCATAATACTTTTTTATAATCCTTCATATTTCTTTGATGTTAGTTATTATTTCTCTTCTTTCATTTCTGATTTTATTTGGGTCCTTTCTTTTTTCTTGATGAATCTAATAAAATGTTTCTCAATCTTATCTTTTCAAAGAACACACTCTTGTATTCATTGATCTTTTGTTTATTTTTTTTAGACTTTATTTTGTTTATATCTGCTCTGGTTTTTATTATTTCCTGCCTTTTATTCACTTTGGGCTTTGTTTGTTATGCTTTTTCAAGTTCCTTTAAGTGTAAATATAGATAATATATTGAGCTTTTTCTTTTCTTTTTTTTTGAGATAGGCCTGTAATGCTATGAATTTCCCTCTTAGGATTGCTTTCCCTGTGTCCCACAGATTTTGGATGGCTGTGTTCTCATTTTCATTTGTTTCAAAGTATCTTGATTTCTTCCTTGATCTCATTCCATTTATTGTTTAATAATATTTAATTTAGTTTCCATGTCTTTGTGTGTTTTTCAGTGTTCTTGTGATTGATTTCTAGTTTCATAACATTGTGGTCATAAAATATGCTTGATATGATTTCAATCTTCCTAAATTTATTGAGACTTGTTTTGTGACTTAAAGTGTGACCTATCCTAGAAAATGTTCCATGGGCACTTGGAAAGCATGTATATTCTGCTGCTTAGGGGAAGACGCTCTGAAGATATCAATTAAATCCATTTGAGCTAGTGTGTTATTTAAGACCACTTTCTCCTTTTGATTTTCTACCTGGAAGATCTATTCATTGAAGTCAATGGGGTGTTAAAATACCTGACTATGACTCTATTACTGATAATCTCTCCCCTTATGTCCATCAAGATTTGCTATACATACTTAGGTGTTCCCATGTTGGGTGCATAAATGTTTACTTGAGTTATGTACTCTTGTTAGATTGCTCCCTTTATCATTATGTAGTGTTGTTCTTTGTCTCTTACTATAGCCTTGGTTTAAAAGTCCATTAATTTGGATATAAGTAATGTTACCCAGTTTTTTCCGCTTCCCATCTGAATGAAGTATCTTTTTCCATCTGTTACTTTTAGTCTGTGTGTATCTTTTGATAGTAGGTGGGTCTTTTGGAGGCAACACACAACACACACACATACATACATATATACATATATATATGAATCTTGTTTTCTTATCCATTCAGCTACCCTATATCTTTTGGTTGGAGCATTTAAACCATTTACATTTAAGGTGATTATTGGTAGATGTGAATTTAGTGCCATTTTATTGTTTGACTGTTTTCCTCTGTTTTTCTTTTTCTCCTTTCATTCTTTTTCTTCTTAAAAAAAGTCTTTAACATTTGTCGCAGTACTGATGTATTGTTAACAAATTCCTTCATCTTTTTCTTGTCTTGTAAGCTCCTTATTTCTCCTTCTATTTTAAATGATAGCATTGCTGGGTAAAGTAGCCTTGGTTGTAGGTCCTTGTTTTTCACCACCTTGAATATTTCACACCTCTCCCTTGTGGCCTCAAGTGTTTCTGTTGAGAAATAAGATGAAAGTCTAATTTTTGCTCCCTTGTATGTAACTGTCTGTTTATTTTCTTACAGCTTTTAGCATTCTCTCCTTGTCTTTTAGCCTTGCCATTTTAATTATGATGTCTCTTGCTGTAGGTTTCTTTGGGTCCAACTTGTTTACGACTCTATGAGCTTCCTGGACTTGTGTATCTTTTTTCTTCACCAGATTAGGGAGGCTTTTAGTCATTGTATCTTCAAATAAGTTCTTGATCCCTTGTTCACTCTCTTCTCTTTCTGGTATTCCCATGAAGAGATGTTGTTATTCTTCACGTTGTCCAAAGGTTAATAAGATTTCCTCATTTTTACAAATTCTTTTGTTTTTTTCCTGCTCTACTTGGGTGATTTTTCCTACTTTGTCTTCCAAATCACTGATTTGATATTCTGCTTCATCTAACCTAATGTTTATTGGTCCAAGTGTATTCTTTATTTAATATATTACATTATTTCTGACTGGTCTTTTTTTATGGTTTCTATGTCTTTTTTTATGCTAAGTGTCCTTATAATCATTACCCTCAACTCTCTAGCTGATAAAATTTATTGCCTCCATTCCAGAATTTTCTGGAAAATTCTCTTGTTCTTCCCATCTGGGGCCTGTTTTCTTTGTTTTCCCATTTTTGCTGCCTCCTTATGTTTATTTCTTTTTTTAAAAAAATATGTTTTCTTAATTATGCTGTTACAGTTGTTCCAATTTTCCTTCCCTCTGCTCCCCTCTACCCGGTGGCCCCCTTCCTCCAGTTGTCCCCCTCTTTTAGTCCATGTCCATTGGTTGTGCATGTAGTTCTTCTCAACCTCTTCCTGTCTATTCCATTCCCTCCTACTATGCTTCTTAATTCCTATACCATCTCCCTTCCTCTCCCCCTTCCCCTTCCCTGCTGACCTCCCTCCAGTGTGTTCCCCATACCTATAGTACATTTTCCACTCTCATTGCCTATTTAGTTTGCCTTTGTTTCAATTCCTTAGCTTCTGTTGTTGGTTCTTGTGATGCAGTTTTCATTTTAATGTTCAATACTTTTGATCCTCCTTCTTCTAAATCAGTCCCTTTAACATCTCATGTAATAGTGGTTTGAATCTAATGAACTCCTTCAGTTTTATTTTGTCTTGGAAGCAGTTTCTCTGCCCTTCTATTCTGAATTACAGTTTCGCTGGATAGAATATTCGTGGCTTTAGGTTTTTGATTTTCATTACTTTGAATATTTCTTGCCAGTCCCTTCTTGCCTGCAGGGTATCCCTTGAGAAGTCAGCTGATAGTCTAATTGGGACCCCTTTGTACATGATTCTTTTCTTCTCTCTTGCTGCTTTTAAGATTCTCTCTTTATCTTTAATTTTTGACAATTTGATTATAATGTGTCTTGGAGAAGGAAAACTCTGACTCCAAAAAACCTCCGCTGCCTTGCGGCATACCTCTTTAGGGGAAAGGCTAAGGGAGTAAACCCTGACAGAAAATCCGGAGCCGGAGTCCCTAAGGCAGTTTGACGTTGTAGTCAACACCGGCAACTCCTGCGGCGCACCTGAAGCCAAGCTGTATTGACTCCGTCTTTCCCTTGGACCCTTCAGCTGCGAAGAGAGGGGGGGTCTGCTGCATGGGCAACAGCAGACCCTCCATATCACCCTGCCCAGGCTCTGTAGCTTCAGCTTCACTGGAGAGGACACTCCAGCATCATCACAAGACGTCGATTCAACACGGGAGGAGACAGATACCGTGTCACTCCCGAGTTGGACTGCACAGCCATTCTCGGCGGTGCAGATAGACTCTTAAGAGCTACACCATCGTCTCTCGAGACGGATGGCTGCCGACGACGAGTTCTTCTTTGCTCTCTGGTAATCCTATAATCCGAATGTTCAATCTCTTATAGTTGTCCCAGAGGTTTCTGATCTTCTCCTCACTTTCTTTTCTTTTTGTTTCCTCTTTCTGCACTGGTTGACTGTTTGTTCCTTCTCTATGTTCTGGTTTGTTGATTTGATCTCTGGATTTTATTTCCTCACCACTTGTCTCGTATGTGTTTTCATTCTTTTCAGCATAAGTGGTTTTCTTTCTTTTCCTGTCCTGTTCCAAATCTTCTGTTAATTCTGTAAGCCCCCTTATAACAATCGCTCTGAACTGAGCCTCTGACAGGTTTCTTATTTGTTCGTCTGTCAGGTTCTTCATCTGCTGCCTGGTGAACTGCGTCACTGGGATTTTAATCATTGTCTCCTTCATTTTGACAGATTTGTGTTTTGCTTTGCTTCCTGGGCAGGCTGTGGTGGGCGGAGCCCTGTGTACTCGTCACTACCCAGTGCCTGGCGGCAGCAATCCTGACCTTTTTTGCTGCGCTATGGCGCTTTGTGTGGGGTCAGGCTTCCAAGATGGATTCCTGCCATTATTCTGTGCTGGGAGACCGGGATCTGTCCTCCCGCCCTCTGGGCCTCACCGTCCGATGCAATGGGGGCGCTGCCTTTCCCTGCGTTGGGGTTGCGAGCTGCTGGGACTTGACTGCAACTGGGATTGCTCCCCCTACCGCTCTCCCTGCTTGCTACTGCAAACAGCCCCGCCCCACCTTTCTGTTCCAGTTCTGATTTCGCCCCTCCTACCCATCCAGGTGAGCACCGCTGGTTTATAACTTCATATGTTGGGCTTCATGTAGTTTTATTTTCTGGAATTTCTGGTTATCTTTCGTTTTGAGGTAGTTGTATTCCTTTCTAGTTGTAGAGGGAGACTGAGCGTTTCCGTCTAGCCTCCATCTTGGCCAGAAGTCTCCTTGTGTTTATTTCTAAGTAATGGGTAGATCTGCAAGATTCTGGTTCAAACCGAGGTCAAACCCTTCCTGTGACTTGCTCTGGGCAACCTGTTTGAAACTATCAGCAATTCAGAGCCTGTGACTCCATCTACTGTTCCTGGGTGTGTGAAGAAAGAACAAGGCTGTGCACCAAAGCTGGCTTTTATCAGCACTAGACCTGGGAGAGAGTAAGGTGAAGTCTGATTTCTAGAGATCTGCTACTGCCTGCAGGCTTTCTGTTAGCCTTAAGGTGTGAAAGCCTTCCAGCTGTACTGCTCAGCAGCATCCCCACATGGTGGGGATGAGTAATTCCTATGGGTACAGCTATTTCTTCCCCTCAGGGTGATGCCATTTGGAGAGTAACCTTAGAAAGATGGCTCTTGTATTATGGGGAGTGACTCAGCATAGGGATCCTGGTGGCTGTTCCTTCTGTTTTCTCCCCAGAGCCACTAGCCCCACACCTCCCTCAAGTGTCTCTAGTCTGCTCTGCCTTCCCACTGTAGAAACTTGGGGTAAGTGGCTGCAAACAGAATTTTGTGTGTTTGCTCTTTAAGAGGCTTTCTGTGTCTCCAGCTGTCTCTCCTTCGTGGAGAGAAACTGTGCTGCTTTGCATAGCCATGTTATTTTGGTTCCTCTGCCAGTTATGGTGTTATCGGCTGGGGAGCCCAGCTCAGTATTTAGACCCCACTTTTCTAAGGAGGAATCCCCCAGCTGCTGAAATATCACTCAGCTGCCCACCATGGAAGCCTAGCCAGTCCTTTCATAATTCCTCTGCACTCCCTACCATCTCATTGTGGTGATGTGGCTTCTTCCATCTGTCCATGGTTATAAGGCTTCTCTCTATTCATAATGATTTTTTTTTTCATTTAATTATAATTCCAGGTTGGTCCTGAGATGATGTTAGTGTAGCTTCCACTAACTCCTCCACCATCTTGGGTATCTCCTCAACTTTTTTTATGAGGTAGAATTTATTCTCCACACATTAGTCAATTCAAAATGTCTGATATTTATCCATGAGTAGATTGTTTAGTCCTGGTTTTTATTATTTTTAGTTAGTGTAGTTATCCAACTTTCTGATGTTGGAATCTTTACCTCTGCTTTTACACTTAGAGATGATCAACATCTTATCAAGTTTTTTATACTTTGTTGATCTCCTTAGTTGGAGATTTGCTGATCTTTTTAGCTTGTCTTTTTTGAGGGATGGGATTCATTATGATACCTTATGCATACTTATTTATTTTTTTATAAATAGACATAGTGAATCAACACATATACATATCCAAGCACTGCATGTTATAGTTTCATGACCATTCTAGGCTTGTTTCTTCACCTGCTAATTTACATCTCCAGTTACATTTAATTGCTGGCAATGTTTCTTTGAAATAAGTGTAAGGAAAATGATATACAGAACAGGGCTTTAGGAGGTGAACCAACCCTGAAAACTTCATAAACCAACTTTATAGCATATAAAGTAGGTTTTTGAACCAAGTTTTGGGGTGTTTTTCTCTCCTCTAGTGGGATTAGGAGCCTACATCTTCATGGCAAAGCCAAAATTGGAACCAATTAATACAGATTTCATCTTCTTCCCAGTTCCACACTGCCCATCCTGCATAGGTTTTAAGATTTTCACTGAGTAAAAATTTCTCTTCATTTCTGGCAGCTGGTTGAGACATTTTCCTGGTTTCTTCTGTTTCTGAAGGTTCTGAAGGCATTTCAATAGGAACATAGGATAGAAAATCAAGAGTTGCTAAGCTTTTTGCTCTAGTATACAAAAAATATTTCTTTGTTTTTCTTTTCATTTTTAAACTTTGACAGACACATGCTAATATTTCAATTTTTTGGTTTTGACTTTTAAAAAGGCAGTTGCAGATTCACAGCAAAGTTAAGAGGAACTATAAAAAATTTTAATATATTGCCTGCCCAGCATATGCATAACCTCTCCCATTATCACCATTCCATACCAGAGTGGTGTATTTGTTACAGATGATGAGTCTACATTGACACATCATAATAACAGATGAGGATACTTTACTTCTTTCCCCAAAGTCCATAGTTTACATTAGTGTTCACTCATGGTGTTGTACATTCTGTTAGTTTTTACAAATGGATAATGACATGTATCAATAACTAGAGTATCACAGAAAGTATTTTCACCATCCTAAAAATACTCTGAGTTCTGCATATTCATCTTTCTTCTCCCAATTTCTAGTAGCCACTGATCTTTTGACTGTCTCTACAGTTTTACCTTTTCCAGAATGTGATATAGGTGGAATCATATAGTATGTATGATTAGCTTTCTTAAATATTGACTTTTTTTTTTTCACTTAGTAATATGCAATCCATGTCTTTTCATGACTTGGTGGGTCAGTTCTTTTAAGCATTGAATTACATTCCATTATCTGAACTTACAATAGTTTATTTATCCATTAACTTCCTGAAGGACATCCTGATTACTTCCAAGTTTTGGCAATTATGAATAAAGATGCTATAAACATCTACATGTAGGATTTGTATGAACTTAAGTTTTCAAACCATTTGTTAAATTCCAAGGAGTTGTGATCACCAGATAATATGGTAAGAGTATATGTAGTTATTAAAGTAAATTTTATGGATTATGTTGTTACAGTAGTCCAAAATTTATACCCTTTGCTCCCCCTTCTCCCCAGAAATCCCACACCCCTTAGTTCACATCCATGGGTTGTGCATATAAATTCTTTGACTTCACCCTTTCCTCGTCGTCGTCGGCAGCCGTCCGTCTCGAGAGACGATGGTGTAGCTTCCTGAGAGTCTATCTGCACCGCCGAGAATGGCTGTGCAGTCCGACTCGGGAGTGACAATCCCTGCCACACTTGTTACAGGTGAAGGCAGATGGCCGTTGTTGCTGCTGTTGACGCTGCTTCCGCCTCGATCTTTTCTGGACCGCCTCCTCGTTGCGCGCAGCCTCTGCACGTGATGTACCTTGCCTGACCGCGAGCCTCCAGGCTAGGCGGTCGTCTGCTTGAACTTCCCATGTGTTGAGATTGATGGAGCATTGTGTCATGTCCTTTTTGCAGATGTCTTTGAACCGCAGTTTTGGGCGCCCTGTCATCCTCTTGCCTTCTGCTAGCTCGCCGTAGAGGAGGTCTTTGGGGATACGGCCTGCATCCATTCTTTTGACATGGCCGAGCCACCTGAGGCGTCTCTCGCTAAGAACTGCATGCAAACTGCTCATATTGGCTCGCTTCAGAACCTCGGTGTTGGGGACCTTATCCTGCCAGGCGACATGCAGGACGCGTCGCAGGCACCTCATGTGGAAGCTGTTGAGTTTCCTTTCGTGCCTTGCGTAGGTGGTCCACGTCTTGCTGCCATAGAGGAGAGTGCTGAGTATGCAGGCTTGGTAGATGCGCAGTCTGGTTTTCTCAGTGAGGCTGGAATTGTTCCACGCTCGCCGGTTCAGTCTGGCCATAACTGTGGCTGCCCTGGCGATTCTCCGGTTGACCTCCAAGTCGACTGACAGAGAGCTCGAGATGGTGGACCTGAGGTAAGTGAAGTCGTTGACAACCTCCAGGGTGTACCCGTCGATGGTGATGCATGGGGGAGTCCCCGTGCCTTGAGCCATAACGTTCGTCTTCGTCAGGCTGATGGCTAGTCCGAACTCCTTGCATGCGTGGGAAAGGCAAGTGACTAGCTGCTGGAGTCCCTCTTCGGAGTGTGATGTCAAAGCTGCGTCGTCGGCGAAGAGCATCTCACGGATGAGCACCTCTTTGACTTTGGTCTTGGCTCGTAGACGGGCCAGGTTGTAGAGCTTGCCATCGGATCTGGTGTGAATGAAGACACCCTCGCTGCAGTCCTTAAAGGCGTATTGGAGGAGCATGGAGAAGAAGATTCCGAACAGCGTAGGCGCGAGGACGCAGCCCTGCTTTACTCCGCTGCTGACTGGGAAGGCCTCAGAGGTTGCGCCGTTGTAGGACACCGTGCTGTGCATGTTGTCGTGAAAGGACATGACCACAGCAAGCAGATGTGGTGGACAGCCAATCTTCCGTAGCAAGCTGAAGAGACCGCTTCGACTGACCAGATCAAACGCCTTCATAAGGCCCACTCCCAGTACACTTCAAGCTCTACGGGCTGCCAGGAACAAAGTCCAGAAGACCGCCCGCCACTGTGCCAACACCTATTGGCTAAACCTGTGCAGAAGCATTCAGGAAGCCGCCAATATAGGCAACGCACGAGGAATGTATGAGGGTATCAAGAAGGCAACAGGCCCAATCCCCTCCAAGATCGCCCCCCTTAAGTCCAAGACAGGTGAGGTCATCACTGACCAGGAACAGCAAATGCGGCGGTGGACCGAGCACTCCCTCGAGCTGTACGCAACGAAGAACACCGTAACAGACACTGCTCTTAACGCCATCCCAGACCTACCAGTCATGGAGGAGCTAGACACCCCACCTACTGCGGCAGAGCTCAGCAAAGCCATCGACCGCCTTGCTTGCGGGAAAGCACCAGGAAGCGACGGAATCCCTCCAGAAATCCTAAAGAGCGGGAAACCAGTCCTGCTACAGCCGCTCCACCATCTACTCTGTCGCTGCTGGAAGGAGGGTTACATCCCCCAGGATATGAGAGATGCCAACATTATCACCATGTACAAGAACAAAGGAGACCGCAGCGACTGCAACAACTACCGGGGCATCTCTCTCCTCAGCGTCGTCGGCAAAGTATTCTCCCGGGTCGCTCTTGCCCGCCTGCAGACCCTTGCTTCCCGCGTCTACCCAGAGTCCCAGTGTGGCTTCAGAGCTGGCCGTTCAACAGTGGACATGATCTTCTCCCTACGCCAGCTGCAGGAGAAGTGTCACGAGCAGCATAAACCACTCTACCTCGCCTTTATCGACCCTTTCCTATATTATTCTTAACTCCCTCCTTTCTATTTTGTACCTACTAATTATGCTTCTTAATCCCTGCACCATTTCCCCATTTCTCCCCCTTCTCTCTCCCAGCTGATAACCCTCCAAATGATCCCTATACCTATGATTCTGTTCCTATTCTGGTTTGCTTAGTTGGATTTTGCTTTTACTTTTTATATTCAGTTGTTGACAGTTGTGAGTTTGATGTCATTTTAGTGTTCATAATTTTGACCTTCTCTTTCTTAAATAAGTCCCTTTGACATTCCATACAATAATGGCTTGGTGATAATGAACTCCTTTAGCTTTACCTTGTATGGAAAGCACTTCATCTGCTCTTCTATTCTAAATGATAGCTTTACTGGATAGAGTAATCTTGGTTGTATGTCCTTGTTTTTGATCACATTGAATACTTCTTGCCAGTCCCTTCTTGCTTGCAAAGTTTCTTTTGAGAAATCAGCTGAGAGTCTTATAGGCACCCCTTTGTAGGTAACTCTCTTCTTTTCTCTTGCTGCTTTTAAGAATCTCTTTTTATCTTTAACCTTTGGTGTCTTGATGTGGTCCTCTTTGGGTCTAGTTTGTTTTGGACTTTCTGTGCTTCCTGGACTTGTATGTCTATTTCCTTCCCCAAATTGGGGAAGTCTTCCTTCATTATTTTTCCACATAAACTTTCAATTTCTTGCTCTTCCTATTCTCCTTGTGACACCTCTATGATTTGGATGTTGGCATGTTCAAAGTTTTCCCAGAGGATCCTAAGCTTCTCTTCATTTTTTCAATTCTTGTTACATCTTTCTGTACTGATTGACTCTTTTTTTCTTCTTTATGTTCCAAATCATTGATTTGAACCCCGGTTTCCTTCCCTTGACCATTGGTTTTGTGTGGATTTTCCTTCGTTTCACTTAGCATAGCCTTCACTTCTTCCCTTATGTGTTTGCCATACTTAAGCATATCTTTCAAGACTGTGAGCACGTTTATCACCAGTGTTTTCTGCATCTGTTAGGTTGGATATCTCCTTGTCGCTTAGTTCTCCCACTGGAACCTTGATCCATTCCCTCTTTTGGGCCATAATTCTCTGTCTCCTCATCTTGACAGGCTCTTATGTTTGTTTTGCTCTGTGTCTTAGGTAGAGCTGTCACTTCTGTTACATTGTAAGGGGCGGTGCCTTAGGTATTTATCAGTACAGGGAGACCCATTTCACCATGTCATGGGGGAGGGGTCAGAGAGGGAACAATGCTGCTTGCTCAGGACTTGTCCCTTTCCAAGGCACTTCTCTCACTTACTATATGGGACTGGCACCTCTCTAGTTGTTGCCCTTGCTGTTTTTCCTGGAGTGGGTGGGTCTGTGGATGTTCTAATACCATGGGGGTCCTTTAAACAAGCAGACTCTGCTGAGAGACCGGCAGTTTCTTCTTCCATACCAACTCCACTGATTTACATAGTCAGAAGCAATTAGGGTTGATTTTCCCTGGCGCTGGGATGGTGAGCTGCATGGTCTGGTCAGGAGCTGGGAACACTCCCTGGGTGTCCCTTCGCACTTTTAAAAATGTGTTATTGTGCTTCCCACCTGCCTGCCACTGCTGCCACTGCCACCGCCACCACACTGCATCCTTTCCGCCCCAGTTCCATCTCTCCTACCTGTCTGGATGAGTATTTCTTTTTTCTATCTTTGTTTGTTGGACTTTTGTGCAGCTCAGTTTTCTGGAACTTTTGGTTGTCTCTAGTTTTGAGGTAGTTGCATTCCTTCTTAGTTGTTGGGAGAGACCCACATGTCCGTGTAGGCCTCCATCTTGGCTGGAAGTCAAGAGTATATTTAGTTTTGTAAGAAACTACAACTATGTCTTTCAAAATGTCTGTACCATTTTGCATTCCTGCCGGCAATGAATGATAGTTCCTATTTCTCTACAACCAATAGCATTTGATATTTTCAGTTTTCTGGATTTGGGACAAATGGGTATGTAGTGATATCTCATTGTTTTAACTTGCATTTCCCTGATGAGGTATAATGTGAAGTGTCTTTTCTCATAATTATTTGCCTTCTGTATATCTTCTTTGGTGAAATGTCTTCTAAGATCTTTGGCTCATTTTTCAACTGAATTCTTTTATCAAATTGTTGAGTTTTAAGAGTTCTTTGTATATTTTGGATATCTGTCCTTTTGAGGTATTTAAAATATTTTTTTCCCAAAGGGCAGGTATTTTTTTGTTAATGGACTTTTGACTTCAGTGTAAAACACTTTTCCTCAAAAGCCAGGGTTGGACCAGCTTCTTGCAACACACAGAGCTGACTGCTTCAGCAGAAAGGTAGGCTTGGCAGTGCTTGGTCTTCACTGGCTAGCAGTAAGAAGACAGGTTTTTCCCCTTTTTGGCTACCTTCTCTTTAGAGAGGTAATTGGTTGGTAGGGCCTTGGCTGGTTGTCCATCTAAGAAGTCTTGACTTCTGTGGAGTGCTGATTAGAGCAACCTTGGCAGTCCAGGTGCCTGACTACTTCACTCTTGGCCTCATGGTCCCATTAAGCCCCATGCCCATAGTTGTTTTAGTGTTGGCTGAGAAGCCTTGGCAGGTAGAGGGTTTGCCTTTTCCAATGGGCTCTAGGATGCAGGTACATTTAAAAGTTGTGGGACCAGGGGATAACTTTCACTTTTGAAAAGAGGCCTCCACCTCTGCCTGTCCTTGCCATTGGACGACTTGCTGAACTTTGAAGGAGGGAGCTTGGTGATGGACAGAGTTGGGTGTTAGCAGGCAGTAGTGAGGTGATCATCTGGCTTCCACCCATGCACTCTGCATGGCTACAAGCAGCTGCCACACTGGGGAAGCTGGCTGGGTAGCTGGGTACAAGACTGTTTTTTGGGGGGCGGGGTGGAAGCTGGGCAGGCAGGTCTGGGGGTTGGATCTGGAAGGTGAGGGCAGCTGCCCATAGTGGATGGGCTCAGGGGAGAAGATAGGGAGGACAAGGTGGGAGGAAGACTCAGCCATCAGTTGGATCATCCATGTGTTTGAGCTGAGACAGTTGGATCATCCATGTGTTTGAGCTGAGATACCTTTCCAGCATGAAGCTCAGTGCTGAGCAGAATCGGTTTAGTCTATGGCTAAACATGTAGCTCCCTGGACTCACCAGATGTTTCTCAAAGGGGTAAAATGCCTGTGGCCTGGTGGGTCAGGTTGCATAATGGCAGCCTGGGGGGAAATGAGGTCATCAGATGTCCCTTCCTCCTCACTCTCCTTGCTGTAGGCCTGGGTTCCACCACAGGAAAAGGGAAGTGGAACAGGCCTGCATTCCTATCACAACCACAGGAACTTTCATCATTTAACTCATTCTCAGGGTAGGCCCAGGTCCTGAGCAGCACATAGGATGGGTAGTTCTGCTTGGCATGAGCAGATAATGTACTGCTGGGAGTGGCTACCACTTACACAACCTGAGTTGAGGTGCTAGGGACCTGGCTCTTCACATCCTGGACTCTTCTCTTTGAGAGACTCCCGTTTGGGGGAGGTGACTCTCAGCTCTGTCACTAGCATATCAAAATGCTTATCCCTGGACCTCCTGGCACTGGTGAAACTTACAGGTCAGCAGTTGGGTACAGATCTTTGGGATCTCTGAATTTATTACCCCATACTTCCTGTTGAGGTCACATTTCTTCCAGAGCCATTTTCTGATGGGTTGGGGGACAGTCTGGCCATACCAGGTTCTTTTCCAATGGGCTGCCTTCAGTCTGGTGACTGGGACACTAATTGGGGGTTATCTTCATGCTCACTCTTTCCAAAATGTCTTTAGAAGGGTATGAGGACAGAAGAGTCTTGTCTGGCTCCCTCACCCCGGATGCCCAGGCATGGGCTGCTTAGAGATAATAATTAGATTTGCATGCACAGTGTACTTGCAGTTATGTAAGCACTGATGTCATATTATGGCTGGTAGCCGGCTTTGTCTATGCATAATATATAAGGGGATATATAAGGGGTAGGACCTCCACGGGAGTGTTGAGGAGTGAGTGGCAGGAGCACAGTTGGTGGTTGGATGGTGGTTCAGTGCATGCCTATGGCAGATGTCAAGCATGAGTGCTGTAATATCTGCAATAAAGGCGTGTCAGACATCCCAACTTTACCTTGCATATTTTTCTGATTGCTGGACAAGAAGAATCTGCATTGGTTCTGCCACAATTGGTATAGTCGGCAGCAGAATCCACAGCAATCTGGTATGGAACTTGTGCCTGTGGGAGGCGTGGAGGAGTGGCCTGCCACCAGTGCATGGCACTGGGTGGCAGGTCTTCTCACAGCTTGAGCTCCTTCACAGGATGGGCCTGAGGTCAGTAGCGCTCCTGAAATGGCAGGGAAAGCATTGTGGGAGGTGGATGAGAGCCTAGGGAAGCTAATGACAAGGGCAGTGGCAGTTTCAGGTGGGTGGATCTTCCTTGCAGCCCTGCGAGTAAGAGCTGGGACTAGGATGGAAATGGAGGAGGCAGCAGTGGCGATGGTGGTCCCGGTGGATGACATGTTTTGGAGCTTCCAGGAAAGGAGCAATGCTCTGGAGGCTTGAATTCATGCACTTGAAGATGACATCACTTGAGTAACAGTCCGGCGCTCCCCGTCCCCAATTGTAATGGTCACATCTTCAGAGGAGGAAGAAGGGGGGGGGGAACCAACTTCTCTACATGCCTGCCACGTATTAGTGTGGAAAATTAAATCCCAGCAACCTGTAGGACCTGGGGGCTCAGCAGGCCCTGCCCAGATGGTGGAGCACACCCAAGCCAAACTAGTTGATCTCGGAAAGCAGTTTCGCTAAAAGGCTGGAGAACTACTAGCTGCATGGCTTCTCCGTTTGTGAGACAAAGGGGTAAATAGCATAATGTGCACCAATAATGAGATGGAGAAACTGGCGTCTATCATGATGCATCCCTCCCTGTACCAGTGGCTACAGTACTGCCGCCACCATAGGCTGGGGCAGGGATCCCATTCTCTTTTAGACCGGGTGATGGCCATGGTTCAGACAGTTTGGACCAATGCAGGAGACATGCTGGACACTGTAAGAAGCTGGCAGGCCTACATGGACCTGGTGCAGATCTTGCGTAAGTTGGGTATGCACCAGGCCATGTTTAATATGAACACACGTGGTCTGGATGATGAGATGTTCACCACGAGGATGAGGGACACTGTATTGCAACATGCCCCAGCAACTTCTTTTGGGTCCCTTATAGCAATTCTGTCCCCATATGTCGGGTGCTGCATTAATGATGTCACTACAATGGTAGCAAGCCTGGGAGAGGTGGAGAGCTGGCTCACCTGAAAGGAGGTTTGAGCTGTGTCGCAGACTCCCTCTCCTCAAGTGACAGGCAAGCCCATCTGGGTGACCCACACACAGATGTGGGCAGATCTCCTAGGGGTTAGAGTTGACAGCAACAAGATCAACAGGAAGCCTAATGTTTATCTCTTGGAAATGTGGAAACAGTTGCAGGCCGATAAGCATTTCCAGCGACGTCAGAAAAAGAAAGTGAAGAAATCTGAGGCTGTCTCCTGGGATGTTTGTGCCATATGCCTTGAGGACCACTTGGCAGCACCAGCTGCCTCCCAAGAGGAGAGTAATATTCTTTGGAAATTCAAATAGGGGGGAGGCCAAGGGACTTGTCTGGGGGGACAGATGGGGACCAGAGGCCATATGTGGAGGTGGCAATCCACTGGTCCCCCGCAAATGCCCAGAGGGTTCTAGCCCTAGTAGATATGGGAGCAGAATGCACCCTCCTGTATGGGAACCCTGAGAAGTTCCCAGGGCCTAAGGCCCATATAGATGGTTATGGGGGGGGGGCGCAGCATGAAAGTGAAGGTTATGCAACATTCACTAGGCATTGGGAACCTTCCCCAACTTGAGTATACTGTCTATGTGTCTCCCATCCCTTAGTACATTCTGGGCATAGATGTACTCCAGGGGAAGTGGATCAAGACCACTATAGGGAAGTTCCACTTATGTGTGCAGATAGTAAAAGGAGTAGTAAGGGGGCATGCTGAGCACCCCACAATGGAGCTGCCAGTCCCTAGGTGAGTGACAGCAACCAAGCAGTACCGATTTTCCAGAGGGCATGAGGAAATCACAGTCACTATAGGGGAGCTGGAGAATGTGGGAATTGTCAGAGAGGCCCACAGCCCCTATAATTCCCAGGTATGGCCAGCGCACAAGCCGGATGGCACATGAAGAATGACAGTGGATTATCAGGAACTGAATAAAGTTATATCCCTGATACATGCAGCAGTCCCCTCAGTGACATACACGATGGACCAGTTAACTAATGAGTTGGAATCTTATTATTTTGTAGCTGACTTGGAAAATGCTTTCTTCTCCATTGATATTGCTCCAGAGAGCCAAGATCAGTTTGCCTTTACCTGGGAAGACTGGCAATGAACTTTTATGGTACTTCCACAGGGATATTTGCATAGCCCAACCATTTGTCATGGGCTTGTGGCAGAGGACTTAGTCAAATGGTCATGGCCTGCTAAAGTGCACCTCTTCCACTATATTGATGACATTCTGTTACCCAGTGATTCTCTTGCAGAACTAGAGAAAGTGGTACCACAAATGCTGTCACATTTGAAGAAATGTGGCTGGACAATCAACAAGGCCAAGCTAATCAACAAGGCCAAGCTACAAGGGCCTAGATTATCTGTCAAATTCTTAGGGGTTGTCTGGTTGGGTAAGACAAAAGTTATCCCTGATGCAGTGATAGATAAAATTCAGGTGTACCCTGCTCCACCACAGTGAAGCAACTCCAAGCATTTCTAGGTTTCCTTGGGTACTGGAGGGTGTTTGTACTGCATCTAGCTCAGGCAATTTGGCCCTTCTATGCATTAGTAAGGAAAGGGGCGAAGTGGGACTGGACCCCAACTGATGAACAAGCATTCCAGGGGGCAAAACACATTATTAAGTGCATTCAAGCTTTGCATACTGTAGATCCTAATAAGCCCTGTGAACTGGATGTGCATGTGACAAAGGAGGGTGTTGGATGGGGACTCTGGCAGCATTCTGAATGACTGCAGCAACCCTTAGGGTTTTGGTCCCAGTTGTGGAAAGGAGCTGAAGTCTGGAACTCCTTAACTGAGAAGCAACTGGCAGCAGTGTATGCTGCTCTGAGAGCCACTGAGGCTGTAACTGGAATTGCCCCTGTTAACAGTGAAGACCGCCTATCCTATCGTGGGATGTATTTGAGATTGGATGGATAAGCCATGAAGTAGGACAGCTCAGAGTCCCACACTTGCCAAGTGGGGGGCTTATCTGAAGCAGAGGAGCACTCTCTCCATTAGCCCTTTGCAGGCTGAGTTGCAGGAGGTCTTGTCACCTATGTAGCTGAAAGGGCTACTGCTAATGGAAGAAATGGAACCCAGTTCTTTCCATGAAGGAAAGGTACCTATACCTGAAGATGCTTGGTACATGGATGGGTCTAGCAGAGGCCAGCCCACCATGTGGACTACTGTGGCAATCCAGCCAGAGAAGGACACTATCTGGTTTGATACTGGAGTTGTACAGAGTAGCCACTGGGCAGAACTGTGAGTTGTGTGGCTTATGGTTGCTAATGAGGCATTGCTTTTGACTGTTTGTAGATAGTTGGGCAGTGTATTGAGGCCTTACTCTGTGGATCTCCACATGCATGCTAACAAATGGATGGTTATGCACAGGCCCTTATGGGGACAGGTCTTGTAGCAAAACCTATGGGAACTAGGTCACCAGAAACATGTCACTGTGTACCATGTAACTGGGCATGAACCCCTAGCATCCCCCAGAAACAATGAGGCTGACACTCTAGCCAAAGTGCATTGGCTAGAAACCATGCCTAGTGGCCCATCAGGGAGGGAAGTTGCCCAATGGTTGCATCGACATCTTTTGCATGCCAGGCAAAAGATTATGTGGTCAACTGTGAAATCATTGGGACTGCCTGTCACTTTAGCAGAGATGCAGGAAGCTTGTGGGATTTGTGTTGTCTGTTCCTGAGAGCATCCCCAGAGGCCTTCAGGAACTTCTGGACCGGTGGTATGAGGACTAGTTCCACTGACTCGGTTGCAGATTGATGTGATTGGACCCTTGCCCAGCTTGGAAGGGTATAAGTATGCAGTCACATGTGTAGACATGGTCACTGGACTGATGGTTGCATACCCAGCACTCCACCCAGACCAGAAAGCAGTACTTGCTGCATTTGAATGCTTGTGTGCTGCTTATGGGAAGCCCCTAATTATTGACAGAGATCAGGAAATGCATTTCACCGGGGTCGAGATGCAACAGTGGGCCCGTGACATGCAGAGAGACTGGAAATCTCATGTGGTCTATCACCCCCAGGCTGCAGGGATGCTTGAACAATATAACGGCTTGTTGAAGCAAGGTGTACAGGTCACGGCTGCCATTCCCATTTTGAGGGACTGCACAAAATGCCTGTGAACTATTCTCCAGACCTGAATGAGAAGAATTGGAGGGGAGGGCCAGCTCTGGTGGAAGAGGTGTTCCACTGGAAAGCTGCTCCTATCCAGCTACAGGTGCAGACCAAGGATGCACTTCTGAAGCCAGGTATAGGGAGACAAGGGGACATCTTGTTGCCTGCACTGGAGGCTCAGGAGCAAGGCCAGATAGCTACTTGGATTTAGCCTTGGGAGAGAAAGGCCCCCCACATACATTGGCTCGCACTTGTTGCTCCTTGGGGACAGGGAGTAGAGAAAGACTTGCAGATAGTGCCATGGGTAATCAGACAATGGCCTCCAGTGTTGAGTAACTTATCCAGGGCCAGCTGGCCTTGAGACACTCCACCATGGTTCCTTTGTACTTCCTCTGTGGCCTATTATGAGTTTCCCCCTTTCTACTTCAGGCAGATGCAGAGCCCCCAATTGAAGCACAGAAGGTGTGATATGCATGCCGCAGGAGGCCCCCTCTGCCTGCCACTGGGTTGTCAACAGATCAGAAACTTGCATACATATTGCCTGAAGGGAGGGACTTGCCAATGTTGGTTCCAGTAACTGCTTTGTCTTTTCACCCCTAGGGTGGAAACTAACACCCTAGTGGAATGGGTGCATACTTATGTTGCAGTAGCCAACCAGTCAGCCTGTTAAATCTGCACTGAAATTTATTTCAGCACATCTACTGGTCTTCTCTGGTGCATGTCTCCTACTTCCACAGTGAACTGGAATTGGTTGCAAGACCAAAGGAACCATTAACACTCCTTATGGAATGTGACTTGGGCAGACATTTATGCTAGGGCTAAACAACGTTATAACCATTCCCGATCAACATTTAGATACACTGTGTGGGGTGGATCGAGATGGCTTATGGCTGAAGCCATGGAATTGGCTGGACCAGCTCCCCTCTTACTGAAAATCCTATGGAGAGAGCCCATGCAGGCTGGACTCCTAAAGGTTTGTGTCAAAACCACACTACTGAGCATTGTTGGAAGCCAAGGGGGAATGTGTGGGCTCCAGTGCCCACTGGAGTCCTTTAGGTGTGTGGTTCACATGGGTGGCCTTACTTGCCTAAAGATTTGACCAGCCACTGCACATGGGGCTGGCGTTACCTGCCTGCTCAAGTCCAGAAGACTCTTGTAACCTGGCTGATCAGTTGGGAAGCATTTAAGGCACAGCGCTGGGTGAAATGCACCTTTTGGTGGTATTACCCATTAGCCATTTTTTCCCCTCAAGCTGCATCCATAGTAATGGAAGCTGAGGTGAAAGCACGGGCATTGCATACTGCTTGAGCACTGAATGCAGTGCATGATGCCTGGACTTCTTGAATGAGGAAGTGTAGTAGTTATGAAAAGTAGCTCTGCAGAATTGCATGGCCCTAGACATGCTTACTGCCTCCTAGGGGGGTGTGTGTGCCCTGGTAGGAGCTGAATATTGTATGTATGTCCCTGATGCTTACCACAATATTAGCCAAGCCTTGCAGGTTCTGGCCTCTGAGATTCATGCCACTGAACACCTGTCCAGTGATCCATTGCAGGAATGGTGGGCATCCTTGACCTTTGAATGCAGTTAGCCCTTGCTATAATAGGGGGTGTTGCTTGTTTCTTACTTGCTTATTGTGTAGCCTTTATTGCTACTGTGGTTTATGGGTACAGGGCTCAGCCCTCCTCATCAAGGGAATCTCGCAGAAGATAGATCTTGTGTAGATTGTAAAGTGAGGAAGCCCGAAGGGTGGAGTGTGAGGACAATAGAGTCTGTCCAGCTCCCTCACCCTGGATTCCCAGGAGTGGGCTGCTTAGAGATAATAATTAGATTCACGTGTGCAACGCACTCACAGTTATATAAGCATTGATGTCATATTTTTGCTAGTAGCTGGCTTTGTCTATGCATAATATATAAGGGGTTGAACCCCTATGGGAGTGTTTTCACAATGAGTGGCAGGAGTGCGGTTGGCAGTCAGTTGATGGTTCAGTGCATGCCCCTGGCAGAGGGCAAGCGTAAATCCTGTAATATCTGCAATAAAGGCATGTCAGACATCCCAACTTTACCTCGCATATTTTTCCAATTCCGGACAAGAAGAATCTGCATTGGTTTTATGACAAAGGGGGTGCTATGGGGATTTTCCAGAGGAGTCTTTGGTAAGGCTGCCTGTCTGGCTAAGGCAAGCCAAAGATGGGCCCATCCTCATTCCATGTCTATTGGGCTCCAGATTCACCATAGGCATGAAAAGGAAAAGGCTGTTTTTCTGTTTGTTTGTTTGTTTTTTTCAGGAGTCTGGTTGTCATGACTCTAGCCTTTCTCCCTGGAGGAAGTTCTGGTGGAACCTGGGACACTAAAAACTGGTCCCTTCCCATTTACTACATGGTATTTCTGAAAACTGGCAGGGGCTGGAAGTGAATGTGGGGCCCAGGCATAAAACTTGCTGAGGAACTCATGTCTTCTTTCACAGTGCTTTTGGAAAGCTTCACCACTTGGCTGTAGTGGTTCCACACAACCAAATGAGTCATCATGAGCAGGGAAGTGCTGGGAAGATAGACATATCTTAAGGACGGCCATGAAACTAACTTCTTCCTGCTTCTGTTACTCTCCTCCAGCTCAGCCTCATTGGCAGGGGGCATGTCAGCTTTCTCACCCATGAGCTCCAGCTCTGACCTGTGAAGTCATCAAGACTGATCACCTACCACTTCAGTCATTGCTGCTGCCCTGTGTTCATGCACTGCCATTACCCACATGGATGGTGAATGAGCCCTGCCTTGCGCCACTGCTGGAGGTGTGGAGGGTGGCAAGTGTGCTTTCCACCTGGATAACTGTCCTTTATCAGCTGTGTCTTTTGTGAATATCTTCTTCCAGACTGTGGTGAGTCTTATTCTCTTAATATTGTATTTACAGAATAGAAGCTTTTAATTTTCAGGTATCAATTATTTCTTTCATGTATCATATCTTTGGTGTTGTAGCTAAAAAGGCATCATGGTACCCAAGGTCATCTAGATTTTCTTCTATGTTATCTTCTAGGAGTTTTATAATTTTGCATATCACATTTAAGTCTATGATACATTTTGAGTAATGTTTGTTATGGACATAAGGTCTGTGTCTAGGTTAATTTCTCTTGCATGCAGATATCCAGTTGTTCCAGCACCATTTGTTGAAGAGACTATTTTTGTTTATTTGTTCCTTTGTCAAAGACCAGTTGACTCTATGGAATGTCTATTTCTGGCTTCTCTGTTCCGTTCCATTGATTTATTTATTTATTCTTTCACCAATACCACATTGTCTTAAACTCTAACTTTATAGTAAGTTTTGAGGTTGGGTAGTGCCAGTCCTCCAACTTTGATGTTATTCAGTACTGTGTTGGCTATTCTAGGGCTTTTACATTTTCAAATAAATTTTAGAATCAGTTTTTTAATATCCAAAAAAATGACTTGTTGGGGTTTTGACTGAAATTGCATTGATCTTATACACTAAGTTGGGAAGAACTGACATCTTTACAATATTGTGTCCCCTTATCCATAAACATGAAATCTCTCTCCATTTAATTAGTTCTTTGATTTCATGCATTTGTTTTGTAGTTTTACCTATATGGATATTGTACATAATTTTTTAGATGTATATAATTTTGGGAGTGCTAATATAAATGGTATTGTGTTTTTAATTTCAAGTTCCACTTGATCATTGCTGGTATATAGAAAAGTGATTGACTTTTTGTATATTAACCTTGCATCCTATAACTTTTCTACAGTTGCTTATCACTAAATCTTTAAACACACATTTCCTTCACTAGGGCCCCCTTACACATGAAAAGCCCCAGTTGACTGTCCATCTCCCAAGAACAGGGCAGGAGTGTGATCTCAGATCTCTGACATTTATGGCCTGAAACAATTGTTGTTTTGACAACAAGCCTTAGGAAATAGTTTCTCAAACTGTACTCACCAGAATCCAAGAGCTTCATGAAATTGCATATCCTCAAAGATCACTTAATTAAGATGGGATTGAGTGTGTGGGGCTCTAAGCCTTGTATAGCATTTTAGCCAGAGCAACTCATTTTTTCTTTAAACTCTTGATATTGAAATTATTTTAGATTTACATGTGAGTTGCAAATGTAGTACAATATCCTTTACCCAGTTTCCCCATTGTTAACATATTATACAACTATGGCATGTAATTAAAACTAAAAAATTAATTAAATTACTCTTAATTATTAACTAAATACTATTAACTGAATTACAGACTTTATATGGGTTATACTGTTTTTTCCATAAATGTACATTTTTGAGCAACAAAATTGGGCTTAATTGAGATTTTATTTAGACAACGAGTCTGCTAGCTACTTCTCTCCTTGGGCTTTCCCTTACCTCTACTTTATAAGACCTCTCAATTACTGCTATTAGCAACAAAGGAAAAGTAGAATAGTAGCTTCTCTTATCATCATCTCAAAGTGCTCTGGAATCTATTACTTATTCAATTTTCCAATGTCTTCATGACATCATGAGGAATAAAGCAGATATTTTAAATTATTGTTTTACAGATGGAGGAATTGAGGCACAGAGAGTTGAGTCAGTTTTAGAAAAGAGTCCAATTGAAGTGGGTCTCCTGACAGTTGGTTGACATTCTTGTCCTCTTCAAAGGACTTCAGGTAAGCAAAACATACCTGAGAGAGAAAAGCTGATCAGCCTCCGACTTCCTTGCCCCTGGACAGTCTCAAAAGAGCCAACATCTTTAAAAATCTGTAAGAAGGAAAATGGGAGATAGGCAAAACAAACATTGAAATAGATACACTCCAACACAAACATGCCTTATTATTTTCCCAGCTACACTCTATGAAGACAGCAGCACTGCTATTTTATTAAGCTATTTTTGATTAAAACAAGCTTCTAGAAACCTAATATCTTTTTCCAGTATAGAGTGGGAAATGCTAGTGGGGATGAGGCATACTTTCCAGAGAAGTGGAAATCAACTAACAAAATTACTGTAATATTAGAGTCCCTTTGTAACTACTTATGTAAACAATGCCATTTTACATTCAAATTTACAACAACAAAAAAAGGTGTTTATTAAAGCAAAATATAAGGGAGCAGAATGACAGTCAATAGATGTTTACTGTTGTAATTATAATGTATTTCCATTTAGCAAAGTATAATGTTAAATGCTGTATCTAATTTTTTTCTGATCTGTCTTATTATCTAGGGATTTCCATAAAATTATGTTTATTGAGGAGGACCCTGAGCATGGCATTAAGAAGCAACTCTGAGGTCTCTTTTATTTAATTTCCTTCCTGGGAAATTTCAGAACACAATTGTTATATTAGTAATCTAAAGCAATTTGCAAACCAGGTGGTTAAAATGCTTGTGTACCTGTTAATGGATTAATCAAAACAGCTAGAGTCCTCATTTTCATTCTATTTTAGGTAATGATTCTTAGTATTTATTCAAAGTCAGTGGTATCTTTGCATACATTGCATACTTACAAAAAATAATTTCAAAAGTCTGAGTATTAAGCCATTTCACCCAGTGTCCACTTTTAGAAGATAACTTAAGAAAGAAAAATAGAAAACTTGTGCCTTAAAGTCTCTTTGTTTGTAGGTTGTATGGGCTTGTTCTCTCTTTATTCTGTCTAAGAGTATCCTTGATGCTATAAGAGTTGTGATTGAATTTTACCATTAACTTGCTTCATATAAAACTGGGAGTAATAATGGCATCACTAGAGCTCACAACTTGAACTCAAGGAGGGCACAAAGAGATTATTAGGATGCTGGGCTGCTCAGCAGAGAGGACCAACATGGGTGGAATATGGAATAGAGTAAGAGATTTTGAAACTCTTTTATAGGTTAGTGTCTATAAGAGTCTCATTTAATAATAAAGAATCAGAGAAAGACAGGTCCCAGACCAATTAGTTGATAGGCTGGTTGGTCTCAGGTATTAGCTCTCTTCACATTGAAGAACCAGCTCCACCCTAGTCTGCTTGTTCTACACTCCACCTGGCTGACACAGAGCAGCAGAGATCAACAAACAGGTCAGAGACTAATCCTCAGGATGGACCACTCTTCTAACTCACAAAGTAGCCAATATGCACAAGCATGATCAGGGCTAAAACTTGTTTAACATTGTAGACTTTACTTATTTTTCAAACCTATGCCTGGATAAAAGTCATAGGAGACTTTGACAGGCTGGCCACATACCTTACAGTGCTATATCTGCTTAAGTGGGACAATTACAATTGATTGTTCCCAATTCTAGTTTTAAAATTATAAACAACTAGCTTGTTACTTCTCAGGAGTTCCTAGAGGGCACAAGAAATACTATATTTTTAATAGACCCTTGTAGAATTCTGTGCATTCTACTTTATATTTTTAAATGTAGAATTAAACTGCACATTTAATGCTAGGCTGAAATGAACTGAAACATGCAATGATAACAATGAATAATGTTGTACAATTGTTCCTTCTTACAACATACATATTTTGTTTTTTTCTATATAAATATTCTTCTGCTGGCTATTAAGGGTGTTAATAAAAAGGTTCTTCATCATTTTTGCATCAAAACAGGTCTGGCACAAAAAAAAGAATGTATGTTTTCCAGAAGCTACTGTGAAGGACAAAGAAAAATGACACTCGAACTGATAAGAAATGATTAGCAACAAAAGAGAAATGTGGTAAGCAGGTTAAGAAAACTTTCATGAGGGGCTAGAGACACAGACGGTCAGAGTTAAGGAATACTTATCACCTGAAAAACAGTCAGAGTTAACCCAGAGTGTAAAGGACATAATATTTATAACCTGGGAAAATGTGGTAAGCAAGTTAAGAAAATTTTCAAGAGGAAATGAGGCTGGAGACATAAACAGTCAGCGTTAACCCAGTGTGAGGGGCACCCATCATGGAAGATTTATCACCTGGGAATTATGCATGGTCAGCGAGATAAGGACCCTTAGTTGATTTAGTCTATCACGTTAGATTGTAACTCCAGAGTATCCAGTAAGGAAAAATGGAGAGAAAGGGGAGGGGGAGAAAAAGGGGATTTCATGTTAGGATAAAAGCGGCCTGCTCTAAGCCCTGGTGTGCCCCCTTTGTTAGGCTGCGCCCGTACTTGCAAATCTGTGAATAAACAAATGCCTTGTTTACTGCTTAGGTCCTGTGTCCCGGTGTTTTCATTGTGAGCTATATTTCTCACACTACTAAACTCAGAGGAGAGACACATTTCAAAATCCATAAAATTCTACAAACTTGTGACTTTTTGCTAATATTATTTACAAAGTCATTTCATGAAATGAAAATGGAAGCAACTGTAGCTGTGATAAGTATTTTCCAGAAATAAGATGTTTGCCTAGCTCTGGAAGGTTTTTCTCCTGACTTCT
Organism: Furipterus horrens; assembly: GCF_987537825.1. Taxonomy (NCBI): domain Eukaryota; kingdom Metazoa; phylum Chordata; class Mammalia; order Chiroptera; family Furipteridae; genus Furipterus; species Furipterus horrens. Next base: position 63,924,141 of record NW_028327179.1, on the reverse strand, counting down.
TCTTTAAGATGAGTTACGAGACATGTTTGAGGTTAAGAAATCTGCTGTACTCACAAACACTCTACTATTATTAACTGTGGGGTATCTGAAATTTTCCTGCCTATGCTTTCCTCTAGGACTTTTATGGTGCTATGGCTTACATATAAGTCTTTTGTCCATCTTGAGTTTATCCTGGTGTATGGTGTACGTTGGTGGTCTAGTTCCTTTTTTTGCATATCCCTGTCCAGTTCTCCCAGCACCATTTATTAATTGTGAAAATGACATAAAGACTCGGCCAAGACAGTTTCATCCTGGAACAGCCTGAGACGGTGGGGGCATATTATCAAATTGCTTATCTTCTCAGGTCTGCCCACTCCATTTGCTCCTGATGCCTGTTCATTATTCAAATCATTGGACTCTGGGTCTTAATGTTCCATTCTCAAACATGGCTCTGGAAGTTTCATTGTTTGTTTGCAAACAAAGGCTATTTATCAAGTGGTTTAATAAAGTCAAATCCAGACCTGTGGTGTTGTGCAGAAAATTTGGTAAGGTATTTAGAAGGCTCTTGGAGTTGAAATAAGGGTTTAGGGTTAAATCACATAAATCCTACTGCCATTCTCATTTTCTCTTTAAATCTACTCCTTGAAAAGTTATTGTGGGAATCCATACTACTCTTTCATACCATTTAAATGAAACTCAGCAAAAAACAGAACAAAGATCAGGACTTTTTACCTTTCCAGTGGAACCTATGATTCAGGAGTATGAAGATGCAAGCCTCATTTGACTAGGCTCCCTCTCTCTGCCTTAGCTTTCTACCATGTTGTTTGAATTCTACCTTTGTTTTTACAGTACCACTGCATGAAGATGAAGTTGCTTGCCCAAAACACATGTCTGATCACATGATAATATATGTATGTTGACTTATATCCTTGTGAGGTAGCTCAAGGCATGACTCCTCCAAGACCTAGGAGTACAGGTAGCACCCTGGCCAGCAGCGATAAGAACAAGGAAAACGGTGTGTATCTGGAATCCCAGCCTTCTCAAGACCTCTGTGTTTATCACAGACCTGTAGTATTTTCACGTGCTACCTCCACTCTCTCCCACTGCTGTTCCCTCCCTAACCTGATAAGTAGGCCAAGATCACCGGCAGGGTGCACTTTTTTACCTGATCTGTCACTGTTGACACAGTCCCCTGTAAAGTGAGTAGTAAACAGCACATCTATATCTGCTGGCCCTTCAGGAGTTTTTGTTTTTTGTTTTAACCATGAACAGAAATGGAGTTCCTTGTCTTGGAGCTCCTGTGTTACAATGGCATAGTGCGCAGGATATTCTGGAAAATACCCTCGTTGAGTTGACCCAGTGTGTTAACATGTGGGATGGGGAATTTTCTGGGAATAGTGGTGTAAAACCCGGGTAGGGCAGGGGAAAACCTGAGAATGGTGGGGTGGGCGGAGGAGGGGAAATGTGGGTATGGTGGGGGTAAACCTGGGAATAGCAGGTATAAACCCAAGAATGGCAGAGGGAATCCTGGGTGGTCAACCAGTTCAATATGGTATGAGGTGGCATGCCTATTAGACTCCTGGGGCTCTCTTCAGGACTGGGGGACGTCCCCAACAATCCCGCAGGCCTTGTAGAGCTTTTGAATGTGATGGATGAAAGCTGCCACTGGTGGAAGAAAAAGGAAGTGTTTGTTGCAGTGATAACAGTGGGCTGGCCGCTATTGAATGTCCTACACAATTGCACTACCAACCAAGCTGGCAGCTTAAGTGAAAGTAAGGCAGGGAGAGGGTGAGCTGAAATTAGGGAAGGATATGAGATTGACTCAAGCAGACTGTAAGGAAGCCTCAGGATGGCAGGTGGAGTAGACCAGCAAGCAGCTGCAGGATCCAGCTTGTTGGTTTGCATGTGTTCCTGGATATAGCTTACCAGGGCTAGAGTGAGGATGGGCATAGCCCAGTCAGGCTGGAATTTCTGTAAGTGGGATCCTATGGCAGAAAGTGAGACTGACTCAGATGAAGAGGTAGAGATCAGAGGGAGGGAGGTTAGTGAGAACCTTGAGGCTCAGCTAGTCAGTATCCAGATGCTGAAAACACAGCAGTAGAGGCATAATGGGTAGGATCCAGCCTTCCTGCCACTGCCATTAAAGTACTTGCACACCTCCACTTGGCAATACACTCCTACTAAGCTCACAGACCTGGTGATGAAGTTCAGACAGAATGAATATGAGTTGATTGTGGGTGGCTGCTGTGCTTCTAGGACACAGGCACTGATGATATTGTGCTGTCTGGGGATCAACTGACCTGCATGGCAGCCATTGCCACACACACTTTGCTATGGCAGAGCATTCATGAAGCCATACAATATAATGCAAATGCCTCCATGCTCTCCTGGTTCACAGCGGGCTGCTGCACTGCCTGGCCCAATGAGGGAAAACTCCCTGCGGCACAGCTGCACTGGACGCCCATGCCCAAGTTACAAGAGTTCCTCTAGGAAATGGGAATGTGCCATGCCATTTATGTGGTTAGGTTTACAGTACTGTTACAGTTCCATTCACTGCAATTGTATCAACCAGACCACAACTCCTGCCTACTATGGAAAGTTAGTGCCTGTTCCATCTACTCTGGTGGACAAGCCAGTCCAACAACCAGCCTATAGTAGATTTGGGGGATATGGAATAGCAAGGCAGTGTAAAGGAGTATGGGAACTCTAAGAAGAAAACACTCCTGAAGGGTTTAAGGGTTTCAATCAAGGCTAATGGGAAAGATAAACCAGTGAGAATAACCTGTAAATAGCGGTGGATAAATATAACCCCCTCCCAAATAACAGGCAACCTAATTGGGTGTCAATGGCCTAGTGGCAACAGCTGAAACCACACCAATATTTTCAACCGCTGCCTGAGGAAAAACCAACGGTCCAAACTTTGTAATGGACTTCCTCTTCCTGGAGGCCCAACAGGAAATAAACCCTTTAGGGTCACTCTTTCCTTTGTTGGCTGATTTCACTCAAACCAGGACAAGGGGTCAGAGGTAAGTCTCCCTCCAGTCCATCCAGAAGACAATCCATGGAGTGACTTGTATGGCTAGAGGGGAGACCAAGAGCCTTGATGGGTGGGGCACTTGACTTCTGGGGACCAGAGGCCACATGTGGAAATAGCTACTTCCTGGTCTCCCCACAATGTGTAACAGACACATGGACATAGGGGCCAAGTGTACCCTTATTCATGGCAACCCAGAATGTTTTTCAGGACCCCCTCCTCACCATCAATGGGTATGGAGGTCCATTTGTCATGATGCATAAGATCACCATAATTCTGGCAATTGGCAGTCTGAATCCACAGCCTTAGGCAGCCTATATCTTACCCATCCCCAAGTATAACATAGGGATTGACATCCTTTTGGGTTTGTGGCTACTGACAACTGCAGGCAAATTTTGTCTATGGGTCCAGGTGGTCAAGGCAGTTCTGTGAGGGCATGGCAAACATCCCCCTGTACAATTCCCTACCCCTCACTAGGTAGTTGCAGTGAAATCGTACAGGCTGCCCTGGGAACACTTGGAAATTGGGAAAACTATCTAGCAGCTGGCAAAAGTAGGCATCATTTGGCCTACATGCAGCCACTACAACGCTTTGTTGTGACCCATTAAAAAACCTGATGGCACCTGGAGGATGATAGTAGACTACTGGAAGTTGAACAAAGTAATTCCACCTCTGTATGCTGCAGTGCCTAATATTGCAGACCTCCCGGGAATATTGAACCATGAGTTAGGCACTGACCATTTTGTTCTGGACCTTGCTAATGCTTTTTTCTCTATTGATACCCATCCAGATTGCCAGGAACAGTTTGCCTTTACTTGGGAGGGCTGGCAGTGGACATTTACCATCCTTTTGCATGGGTATTTACACAGCCCCACCATTTGCCATGGCTTGTGGTGGAGGACCTGGTAGCCTGGGCACAATCCAGAAATCATAAAGTTATATCATTACATTGATGATCATGTTAAGCTCTGATTTTCTTCCAGATTTAGAGAAGGCTACCCTACTCCTGGTGCATCATCTATAGAAGCAAGGATGGGCAGTCAACACCAATAAACTGCAGGGACCTGGTTTCTCTGTCAAATTTTTAGGGATTGTCTGGTCAACTAAGAAAGAAGTCATGCCTTCTGCAGGGGTGGAAAAAATCCAAGCATTTCCCTGCCCAGCAATCCCATGGCAATTGCAAGAGTTCCTTAGGCTCTTGGGATATTAGCAGTTTATTCTGCACCTAGCTCAGCAGATGCACCCCTTATACTAGTTAATCTGGAAAGGAGCCACCTGGGAGTGGGGGACAGATGCAGCAAGAAGCCTTCACAGCTGTTCTAAAAAGGCAGTAACCATTACTGTTCAGGCCTTGGCAGTCTTAGATCAGACCCAATCTTGTGAACTAACTGTATGTTAATGTAATACATGATGGCTATCCATGGGGACTCTGGCAACAAAGGCAGACCCAAGTCCCCACTGGTTTCTGGTCACAGCTATGGAAAGGAGCTGAGGCAAGGTACAGTCACACTGAATAAGTCAATGCTGTGTACCAGGCTCTTTTGGCACTGAACCACTAAGGGGGCCTGCAGCTGTCAGAGTCTGGCTCACCTACCTTATAGCAGGATGGAGTCACAGCATGACAACATGGTCACACAGTTCAGTAGCACAAACATTCACCATCTCCAGATGGAATACCAATATTTTATAACACAGTTCACTCTGCAGCAGCCCTCTGAGTCATGAACTGCAACAACTGTTGGGACCTGTCACATATTGTGCTGAACATGGAGTAGCCCTGACTAACGCAGCCCCACTGGAATCCCCAGTTAAGGAGCGCTGCCCGCCAATCCCTGATGATGCCTGGTATACAGATGGTTCCTGCAAAGGAAAGCTGGCATCCTAGAGAGCCATGGCCTACCAACCACAGACTGACAATATCAGGTCAAAAGATGGAAAGAGACACAGTAGCCAATGAGCTGACCCATGGGGGACCACTCCATGTGGTTTTGGGAATTGTAGCCTAAGCCATGAGCCAGGCATCCTCGGGAGGCCTTTAAGTTTCAGCAGAAAACCGAAAAGCTGTGTGACAGACAGGACTGAAGGCCACTCAGGGTTCCCATGGGAATTGAGTTTAAAGAATGCACATTATGCTTTAGAGCTTGCTCTGCTTTTCTTATTTCTTAGTTAACTATAAACAATCTGCAGCAAAAAGCATATGAAGCCTTGCAACTGATGTCAGCATGGTGTCGGGTTGTTTAGCAGACCCTGATACAGACTGGTCACTGTGTTCTCTATATAGATATCTGTAATCAGTAACTGTCAACTGCAACCCAAGTGTCTGAAAGCTTGTTGATGATTCAAAAATCTTGACCTTGTATCTCCCAAATCCTCTCCTCAGTAAAAGGCATGGGAGACAGAAGTTCTGTGCTCTTCTCCGCTAGAGAGATTAGCCACCTCCCATTCCCCCCAGACAAAATACAGTGTCCTGGATAGATTTGTTTCTCTGCTGTGGTCATAAAACCTTTGTTGGACTGGGAGTTTCCAACTGAGCTGGGGAGTTGGAGGCAGCTCAGCCTCATTGATCTATGTGCCATCTGGATTGTCACTTCTCCAGAATGTGGACCTTTAACCATCTGTACAGACAGCTGGGCAGTTTTCCACAGGTTAACCCTTTGGTTGCCTCAGTGGAAACAATGACAGTAGACAATGATGGACAAACCCCTCTGGGGGCAGGAACATATACCTCCATAGCAAGAAGGATATCATACTTTATCATATCTCTGGTCACTCCCTCTTGCAGTGTCCCAGGAACAATTAAACAGAAACTTTAGCATGCATCCACTGGCTAGAAAAAGCCCCAGAAGATATGGCTGATTGGCAGCATCAGAGGTTGAAATATGCAGGACAGCAAAAGACTATGGGAAGTGGATAAAACTTGGGGTCCACCACTGTACTATGCTCCCATCATCACTGCCTGTCAATCCTGTCTGGTGTGTGCTGAAAGGCACCTTTGCCAGCTTCCTCAAGCACTCAAAGGTCTCTGATGAAGAAATGTTCCCCTCACATGCTTTACTGAGCCCTGAGGGGGCCTGGTTTCCTCTGACCTGTGTGGAAAACACAACTGGCCTTCTCCAGGCCTATCCATACAGGTGTGATACTTAACGGGCTACCATTCAAGGCTTTCAGCAGTTGTGCTCCATTTATGACACACCTGAAATCACTGAAAGTGAGCAAGGAACCCATTTCACAAGCTACCAGGTCCACCAATGGGCAGACTAGGTGAACATTGACTGGTAATTTCATCTCCCTTACAATCCCACAGGGGTGGGACTGGTTGAACAGTACAATGGTTTGCTGAAGGACACCCTCCTCACTGATCAACACTCTTGTGGAGTGGGTGACATGCCTACATGAAGCACTCCAGCCACTCAACGAGCAACCCAGTGTGGGCCAAGGTGCCCCCATCAGGCAGCAGATCCATACCATCAATAAGGCAATGGGACATGGATAGGCCAACAGAACAATGTGTTGTGGCCAGCACCCTCAGACACACCCCTGGGGAAGTCTACCCTGTGCTAGCCCTGTTTAACAGGGTTACTACACGTTGTTCCCTGGTGGTTCCTTGGGAGGAAAGGCTGACCAATGATGTGATGCTCCAGCCATTAATTTCCAGTACCTGGCCACCTTTCATTCAATGCCAGAACCCAGGTAACTCCACCATCCCCAGGGAAACATTTATTGCATCCCTATGGCATCTGCAGATGCCTTCTTTAGCTTTAACTGTCTGTGATCAAGCCCACCCAGGACCTGACCAGGCTTGGTACACCTGACCTGGACAAGCCCCCATAGTGGTCATCATTCTTTCTCAAAATTGAACAGTTGTATGTGTCTTACCAGATGGGTATAATCTGCCTCTGCAGGTACCTATAACCTTTAGAATCTGCAGAAGCAACACTTTTCTCCAGTGGGCAGGAATGCTGGCTGCGGTGCACAACCACTCAGATCATGGTGTCTGCACAGAGTTTCTGACCGTGGCCTCTACAGGACTCCCCTGGTGGATCCACCCTGCCAACCAGACCGAATGGGATTGGCTGCAAGCATGAAACAACTGCAACACCCTCTACAGTTGCACCTATGCCTCAATGTTTGCACTTGTCTGGAAACAGGTAAACTGAATCAAACCATGGTTTAGCTATGCATTTCGAGATAAATTGGGGTGGTTGGAGGCCCTACAGGTAGAGCTGCAGCAACCCATGCCACTGTGCATTGAATGCCACAATAAAACCACCAATGAAACTGCCCAGGTGATAGACTGGGCCCCCAGAGACCTGTGCTAGTACATCACCATGGAAGAGTATGACTGGGGGAAACAGAATGCTGCAATCCAAGTGGGCATCTACCCTATTCCATAGGGACTCTTCTGGGCTTGTGAACCTTATGCGTGGCCCTACAATTGGACTGGACACTGTACTTGTGCGAAGCCCTACATTTTGGGTCAAGTGCTGCACACCCTCTTAGGCATTCCTCAGAATTGAGATTCCTTTCGGAGCTGACACCAAGTCAAATGGACTGACTGGTGATTTACCCATTGGGTCTATTTGTACCCCCTGTTGGAACAATCCTTATGTAAACCACCATACTGCTTAAGCAAGTCATACTGTTTTTGTTCTTAACCACACTAAAAATGCTGTATCCCTAGTGTCTGAAGAAGTCTCACAGATGAGAAAAGTTGTTTTGAAGAACTGCATGGCCTTGGACCTTTTAACAACAGCCCATAGAGGAACCTGTTCCATTCTATATACTGAATGTTGTGCATACCCCAGTAACTCCCAGAACATGTCTCAGGGCTTAGCTGCATTGCATAATGAAATAACACACATCTCAACATTGGCCTAGGACCTTCACTTCCTGGTGGGTCATGTCCTCCTTGGCCTTTTTGGCCTTTGTCTTCTCTTCCTCTTACAGTACAGCTTATTTGTTTTTTTAATTTTTTAATATGCTTTATTGATTATGCTGTTTCAGTTGTTCCAATTTCCTTTCCCTTTGTTCCCCTCCACCCAGTGATCTCCTTCCCTCCAGTTGTCCCACTGCACTTAGTCCATGCCCATTGGTTGTGCATATAGTTCTTCTCAGCATCTTCCTGTCTATTCCACTCCCTCCTACTATGCTTCATATTTCCTGTACCATATCCCTCCCTTTACCCCCTTCCCCCTCCCCACTGACCTCCCCCCAAAATGTTCCCCATACCTATAATTCTTTTCCCACTCTCGTTGCCTACTTAGTTTGCCTTCGTTTCAGTTCCCTAGCTTCTGTTGTTGATTGTTGCGATACAGTTTTCATTTTAATATTCCTAGTTTTGATCCTCCTTCTCCTAAACTAACATTTCATATAACAGTGGTTTGGATCTGATGAACTCCTTCAGTTTTACTTTGTCCTGGAAGCACTTTCTCTGCCCTTCTATTCTGAATGACAGCTTCACTGGATAGAGTAATCGTGGTTGTAGGTTTTTGCTTTTCATTACTTTGAATATTTCTTGCCAGTCCCTTCTTGCCTGCAGAGTTTCTTTTGGGAAATCAGCTGATAGTCTTATTGGGACCCCTTTGTACGTAATCTCTTCTTCTCTCTTGCTGATTTTAAGATTCTCTCTTTATCCTTAATTTTTGATATCTTGATTATAATGTGTCTTGGTTTGGCTCTCCCTGGGTCCAGTTTTCTGGAACTCTCTGTTCTTTCTGGACCTGTAAATCCATTTCTTTCCCCAAGTTAGGGAAGTTCTGCTTCATTATCTTTTCACGTAATTTTTCAATTTCTAGTTCTTCTTCACCTTCTGGCAATGCTGTGATTCGGATGTTGGCCCACTTATAGCTGTCCCATAGGTTTCTGAGCCTCTCCTCATTTTCCTCACTTTTTGTTTCCTCTTTCTGCATTGGTTTACAGTTTGTTCCTTCTCTCTCGTCCAGTTTGTTGATTTGATCCCTGGTTTTCTTTCCCTCACCACTAGTTTTGTATATGTTTTTGTTCACTTCAGCAAGACTAACCTTCATTCTTTCCCTGTCTTGTTTAAGATCTGCTGTTAGGTCTGTAAGCACTTTTATAGGTAAAGCTCTGAACTGTGCCTCAGAAAGATTTCCTACCTGCTGAACCATTAGATTAGATATTTGCTGTATGGTCAGCTGCATCACTGGGATCTCTATCATGATCTGTGCCATCCTGACAGTTTTTTGTTTACCTTTGCTTCCTGGGTGGGGCTGTCACACCTCCTATGTATAGGGGGTGGAACCACATGCACTCGTCACAACTGGGCAATTCTTCTCACCATGCTGTGCCATTTTCTGTGGGGGTGGGGATTCAAGATGGATTTCTGCTGGTCACTTTCCGCTGAGAGACTGGGAGCCTCCTCCTCCATCCCCACCCCCTCCCGCTCTCACAGTCCGAGGCAATGAGACTCTGCCTTCCTTGGTGTTGGAATCGCAAGCTTATGGGTCTGGTCTGCAGCTGGGGTTGCTCCCCATGTATTTCTCACCTCCAATTAAATACAGGTGTCTGTGCTTACCGCTGTACCGCTGCTGTCACCACTGCTGTTGCCACCAGCACAGCTTGACCTCTTTTCCCCAGCTTTGCCCCTCCTACCCATCCAGATGAGCACCACTTCTTTATAACTTCATACGTTGGAGTCCATTCATTTTCTGGAACTTCTGGTCATTTCTGGTTTTGCGGTAGTTGTATTCCTTCTTAATTGTGAAGAGAAATGGAGTGTGTCAGTCTAGGCCTCCATCTTGGCTGGAATTCTCCTGTGTGTGTTTGCCTCTGTGTCTTAGTCGGGTACAGCTTATTTGTGGCATATGGTTGCAGTGTACCAAAGCCCTCACCACTTAGGGACTCCCTGTCTGAAGGAACAAAAGTGAAGATTGTGAGGTGGAGGAGAAGTGTCAGGATAGAGTGTGAGGTAGCTCAAGATATGTCCCTTCTATGGCCTCAGAGGGCAGGTGGCCACCTGGCCAGCAGCCATAAGGAGTGAGGAAAAAGGCCCTTGTATTTATCACAACTCTGTAGCATTTTCACATGCTACCATGTCTCTCCCTGCTGCTGTTCCCTCCCTAACCCAGTAAGTAGCTCCAAGATCAGAAGAGGGGTGTAGTTTTTTACCCAATCTGCCACTGCCAGTACATTCCCCTGTAAAGTGAGTAATAAATGGCATATCCACATCTGCAGGCCTCCAGGTAGTTTTTTTAGGAATATCACGAACAAAAGTGAAGCTCCCTGGCTTGGAGCTCCTGCACTACAATCTTCCATCTTATACTCTCAGAGGACATCATGGCTTCTCAGACAGGCACATTGTCATTTCCAGAGGCAGACAGGTATGCTGGGGACAATTAGATTCAAAAATTTGGATAAAACTATTTGTTTTTTAAGAAATATAAAGAACTTTAAAGTTAATGCAAAATACACATGCATTTTGAAGGTAAAGCAGTTTTCAAAGAACTCTCTTGAATGTGAAAGGCCATTCTGAGCTGCTTCTCAGAATGTTCCATACCCGGGTTTCTTTCTTTGGGTACAAGCTAGAGAAGCTCTCTGTAGTACACAAGGCATTTCTTACAAGGGTGTAAGAATTATGCTCAATTCTGATGTGATAACACCATTTACATACCCATGGTTATTCTCAAATAATTATAGAATTACTTCTTTTCCCTAAAATTGAAGACAAAGTTTATATTTCATTACAGAACAATTAAATCACAATGATGCCAGAGATTGAAAATTAAGACTTCACTGAGTCTTTTTCTATTTACTTAACCCAGATAGCTTTGATTTTCCTATAAATAAAAATTTATTTATTTATTTATTTTTACTTATTTTCCATAAATAAAAATCCAGTCATGGATTTTTAGATTCCATGTTTGATAATGGAATCTAAAAATCAGGGGCAAAGTAGCATTGCATTAGAAATAACAAGATAGTGTGAAAAAAAAAAAAAAAGAAATAACAAGATATGCAAGCTGTGGCATATCAGCAGCCAAGAGCAGGAAATGTGGGTTACACTTTAGATTAGAGATCAGAGAGTCCTACAAAGTTCAATATCTTTTGCACCCAAGATAAAGTCTATCTGATATGCCTCCAAGCCACTTTATAAAAAACAAATATCAAACCAATCTAAGGCCCAACTTCCATTTCCACCTCCAAGTCTCTGAAATGTTCAAGCAAGCAAATAGTAAACAGAAACACACCTACAAATGTTTACAGAGCACTTCTGAGTACATTTCATTCACTGAATCCTTATAATATGACTGTCAAATAGGTATACAGCTCAATCCAACTTCTCCAACAGAGAAGCCTATAAATTCAAAGTGCAAAGCTGAAAAAATGAAATATTAAACTCCAATAGTCAACAGCATTACTAGAAATTTCTCCAAACCCAGGGACACTTGTGATGGAAGGCCTGGCTCATAAAAGGGAGAAGAATGAGTGTTCAATGTGTTCCAAGCACAGAATCAGTTCTTCTAGATACACTATTTTAACAGTTTGTAAATTTGTCATCATTCCCTTTTCTCCAGTTTAAAAATGTGAAAGCTGTTCAGAAATTTGTTGATTTCTGAAAACTTACCTGGGATGAATTAGTCTCTGCTCTAGCTGACAAAATGAGAGTTGCAGAACACCCCTCCCCCTAAACCCTAGAATCTGTTAACCCCCAGGGTCATTTCTTTAGACCTAGCTTGGCTACTCACCCTCTTTTATTTATATTTGGTTCATATTCTGTCTGCTCCTCTCTGCTTTCTGATGCTATCACCTAGCCAGCTTCCTAAATCTTCACTGTTCCTGCTTTCTTTATAGATTTGAAGGCAAGGCACAAGCTTTCTAATTATAGGGCTCTTCTTTGACTAAGCTCAATAAGGAAAAGGAGAGTAGCTGGAAAATGAGGCATTTCTCCTAGTGTTTATTGTGTGAGTTAGACAAAACATGTTAATTAGGAATGATTTTCTTTACTAGACTTCTTTTGGTGACATAGGATTCAGATATTACCACCAGTAGAAAATCTGCTTGCAGTAAAGGACTGCTGTGTTTGAGAGAGTATGTGTTTGGTTTACTAAAAAGAAGGTGATGAGAATGTGTAAGCAGCACTGTGTAAATGAGAATGTTAGCTGGAAATAATCAAATAGTTGATTTTTTCTGATGACTTTTGGCCATTCCTTTTAACATACTTGTGTGAGACAGTGTGTGTGTAGACAGACTGTTCTGAAAGTGTGGGCATAAAAAACTACCAAATTATGAGAAATAATAAAGAAATTTTGTTTGCTCTAGGGTAGAAGTTCTCCAGTTACAGCATGTATCAGACTCACCTTCAGGGCTTTCTAAAACACAGTCTGTAGGCCCAACTCTCTGAAACGTCTGATTTTGTAGGTCTAGGGAGGCCTGAGAGCCTGCATTTCTAACATATTTCAGTTGAGGATGCTGCTGCTGGGAAACATCTACCTCTCTTAAAAACACAAAGATACCTTAGATTTTTCTCTATCACAACCCCTCAAAACTGTCTTAATCATAAATCAAGAAACAGAAGCAGGTTCTGCTGATGCATCAGTTGCTTTGGTGGGGGTGTAGAAGTTCAGACAAACTGAAAAAGTGTCAGTAACTGAGTTGTTTGGCCTTGGAGTGGGGTCACTTTCACACATTCCCTTTATGGGAGATCTGGTAGCCCCACCGCCTTGCCTCACAGTGGCTTTACTCTCCCAACACCAAAAGGTCTGGGCAGAAATATGAGCCAGACTGATTTGTGTGGCTCAGGGGAGGGGGCCACTTCCCATGAACTGGACTTGTGATTTCCCCTCATGAAAGATCTACTAACATTCTCTGGGCTTCCAGCAGAGCCACCCTCAAGACTCTGGCATCCCCACCCACCTGACTTCTAGTGGCTTTACCCTTCAAGTGGTGGGGCAAAATCCAGGACAGACTGAGTTGTGTAACCCTGGGGCCGGGGCTAAACTCCACCTTTTTCTCCAAAACACAGCCAGCACCTCTCCCTCACTGGAAATCCACTAACCCCATTTTCCCAGTTCCCAGTGGCTATACCCTGTTGATCTTCATCTCCTCCCTGCAGAATCTGGGACATAATGAGTTGTATGGTTCCAGGACAACAGCCATTTTTCCCTTGCATACTCAAGCAATGCAGAGCCCTGCCTTTACATGGCCTGATAAACTCTGCTGGCCTCATGATGATGACTTCCTGGGACCCTGCAGCAACAGAAAAAGTGTGCAAGCACCTAGTGTGTGACAGCTAGAGTTGATATACCCAGGGACATTTGCTGAGTGGCCTCAGACTCAGCACTGACACCGAGTTTGACCTGCATCAGTCTGGTGAACACCACTCATCCTTACCTTGAGGTTCACTAAGAACCTGCTTAATGCAGCTTGAGTACTGCCAGAGGCTCTTTCATTGAGTAGCCTAACAGGCAGCTGACAGGTGGAGGCAGGGAGAGGTGAGGGTGACATGGGACTTTTTCTGGCCTGGGTGCATGCAGAAAGCACCAGAGTTCCTCCAACAAGGGCCAAAACCAACACACCCAATGGCCAGCTTCAGAAAACAACAGAGCAGAATCCATTAAGCTTCACATGCAGCATAACCAAGAAAAGATTTTGATAGGCAACAGACAATGCTGAGGCAAAGTTGGTTTTGTATGGTCAGTACCTTCACAGCATCTCACATGTTGTGGTCAGGGATAAGCCTCAGAGTCAGCCAGCCTGAAGTTTGATCCCATGCATTAATGGGTCAAGAACAATCAAGACTCAATAACAACAGGAGGGCCCACATAACCTATACAAAATACATCCCTGGAGCAATAAGTTCAGTTGATCATAGAGACTGCACCCCTAGATCCAGAGAACACCTACTACATAAGACCACCCCACAAAAACTGGGTAGCATAGCAGATCTAGGTCACATGCAGAAACAAACAAAAAGTGGTAGCCAAAATGGGGCGACAAAGAAACATAATCCAATTGAAAAAAACAGGAGGAATCACCAGAAAAAAAAAAAAAGCTAAATAAAATGAAGGCAAGCAATGTAACAGATACAGAGTTCAAAAATATGATTATAAAAGTGCTCAATGGCATAAAAATGACATAAAACCATAAAAACACCAGTTATAAATGAAGAATACAATATATAAAATGTATAATACACTGGAAGAAATAAACAGTAGGTTAGAGGAAACAGAGGACAGAATTAGGAATTTAAAACAAAGTAAATAGAAAAAAAGCAGCAATTTTTTTTTTTAAATTATAAAAATGAGGATAGCTTAAGGGACCTTTGGGACATTAATCATAACATCTATACCACAGAAATACCAGAAGGAGAAGAGAGAGCACGGGATCAAGGACATATATGCAGAAATAATGATTGAAAACTTTCCTAACTTGTTGAAGAAAAAAAAGAAAGAAAAACCAAGTCCAGGAAGCACAGAGTCATGAACAAGATAAATTCTAAGAGGCCCACACCAGGACAAATTATAATTAAAATAGCAACAGTTAAATACAGAAGAGAAAGTTAAAAGTAGCAAGAGAAAGACAGTTACCTACAAGGGAGCTCCCATTAGACTATCAGTGGATTTCTCAACAGAAACATTTCAGGCAAGAAGGGACTAGCATAAAATGTTTAAAATGTTGAAAAGCAAGAACCTACAAGCAAGATTACTTTACCTGGCTAGACTGTCATTTAAAATTAAAGGAGAAATATAGTATTTGTCTTTCACCAACTGGGTTATTTCACTTAGCATATTAATCTCTAGGTTCCTCCATACTGTCAGAAAGACAAATACCATATGATTTCACTTATATATGGAATCTAATGAACAATATAAACTGATGAAAAATAGAAACAAAAGGCATAGACACATGGAAGACTGACTTTTGTCAGAGGGGAAAGGAAAAGGATAAATTGGATGAAAGAAGGTAAAGGAATTAGCTAAAAAAAAATATATGCATAACCCATAGACACAGACAAAAGTGTTGTAATGGCCAGATGAAAGGGGGACAACAGTAGGGTGTGGACAAAGGGTGAAAAATGGGGACATCTATAATAGTGTAACAATGAAAAATAATAATAAAGGAGAATCAAAACGCTTCTGAGACAAGAAAAAGCTAAAGGAGTTTGTTATAACCAAACCCATATTACAAGAAATGTTAAAAGGCCATCTTGAAAAAGAAGAAAGAAGGAGGAGGAGAAGGTGTAGAAGGAGGAGAAAGAGGATAAAAAGAAAAAAACATAGGTAAAATAAAATAACAATAAATATGTACCCATCAATAATCACCTTAAAAATAAAAGGCTTAAATTCTCCTATCAAATGAAACAGGATAGCTGAATGGATAAGAAAACAAGATCTATATATCTGCTGTCTATAACAGACCAACCTCAGAACAAAAGATACACATAGTCTAAAAGTAAAAGGATGGAAGAAGGTATTTCAGGCAAAAAAAAACAGAGTAGCAACACTTATATTAGACAAAACAGGACTGAAAACAAAGGCTAGAGTAAGAGATAAAGGACACTACATAGTAATAAAGAGAGCTTAATAAGAGGATACAACTCTTGTAAACATTTATTCACCAAGCATAGGAGTGTGTAAATAGATAAAGGAAATCTTGATGGGCATAAAGGGAAAGACCAACAGTAATACAGTCATAGTAGGAGATTTTAACACCCTGTTCACTTCAGTGGATAGATATTCCAGGCAGAAAATCAACAAGGAGAGGGATGCCTTCAATTGCACACTATATCATATAGATTTAATATGTACATCAGAGTATTTCACCCCAAAGCAGAAAATATACATTCTTATCAATTGCACATGGAACACTTTGTAGGATACACAATATGTTAGGATCCAAAACAAGTCTCAATAAATTTAAGAGGATGGAACTAATGATTAATATCTTCTGTGATCACAATGGTATAAAACTAGAAAACAATCTCTCTCTCTCTCTCTCTCTCTCTCTCTCTCTCTCTTTCTCTCTCTCTCTCTCACACACACACACACACACACACCTGAAAACATGCAAAGACATGAAGGCTAAATAACATGTTACTAAAAAATGCATGGGTTAAAAATGATATCAAAGAAGAAATCAAAAGATACTTTGAAGCAAATAAAAATGAGAACACAATAACCCAAAAGCAGCAAAAGCAGTACTAAAGGGGAAATTTCATAGTATTACAGGTCTACATCAAGAAACAATAAAAAACATAAAAGAGATAAAAAAAGAACAAGTAGAGCCCAAAGTGAGTAGAAGAAAAGAAATAATAAAGAGAAAGAAGAAATAAAGAAATTAAAGTCTAGGAGACTTCCGACCAAGATGAAGGCGTAGACAGACATGCTGCGTCTCCCTCCACAACTAAGAAGGAATACAACTACCTCAAAACTAGAAACAACCAGAAGTTCCAGAAAATTAAACTACATGGAAGTCCAGCAAATGAAGATATAAAGAAGAAATACTCATCCAGACAGGTAGGAGGGGTGGAGCCGAAGCAGAGAGGACTCGGTTGGTGGTGGCAGCAGCGGCAACAGCAGCAGGCCAGTGAAAAGAGCAGTTACACGTTTTCAAAAGTGGGGAGGGACACCTGGGGAATATTCCCAGCCTCTCACAAGACCGTGCAGCTCATTGTCCCAGTACCAGAGAAAATCAAGCCTCATTGCTTTTGACTGTGCAAACCAGTGGGGGTAGGGACAGAGGCAGAAACTGCCGGTCCCTCAGTAGAGTCCACTTGTTTAAAGGGCCCCCACAGACCTAGAACATCTGCAGACCCACCCACTCTGGGAATGACGGCCAGGGCAGCAGCTAGAGGGGCGCCAGTTCACTGCGGAAGTGGAAGAAGTGCCTGAAAAAGGGGCGAGTGCTGGGCAAGTGGCATTGTTCTTTCTCAGACCCCTCTCCCACATACAGCGCCAAAACGTGGTGAAACAGGTCGCCTGTTGCTGACGAATACCTAAGACTCCACCCCTTACAATGTAGTAGGAGCAACAGCTCTCCCTGGGACACAGAAGCATTCTGGCCAAGTCAGAGGCCTAGACTGACACGCTTCGTTTCCCTCCACAACTAAGAAGGAATATAACTACCGCAAAACCAGAAATAACCAGAAGTTCCAGAAAATAAATGGAAGTCCAACATATGAAGTTATAAAGAAGTGGTGCTCGTCCGGACAGGTAGGAGGGACAAAGCCAGGGAGAAGAGTTCAAGCTGTGTTGTCCGCGGCGGCAGCAGCAGCGATGGAGGCAGGACAGCAGTAACCGCACTGTATTTAGGGGGAGGCGAGAAGCGCCTGGGGAGCACCCTGGGCTGCAGACCAGACCTGTCAGCTTACGATTTGATAGCAGGTGAAGGTAGACCCACATTGCCTTGGAATGTGAGGCCTGGAGGGGGTAAGGATGGAGGAGGAGGCTCCCGGTCTCTCAGCGGAGAGTTAACGGCAGGAATCCATCTTGGACCCCAACACCTGCAGAAAACTCCACAATGTGGTGGGACAGGTCGCCCGGCTGTGATGAGTGCACGGGGCTCCACCCCCTATAGCATAGGAGGTGTGACAGCCCTGCCCAGGAAGCAAAGGTAAACACAAAGTGGTCAGGATGGCACAGATCATGATAGAGATCCCAGTGACACAGCTGACCAGACAGCAAATATCTAATCTAATTAAGCAGCAGGTAGGAAATCTTTCTGAGGCACAGTTCAGAGCTTTGCTTATAAAAATGCTTATAGACATAACAGCAGATCTTAAACAAGATGGGGAAGGAATGGAGGCTAATCCTGCTGAAATGAACAAAAACATATGAAACTAGTGGTTGAGGGCAAGAAAACCAGGGATCAAATCAACAAATTGGAACATAGGGAAGGAATAAACAGTAAACCGGTGCAGAAAGAGGAAATGAAAAGTGAGGAAAATGAGGAGAGGCTCAGAAACCTATCGGACCAACATCCAAATCACAGGGTTGCCAGAAGGTGAAGAAGAAGAACTAGAAATTGAAAACTTATGTGAAAAGATAATGAAGCAGAACTTCCCTAACTTGGGGAAGGAAATAGAATTACAGGTCTAGGAAGCACAGAGAGTTCCAAAATAACTGGACCCAGGGAGAACCACACCAAGACACATTATAATCAAAATGTCAAAAATTAAGGATGAAGAGAGAATCTTAAAATCAGCAAGAGAGAAGAAGAGAATTACATACAAAGGGGTCCCAATAAGACTATCAGCTGATTTCTCAAAAGAAACTCTGCAGGGAAGAAGGGACTGGCAAGAAATATTTAAAGTAATGAAAAGCAAAAACCTATAACCACGATTACTCTATCCAGAGAAGCTGTCATTCAGAATAAAAGGGTAGAGAAAGTGCTTCCAGGACAAAGTAAAATTGAAGGAATTCATCAGATCCAAACCACTGTTATATGAAATGTTAAAGGGACTTGTTTAGGAGAAGGAGGATCAAAACTAGGAATATTAAAATGAAAATTGTATCACATCAACAACAGAAGCTAGGGAATTGAAAGAAAGGCAGACTAGGTAGGCAACAAGAGTGGGAAAAGAATTATAGGAATGGGAAACATTTTGGGGGGAGGTCAGTCGGGAGGGGGAAGGGGGAAAAGGGAGGGAGATGGTACAGGAATTAAGAAGCATAGTAGGAGGGAGTGGAGTAGCTAGGAAGATGTTGAGAAGAACTATATGCACAACCAATGGACATGGACTAAGGGGGGGACAACTTGAGGGAAGCAGGTCACTGGGTGGAGGGGAACATGGGAAAAGAAATTGGGACAACTGTCATAGCATAAACAATAAAGAATATTAAAAAAAAAGAAAATAAAGTCTAAAAAATGGAAGGGAACAATGAAACAAAGAGCTGGTTTTTTTAAAAAGATAAACTAGATTGACAAATCTTTAACCAGAATCATCAAAAAAAAAATAAAATACCCAAATAAATACAATCAGAAATGAAAGAGGAGAAGCCTTAACAGATACCAAAGAAATATCATGGACTGTAAGAAAATTTTGTGAACAACTATATACCAACAAATTGGACAATCTGGGCAAAATGAATAAATTCCTAGAAATATACAATCCTCTAATCTGAACCAGGAAAAAATCAGAGAATTTCATAGATTAAAACTGATGAACATGTAGCAGTAATTTTAAAAAATTCCAACTAAGAAAAGTCCTAGAATGTATGGCTTCACAGGTGAATTTTACCAAACATTCAGAGAAAATGAACACTTATCCTTTGCAAACTATTCCCAACAATGCAAGAAAAGGAAGACTCCCAAATGCCTTTCACAAGGTCAGCATTATCCCATTCCAAATTGAGATAAAGACACTACAAAGAAAGATGAAGATACATGCTAAAATTTTCAACAAAATATTAGCAAACCACATCCAGTCATACCTTAAAATTATTATACTCCATGAACAAGTAGTATTTATTCCTGGCATGCTAGGTTGGTACAATATCCACAAATTGATAAATGTGATACACAAATAAACAAATGAAGAATGAAAACCACATGGTCATATGAACAGATGCAGAAAAAAAGCATTTAATAACATCCAGCACCCACTTATGATAAAAGCTCTCAGTAAAGTGGGAGTAGAGGAAACATAATAGAATATAATAAACATCATATATGACAATCCACAGCCAATATCATACTCAGTAGGAAAATACTACACCCATTTCCTTTACCATGAGGCATAAGACAGGGATGCCCACTTTCACCACTCTTATTCAACATAGTACTGGAAGTCCTAACCACAGTAATTAGTAAAGAAGAAATAAAAGGCATCAAAATTGGAAAAGAAGAAGTAAAACTGCTATTATTTGCAGATGATATTGTAGGGGCACCAAATAGTCCCTGTAAAAAAAGTTTCAATATGTAAGTATGTAAGGGCTTTAAATGTTCTTTGTAAGAAGTAGCAAGGACTTGCTAAAAGGCCTTGGAAAAAGGAATGTAAGAAGGAGTGTTATAGCAATTAGTGATTTACAAGCTAAAATGACGTCAGCCTCTATGACCTTCCATTTACGTGTGTCTGGTTTATAACATTTGTGAAGGTTGTGCTTTGCAGAATGTCTAGCCCTTTGAAAATAAATTGCTTCGCAGGGAGTTTGTCCCTGGCTGAAGAGTTATGGTGCTGCCGGAGATAACCTTATAGTTTTGTGAATTTCTGTTCCTGTTACTGCCAAGACATTCCTGCAGTCCTACGCAGCCCCCTCTTCCTAAGGCTGTTTCCCGCCAAAGAAAAAACAAAGAGACTGCACCAGTATAAAAACCCAGCGTTTAAATTCCATTGTAGGTTGGAGCATGTTAAAGACCAGCTCAAGGTCTGCCCAACTCCTGGCCATTTTAAAAATCCTTTGCTTACTTTATACAACACTTCAGAGTGTTCAATCTCACCTATGTAGTCATAACAATACCATACATAGAAAACCCTAAAGACTCCACACACACACACACACACAAAACTACTCAACCTAATAATGAATTTGGCAAAATAGCAGGGCACAAAGTCAATATTCAGAAACAGAAGGCATTTCTGTATGCCAGCAATAAAATAGCATATATAGAAACTAAAAAAATTCCCATTTACTGTAGCAACATGAAAAATAAGGTACCTTGGAATAAATGTAACCAAGGAAGTAAAAGACCTGTAACTCGGTAAACTACATAACACTAAAGAAAGAAATTAAGGAAGATATAAATAAATTGAAGCATATACCATGTTCATGAATGGGAAGAATTAACATCATTAAAATGTCCATACTACCCAAAGCAGTTTATAGATCCAACGCAATCCCTATTAAAATACCAGTGACATATCTGACACACCTAGAAAAAATACTTCAAAAATTTATATGGAACTAAAAAACTTCAAATAGCCATAGCAATCTTGAGGAAGAACTCAGTAGAAGGAATCACAATACCTGAAATCATACTATATTACAAAGCCACTGTAATCAAAGCAGTCTGGTACTGGAATAAAAACAGACATTTAGATCAATGGAACAGAAGAGAGCCCAGAAGTAAAGCCAGGTCTGTATGATCAACTAATATTTGACAAAGGGGTAAGGAACATAACGTAGAGTGAAAAGAGCCTCTTCAACAAATGGTGCTGGGAGAACTGGACAGGTTCATGCAAAAAAGTGAAACTTGATCACCAATTTACACCATACATAAGAAGAAACTCAACATGAATAAAAGACTTATATGTAAGCCACGACTCCATAAGTTCTAGAGGAAAATAGAGGCAGGAAAATTTCAGATATCCCACATAGCAATATTTTTGCTGATATATATCCTAAGGCAAAGGAAATAAAGGAAAGAATAAACAAATGGGACCACATCAAACTGAAGAGTTTCTGTTCAGAAATAGAAAACATTAGCAAGATGAAAAGGGAACCAAGCATATGGGAAAACATTTGTCAATGATATCTCAGACAAGAGTTTGATCTTCAAAATACATAAAGAACATATATGTCTCAACACCAAGACAGGCAATCCAATTAAAAAATGGGCAAAGGACCTGAACAAGCACTTCTCCAAAGAGGACATACAGAGGGTCCATAGGCATATGAAAGAATATGCTCAACATCATTAGCCATCAGAGAAATGCACATAAAATCCACAATGAGATACTGCTTCACTCCAGTCAGAATGGCCATCATCAACAAATCAACAAACAAGTGCTGGTGAGGATGTGGAAAAAAAATAAACCCTACTGCATTGTTGGTGGGAATGTTGGCTGGTGCAACCACTATGGAAAACAGTATGGAATTACCTCAAAAAACTAAAAATGAAACTTCCTTTTTAACCAGTAATTCCATTGCTAGGTTTATATCTGAAGAATCTAGAAACACCAATTCAAAAGAACCTATGCACCCCTATGTTCTTAGTAGCACTATTTACATAGTCAAGTGCTGGAAACAGCCTATGTGTGCATTTGTAGATGAGTGGATCAAAAAACTGTGGTATATTTACACAATGGAATACTATGCAGCAGAAAGAAAGAAGGAACTCCTACCAATTGGGACAACATGGATGGAACTAGAGAGAGTAATGCTTAGCTAAGTAAGCCAGGCAACAAAAGACAAATACCATATAATATCATTTAATACAGGAAACTAATGAATAACACAAACAAATGAGCAAAACTTAACCAGAGGCATATAAACAAAAAGCAGACTAACAGTGACAAGGGTGGGTGGAGCGGGGGCGGGGAGAAGGGTGGTAAGTAGGAGAAGGGTCTAGTCAAGGAACTAGTATAAATGACCCATGGATATGGACAACCGGGTGGGGACCGACTGTGGGAGAAGGGGTGGGTGGGGTGGAGGGGGAGCAATGGGGGAAAAGTGGGACAACTGTAATAGAAAAAAACAATAAAAACTAATATATATACTTATGAAAAACAATAAATAGAAAATGAAATAAAAGAAAAGAAAAAGAAAATGGCTCAAAAAATGGAAACATGTTCCAGAGAGTTAAAAGCATCACAGAAAGTTACCAATACAATCAACTTTATATACCTTAAGATTCTGCTCATATTTCAAAACCTATTCTTTGGCCCTGAAGCAGACTTTGCCATGTAGACTTTCTCTCCTACAGCCTTTCACAGAACAGGGAAGTATTTCCTCCTCCTTCTACTGAAAGGCACATGACAGTGTTGTTTCATTAGCTAGAAGAAGAAGAAGGAGCACCTGAACTGGAATTAACACTCTGCTTTGCATTTTATTCATCAATGTACATGCATCTTCTCTCCACTGTACTAAAAATTATTTAAAGGTAATGATATCCTACTAGGCTTTGCTTTCTTCCATATCTAACAGAGTGATCTGCATATAATATAGGCTTAATAAAATTTGAAAAAGTCCTAAATGGATAAACTTTGAGAACATGGGCTTAATAGTGAAAGAGAATATTACCATTACTGACAAGAAATAAATGTTTGTGCATAATACAAGGGGAAACATACATCAAATACAAGTCTGTGGTTTCCCACAGTCATACTCAGTGTGAAGAGTATTTGGCCTGAGATTTTTAAAATACATTACCGGCTCTAGCAAAGTGTAGCTAATAAAAAGATAACATGGGATAATGTTAGTCAAGGGAGGATAGTGACAGTATTTTTGTTACATTACAAGTGAAATGAAGAAACTAAATAGTCTGAAGCTGAAGATGTCATTTGGTGTTCTGTCTAATTAATAAAATAAACTTCTTTTTCATGAAAAAAGAAAAACTTTAAAAAATGTCCTGGAAAGATGACAATAAATGACAACCACATTTTAAAACAGGGACCTCAATAGATATCAGGAGGAAAAAGAAAAAGGTAGAATGAAGACATGAGAAAAAGAACTAGGTGTTGGGAGGAGAGTGGATCTCTGCCCGCTGGCAGAGACCAGACTCGACGAAGTGGCACTGGCGCTGAAGGACAGGAGACAGCATGCTGCCGGGCAAGTGAGAACATAATTCTCCTTTATATTTTTCTCTAGTGGATGGTGGAGAGGGGAGGGAAGTTTGGGGGTGGTAGGCCATTCTTGAGGAGCACAGGCGCTGTAGTGCACTCATCCACCCCCCAACCCTCCCCTTGGGTCACGGGGGCGTGCATAGGGAAGTGCCCTCATTCACTGGCCCAGGTGCGCAGGGCTGCGCACCCAGGTGCCCTTCGGACACACGCCAACAGACATAAAATCAGTGACCCAACGGGCGCAGGGAGGGCCCACTGGACACGCAGTCGCCCCTGGCCAGCCCAGTGGGCGCCAGGCCAAAGTACCAGGCGGGAATCCGGAGCGCAGAGCACTTGCTCAGGCTAGCTCCCCAGCCTCTTGGGTGCACACCGGCACTGGAGCCAAAAAACACCTCAAGGGCTTTCCTGGAGCGCTGCACGGCCGGCTTCCTCGGAACGCGGCGCAGCCGGCTTTCTAGGAGTGCGGCGCGGCAGGCTGGAGCTTAGTTCCCCGTAAACCTTGGGCACCCACCGGTGCTCGAGCCAAAAAAACACCTGGAGGGCTTTCCCGGAGCCTAGCGCGGCCTGCTTTCTAGGAGCGCAGCGCGGCAGTCCTGAGCTTAGTTCCCCAGCCGCTTTGGGCACGCACTGATGCTTGAGTGAAAATAAAAAACACCTCGCCAGCTTCCCCAGAGCACAGCGTGCCCTGCTTTCCTGGAGCATGGCGTGGCAGACCTGAGGTGGGCTCTTGGCTGCCTTGCATTGCGCCCTGCCAGCCACCTCGCACACACCACTGCTGCAAGGAATAGGAATCTCTGACCCATCACATTAGACCAGCTGTGGACGCAGAAAAAGAAGACGACACAAGAAGGCTGAACTGACATCTCCACAAAAGAATTCGAGATAAAGTGGCTAGAGTGACTCTCAATCAACAAGCCAGAAGGAATATCCTAACAACAACAAAAAAATCTGAAATATAATCAGACAGCATAAACAAATGATATAAAAGGTACCCCAAGAACATCAGGCTCAGGAGATCAAAGAGACTGCACCACTGAAACCCCCAGATCTACCATAAAAAATCTCATACCACAAAGGTGGGAAGGCAAAGCAGACAAATCCAAATAACAAAAACAAACAAGAAGAATCCAACATGGTAAGACGCAGAAACAACCTATCAATGAAAACAAAAGAGGAATCCCCAGAAAGAGAGGTAGATGGAATAGACATAGCCCAAATGTCAGACATGGAATTCAAAACTATGGTGGTGAAGAAGCTCAATATGCTCGAAAACCTCAAAAACAACTATGACAACCTCCAAGGAAGTTACCAACAGCTCCAAGAAAATTACAGGGAACTTGCAGAGAACAACACCAGCATAAAAAAAGACATAGAAACTATCAACAAGAACCAGGAAGAAATGAAGAATGCAATCTCTGAACAGAAAAACACAGTAGAATCAGTCAAAAGCAGACTAAACAAAGCTGAAGATCAGATTAGTGAGTTAGAGGATAATGTAGGTAATAATTCTCAAATGATACAGCAAAATGAAAAAAGATTGAAAAAATATGAATGAGATGTAAGGGAATTACAGAATAGCATTAGAAAAAATAATTTAAGGATCATAAGAATAAGAGAGGGAGAAGAAAAGGAGCATGGAATTGAAAAACTGATAGGAGAAATAGTGACAGAAAATTTTCCGAATCTGATGAGAGAAAAAGTTATGCAAGTCCAAGAAGCACTGAGAGTTCCAATAAAGAGGAACCCCAAAAAAACCACTCCAAGGCACATCATAGTTAAAATGGCAACATTCCAAGACAAAGAGAGAATCCTAAAAGCAGCAAGAGAAAAACAGCAAATAACTTCCAAGGGAGCTCCAATAAGGCTATCCACCAATTTCTCAATAGAAACATTACAAGCCAGAAGGGAATGGTCAAAAATATTTGAAGCAATGAAAAACAAAGGCCTACAAACAAGAATACTCTACCCAGCAAGGCTCTCATTCAAAATAGAAGGTGAAATAAGGAGTTTCTCAGACAAAGGAAGACTAAAAGAATACATCTCCACCAAACCAGCATTACAAGAGATGCTAAAGGAAATATTCTAAGAAAAAGGAAGAAAAAAACCAAAAAAAAGAGTAGAGGAACAGAGATACAAAAGGGAAATGAATAAATACATGTCAATAATAACCTTAAATGTAAATGGATTAAATGCTCCCATTAAAAGACATAGGGTAACGGAATGGATAAGAAAACAGGACCCACATATTTGTTGTCTACAAGATACACACCTCAAAACAAAAGATTTACATAGACTGAAAGTAAAGGGATATAAAAAAATATTCCAAGCAAATGGACCTGAAAAAAAAGCTGGGGTAGCAGTCCTCATATCAGACAAAACGGATTTCAAAGCAAGGGCAATAAAAAGAGACAAAGAAGGACATTTCATAATACTTAAAGGAACGATTCATCAAGAAGATATAACACTGATAAACATACATGCACCCAACATAGGAGCACCCAAATACATAAAGCAAATACTAGAAGACCACAAGAAGGATATGAACAACAACACACTCATAGTAGGGGACTTCAACACTCCATTATCAACAACAGACAGATCATCAAAGCAAAGAAACACCAAGGATATACAGGCATTGAACAACACACTAAACCACATGGACTTAACTGATATATATAGAACTTTTCACCCCAAAGAAGCAAAATACACATTCTTTTCAAAGGCACATGGGACATTTTCAAAGATAGACCACATAATAGGACACAAAACAAGCCTCAACAAATTCAAGAAAATTGAAATCATATCAAGCATCTTTTCAGACCACAATGCCTTGAAACTAAATATCAACCTCAGGGAAAAAAATCAAAGACACACAAACTCATGGAGAATGAATAACATGCTCTTAAATAACGAATGGGTTAACAATGACATCAAAGAGGAAATCAAGAAATTTCTAGAAACTAATGACAATGAACACACAACAGCCCAAAACCTATGGGACACAGCAAAAGCAGTCCTAAGAGGAAAGTTCATAGCAATACAGGCATATCTGAAAAGAATAGAAGAATCTCAAATAAAAAACCTAACCATAAAGCTACAAGAACTAGAACAGCAACAACAAACAAAGCCTAGGGCAAAAAGAAGAAAGGAAATCATCAAGATCGAAGCAGAATTAAACAACATAGAAACGAAACAAACAATCCAAAAAATCAACAAAACTAGGAGCTGGTTCTTTGAAAAAATAAACAAAATTGACAAGCCTCTAGCCAGGCTCATTAAGAAAAAAAGAGAGAAGACCCAAATAAACAAATTCAGAAATGAAAGAGGAGAAATCACGACTGATACCTCAGAAATACAAAAAATTATAAGAAATTACTACAAACAACTATATGGCAAGAAATTTGACAACCTAGTAGAAATGGACAGATTTCTAGAAACATATAACCTTCCAAAACTGAATCAAGAAGAAGTAGAAAGTCTCAACAGACCAATAACAAAGAAGAAAATTGAAACAGTAATCCAAAATCTCCCTGCACACAAAAGCCCTGGACCGGATGGCTTCACAGGCGAATTTTACAAAACATTTAGGGAAGAACTAACTCCTACCCTCCTCAAACTATTCAAGAAAATCCAAGAAGAGGGAAAAATCCCAAACTCTTTCTATGAAGCCAGTATTACCCTAATCCCAAAACCAGGTCAGGACACAGCAAAGAAAGAAAACTACAGGCCAATATCACTGATGAACATAGATGCTAAAATCCTCAATAAAATTTTGGCAAACAGGATCCAACAATACCTCAAAAAGATCATACACCATGATCAAGTGGGATTCATCCCAGGGATGCAAGGATGGTTTAATATTCGCAAATCAATAAATATAATACATCACCTAAACAAAAGGAAAGACAAAAATCACATGATCCTATCTATAGATGCAGAAAAAGCATTTGATAAAGTACAACACCCATTTATGATGAAAACACTCAGCAAAATGGGAATAGAGGGAGCATACCTTAACATAATTGAGGCTATATATGAGAAGCCTGAAGCCAACATCGTACTCAATGGTCAAAAACTGAAAGCATTCCCCCTGAAATCAGGAACTAGACAAGGCTGTCCACTCTCTCCACTTCTAATCAACATAGTGTTGGAAGTCCTAGCCACAGCAATCAGACAATAAAAAGAAAAAAAAGGCACCCAAATCGGGAAAGAAGAAGTAAAACTATCACTATTTGCAGATGACATGATAGTATACCTAGAAAACCCTATAAACTCCACTAAAAGACTTCTTGATATAATAAGTGAATTTGGCAAAATAGCAGGGTACAAAATAAATATACAGAAATCTAAGGCATTTCTGTACACCAATAATAAAATCTCAGAGACAGAAGCAAAAAAGAAAATACCATTTACTATAGCAACAGGAAAAATAAAGTACCTAGGAATAAACTTAACCAAAGAGATAAAAGACCCGTATACTGAAAATTATGCAACATTGAAGAAAGAAATTAAGGAAGATACAAATAAATGGAGGCAAATACCATGTTCTGGGATGGGAAGAATCAACATCATCAAAATGGCCATACTACCCAAAGCAATTTACAAATTCAATGCAATCCCTATTAAAATACCAATGATGTATTTCACTGACCTAGAACAAATCCTCCAACAATTCATATGGAACCAAAAAAGACCCCGAATAGCAAAAGCAATCTTGAAACAGAAGAACACAGCAGGAGGAATCACGATACCAGACATCAAACAATACTACAAAGCCACTGTGATCAAAACAGTCTGGTACTGGCATAAGAACAGACATATAGATCAGTGGATCAGAATAGAGAACCCAGACATAAACCCAGGCCTCTATGGTCAACTAATCTTTGATAAAGGAGGAAGGAACATAAAATGGAGTGAGAAGAGCCTCTTTAACAAATGGTGCTGGGAGAACTGGACAGGGATGTGCAAAAAAATGAAACTAGACCACCAACTTACACCACACATGAGAATAAACTCAAGATGGATTAAAGACTTAAATGTAAGCCGTGATACCATAAAAGTCCTAGAGGAAAACATAGGCAGGAAAATTTCAGATATCCCACGTAACAATATCTTCACGGATACATCTCCCAAGGCAAGAGGAATAAAGGAAAAAATAAACAAATGGGACTACATCAAACTAAAAAGTTTCTGCTCAGCAAAAGAAAACATCAGCAAGATGAAAAGGAAACCAACCATATGGGAAAACATATTTGCCAATGATATCACAGACAGGGGACTGATCTCCAAAATATATAAAGAGGTTATACGACGCAACACCAAGAAAACAAACAACCCAATTAAAAAATGGGCAAAGGACCTGAACAAACACTTCTCCGAAGAGGACATACAGAAGGTCCATAGACACATGAAAAAATGCTCAACATCATTGGCCATCAGAAAGATGCAAGTAAAAACCACAATGAGATACCACCTTACACCTGTCAGAACGGCCATCATCAACAAATCAACAAACAACAAATGCTGGCGAGGATGTGGAGAAACAGGAACCCTACTGCACTGTTGGTGGGAATGCAGACTGGTGCAGCCACTATGGAAAACAGTATGGAATTACTTCAAAAAACTAAAAATGGAACTGCCATTTGAACCAGCGATTCCACTGCTAGGATTATACCTGAAAAATCCTGAAACCCTAATTCAAGAGAACTTATGCACCCCTATGTTCATAGCAGCCCTGTTTACAATAGCTAAGTGCTGGAAACAGCCTAGGTGCCCGTCTGTGGATGAGTGGATCAAAAAACTGTGGAACATTTACACAATGGAATACTATGTAGCAGAAAGAAAGAAGGAATTCCTGCCATTTGCGACAACATGGATGGAATTAGAGAGAATTATGCTTGGTGAAATAAGCCAGGCAAAGAAAGCAAAATACCATATGATATCACCCAATACAGGAAACTAAAGAGCAACACAAACAAACGAACTAAATAGGCAAAGACTAGAATAGTAGTCAGTAGGGGGAAGGGGGGAGGGAGAGAAGGGGTATAAGTAAGGGAAGGGTCAGGTCAAGGAACGTATATGAATGACTCATGGACATGGACAACAGGGAGGGATATAATTGTGGGAGAATGGATGGGCTGGGAGGGTGGAGCAATGGGGGAAAAATGGGACAACTGTAATTGAAAAACAAAAAATAAAATTAAAAAAAAAAATAAATAAATAAAAAGAAAAAAAAAAAAGAAAAAGAATTAATACCTATTGATGACCTGTAATACTCAAGGCATTAAACTACTGGTTATACCAAGGGAGAACTTGATATCATTTTATTTTATTTTCATTTTGACACTATTACAAATGTCCCCATTCCCCCAACTTTGCCTTCCTCCACCGAGCCCCTGTCCCCACCATTCCTCTGGCCATCACCACACTGTTATATATATCTATGAATTATGTATATATGTCCTTTGGCTAATCTTTTCAACTTCTTTCATCCAGTCCCTCCCTCTCTCCCCTCTCCCCTTTACCAGCTGTCAGTCTGTTCCATGTGTCCATGCCTCTTTTTCTATTTTGTTCACCATTTTTGTCCCTCTTTTTCAAAAATTACAGTTTTAGTATATTGTCACAAACTAATTCAATGACTTTCGGGATATAATATGTCCACAGACAACCAACTCTTCATAAGAGTTTACTGCAGCACCAGCAATCCTCAGTTTAAAAACAGATATTCAAATTTATTGACAAACTGATTTGAAGACACTTGAATAGCATATCCCTTAGAAACAGTGTTCTTAAGTCCAGATCAAACTACATAGGCTTATTTAACCCAGAAGTTTGCTGGTTTATACTAGTAACTGAACTGAGTTGCAAAAGGTATATGCTGAATTTGATTCAGCTCCACTGCCATATAGTCAAATAGTCACTTAACCAAAATGATACTTCCTGCCCATCTCACAAATTTGCTATATATTAACTAGAATAATGCAAGTAAAGCTTTGAAAAGTTTACCATGATATAGAACAATAAGGGCCACTAAAAGTTTAACTATTATAAAACCCACTGCACATTAAAATACTGTCTTGTAGAAAAATGCATTATTTCTTCTGCCACATGATTCTGAGTGCTCATTTTCAATGAGGAAATATAATTATTACTTTGTCTCTTACCCCTGGCCTCACATGGGCTTTGTGATTGTGCTCTCACGTGCCTGAGGATTAGGAAGAAAAACAAAAGTGTAATGTATTAAAGTGTCAACTGAAGTGTCTACTGATTTATGTGAAAAAATCACCATGGAGATGCTAATTAGAACAATAGCAACATGTCTGAGCTTTAAATATGAGCAATGGAAGTATACATGGGATACAAAAATGGGTGGAGTGAACACTGACACAGAATCAATGCAATCTCCCTAATATGATTGAAGCAAGTCACATGATAATTCTTCTTCTCAGACATAAAAGCCCATGTTCCTGGCATCAGCAGCCCCTCATCACATGACTTGCTTCTGGGGCAAAAGCCAGCCAGTCTATATCTGAAAGACTTTTCCTAAATCAGCTCAACTTCACTTCTAGTCTACTTCCTTCTCTGTTGGCTCTGTGTTCAATGCCTTACTACTTTGTCCACCTACCTCTGATTTAATTCAGCACCAGCTCAAGCTTTGCTGCCATGATTTAACTGACCCCCATGTCCTCATAGTTCACAACATGTATCAGGACCTCTTCAGCTTTTCCAGGTATGCTTTTTTAAGGATGGCCCATACAAATGGGTCTGTAAGAATGAGTGGCAAATTTCCACATTTTAATTCCTCTCCCAGCCAGTAAAGTGACAGAAATCATGTTCCAACCTAAATGGCTAGTGTACAGAAAGTGGTACAGCAGTCAAAAGGACATATGGTCTGTCATATTCTCCCTGCCTCTCCTTCTGCCTGTCCCCTCAAAATAAGCCCTGACACTCCATGCCTCATCTCCTCTGCCCCAGGTCAGCATCCAGTTCTGTTCTGTTCTGCTCTACTTCTCAGGATGGAGGCAGATCTGGCCTGCTAATCTCACTACTATCACCAAGTACTCAACTTGCTTAACTTTAGCACATAGAAAAACTGATTTGTAAAACAACAAAATGGTATCTTGTAGAGCCAAAGTGCTTCCTGAATCATTTATATTTCATTTCAAGTACTTTTCCGCCTTTCTCAAAAGAAAAAAACAAAACAAACAAACTTACCCTAGCATGAGAAATGTCTCACTGGTTTTTGTTCAGTCTCTCCCACTTAGAAATTTTTAATTTATGTGAAAAAAATAGAAATGCCATTTGTAAGTAAATTTCAGCTAGCCTAATTATATGTATTTAGAACTGAGGTAAAAAGCACTAGACTATAATTTAAGAAAAGGGCTATTACCATAGTAATGATCAAAGCCACAGAATAGGGAACAAAAGACATGACTTAAAACCCTGATCAGCAACTAGCTAATTGTGTGACCTTAAGTATATTACCTAAGATCATTTAATACAGCTTCCTTATTTGCAGAAAGAAGAAAAGATCAGACTCTAGTCTTTTCTAGGCTTACTATTTTATAATTAATATAAAATTAGTCATATAATTTATAAGCCTAAAAAGAAATTAAAACAGATGAAAATTAAATATTTTAAACCAATACATTTAAAAGGGGGGAAAGAAGGAGAAGGGTCTAGTCAAGGAACTAGTTATAAATGACCCATGGACATGGACAACTAAATGGGGATTGACTGTGGGAGAGGGGGGAGGTGAGCAAGGCAGGGGAGAACAATGGGGGGAAAATGGGATAACTGTAATAATAAATAAATAAATAAATAAATAAATAAAAATAAAAATATGTTCCAAAGAAAGTTGTATTATTTACTGCTATTAAGCATGAATTTGTTAGAAAAATCTGGCTATCTACTGAAGCTTGACATTTCTTTAACAAAAAGTGATATTTTAATAAGGTTGCTTTCACACTGCATTCCTTTTTATTATCTTGAGATGTGTGTCTTCCTATCTATTCATAATCTATGAATATGTCACCATATATGTTTACACACACACACACACACAGATATAACAAATGGAAAAGTAAAGAATCAGAGTTAGGTTTGACCATAGAGGAAGGAATGAGACTTACAGGAGCTGCTGAGTTTTTGATGGTCACACTTGGGGTGGTAGCTCGCAGTGCTCCACTCACTCCATGGTAGTATTTGAAGCAGATCTTAGTTTCAGCTGAAAGACAAAAATAAAATGGGGCTGAGAAGTAAGGTAAAACCTAGGAAGAAATAGCCAGGGACAGAGAGGACACCCTCAGGAACTGCAACCTACTTCCTCCTGTGGACCCTGAGAAAACATATAATTACTAAAAAGGGCTCCTGGTTTCATACTGGGATTGAATTAAACAAACA
Source organism: Furipterus horrens (assembly GCF_987537825.1). Taxonomy (NCBI): domain Eukaryota; kingdom Metazoa; phylum Chordata; class Mammalia; order Chiroptera; family Furipteridae; genus Furipterus; species Furipterus horrens. The sequence continues at coordinate 63,891,265 of NW_028327179.1, read as the reverse complement.
AACAAAAAAAGGCTAGCAGCAATTTCTGTACAGGGGCCTCTTACACAAATTGCAGTTCAGGAAGAAGCCTGCACTAAACTGCCTTCCTCCTACACTGAACTGCCTACCTACAGTCTGTTCCTGCCATCTGAGCCATCCGTTATAAAGAAGTTCCCAGAATCCTATTTCAACCAATAAGACTGAGACTTTCCTCATCCACTCAAAGCTGTGCAGCCATATCTCCATCAGCTTCCTCACTGGCCAATCAGAGGAGCTCCATTTTGACCAGTCAAAACAGTTAAGTAGGCATCAAACTGTGAGAATTTGGAATCCTCATTCTTATTAAGAAATCAATCAGGGATGGGGTGACTTAGGTCTTCTGTTTATATGTCAGCTCCCATCTTGCTTTGAGAGTGCACATTTCTTTCCACCAAGGAATGCTTTTTCCCAGTTAGAGCTGAAACACCAAAGTTGTCTCTGGAGAAAAGTGGAGCAGACCAGTGCAGAGCAGAGCAGACCAGCAGAGAGCAGAGCAGATCAAATCAGCAAGGAGAAGAGCCAAGCTATCCTTCAGGGGAGGGATCTGATCCCATGGTTTCCTCACTTCAGGGCTTCCTAATAACATGCTGTTTTCAAAGCTTTGGTATGTCCCTGGCTGGTTTGGCTCAGTGGATTGAGCGTCGGCCTGCGAGCTAAGTGTCGCTGGTTCGATCTTCCAGTCAGGGCACATCAGAGAAGGAAAACTCTGACTCCAAAAAACCTCCGCTGCCTTGCGGTATACCTCTTCAGGGGAAAGGCTAAGGGAGTAAACCCCGACAGAAAATCCGGAGCCGGAGTCCCTAAGGCGGTTTGACGTTGTAGTCAACACCGGCAACTCCTGCGGCGCACCTGAAACCAAGCTGTATTGACTCCGTCTTTCCCTTGGACCCTTCAGCTGCGAAGAGAGGGGGGGTCTGCTGCATGGGCAACAGCAGACCCTCCATATCACCCTGCCCAGGCTCTGTAGCTTCAGCTTCACTGGAGAGGACACTCCAGCGTCATCGCAAGATGTCGATTCAACACGGGAGGAGACAGATACCGTGTCACTCCCGAGTTGGACTGCACAGCCATTCTCGGCGGTGCAGATAGACTCTTAAGAAGCTACACCATCGTCTCTCGAGACGGATGGCTGCCGACGACGACGGTATATCACAATTGAGCTGTTCCACAGCCATGCCGTATTTACAGATGTGCTGTATCACAATTGAGTTGTTTCACAGCTGGGTTGTGTCACAATTGAGCTGTTCGAATGGAATAAACTTTCTTTCTTGAATGCACCACAAACTGGGGATTCTTCTTGGTGTTGAATTTAAGCCAGGACTTTGTTGTCACTCCTATGAGGCAGGCAGGTCTCAGTTGACAATGATAGTCAACACGTGGCCTCAAAGACAGGCAAGACTTCCTTCTAAAATATATCACAAAAACTCTTTAGGCTTTAGCATTTTTTAACAAAGTTAAAAACCATTATTTAGACTTCTGTATTACAGGTTGTCAGAATAGGTTATTTCTCTTAAGTTCTTAGTTCTAAGGTTTTAGATAGACTGATGCCTATCAACAGTCAATTTCTTATGAAATTTTGTTATATAATTCATTGTGGTTAAAAGCTTAGTAATTTGGAAGAAGACTTTGAGATGTTATTGAAGCACAGGGTTGACAGGCATATTTTCTAAACACAGGTACACATCAATTATAAAGTCTTTGCATTGCAATTTGTCTTTTTTTATAAACAGCAAAGGTACAGCCTTGGGAACTCATGTTGTTTGGTTTTAAATTTTAGCTACATTTTTGATAATCTGTGAGACAATGGTGAAGTCAACCTCCCTGTACCACCTGGTCTTTATGTGTAAAATAGAGCCAACAAAATACCTTCTTTGTAAGAGTAGAATATATAAATAAAAGTGCTTAAAATTTACCTAGGTGCTCAGTGAACATTAGTGATGAAGATGATGATGATGACTACATGATAATGCTATGAGTCCATTACCTCCTGGCATTTTGTTCAATAAAACTATTAGCTGAGTTTAGTTCATTGTTTCCCCAATTCACTGTATAGGACTTTTTTTGTTTTTTAATTTGAAAAATTTATCAGACTATGTCTTAACCCTTTATATAAATTTTATTTTATTGAATTTATTAGAGTCACATTAGTTAATAAAATTATATAGGTTTCAAGTGTGCAATTCTATAGTACATCATCTGTATGTTCTACAGTGTATTCGAATACCACTCAAAGTCAAGTGACCTGTCACCATTTATTCCCCCTTTACATTCTTCTACCTACCCCACCCCACTTTGCCTCTGGTAATAACCTTGCTGTTGTCTGTTTCTATGAATTTTTTTTGTTTGTTTAATTCATTCACCTATTTCATCCAGCCAATGAAACCCTCTCCCCTCTGAGAGCTGTCAGTTTGTTCTCCATGAGTATTTTTTATTTTGTTTGTTTATTTTAGTCATTAGATTCCACATATGAAATAATATGGCTCTTATCTTTCTCTCATTGGCTTATTTCACTTAGCCTAATACCTTCTAGGTATATTCATGCAGTTGCAAAAGGTAAGATTTACTTATTTTTTTATGGCTGAGTAGTTTTCCATTATATAAATGTACCAAAGCTTATTTTGCCCACTCATCTACAGAGGGGCACTTGGATGCTTTCAAATTTTGGCTATTGTAAATAGTATTGCAATAAATGTATGGGTGCACATATTCTTTTTAATCAGAATTTCTGATTTCTAATATTTTCACAGAAGTGGAATGACTGGATCATAAGGCAATTTTATTTATAATTTTTTGAGGAAACTCTGTACTGTTTTCCACAATGGCTGCACTAATCCACATTGCCTCCAACAGTGTACAAGGTTCACTTTTCTCTGCATCCTAACCAACACTTGTTGTTTGTTGACTGATTAATAATAGCCATTCTAAAATGTGTGAGGTAATAACTCATTGTGATTTTAACTTACATTTCTCTAATGTTCTGAGATTATATAAATAAATAAGTAAATAAATATATATATAAATACACACACACATATACACACACACACACACTGTTGGTAGACTTTAAGAAAGAGTTTAACAGCAGAAAAGTCATAGTGAGAGACTTTCACACCCTACTGTCATCACTGGATAGCTATCTCAGACAGTATATCCACAAGGAAAGAACAACCTTAAATGGCACATTAGATCAGATGGATTTAATAGATATTTAAGAACATTCCATCAAAAAGCAGAAAAATATATTCTTCTATAATGCACACTGAACATTGTCAAATATAGACCACATGTCAGAACCCAGAAGAAGTATAAACAAAAAAAAAAAAACTGAAATCATATCAAACATCTCCTCAGATCACATGGCATGAAACTAGAAATTAACAACAATAAAAATACTCAAAACATTCAACATAAGGGGGTTAAATAATATGGTATTAAACAATAAATGGGTTACCAATGGTATCAAGGGAAAAAAAAAGTTACCTGGAAACAAATAAAAATTAACATACAACAAATCCAAATACATAGGACATACTGAAAACAGCCCAGAAAGCAAAGTTCATGGTATTACAGGCCTCCTCAAGAAAGAAAAAAAATCTCAAGTAAAGAACCTAACCTCACAGCTAAAAAACTATTAAAAAACAAACAAACAAACAAAAAAAACAATGTGCATAACAAATACAAGGAAAAAAATGATAATTTACAAAAAGGTTAAAAAGTCATTACAAAAATGAATGAAACTAAGAGCTGATTCTTTGAAAACATCGACATGATTGATGAACCTTTAGCCAGACTCATCAAGTAATAATGAAGGAGGACCAAAATAAATAAAATGAGAAATGAAAGAGGTGAAGTAATAACTGACATCGCATAAATACAAAGGATTGTAAGAAAATACATGAACAACTATATGCCAACAAATTGAATAAACTGGGAGAAATTGAAAAATATGGAGAAATATACAATCTCCCAAACTGAATCAGAAAGAATCAGCAACCTGAATAAACCAATAACAACTAAAGAAATTGAAGTAATAAGCAAAAAAACTCTTAGCAAACACAGGAAATGTCCTGGACCAGATGACTTAAAATGTGAATTTTACCAAACTTTGAAATAAGAACTAGTCCTTACCAACCTCAAACCATTCCCAAAAATACAAGGGGAAAAATCCTTCCAATCTGTTTTTACAAGGCTAGCATTATTCTAATTCCAAAACCACATAAATATACTACAAACAAATAAAATTATAGGCCAATATCCCTGATGACCATAGATGCTAAAATCATTTTTTAAATATTAGAAAACTGGATCAAGACATACATCAAAAAGATCATACACCATTATCAAGTGGAAGTTATTTTGGAGATGCAAGGCTGAATGATACAGTATTGGCAGATTAATAAACTTAATATAGTGCATAAACAAAATGTATGTTAAAAATTGCACGATCATATTAATAGATGCAGAAAAAGCATCCAATAAAATCCAGCCACCATTTATAATAAAAAGTCTCAACAAAGTGGGAATAGAGAAATCATAACTCAACATCATAAAGCCCATATATGAAAAATTTTCAGCCAACATTATACTCAATGGGCAAAAACTAAAAGTATTTTCTTAAAAGCAGAAAAAAAAACCCAGGTGTCCACTTTCATCACTCTTATTCACCACAGTACTGGAACTTCTAGCACAGCAATCAGAAAATAAAAAGAAATAAAAGGTATCCAAATTAATAAAGAGAATGTAAAACTGTCATTATTCACAGTTGTCATGATAATGTATATAGAAAATACTAAAACCAACACTGAATAGCTACTAGATCAATAAATGTAGCAGGACACAATCGAGAAATCAGTGGCATTTTATAAACGAATAATAAACTATTATAGTATAATATTATTACTAAGAAAACAGCCCCATTTAATATTGCAACAACCAAAAAATAAAATACAATAAGGTATCTAAGAATAAACAACATGAGTGGTAAAAGATCTGTACCCAGAAAACAATAGGACATTGAAGAAAAAAAATAAAGGAAGATACATACAAGTGGAATCATATACCATGTTCATGGATTGAAAGAATTAACATCATTAAAATGTTCATACTACCGAAGGGAATATATAGATTCAGTGCAATTTTGATTAAAATATCAATGACATATTTAACAGATCTAGAACAATTGTTCCAAAAATATATATGGAATGAAAAAAGACCCTAATTAACATAAGCAAACTTGAGAAAGTAAAACAGTTTGAGGGATCACAATACTAGGAATCAAACTATAGTACAAAGCCATTGTAATAAAAACAGCCTGATACTGGCAGGAAAACAGGTATATATATATATGTATCAATGGAACAGAATAGAGAACCTAGAAATAATCAATCCACATCTTTTTGGTCAATTAATATTTTACAAAAAAGGCAAGCGCATACGACGCAGTAAAACCAGTCTCTTCAATAACTGTTGAGAAAATTAGACTGGTACATGCCAAAAAATTAAACTAGACCTCCAAATTATACCATAGAAAAGAATAAACTCAAAATGGATAAGACTTAAATGTAAGTCACAAAACCATAGAAATCCAAGAATAAAACACAGGCAATAAAATCTCAGACATCTGTGTAGCAATATTTTTGTCAATATACCTCCCATAGCAAGAAAAACAAAGAAAAAAATAAATGTAACTACATCAAACTAAAACATCTGTACAACAAAACAAACCAACAACAAAATGAAAAGGGAACCCACTGTATGGCAGAACATATTTATCAATGATATACCAGATAAGGGTTTAATTTTTTTAATATATAAAAAACATTTACAAATTAACACCAGAAAGAAAACCAATCTAATTAAAAAATGGACAAAGGGGGAGTCCAAAGATGGCGGCAGAGTAGGTAGCAGTGTTTTCTACTTTCTCCCATTGTGGAAAGGCTTGGAGTACAAACATGGAGATGAGTGAGTAAGTGCAGATTTCAGATAGCGCAGCAGGGAAGGGCATGTGGCAGTGAAGTGGGAAAGGGCAGAATGCTCACAGGCACTACCAAGGGGAGTCGCTGGGCCCCCCATCTCAGCGCTACTGCTGCACCTCACCCCAAAGGAGAAGCTGCAGACCAGCTCATTGGGTGAGATCTGCTTGGAAACTGCCACTTGCCATAGGTGCTGGGACCAGCAGAGTCTGGGAGGGAGACAAAGGAAGGTTTCCTTGAAACAGCCCAAGGTGTGGGAGGACAGCGAGCAGCCCAGACTGTGGGAAGCTGTATGAACTGAGTCAAGGTGGGGACCCCCTGGGCTGGCAAATCTGGATTGGCAACCCTGCACCCCGGGCGTGTGCATCACGGCACCACTAAACAAAAAGGAGTGGAACTAAGTTGGGGAGAAGGGCCAATACAGGAAAGCTGCAGAGGAAACGCAGACTCAGTGAGGACCCCAGGCAGGCAAGCGGTGTGCACAGGTGAACAGTGAGACAATGTCAGCCAGGGACTGAAGCAGCCAGGTGCTGCTGCTTGGAGCACAGAGACTTCTTGGGAGGAGTGAATACAAGACCTAAAGCTGGGTGGGGACTAGGGACATGCACACTGCCTTGCCAGCAGAACAACACAGCTGGAGAAGCCTGAGGATTGCTGGAGGGTGCCACAGGACAAGTGGAGAGAGACCCAACTCAGTGTGGCTCACAACAGAAAGTTGCAGCAGGCCCACAAGTGAGAGAAAAACAGCCACAGAAACCAGCCAGATCTCACAGCCAGCCAGCAAGAAAATGTTTGAAACTCATGGAATTTTGACCACGTGTGGATCCAGAAAAAGAATACTGCACAAAAAGGTTGAACTGAGTAAAAACTCTATTTTTTCTTCTTTTTTTTCTTCCCCTTTCTCTTCTCTTTTATTTTCTTCCCTTTTTTCCTCTTCCTTTTTATTTTATTTTATTTTATTTTTTCCTTCCTTTAAAAAAGAAAACTTTCTTTAATCTGTTTCCTACTTTATCTCCCTCCTATCTTTCTTGTTAAATTTTTGTTTGTTTGTGTGTGTCCTGTTTAGCCTCCCTTTCACACTAAACATATAGCATATAACTGCTATTTAAACCTAATACTATACACTTCGACTTTTTCACTTCATTCTGCTTTCTTCCCTCTCTTTTTTAACACACAATATAAACATTACTTACTGTCTCACATAGCCTTGACCCTACTTGCTATTATTATTATTCTATCATCTTCCCTCTCAAAAATCATCTTCCTTTTATTTAAGACAACTCTTATCTGGTTTTCCTATAGTATAGTCTTAAACTCTCTAAATTTATATTAATACCAGCTCATATGTTGTCAATAGTGAGATTGTAGGTGGGGAATATTTTTGAGGGTGTGGGTTTCTTGCCTGGGTTGTGTGTTTATGTTTCAACAGCATCTCCACAAAATAATTCAAGACAAGGTGGAGAGACTGACCCTCAGTCAACTAGCCAGAGGGAAGGATCCACCAAAGAATAACTGAAATACAACCAGACAGCATAAACAAATGGCATAAAGGGCATCCCAAGAGCGTCAGGCTCAGGAGATCAAAGAGACTGCACCATTGAATCCCCCAGGTCTCCTATAAAGAATCTCATACCACAAAGGTGGGAAACCAAAGCAGATAAATCTAACAAACAAAAACAAAAAATAAGAATCCAACATAGGACGACACAGAAACAACCTCCCAATGAAGAAAAAAAGAGGAATCCCCAGAAAGAGGGATAGATGGAGTGGACATAAGCCAACTATCAGAGATGGAATTCAAAAAAATGGTGATAAAGAAGCTCTATTTACTTGACAATCTCAAAGAAAACTACAACAAACTCCAGGGAAATTACAAAGAACTTCAAGGAAACTATAAAGAATTTCAGGGAAGCTACAAGGAACTTACAGAGAACTACACCAGCATAAAAAAGGACATAGATACTATCAATAAGAACCAGGAAGAAATGAAGAATACAATTTCTGAACTGAAGAACACAGTAGAATCAATCAAAAGCACGCTAAACAAAGCAGAGGATTAAATCAGTGAAGTAGAGGACAACATTGACAAAAATTCCCACACAATACAACAAAATGAAAAAAGATTGAAAGAGAATGAAGAGGGTTTAAGAGAACTGCAGGACAACATGAGAATAAACAACATTAGAATCATAGGAATACAAGAAGGAGAAGAGGAGGAGCAAGGGGTAGAAAACCTGATAGGAAAAGTAATGACAGAAAATTACCCTAATCAGAAGAGAGAAAAAGTCATGCAAGTCCAGGAAGCACAAAGGGTTCCAATGAAAATGAACCCCAAAAGGCCCACTCCAAGGTACATTATAATTAAAATGGCACCATTCAAAGACAAAATGAGAATCCTAAAATCAGCAGGAGAAAAACAGTAAATAACATACAAGGGAGCTCTGATAAGGCTATCAACCAATTTCTCAACAGAAACACTACAAGCCAAAAGGGAATGGTCAAAAATATTCAAGCAATGAAAAACAAAGGCCTACAACCAAGACTACTCTACCCAACAAGGCTCTCATTCAAAATACAAGGTGAAATAAGGAGTTTCCCAGACAAAGGAAAACTAAAAGTATATATCTCCACCAAACCATGCTAAAGGAAATGTTTTAAGAAAAAGAAAAAAAAAAAAGAAAAGAAAAAGAGAGTGAGAGGAACACAGGTACAAAGGAAAATAAATAAATATCTGTGAATAATAACCTGAAGTGTAAATAAATTTAATGCTCCAATTAAAATATCGGGTAGCAAAATGGATATGAAAACATGACCCACATATATGCTGTCTACAAGAAACACACCTCAAAAAAATAGATTTACACAGACTAAAAGTGAAGGGATGGAAAAAAGTATTCCAAGCAAACGGACATAAAACAAAGCTGGGGTAGCAATACTTATATCAAGCAAAACAGATTTCACAGCAAGAGTCATTAAAAGAAACAAAGAAGGACATTTTATAATACTTAAGGGAACAATCCATCAAGAAGATGTAACCCTAGTAAATATATATGCAGCCAATATAGAAGCACCCAAATATATATGGAAAATACTAGAAGACTACAAGAAAAATATCAACAGCAACACATTCATAGTAGGGAACTTTAACACTCCATTATCAACAAAAGACAGATCTTCAAAGCAAAGCAACACTAAGCATATTGAGGCATTGAACACAGTAAATGAAATGGACTTAACTGATATATATGAACTTTTCACCCTAAAGAAGCAAAATATACATTTTTTTTCAAATGCACATGGGACATTTTCAAAGACAACATGATAGGACACAAAAAATGCTCAAAAATTCAAAAAAATTGAAATTATATCAAGCATCCTTTCAGACCACAATGTTTTTAAACTAGAAATCAACCTCAATAAAAAAAATCAAAGACATCCAAACTCATGGAGAATGAATCACATGATATTAAATAATGAATGGGTTAACACTGACATCAAGGGGGAAATGAAGAAGCTTCTGAAAACAAATGATAATGAACATACAATAGCCCAAAACCTATGGGACACAGCAAAAGCAGTCATGAGAGGGAAGTTCATAGCAATACAGGCCTACCTGAAAAAGATAGAAGAATATCCAACAAAAAATCTAACCCTACAGTAACAAGAACTAGAACAACAACAACAAACAAAGCCCAGGGCGAGTAGAAGGAATGAAATCATCAAGATCACAGCAGAATTAAATGACAGAGAGACTAAACAAACAATTCAAAAGATAAACAAAAGTAGGACCAGGTTCTTTGAAAATGTAAACAAAATCAACAAGCCTTTAGCTAGGCTCATCAAGATAAAAAGAGAGAGAACCCAATAAACAAAATCAAAAATGAAAGAGGAGAAATCATGACTGATAGCACAGAAATACAAAGGATTGTAAGAAATTACTACAAACAACTGTATGGCAAGAAATTTGACAACCTATATGAAATGGACAAGTTTCTAGAAACATATAATCTTCCAAAACTAAATCAAGAAGAAGCAGAAAGCCTGAACAGGCCAATAACAAAGAGTGAATTGAAACAGTAATCAAAAATCTCCTGGAACACAAAAGCCCTGGACCGGATGGATTCCCGAGCAAATTTTACAAAACATTTCAAGAAGAACTAACTCCTACCCTTCTCAAACTATTCCAAAAAATCTAAGAAAAGGGGAACATTCCAATCTCTTTCTATGAAGCCAGTATTACCCTAATTTCAAAACCAGGTCAAGACACAACAAAGAAAGAAAACTACAGGCCAATATCACTGATGAACATAGATGCTAAAATCCTCAACAAAATATTGGCAAACAGGATGCAGCAACACATTTAAAAGATCACACACCACGATCAACTGGGATTCATCCCAGGTATGCAAGGATGGTTTAATATTTGCAAATCAATAAATATAACACACCACCTAAACAAAATGAAAGACAAAAATTACATGATCATATCAATAGATGCAGAGAAAGCATTTGATAAGATATAATACCCATTTATGATGAAAACACTCAGCAAAATGGGAATAGAGGGAGCATACCTCAACATAATTGCGTCTGTATATGAGAAACCTGAAGGCGACATCATACTCAATGGACAAAAACTGAAAGCATTCCCCCTGAGATCAGGAGCAAGACAAGGATGTCCACTATCTCCACTCCTATTCAACATAGTGTTGGAAGTTGCAGCCACAGCAATCAGACAAAATAAATAAATAAAAGGCATACAAATTGGGAAAGAGGAAGTAAAACTGTCATTATTTGCAGGTGACATGATAGTATACATAGAAAACCCTATAGACTCCACTAAAACACTACTCAACATAATAAGCAAATCTGGCAAAATAGCAGAGTACAAAGTAAATATACAGAAATCTAAGGCTTTTCTGTACACCAACAATAAAATATCAGAGATTGAAACTAAAAATAAAATCCCATTTACTATAACAATAAGTATAATAAAGTATCTAGGAATAAACTTAACCAAAGAAATAAAAGACCTGTACTCTGAAAATTACATAACACTGAAGGAAGACATTAAGGAAGATACAAATCAATGGAACAAATATCATTATCATGGATATGGAGAATCAACATCATTAAAATGTCCATACTACCCAAAGCAATTTACAGATTCAACACAATCCCTATTAAAATCCAATGACATATTTCACAGACCTAGAACAAATATTTCAAAAATTTATATGGAACCTAAAAGACCTGAATAACCAAAGCAATCTTGAGACAGAACAACACAGCTGGAGGAATCACAATACCAAACATCAAACTATACTACAAAGCCACTGTGATCAAAACAGTCTGGTACTGGCATAAGGACAGACATATAGATCAATGGAACAGAATATAGCGCCCAGGAATGAACCCAGGACTATAGGATCAACTAATATTTGAAAAAGGGGGAATGATCATAAAATGGAGTGAGAAGAGCCTCTTCAACAAATGGTGCTGGGACAAATGGACAAGGATGTGCAAAAATATGAAACTAGACCACCAACTTACACCACACATGAGAATAAACTCAAGATGGATCAAAGACTTAAATGTAAGCCATGACACCATAAAAGTCCTAGAGAAAAACATAGGCAGAAAATTTTCAGATCTCCCATGTAGCAATATTTTCACCAATACATCTCCTAAGGCAAGGGAAATAAAGCAAAAAATAAACAAATGGGACTACATTAAACTAAAGAGTTTCTGCTCAGCAAAAGAAAACATCAGCAAGATGAAAAGGGAACCAGCTGTATAGGAAAATATATTTGCCAATGATATCTCAGACAAGGGATTGATCTCCAAAATATATAAAGAAGTTACACATCTCAACACCAATAAGACAGACAGCCCAATTAAAAAATGGGCAAGGGACCTGAACAAACACTTCTCTAAGAGGATACACAGAAGGTCCATAGACACATGAAAGAATGTTCAACATCACTAATCATCAGAGATGCAAATGAAAACCACAATGAGATACCAGTTTACACCTGTCAGAATGGCCATCAAGAAATCAATAAACAACAGGTGGTGGCGAGGATGTGGAGAAATGGGGACCCTACTGCACTGTTGGTGGGAATGCAGACTGGTGTAGCCACTATGGAAAACAGTATGGAATTACCTCAAAAGGCTAAAAATGGAACAGTCTTTTGAACCAGCGATTCCACTGCTAGGATTATACCCAAAAAATCCTGAAACTTCAATTTGAAGAATTTATGCACCGCTATGTTCTTAGCAGTGATGTTTACAATAGCTAAGTGCTGGAAACAGCCTAAGTACCCATCTGTAGATGAGTGGATTAAAAAACTGTGGTACATTTACACAATGGAGTACTATGTAGCAGAAAGACAGAAGGAACTCCTGCCATTTGCGACAACATGGATGGAACTAGAGAGAATTATGCTTAGTGAAATATGCCAGGCAATGAAAGAAAAATACCATATGATATCACCTAATACAGCAGACTAAGGAACAACACAAACAAATTAACTGCATTGAACAAGGAACAGAATAACGGTTATCAGAGGGGAGGGGCGAGGAAGAGAATGGGGATAAGTAAGGGAAGGGTTTAGTAAAAAATATATATAAATGACTCATCGACATGGACAACGGGGGTGCACATATGACTGTGGGAGAAGGGGTGAGCTGGGTGGGAGGAGTAATGGGGGAAAAATTGGACAACTGTAATTGAAAAACAATAATTAAAAAAAAAAGAAACAAACAAAAAAAAAGGACAAAGGTCTTGAAAATATACTTCTCCAAAGAAGACATACAGAAGGCCAATAGGCACGTGAAAAAATGTTCAAGATCACTAGCCATCCAAGAGATGCAAATTAAAACCACAATGAGATAACACTTCACCTGCAAAAATGGTTACCATCGATAGATCAACAAGCAACAAGCACTGGTGAGGATGTGGAGAAAAGGGAACCCTAGTGAACTGTTGGTGGGAATGTAGACACATGCAGCCACTGTGGAAAACAGTATGAAATTTCCCCCCCAAATTAAAAATGGAACTGCCTTATGACCCAATGATTCCACTGCTAGGAATATACCCTAAGAACCCTGAAACACCACTTCAAAAGAAATTATGCATCCCTATGTTCATAGCAGTGCTATTTTTAATAACCAAATGTTGGAAACCACCTTACTGCCAATCAGTAGATGACTGGAATAAAAAACTGTGGTACATTTATACAATGGAATATTATACAACAGAAAGAAAGCAAAAAGTCCTACCGTTTGTGATAACATTAATGGAACTAGAGACTATTATTCTAAGTGACATAAGCCAGTCACCAAAAGACAAATACCTTATTACTTCACTTTTGACTAGAATCTAATGAACAAAATAAACTGATAAACAAAATAGAACCTAAGGCATGAATACACTTCACAGACTGGAAGACAGTGGGAGAAACTGGATAAAAGAAGCTGAAGAGATTAATCAGAAAACATATATGCATTGCTAATTGGCACAGACAATAGGGTGGTAAAGGTTAGGGGAGTGGGGACAGGGACTGAGCAGAGGTGGACAAAATGGAGGAAAATGAGGAACATCTGTAATAGTGTCAACAATAAAATGATACCATCCTACTTGGATTGTGCCTCCAGAAGTGAGTTAAAATGCTGTATTATAAATATTTTAACTTTGCAATTTAAAAATATCTGAAAAAATAATTTTAATACAGAAGATGTTCACATCCTTAAGCACTGCACATTGGATTCACATAGAAACACTGCCTTCTTGGTGAAGGGAGTCCAAGATGGCAGAAAAGTATGTGGAAGCTACACTAACCTCCTAATGCGACTAAACTGAAATTAGAACTAAATTATAGAAAAATCATCCTGAATAACCAACTGGAGAGAACTCTCATAACCAAGGATATATGAAAGACACCACACCATCACAAGACTGGCAGGGAGTGTTGGAGGCACAAGAGGTGACTGGACTCCCATGGCAGCTGATATTCTGGAGGGCTATTTCAATGGCCAGGGAGGGTTGCCACTAAGAAGTGTGGTGTCCAAGTCTCAAGCTGGGCTTCACAGTCTAGGGAACCAGAACCTGGAAAGGTACCCACATAACATCTGGCTGTGAAAAGCAGCAGGGTTTCTATCCACCAGGGAGAGATAGCTAGAGACACAGAGAGCCTATTAAAGGGTTAAATACATAATTTTGTTTGCAGCCACTTACCCTGGGCTCTGGCAAAGGGAGGACAGAGTGGTCTAGATCCACATGAGCAGTCTGGAGTTTGTGGCTCTGGGGAGAGAGCTGAAGGATTAGCCATCAGGAATCCTGTGCTGAGTCATCCTCCATACTGCAGAGGCCATTTTTCTTGGACAGAGTACTTCTCTCCAAATGGCAACAGCCTCAGAGGAAGCAACAGCTCCAATTGCAGAATTCCCTCTCATCCCACCCTATGGAGCTTAATCAGGCTGCAGAGGAGTACAGCTGGAGGGAATGTCAGTGTTTAAGTTTAACAGAAAGCCTGCAGATGAAAGCAGATCTCTGGGAGCTCTGAGACTTTCTTTAGGTGACCCTTCCCCAGGCCCAGTTCTGGTAAAAGCTGATGTTGGCGTGCAGCCTGTTTTTTCTGCACATAGTCAACCCAAGCAGAGGAAGCCACAAGCTGTGGATCACTGATAGCTCCAAACAGGTTGCCCAGGACAGTCACAGTCAGCATCTGACATGGACTTAGCCAGAGTCTTTACAGATCTAATACATAGAAACAAATACGAAGAGGCAGCCAAAATGGGAAGACAAAGAAACATGCCCCAAATGAAATACAACAGAATTCTCTAGAACAAAAACAAAATAACATGGAGGCAAGCAATTTATCAGATACAGAGTTTAGAGTAATAAGTATAAAAATATTTAACAGCAGAAGAAAACACACAGAAACCATAAAAATTGACCAGTCAGGAATAAAGAATACAATATCTGAAATAAATAACATACTGGACAGAATAAGCAGATTAGATGAAGCACAGGATTGAGTCAGTGATTTGGAAGACAAGATAAACAAAAACATACAAGTAGAGGGCATCAAAAAGAAAAAATTTTTCAAAATGAGAGCTTAAGAAACCTTTGGGACAACACAAAGCATAAAAACATCCACATGATGAGCATACCAGAAGAAGAGAATGAGCAAGGGATTGAGAACCTAACTGAAAAAATAACTGAGAACTTCCTTGATCTGGTGAAGAAAAAAGACACACAAGTCCAGGTAGTTCAGAGTCCCAAACAAGATGGAGCAATAAAGGCCTCCATTAAGACACATCATAAAATGGCAAAACTTAAAGACAAAGCAAGAATCTTTATAGCTGCAAGAGAAAAGAAGTTAGTTATCTACAAGGGAGATCCAATTTGACTGTCATCTGATTTCTCAACATAAACATATCAGGCCAGAAGGATTGGCATGAAATATTCAAGGTGATAAAGAAGCAAGGACCTATGATCAAGGCTACTTTACCCAGCAAGGCTATTAATGTTCGCCCCACCTGTGGCCCTGCCCCACCCAACTTTCAGATCCACCCAAGCTATTTCAAGTGGTGTTTTCGTATAAATGGCTTATCTTGGTCCATGCTTCATATTTTCTTAAATTCTCTCAAAAAATCAGCATCTGGCTTCAGCAAGCACCATTCTTCTTAATAAGTTCCTGCAGGCCTGGTACAAGCAGCAGCTGGCCTTGGCTCATATCATGACCTCTCATGGACATCTCCAAGCCAAGCACAAGTAGCAGCCATCTGAAGATGGCTTTGGAGCTAATACTGTATGACCAGGGACAGAACACAGGTGGTGGCTGTTTTTGAACATGCCAACAGCAATCAAGGATCAACTACAACAGGAGAATATATACAGATCACGCAGTGGATGTACCTTGAATACCTGGCTTGTGTAAGAGGGGAGGCTGTGATGCTGAACTCTACAGCAGGGGTTCCCAACCCCCAGGCCATGGTTTGTAAGGAAACACGCTGCACAGAAGGAGGTGAGTGGCAGGTAACTGAGCAAAGCTTCATCCATATTTATAGTTGCTCCTCATCACTCACATGTCTGTCTGAGCACTGCCTTCTGTCAGATCAGTGGTGGCAGTGGATTCTCATAGGAGCATGAACACTACTGTGCACTGCACATGTGAGGGATCTAGGTTGTGCACTCCTTATGAGAATCTAATGCTTGGAGATCTGAGGTGGAGCTGAGGCAGTGATTCTAGCACTGAGGTGCAGCTGCAGATACAGATTATGATTAGTAGAGAAGTTTGACTGCACAAAGACCATAATAAATAAATTGCTTGCAGACTCATATTAAAACCTTATCAGTGAGTGGCAAGTGACAATTAAGCTGTATCTGGTGGAAAGCTTTAAGTCAGAATCTGACACATATTTTAGTCTGCATGTAGTCCACCCATTATTTTATTTACCACGTCTGTCCACACCTCTTTTCTGCACTGCACACTTACCTCAGTCACAGTTTAGGTAAGCCCACATGCTAAACTTAGACAAAATGAGTAAAAAACAAATATTACTGGAGTATGTCTTTGAAAAGGTAGAAAGACCCAATGCTAAGATAGCAGAAGAATCTAAGCATGCCAACAAAAAGAGAGCTTCATTTAAAAGAATATACCAAGAGCCCTATTTAAGTACAAGTTCATTGCAACAGGTGAGTCACATTCTACAAGCCTAATTTGTATAATATGTGGTGACCATATATCCAACAAAGCCATGAAACATTCAAAACTGTTTCACCACATGGAGACCAAGCACCCTGCATTAAAAGACAAGGCTTTGGAGTTTTTCACAAGAAAAAAATATATGAACATGAAGAACAGAAGCAATTGTTGAAGACAACCACTTCATCAAATGTGTCTGCACTGAGACCATCATTCTTAGTGGCTAACAACATTGCTAAAGCTAAGAAGCCCTTTACTTATTTGTGAAGAGTTGATTATATCTGTCCTATCTAATACATAAAAACAAACACAGGGAGGTCGCCAAAATGAGGAGACAAAGAAACAGGGGCCAAATGAAAGAACCAAAAACAAAAACAAAACAAAACAAAAAACTCCTGAAAAAGAACTAAGTAAAATGAAGATAAGAAATCTATCAGATGCAGAGTTCAAAACACTGGTAATAAGATGTTCAAAGAAGTTAGTTAGAACCCCAACAGCATAAAAAAAATCCAGCCAGAAACTAATGATATACTAATTAAAATAAATAAAAATTTACAGAGAATCAACAGTAGAGAGGATGAAGCTGAGAGTCAAATCAATGATTTGGAACAAAAGCAAATAACAACCAACCAGAACAGCAAAAAATAAAAAAGAGAGAGAGAGAGAAAAAAAAGATTAAAAAAAAATGAGGATAGTGCAAGGAGCCTCTGGAACAACATCAAGTATACTAACATTCGCACCATAGGAGTGCTGGAAAAAGAAGAAAAATGGCAAGGAATTGGAAACCCATGGAAACATAATGACAGAAACCTTCCCTAAGTTGGTGAGGAAATAGACATACAAGTTTAGGAAGCACAGAGAGACCCAAAAAGGCCCATTTCAAGACACATCATAATTAAAATGCCAAAGTTCAAAGACAAAGACAGAATCTTAAAAGCAGCATGAGTAAAGAAGTTAGTTACCTACAAAGAAGCCCCCATATGGCTGTCAGCTGTTTTATCAAAAGAAACTTTTCAGGCTAGAAGAGATTGGCAAGAAGTATTCAAAGTGATGAAAAACAAGGACCCACAACCAATATTACTGTACCCAGCAACGATATCACTTAGAATCAAAGGACAGACAGATAAAGAGTTTCACAGACAAGAAAAAGCTAAAGGAGTTCATCATCACACATATCAGTATTATATGAAATGTTGAAGGGTGAATAAGAAAGAAGAAGAAAGCAGAAAGAAGGAGGAGGAGGAGGAACAGAAGGAGAAGACGAAGAGGAAGGAGAGGAGGAGGAAGAGGAAGAAGAAGAGGAAGAAGAAAAATGTGAACAATAAAATGGCAATAAATACATATCTATCAATAATGGAATCTAAAAATCAAAATAAACAAGCCGAAAAGACACAGAATCATAAATACACAGAACGTTTTCATGGTTGACATATAGGGAAGTGGGATGATGGATGAAAAAGGTAAAGGAATTAGGAAATACAAATTCATAGTTATGGAGCAGTCATGGTATGTAAAGTACAGCATAGGGAATAGAGTTGCCAAAGAACATGGATGCATGACCCATGGGCATGGGCAATGGTGTGGGGATTTCCTCAAGAAGTTATGGGACTGGTTGGAGGGAAACAAAGAGGGAAATTTTGGGACAAGTGTAATATTATAAACACTAAAACATAATTTAAAATTTTAAGTGATTAAAAAAGGAAAAAAACGTAAAGGGGTGGAAAATATACAGTAGTCCCTCTCTATATCACGGTTCACTTATCGCAGCCTCACTGTATCACTGGAGTTTTAAAAATATTATACTTAATTATTTATCGTGGATTTTTCACTGTATCGTGGGATTTTGCAGTACTGTATATGTATGTTGTCAAACCTATGTAATGAGTGTAGAATATGTTTAAGAACATAAGTAGTGTTTATAAAAGTGTGGAAAATGTTAATAAGGGAGTGGTAAAGGGTAATAAGGAACTGCAAATGGTTTATAAGTGTGGGGGAAGGGTTTATAAAGCCTTAAAATATACATAGATACTAAAATAAATGTAAAATTCCTACTTTGAGGATTTTCACTTATTGCGGGGGGAGTCTAGAACATAATAAGTGAGGGAATAGTGTATTTTATGTAAATGGAATGAAAATTAAGCTGGAGTAACAATACTTGTTACTTTAAAACAAATGCTATGTAAGAGGCAAAGAAAATAACTACTTAATGACAAAGGGAATAACCCAACAAGTGAATAAAACACTAGTAACATTTATGCACCCAACACAGGAGCACCAAACTAAATAAAGCAAATCTTTTATTTTATTTATTTATTGTTTTTCTATTACAGTTGTACCACGTTTTCCCCCATTGCTCCCCCAACTCCACCCACTCTTTTTCCCACAGTAAACTGCCACCCAGTTGTCCAGGTCTGTGGGTAATTTATACCAGTTTGTTAAATAGACCCATTCCCTTCTACCCACTCCAACCCCTGCTTTTCCTCCTCCTCCTCACCCCTTGTCACTGTCAGTCTGTTCCTTATTTATATTTCTCTGGTTCTATTTTGCTCATTTGTTTATGTTGTTCATTCATTTCCTGTATTAGGTGATATCATATGGTATTTGTCTTTCTCTACCTGGTTTATTTCACTAAGCAAAATACTCTCCAGTTCCATACATGTTGTTGCAAATGGTAGGAGTTCCTTCATTCTTTCTGCTGCATAGTATTCCATTCTGTACATGTAAAAAACAGCCCTGGCTGGTTTAGCTCAGTGGATTGAGCGTCGGCCTGCGAGCTAGGTGTCGCTGGTTCGATCTTCCAGTCAGGGCACATCAGAGAAGGAAAACTCTGACTCCAAAAAACCTCCGCTGCCTTGCGGCATACCTCTTCTGGGGAAAGGCTAAGGGAGTAAACCCCGACAGAAAATCCGGAGCCGGAGTCCCTAAGGCGGTTTGACGTTGTAGTCAACACCGGCAACTCCTGCGGCGCACCTGAACCCAAGCTGTATTGACTCCGTCTTTCCCTTGGACCCTTCAGCTGCGAAGAGAGGGGGGTTCTGCTGCATGGGCAACAGCAGACCCTCCATATCACCCTGCCCAGGCTCTGTAGCTTCAGCTCCACTGGAGAGGACACTCCAGCGTCATCGCAAGATGTCGATTCAACACGGGAGGAGACAGATGCCGTGTCACTCCCGAGTCGGACTGCACAGCCATTCTCGGCGGTGCAGATAGACACTTAAGAAGCTACACCATCGTCTCTCGAGACGGACGGCTGCCGACGACATGTAAAAAAGTTTTTGATCCTTTCACCTACAGATGGGCACTTATGCTATTGTAAATAGTGCTGCTATAAACATAGGGGTGCATAGCTTCTTTTGAATTGGTGTTTCAGGATTTTTCAGGTTTAATTCTGGCAATGGAATCACTATGTCAAAAGGCAGTTCCATATAAGTTTTTTGAGGAAGATCCATATTGTTTTGCATAGTGACTGCAACAATCTACATTCCCACAAACGGTTCACTAAGGTTCCCTTTCAACACTTGTTTGTTGATTTCTTGATGATGGCCATTCTGACCAGTGTGAGGTGGCATCGCATTGTGGTTTTAATTTTCATTTCTCTGATGGCTAGTGATATTGAACATTATTTCATCTGCCTAGGGATGCTCTGCATGTCCTCCTTGGAGATGAGTCTGTTTTGTATTTGCATATTTCTTAATTGGATTGTCCGTCTTCTTGTTGTTGAGTCATGAAAGTTCTTTATATATTTTGGACATCAACGCTTTTCTGAGATGTCATTGGAAAATATATTTTCCCATATAATTGGTTCCCTTTTCATTTTGCTGATGTTTTCTTTCACTGAGGTACTCCTATTTGTTTACTCCTTCCTTTAGTTCCCTAATCCTAGAAGATATATTGGGAAAAACACTGTTACATGAGATATCTAAAATTTTACTATATATGTATTCCTCCATGAGTTTTAGGTGTCATGGCTTACATTTAAGTATTTTATCCATCTTGAGTTTACTCTGCTGTATGGTGTAAGTTGGTGGTCAAGTTTCATATTTTCTGCATGTCCCTGTCCTGTTCTCCCAGCATCATTTGTTGTTTTCTTCAGTATGTTTTATTAATTATCTTCCTACAGTATCACTATATTTTCCCCTTTGCTCCCCTCTGTCCAGTACCCAACTTCCGTCCAGCAATCCCAGAGGTTGTGCATATAAGTTCTTTGGCTTCATCCTTTCCTATATTATTCTTAACTTCTCCCTGTCTATATTGTACCAACAAATTGTGCTTCTTAATCCCTGCACCATTTCCCCATTTCTACCCCTTTCCCCTCCCAGCTGATAACCCTTCAAGTGATCCCCATACCTATGATTCTGTTCCTATTCTGGTTTGTTTGCTTAGTTGGATTTTGTTTTTATTTTTTAGATTCTGTTGTTGATAGTTGTAAGTTTGTTGTCATTTTAATGTCCATAATTTTGATATTCTTTTTCTTAAGTAAGTCCCTTTGACATTTCATATAATAATTGTTTGGTAATGATGAGATCCTTAAGCTTTACCTTGTCTGGGAAGCACTTCATCTGCCCTTCCATTGTAAATGATCACTTTGCTGGATAGAATCATCTTGGATGTAGGTCCTTGCTTTTCATCACATCGAATATTTCTTGCCAGTCCCTTCTTGCCTGCAAAGTTTCTTTTGAGAAATCAGCTGAAAGTCTTATTGGCACCTCTTTGTAGGTAACTCTATGCATTTATCTTGCTGCTTTTAAGATTCTCTCTTTAGCTTGAATCTTTGGCTATTTAATTATAACATGTCTTGGTGTAGTCATTTTTGGGTCTACATTGTTTGGGACACTCTGTGCCTCCAGGACTTTTATGTATATTTCCTTAGCCAAATTTGGGTAGTTATCCTTCATTATTTTCTCACATAAGCTTTCAATTTCTTGTTCTTCCTCTTCTCCTTCTGGCACCCCTATGCTTCAGATGTTTGCAAGCTTAAAGTTGTCCCAGAGGTTCCTAAGCCTCTCATTTTTTTCAATTTTTGTTTCCTCATTTTGTACTGGTTGACTGTTTTTTAATTCCTTATGTTCCAAATCATTGATTTGAACCCTGGTTTCCTTCCCTTCACCATTGGTTTTGTGTGGATTTTCCTTCGTTTCATTTAGCATAGCTTTCACTTCTTCCCTAATGCATTTGAAATACTTAAGGATATCTGTCAAGCCTGTGACCATCTTTATCACCAGTGTTTTGAACTTTATCTCTGTTAGGTTGGCTATCTCTTTGTTTGTTAGGATGGCTGTCTTTGTCGCTTAGTTCTCCTACTGGACATTGATCTGTTCCCCTTTCGGGCCATACTTTTCTATCTCCTCAACTTGACAGGCTCCTGTGTTTGTTTCCCTCTGTGTTTAAGGTAGAGCTATCCCACCTGCTATGTTGTAAGGGGCAGAGCCACAGGTATTTGTCATTACAAAGTGACCCTTCTCACCACGTTGTGGCACTGTATGTGGGGGAGGGGTCTCAGAGGAAAAATTCCACTTGCTCAACACTTGCCCCTTTTCCAGGCACTTTTCCCACTTTGTATGGGACTGGCGCCTCTCTAGCTGTTGCTCTGTTATTCCAAGAATGGGTGAGTTTGCAGACATCCTAGTACCATGGGGGCCCATTAAACAAGTGGAATCTGCTGAGAGACTGGCAGTTTCTTTTGCCACCTCAACCCCCACTGGTTTGCACAGATGGAAGCAATGAGGCTTTATTTGCCCTGGTGCAGGAACCGTGAGCAGTGAGGTCCAGTCTGGTGCTGGGAGTGCTACCCAGGTGTCCCTCCTGACTTTTAAAATGTGTGACTGTGCTTTCTGATGCTGGAGAAGTGTCACGAGCAGCATAAACCACTCTACCTCGCCTTTATCGACCTCACGAAGGCATTTGATCTGGTCAGTCGAAGCAGACTCTTCAGCTTGCTACGGAAGATTGGCTGTCCACCACATCTGCTTGCTGTGGTCATGTCCTTTCACGACAACATGCACAGCACGGTGTCCTACAACGGCGCAACCTCTGAGGCCTTCCCAGTCAGCAGCGGAGTAAAGCAGGGCTGCGTCCTCGCGCCTACGCTGTTCGGAATCTTCTTCTCCATGCTCCTCCAATACGCCTTTAAGGACTGCAGCGAGGGTGTCTTCATTCACACCAGATCCGATGGCAAGCTCTACAACCTGGCCCGTCTACGAGCCAAGACCAAAGTCAAAGAGGTGCTCATCCGTGAGATGCTCTTCGCCGACGACGCAGCCTTGACATCACACTCCGAAGAGGGACTCCAGCAGCTAGTCACTTGCCTTTCCCACGCATGCAAGGAGTTCGGACTAGCCATCAGCCTGACGAAGACGAACGTTATGGCTCAAGGCACGGGGACTCCCCCATGCATCACCATCGACGGATACACCCTGGAGGTTGTCAACGACTTCACTTACCTCGGGTCCACCATCTCGAGCTCTCTGTCAGTCTACTTGGAGGTCAACTGGAGAATCGCCAGGGCAGCCACAGTTATGGCCAAACTGAACCGGCGAGTGTGGAACAATTCCAGCCTCACTGAGAAAACCAGACTGCGCATCTACCAAGCCTGCGTACTCAGCACTCTCCTCTATGGCAGCGAGACGTGGACCACCTATGCAAGGCACAAAAGGAAACTCAACAGCTTCCACATGAGGTGCCTGCGACGCATCCTGCATGTCGCCTGGCAGGATAAGGTCCCCAACACCGAGGTGCTGAAGCGAGCCAACATGAGCAGTTTGCATGCAGTTCTTAGCGAGAGACGCCTCAGGTGGCTCGGCCATGTCAAAAGAATGGATGCAGGCCGTATTCCCAAAGACCTCCTCTACGGCGAGCTAGCAGAAGGCCAGAGGATGACAGGGCGCCCAAAACTGCGGTTCAAAGACATCTGCAAAAAGGACATGACACAATGCTCCATCAATCTCAACACATGGGAAGTTCAAGCAGACGACCGCCTAGCCTGGAGGCTCGCGGTCAGGCAAGGTACGTCACGCGCAGAGGCTGCGCGCAACGAGGAGGCGGTCCAGAAAAGATCGAGGCGGAAGCAGCGTCAACAGCAGCAACAACAGCCATCTGCCTTCACCTGTAACAAGTGCGGCAGGGATTGTCACTCCCGAGTCGGACTGCACAGCCATTCTCGGCAGTGCAGATAGACTCTCAAGAAGCTACGCCATCGTCTCTCAAGACGGATGGCTGCCGCCGCCGACGCTTTCTGATGGCCTGCTGCTGTTGCTGCTGCCACTGCCACCACACTGTGTCCTCTCCACCCAGGCTCCACCCCTCCTACCTGTCGGCATGAGTATTTCTTCTTTATATCTTTGTTTGTTGGACTTCCATGCAGCTCGATTTTCTGGAATTTCTGGTTGTTTCTAGTTTTGAGGTAGTTGTATTCCTTCTAGTTATGGAGGGAGACACAGAGTATCTGTTTAGGCCTCCATCTTGGCCGGAAGTCTCCTCAGCATCATTTGTTGAAGAGGCTCTTTTCAGTCCATTTTATTTTCCTTACATCTTTGACAAAAATTAATTGTCCATAGAGACCTGATTTTATTTTTGCGCTCTCTATTCTGTTCCATTGATCTGTATGGCTGTTCTTATACCAGTACCAGACCCTATTGATTACAGTGGCCTTGTATTATAGTTTGATATTAGCTATTGTGATTGCTCCTATTGTGTTTTTTTCCCCTCAAGATTGCTGCAGCAATTTGGGGTCTTTTTTTGGTTCCATATGAATTTTTGAAGTATTTGTTCTTGGTCTGTGAAATATGCCATTAGTATTTTAGTAATGATTGCATTGAATTCATAAATGGCTTTGGTTCATATGGACATTTTAATTATGTTGACACTTCCCATCCATGAACATGGTATGTGCTTCCATTTATTTGTATCTTTCTTGTTTTCTTTACAGTATTCTCTATTTTCTGACTACAGGTCTGACCTTCTTGATTAAGTTCATTCCTAAGTACTTTATTTTCTTGTTATTATAATAAATAGGTTTAATTCTAGATTCTATCTCTGATATTTTTAAAAATATGTTTTATTGATTATGCTGTTACAGTTGTCCCAATATCTTTTCCCTCTGCTCCCCTCCACCCAGTGGCCCCTCTCCTTCCAGTTGTCCCCCTTTTAGTCCATGTCCATTGGTTGCGCATATAGTTCTTCTCAATCTCTTCTTGTCTACTCCATTCCCTCCTACTATGCTTCTTAATTCCTGTACCATCTCCCACCCTTTCCTACTTCCCCTCCCTGCTGACTCCCCCCAACAAGTTCCCCATACCTATAGTTCTTTTTCCACTCTCGTTGCCTACTTAGTTTGCCTTTATTTTGATTCCCTAGCTTCTGTTGTTGGTTCTTGTGATGCAGTTTTCATTTTAATGTTCATAGCTTTGATCCTTGTTCTTCTAAATCAGTCCCTTTAACATCTCATATAATAGTGGTTTGGATCTAATAAACTCCTTCAGTTTCGCTTTGTCCCGGAAGCACTTTCCCTGCCCTTCTATTCTGAATGACAGTTCCGCTGGATAGAGTATTCGTGGCTGTAGGTTTTTGATTTTCATTACTTTGAATATTTCTTGTCAATCTCTTCTTGCTTGCACGGTCTCCTTTGAGAAATTAGTTGGGAGTCTAATTGGGACCCCTTTGTACATGATTCTTCTCTTTTGCTGCTTTTAAGATTCTCTTTTTATCTTTAATTTTTGACAATTTGATTATAATGTGTCTTGGAGTGGGTCTCCCTGGGTCCAGTTTTTCTGGAACTCTGTGCTTCCTGGACCTGTAAGTCAATTTCCTTCCCCAAGTTCAGGAAGTTCTGCTTCATTATTTTTTCACATAATCTTTCAATTTCTAGTTCTTCTTCTTTGCCCTCTGGCAATCCTATAATCCAAATGTTCAATCTCTTATAGCTGTTCCAGAGTTTCTGAGCCTCTCCTCACTTTCCTTACTTTTTGTTTCCTCTTTCTGCACTGGTCTGGTTGACTATTTGTTCCTTCCCTATGTTCCGGTTTGTTGATTTGATATCTGGATTTTATTTCCTCACTACTTGTTTTGTATGTGCTTTTGTTCGTTTCAGCAGGACTACCTTTCATTCCTTCCCTGTCTTGTTCCAAAACTTTTGTTAATTCTGTAAACCACCTTATGACTATAGTTCTGAACTGAGCCTCAGAAAGATTTCCGATTTGTTCATCTATCAGGTCCCGCATCTGCTGCCTGGTGAGCTGGGTCACCGGGATTTCAATTGCTGTCTCCTTCATTCTGACAGTCTTGTGTTTAGCTTTGCTTCCTGGGAAGACTATAGGGGGCTGAGCCTCATGCACTCGTAACTACCCATCGACCGGCGGCGACACACTGTGGTGCTTTGTGTGGAGACGGGGGTCCAAGATGGATTCCTGCCATTACTCTCCGCTGAGAGACTGGGATCCGTCCCCCTGACCTCTGGGCCTCACCGCCCAAGGCAATGGGGGTGGGGGGCTGCCTTTCCCAGCTTTGGAATCACGAGCTGCAAGGTCTTGACTGTAGCTGGGATTGCTCCCCTGGCGTTTCTCCCAGTCCCGCTGCTATCCCCGCTGCTACCATACAGCACCGCGGTTTCTCACTCCTCCTACCCATCAAGATGAGTACTGCTGGTTTATAACTTCATATGTTGGGCTTCCATGTAGTTTTATTTTCTGGAATATCTGGTTATCTTTTGTTTTGATGTAGTTGTATTCCTACTTTGTTGTAGAGGGTGACCGAGCGTGTCAGTCTAAGCCTCCATCTTGGCCAGAAGTCCTATCTCTGATATTTTATTGTTAGTGAAAAGAAATGCCTTTGATTTCTGAATATGGACTTGTACCCTGCATTTTTTCAAAATTAAGTAATCAAGTTGAGTAGTTTTTTAATAAGAGTCTATAGGGTTTTCTTTGTACACTATCATGTCATCTACAAGTAGTGACAGGTTTACTTCTTCTTTTCCAATTTGTATGTCTTTTATTTCTTTTTCTTGTCTGAATTCTGTGGCCAGAGTTTCCAAAACTATATTCAATAGGAGTGAAGTGAGTGGACATCCTTTTCTTGTACCTCGTCTTAGAAGGAATGTCTTTAGTTTTTGCTGATTAAATATGATGTTGGTGGCAGGTTTCTTGTATATGACCTTCATTATATTTAGATTTGCTTCCTCTGTTCCCAGTTTACTGAGCATTTTCATCATAAATGAGTGTTGTACTTTATCAAATCAGAGAAGGAAAACTCTGACTCCAAAAAACCTCCGCTGCCTTGCGGCATACCTCTTCAGGGGAAAGGCTAAGGGAGTAAACCCCGACAGAAAATCCGGAGCCGGAGTCCCTAAGGCGGTTTGACGTTGTAGTCAACACCGGCAACTCCTGCGGCGCACCTGAAGCCAAGCTGTATTGACTCCGTCTTTCCCTTGGATCCTTCAGCTGCGAAGAGAGGGCGGGTCTGCTGCATGGGCAACAGCAGACCCTCCATATTACCCTGCCCAGGCTCTGTAGCTTCAGCTTCACTAGAGAGGACACTCCAGCGTCATCGCAAGATGTCGATTCAACACGGGAGGAGACAGATACCGTGTCACTCCCGAGTCGGACTGCGCAGCCATTCTCGGCGGTGCAGATAGACTCTTAAGAAGCTACACCATCGTCTCTCGAGACGGACGGCTGCCGACGACTTTATCAAATGGTTTATCAACACCTGTTGATATGATCATGTGATTTTTGTCCTTTAATTTTTAATGTGGTGTAGTATCTTTTTCAATTTATGAATATTAAACCATCCTTGCATTGCTGGGAAGAATCCCACTTGATAGTGGTGTATGAAACTATTATTGTATTGCTGGATCAGTTTACCAATATTTGGTTTAGGATTTTCGCATGTAACTTCATCAGTGATATTGCCTATAGTTTTCTTTCCTTATTTTGTCTTGACCCAGTTTTGAAATCAGGATTTTACCGGCATCACAGAAAATGTTAGGGACTTTCTTCTTGCATTTTTTGGAATAGATTGAGATGGATAGGAGTCAGCCCTTCCCCAAATGTTTAATAAAATTTGCCTGGGAAGACATCCAGTCAAGGGCTTTCATTTGCTGGGAGTTTTTGGATTACTGCTTTAATTTGACTGGTTGTTATCAGTCTATTAAGGCTCTGTGAATCTTCTTGATTCAGTTTTGGAAGACTATATGTTTCCAGAAATTTGTGCATTTCATCCAGGTTGTCCAAATTCTTGTCATATAGTTGTTTGTAGTACTATAATTACTTACAATCTTGTATATCTCTGGTATCAGTTGTGATTTCTCCTTTTTCATTTCTGGTTTTACTAATTTGGGTCATCTCTCTTTTTTTCTTGATGAGCCTGTATAAAGGCTTGTGAATTTTGTTCATCTTTTCAACAACCAGCTCCTCATTTTATTTACCTTTTGAATGATTGTTTACTCTCTCTGTCATTTAATTCTGCTCAGGTCCTGATCATTTCCTTCCTTCTACACGCTCTGGGCTTTGTTTGTGGTTCTTGCTCTGGTTCTCATAGCTGTCAGGTTAGGTTTTTTATCTGAGATTCTTCTATCCTTTTTAGGTAGACCCGTATTGTTATGAACTTCCCTCTCAGGACTGCCTTTGCTGTGTCCCATAGCTTTTGGGCTGTTGTGTGTTCATTATCATTTGTTTTGAGAAACTTTTTGATTTCTCCCTTGATCTCATTGTTAACCCATTCACTATTCAATAGCATGTTATTCATTATCCATGAATTTTAATGTGTTTCAGTTTTTTTCCTTGAGGTTAGTTTCTAGTTCAAGCCATTGTGATCTAAGATGATGCTTGATATTATTTCAATTTTTTGAGTTTATTGAGACTTGTTTTGTGTTCTATCATGTGGTCTATCTTTGAAAATGTTTCATTTGCTTTTGAAAACAGTGTATATTTTGTTTCTTTGGGGTGAAAGTTTCTTCTTATATCAGTTAAGTCCATTTGATCTAGAGTTTTGCTCAATGTCTCAATATCCTTGGTGTTTCTTTGCTTTGAATATTTGTCCATTGTTGTCAATGAGGTGTTAGAGTCCCCTACTGTGAGTGTGTTGCTGTCGATATCCTTCCTGATATCCTCCAAGATTTTAAAAATATATTTGCGTGCTTCTATGTTAGGTGCATTTATGTTTGCAAGGGTTATATTGTTTTCATGGATTGTCCATTTAAGTGTTATTAAATGTTCTTTGTTTCATTTTATGAACTTCTTTGTGAAATCTATTTTGTCTGATATAAGTATTACTACTTTAGATGTTTTTCATGTCCACTTGCTTGAAATACTTTTTTCATCCCTTCAATTTCAGTCTGTGTAAATTTTGTTCTGATGTGGATCTACTGTAAGCAGCATATATGTGGGTCATGTTTTCTTATCCATTCAGCTACCATTTGTCTTTTGACTAGTGCACTGAATCTACATACATTTAGGTTTATTATTGATAGGTACTTATTCATTGTCATCTTCCCCCTTTTTATCTGTGTTCCTCTCTGTCTCTCTCTGTTTCTTTATCTTCTTAGAGCAGATGCTTTAGCATCTCTTGCAATGCTGGTTAAGTGTAGTTGTATTCTTTTAGCCTTCTTTTGTCTGGGAAACTCCTTTTTCACCTTCCATTTTGAATGATACCCTTGCTGGTACAGTAGTCTTGGCTGCAGGCTTTAGTTTTTCATTGCTTGGAATATTTTATGGCATTACCTCCTGGCTTGTAGTGCTTCTGTTAAGAAATGTTCTGATAGCTTTATTTAAGCTCCCTCTTTGCTATTAGCTGTCTCTCTTTCACTGTTTTTAGGATTCTCCCCTCGTCTTTGAGTTTTGCCATTTTACTACTGATGTCTTGTGTAGTGGGCCTATGTGGGTTTATCTTCATTGGGACACTCACTGCTTGCTGGAATTCTGTGACTTTTTCTCTTTTCAAGTTAGGGAAGGTTTCTGTCATTGCTTTTTCAAACTGGTTTTCTATCCCTTGATCTCCTTCTGGTATTTATATGATGAGGATATTCTTATATTTCATATTGTCCTGCAGCTCTCTTAAACCCTCTTCATTCTTTTAAAGTATTTTTTCATTTTGTTGCACTGTCTGCAAATTTTTTTCTATGTTGTCATCCAGCTCACTGATTCAATCTTCTACTTCATCTAACCTGCTTTTGATTCCTTCTACCATGTTCTTCAATTCAGAATTTGTATTCTTCATTTCCTCCTAGCCCTGATTGATATTTCTATATCATCTTTTAAAATTAGTTAATTAAATTATTTTTATTACAATAAAATATCACAATTGCCCCACTCTAAGACTTAAGACCCTTTTTAATTTTATAAAGGACAAGGGATGAATGTCTCTTGCTCCTCTAGCTGCTTCAAGCTGGACATGATCATCGCCCTACCTGCCCTTAGGTCCAGAAATCCCTAATAAGAGTCAGGTTGTGGAGGGAAGGGTGGCCTTCCCACATGGGGAATGATCTTGCTGACTCCAGGTTAGTTGCCTGTCCCTGGACAATGGCCTTCTTGATTTATCAAGCTGGCATTCTTGATGTATTCTGGGGGCAACAGATTTGGAAAAGGGTTAAGAGGCATCATTCAATCCATAACCACTAGATGACAAAAAGCAAGGATTAATTTTTCAATGTTCCACATTAGGGGAAAAAAAGGCTTCTTTGGAGTAAGATATGCAAGGCACATCACACCTGTTGAAAACCTTTTTGCCCACTATTCTTAGTTTTAGTTGAGGGGAATATTTTAGATTTACCCCCTATCAGACCTCTGGGCCCTTTCTGTCCAAGCCATTAGGTTAGAAAAGAGAAACCACTTTTAAAGTGAAGCCCAAAGAAAACTCCATATTTCACCAAATCAGCCACTTAGTTTAGCCAAACCGTTCAGTCTCAGTTGGCAGCAATGCAAACAGAATTAAGTGAGGCCTAAACGTATAGACAATCACTCAGATAATGAGACCTTAGGCTTATGCCCTATGAAAATAGAACACACGTGTTAATTTATACAACATAACCCACAAACCACTCTAACTCTGAAAGACTGTCTTATTGGAAAGACATCCAGTTGCAAGGCATTTGACATTTTTCTTGCCTGTAAATTAAGCATCTCAGATGATGTCACAGACTCAGTTTAACTTTCAAATGAAAACAAAGTTTAAATGAATATAAACTTAAAGACAGTTAACTGCACTACTTTATAGTCTGCCATTGAGCATTGTGATTTTCCTTGAATCATAATTTTTCTCAAGATTATCCTCCCTGTCATTAAAAGGACTGCATTAAGTCCAGTTTTAATTTATCTTGTTCATTTGTATAAACACATCAAGAACAGCAAATGATCACGTCTGCTTTGCTGGAACTTACACAAGGAACCTTTAAGGTGACTTTCAGTCTGCACATCGGGGCACAAAAGCTGAGCCACATACCTGCCATTCAGCCTTGCCTGTAAACACCAGTCTTTTCCAACTCCCTCAGGTTTTTCATTGTGCTTTAAGGTCCCTTCTATCCATCTTCCAGGAAAGCAACCTTCGTTCTTTCCCTGAAAAGATTGCCATGGACCGCACAACCAACTAAGGTACCAGGCCTTATTTCTCGCGCACTTTAATTACCTTTGAAAATCAATCCCAGTTCCTCGGGGCTTTTTGGTAACAACCAGAGCCCAAACATGGCTCCTTTAGGCATGACATTCTAGTCAAAGTCTTGGTCAACAAAACCTGTATTAACAACTGGTAATATTAGTTTTATGCAAAGAGCCTTACATCATTACTTACTTCTTCAGAATGTCAAATTCTGGAGGAATCAGGCAGGGAGAAAAATATACCGTGTAAAGGAAAATTCTTGTCCTTCTAATATTCACTAAAACTGCATTTCGATACTTAACTTTTTTTTTTTTTGATCACTTTCTTACATGTCAGATTTGGGGGTGGGGTGGGGGATTTTCTGGCTCATTTATCAATTTATTTTGCACTCATTCCATTCCCCCCAAACATTTTTGTTTACTTGTTTTTCTATTAGAGTTGTCCCACTTTTTTCCCAATTGCTTCCCCATACCTTGCCCATCCCTTCTCCCACAGTTGTCCATGTCCATGGGTCAATTATACATATACTTTGACTAGACCCTTCCCCTTCTTACCCCCTTCTCTCCCTCCCACCTTGCCCCTTGTTACTGTTAGTTTATTCCTTGTTTACATACCTCTGGTTCAATTTTGCTCATTTGTTTGTGTTGTTCATTAGTTTCCTGTAATAGGTCACAGCATAAGGTATTTTTCGTTCATTGCCTGGCTTATTTTGCTAAGCATAATTCTCCCTAGTTCCATCCATGTTATGGCAAATGGTAGAAATTCCTTCTTTCTTTTTGCTACATAGTACTCCATTGTGTAAATGTACCACAGTTTTTTGATCCACTCATCTACAGATGGGTACTTAGGTTGTTCTCAACACTTTCCTATTATAAATAGTGCTGCTATGAACATAGGAGTGCATAGGTTCTCTGAATTGATGTTTCAGGATTCTTCATATATAATCCTAGCACTGGAATTGCTGGTTCAATAGGCAGTTCCATTTTTAGTTTTATGAGGTAATTCCATAGTGTCTTCCATAGTGGCTGCACCAGTCTGCATTCCCACCAGCAGTAAACTAGGGTTCCCTCTTCTGCGCATCCTCACCAGCATATGTTGTTTGTTGATTTGTTGATGATGGCGATTCTGACTGGTGTAAAGTGGTATCTCATTGTGGTTTTTATTTGAATCTCTGATGGCTAGAGATGTTGACCATTCTTTCATATGTCTATGGACCCTCTGTATGTCCTCTTTGAAGAAGTGTTGGTTAAGGTCCTTTGCCCATTTTTTAATTGAGTTGTGTATCTTCTTGGTGCTGAGTTGTATAACTTCTTTATATAGTTTGGAGATCAATCCCTTTTGTGAGATATCATTGGAAAATATATTTTCCCATAAGGTCGGTTCCCTTTTAATTTGTTGATGTTTTCTTTTGCTCTGCAGAAACTCTTTAGTTCTATGTAGTCCCATTTGCTTACTCTTTCCTTTATTATTCTTGCCCTAGAAGATATATTGGTGAAAATATTGCTGCATGGGATAGATGAAATATTCCTGCCTATGTTTTTCTCTAGGACTGTTATGGTGTCATGGCTTATATTGAAGTTTTTTGTCCATCTTGAGTTTATTTCGGTGTATGGTTTAAGTTGGTGGTCTAGTTTCATTTTTTTGCATGTCCCTGCCCAGTACTCCCAACACCATTTGTTGAAGAGGCTCTTTTCACTCCATTTTATGTTCCTTCCTCCTTTATCAAATATTAGTTGACCATAGAGGCCTGGGTTTATTTCTGGACTCTCTATTCTGTTCCACTGATCTATATGTCTGATCTTATGCCTTTACCAGACTCTTTTCATTAACGTGGTTTTGTAGTATAGTTTGGTATCAGATATTGTGATTCGTCCTACTGTGTTATTCTTCCTCAAGATTGCTGTGGCTATTCAGGGTCATATTGGTTCCATATAAATTTTTGAAGTAATTCTTCTAGGTGTGTGAATTATGTCATTGGTATTTTCATGGGGGTTGCATTGAATCTATAGACATTGTAATGATGTTGATTTTTCCCATCCATGAACATGGTATATGCGTCCATTTATTTGTATCTTCCTTAATTTCTTTCTTCAGTGTTATGTAGTTTTCTGAGTACAGGTCATTTACCTCCTTGGTTAAGTTTATTCCTAGATACTTTACTTCTTTTTGCTATAGTAAATAAAAAATTTTTTTAGTTTCTATCTCTGATATTTTATTGTTGATATACAGAAACAACTTCAATTTCTGAGCACTGACTTTGTACCCTGTTATTTGCCAAATTTACTTAAGTTGAGTAGTTTTTTTCATCGCCTCTATAGGGTTTTTTATGTACACTATCATGTCATCTGCAAATAATGACAGTTTAACTTCCTCTTGTCCAATTTGGATGGCTTTTATTTCTCTTTCTTGTCTGATTGCTATGGCTAGAACTTCCAAGACTGTTGAATAGGAGAAGGGAGAGTGGACATCCTCATCCTTTTCCTGACCTCAGGGTGAATGCTTTCAGTTTTTGCCATTGAGAATGATGTTGGCTTCAGCTTTCTCATGTATGGCCTTTATTATGCTGAGGTACGCTCCCTCTATCCCCATTTTGCTTAGTGTTTTCACCCTAAATGGCTGTTGTACTTTATCAAATGCTTTTTCAGCATCTTCTGATATGATCATGAGGGTTTTTTCCTTTTAAATTATATTTTATTGTTAGTCATTTAGAGTTATCCTGATTTTTCACCCTTTGCCCCCTTCCACCCAGCAACCGCCACTCCCTCAGGCAATCCCCACACCATTCTTCATGTCCATAGGTCATAAGTATAAGTTCTTTGGTCACTCCATTTCCTATACCTTATTTTACATCCCCATGGATATGCTGTAACTACCTAATTGTACTTCTTTTATTTTTTAATATGCTTTACTGATTATGCTGTTACAGTTGTCCCAATTTATTTTCCCTTTGTTCCCCTCCTCACAGTGACACCCCCTCCCTCCAGTTTTCCCCCCACCTCTTAGTCCATGTCCATTGGTTGTCTACATCTTCCTGTCTACTCCACTCTCTCCTACTATGGTTCTTAATTCCTGTATCATCTCCTGCCCTTTCCCCACTTCCTCCTCTTTGCTGACCTCCCCCCATAACGTTCCCCATACCTATAATTCTTTCTCCACTCTCATTGCCCACTTAATTTGCCTTTGTTTCAGTTCCCTAGCTTCTGTTGTTGGTTGTTGCAATACAGTTTTGATTTTAATGTTCACCATTTTGATCCTCTTTCTCCTAAACAAGTCCCTTTAACATTTCATATAACAGTGGTTTGGATCTGATGAATTCCTTCAGTTTTACTTGGTCCTGGAAGCACTTTTTCTGCCCTTTTATTCTGGCTTCTCTGGATAGAGTAATCGTGGTTATAGGTTTTTGCTTTTCATTACTTTGAATATTTCTTGCCAGTCCCTTCTTCCCTGCAGAGTTTCTTTTGAGAAATTAGCAAATAATCTTATTGGGACCCCTTGTATGTAATTTTCTTCCTCTCTATTGCTGCTTTTAAGATTCTCTCTTTTCTTAATTTTTGAAATTTTGGTTATAATGTGTCTTGGTGTGGTTCTCCCTGGGTCCAGTTATTTTGGAACTCTCTGTGTTTCCTGGACCTGTAAGTCTATTTCCTTCCCCAGGTTAAGGAAGTTCTGCTTCATTATTTTTTCACATAATTTTTCAATTTCTAGTTCTTCTTCTTCTCCTTCTGGCAACCCTATGATTCAGATGTAGGCCTGCTTATAGCTGTCCCATAGGTTTCTGAGCCTCTCCTCATATTTCTCACTTTTTGTTTCTTCTTTCTGCTCTGTTTGACTGTTTGTTCCTTCTCTATGTTCTGATTTGTTGATTTAATCCCTGGTTTTGTTTCCCTCACCACTAGTTTCATATGTGTTTTTGTTCATTTCAGCAGGACTAGCCGTTATTCTTTCCCTGTCTTGTTTAAGATCTGTTGTTTGATCTCTAAGCACTTTTATAACCAAAACTCTGAATTATGCCTTAGAAAGCTTTCCTATCTGCTCCTTTTAGATTAGATATTTTCTGTCTGGTCAGCTGTGTCACAGGGATCTCTATCATTATCTGTGGCATCCTGACAGTCTTGTGTTTACCTTTGCTTCTTGTGCAGGGCTGTCAAACCCCATATGCTATATGGGCAGAGTCCCATGCACTCATCACAACCAAATGACCCTCCTCACCATATGGTGCCACTTTCTGTGGGGGTGGGTATCCAAAATGGATTCCTGCTGTGCACTCTCCACTGAGAGACTGGGAGCCTCCTCCTCCATCCCCATCCCCTCCAGGCCTCACCATACAAGGATATGGGAGTCTGACGTCCCCGGCATTGGAATCGCAAGCTGACAGGTCTGGTCTGCAGCTGGGGGTGCTCCCAGTGCGCTTCACGCCTCCCTTTAATACAGGTATCTGTGCTTACCGCTGTCCCACTGCCATCACCACTCCTGCCCCGCGAGCACAGCTTGACCTCTGTGCCCTGGCTTCATTCCTCCTACCCGTCTGAGTGAGCACCACTTCTTTATAACTTCATATGTTGGACTTTCATTTATTTTCTGGAAATTCCGGTAATTTCTAGTTTTCTGGTAGTTGTATTCCTTCTTATTTTTGGACGGAGATGGAGCATGTCAGTCTAGGCCTCCATCTTGGCTGAAAGTAATGATCATTTGGTTTTGTCTTTCATTTTGTTTATGTGGTGTATTATATTTATTGACTTGTGAATATTAAACCATCCTTGCATGCCTGGGATGAATTCCACTTGATCATGGTGTATGAACCTTTTAATGTGTTGCTGGATCCAGTTTGCCAATATTTTATTGAGGAATGTAGCATTTATATTCATCATTAATATTGGCCTATAGTTTTCTTTTATGTTGTGTCTTAATCTGGTTTTGAAATTTGAGTACTGTTGTATTCATAGAAAGAGTTTGAGAGTCTTCCCTCTTCTTGGATTTACTAGAATAGTTTGAGAAAAATAGGAGTAAATTCTTTTCTAAATGTGTAAAATTTAGCTGTGAAGACATCTGATACAGGCCTCTTGTGTACTGAGAGTTTTTGAATGCTATTTCAATTTCATAGTTGTTATTGGTCTCTTCAAGCTTTCTCTTCTTCTTAGTGATTCAATTTTGGAAGATTATATGTTTCCAGAAATTCCTCTATTTCATCTAGGTTGTCAAATTTCTTGCCATACAGTTGTTTGTAGTAATTTCTTACCATTCTTTGAATTTCTGTGGTATCGGTTGTAATTTCTCCTCTTTCATTTCTGATTTTATTTATTTGGGTCCTTTCTCTTTTCTTCTTTATGAGCCTGGTTAAAGGCTTGTCAATTTTGTTTACCTTTTCAAAGAACCAGCTCTTGGTTATATTGATCTGTTGAATTGTTTGTTTAGTCTCTATGTCATTTAATTCTCCTCTGATATTGATGATTTCCTTTCTTCTACTCTGGGTTTTTTTGTTGTCCCTCTAGTTCTTGTAGCTGTAGGGTTAGATTTTTTGAGATTCTTCTATCCTATTTAGGAAGGCCTGTATTGCTATGAACTTTCCTCTGAGGACTACTTTTGCTGTATGCCATAAGTTTTGGTTTGTTGTGTGTTCATTATCATTTTTTTCCAGAAATTATTTAATTTCTTCCTAGATGTGATTGTTAACGTATTCATTATTTAATATCATGTTATTCATTTTCCATAAGTTTGAATGTTTTTGAATTTTTTCCTTGAGGTTGGTTTTCAGTTTGAAACTATTGTGATCTTGATATAATTTCAATTTTCTTGAATTTTTTAAGGCTTGTTTTGTGTCCTTCCATGTGGCCTATCTTTGAAAATGTTCCATGTGCACTTAAAAAGAAGGAATATTTTGCTTCTTTGGGGTGAAAAGTTATATATATATCAACTAAGTCCATTTGATCTAGAGTACTGTTCAATACTCAATATCCTTAGTGTTTCTTTCCTTTGAAGATCTGTCCATTGTTGACAATGGGATGTTAAGGTCCCCTACAATGAGTGTGGTGCTGTCTATATCCTTCCTGAAGTCTTTCAAAATTTTATTTACATATTTGGTTGCTCCTATGTTGGGTCCACATATATTTACAAGGATTATATCTTCTTGATGGATTTTTCCCTTAAGTATTATGAAATGTCCTTCTTTATCTCTTCTTATGGCCTATGGTGTGAAATCTATTTTGTCTGATATAAGTATTGCTACCCCAGCTTTTTTTCATGTCTATTTGCTTGTAATACTTTTTTCCATCCCTTCACTTTCAGTCTGTGTATATCTTTTTTTCTAAGGTGGGTCTCTTGTAGACATCCTACAGGTGGTTCATGCTTTCTAATCCATTCAGCTACCCTATTTCTTTGGTGCATTTAATCCATTTACATTTGAGGTTATTATTGATAGGTACTAATTCATTGTCATATTCCCCCTTTCTACTTGTGTTCCTCTCTGTCTTTCTCTGTTCTTCTTCTTAAAGGAGACCCTTTAGCATCTCTTGCAATACTGGTTTGGTGTAGATGTATTCTTTTAGCCTTCTTTTATCTGGGAAGCTCCTTATTTCACCTTCTGTTTTGTATAAGAGCCTTTCTGGGCAGAGTAGTCTTGGTTGCAGGCCTTTGTTTTTCATTCCTTGAAATATTTTTTGCCATTCCCTTCTAACTTGTAGGTTTCTGCTGCGAAATCTGATGGCAGTCTTTTTGAATCTCCCTTGTGTGTTATTAGCTCTTTCTCTCTTGCTGCTTTTATGATTCTATCTTTGTTTTCAATATTGCCATTTTAATTATGATGTGTCTTGAAGTGGGCCTATTGGGGTTCATCTTCATTGGGACCCTCTGTGCTTCCTGGACTTTTGTAACTTTTTCTTTCATCAAGTGAGGGAAGTTTTCTGTCATTATGTTTTCAAACAGGTTTTCTATTCCTTGATCCTCTCTTTTCCTTCTGGCATTTCTATGATATGGATATTAAGTTTCATGTTATCCTGCAGTTCACTTAACACCTCTTCATTCTTTTTCAGTCTTTTTTCATTTTGTTGCACTGTCTGGAAATTTTTTTCTACATTGTCCTCCAGCTCACTGACCTGATTTTCTGCTTCCTCTAGCCTGCATTTAATTCCTTCTACTGTGTTCAATTCATAAATTGTATTTTTCATTTCCTCCTGGCTCTTATTGATATCTTCTATGTCCTTTTTCATGCTGGTGTAATTCTCAGTAAATTCCTTGTAGTTTCCCTGGAGTTCCTTGTAGTTTACCTGGAGTACC
This sequence comes from Furipterus horrens, assembly GCF_987537825.1. Lineage (NCBI taxonomy): Eukaryota > Metazoa > Chordata > Mammalia > Chiroptera > Furipteridae > Furipterus > Furipterus horrens. The sequence goes on along the minus strand of NW_028327179.1, from coordinate 63,852,711 downwards.
TTGTAATTTTTTTGAACTGTCTATGCTTATCGAGCTTCCCTATAATCCATGTTTTGAATTCCATGTCTGATAGTTTGGTTTCCTCTATTTCATTTAGCACTCTTTCTGGGGATTTCCCCTTTTCTTTCTATGGGTGGTTGTTTCCCTGTTTTCCCATTTTGTGCCTCTTCTTGTTTGCTGCTTTTTCTTAGATTGATCTGCACTTCCTGGATCTGCCCCTGGTGGCATCAGATCATGTACCAGTCCGGACCTAGGCAACCTGTTGGAGACTACCGGAGATCTACTGCATTTGTCTGTCTCCTTTACCTGTTAACCTATTCAATTGGTGACCAGTTGTCAGGTTTAAGCACTGAGGGTGAGGCCAATTAATTCCTGTAGGTGAAGCTTTTGCTTCCACTCAGGCTGATGCTTCTTGGAGGGGAATCGTCTGCCTGCAGTATGGGGAATGAGTCAGCAGTGGGACCCAGTCGGCTGCATCCTCAGTTCTCTCCTCAAAGACACTGCCCCAAATTTTCCCCAAGCATCTCTAGTCCTCTCTGTCCCCCCTTTGCTCAAGCCCAGGGTAAGTGGGTGCCAAAATACTTTCATACATGATCCATTTAAGAGCTTTTTGTCTCTTTCAGGCCAGCATAATCCCCTGTGGCTTTTTGCTTTTCACAGCTGGATCCTATTTTACTTTTTGCTCTGTTGCTGTATACTGGGAAGCCCAGCTGGGGGTTTGGACCCTGCTCTTCTCAGGGGGAACTTCCGGCTGCTGATCTGTTTTTCAGTCCCTTCAGCTGCCACCCATGTGAGCCCAGCCAGCCCTTTCATATCTCCACACTTCCTACTGGTCACATTGTGATGAAGCGGTCTTTTCTGTCTCTCTGTGGTTATAATACTTCTCTCCAGCTAGTGTTCAGTTGGTTATTCCAGATGATTTTTCCAAAATTAAGTTGTAATTCCAGGTTAGTCCTGGGAGGAGGTTAGTGTAGCTTCCACTTACTCCTCCGCCTTCTTGGATCCTTCTATGTCATTTTTAATACCTGCATAGTTCTCAGGAAGTTCTTTGTAGCATCCCTGGAGCTCTTTGTAGTTGCCCTGGAATTTCATTGTAGTTTTCCGTGAGCTCCCTGAGCTCCTTGAGCTTCTCTAGAATCATTATTTTTAATTCCATGTCTGATAGTTTGCTTACCTCTATTGCATTTAGCGCTCTTTCTGGGGATTCCTCCTTTTTTGTGATGGGAGATTGTTTCTTTGTCTCCCCATTTTTGTGACCCTCCTTTCTTGTTTCTGTTTCTTAGATTGATCTGCTTTGACTTCCTGTTCATCTGGTGACTTTCTGTGGTAGGAAACCTGTGGGATTCATGGTGTGGTCTCCTTGATCTAAACCTGATGCTCTTGGGATGCCCTTTAGGCTGTTTATTTGGGCTGTCTTCCTGTACTTGGGTTTTGGTTATCGTTGTGTTGCTCTTGGTGGGTCCTTTCCTCCATCTAGCTAAGTGTCACTCCTCCCACCCCATGTTATATACTGCTGTAGAGGTGCATTTTCTTTACTTATTGGATCTGCCCCTGCTGGTGTCAGATCATATACCAGTATGGGCTTAGGCAGCCTCTTTGAGACTACCAGAGATCAACTGTCTTTGTCTGTCTTCTTTAGTTGTTAATCTATTCAATCTGTGACCAGCCACCTCTGGACTTTTAAAAAAGTGAGATACATGAGACACTGACATCTGTGTCTTGAGAAGTTTTATACATTTTTTTTATGTTACTTGGACTCAAGACTCTTTCCTAGCTGTCCAGAGCTGGCATGGATGACTTATATGACTGGAGACTTTTTGACCTGTCAGAAACTCCTGGGGGTACATCTGAACTGGCCCAGGTAAGTGCATAATAGTGAAAAGTACCTTGGAAATCATACATGGTGTGAAGGCAAACTTCCCAGATCTCTGTGGACCTTTGTCCTCAGAAAGAAGACTGCAGCTCTGCATGACAACAGATTTGGAAGAAGGCTCAGTGGGTCAAAAGTGAAAAATCTAAGTTGAGAAAGAAGTATCCCACCCTACCACTTCTCTATTAAAATCTACTCAGCAACAATCAAAGGAAGAGGAGTTGCTAAACTGGTTGGTCAGATTCTCAGTGTGGATTAGGCTGTGTTTGTTAGAGAGCAGAGTTCTCTTCATTAAAAGGTAGTTCCTCTCTGCCACTGTCTTATTCCAAGATAGGCCAATCAACTACATTCTCTCTCTATGGCACTCTCTTTCTCTGTGTCTGACCAGGGACCACTTCACTCCCTCTCTTCGCACCTATTTATCTGTGTATTCTTCCAGGTGACTCAGGTGCCATATGTAGGTTGTTGCCCTTGAGCACAAGTCTCATGCTTCCTGAATGAGGTATGAGCATTAGCTTAATTAATTAATTGAATAAATATTAAGCCTATCTAAAAGAAGATGGTACTAGTAACAAAAAATATTTTAAAATATTATCTAATGTTAAAATTATGTCTGATTTTTACTTTGATGTTTTCCTCAAATTTTCTGTAGGGAATAAGTAATATTTTTATAATTGTGTATAGAAATGAGATTCATACACATATAACAAATACGTCAAAATGGAGGAACTTCTGGACTTATGTGTGATAGTGATTTAAATCTTGGATAGCCTCTGTCTTCTTATTTGACTTTCTCAACAGCTTTTCATGCTGTGGCCTGAGATCCCCACTTAGAATCATCTGAATGGGAGGAAGGTCATATGTAAATCATCTCAACTTTTCTTCCTTTGGTCAAAGATTTACTAGCCCAATAATATCTGAGGTACCACTTTGATGCCCAAATAATTTCCATGACAATCACTCTGAGAAGTGATTCCCCATCACTCATTCCAAGTTCAGAGTTTTATCCAGAATACTACCTGTTATCCAGTCCTCCATGGGATGAGAACTCTGAACTGAACTTCCATCTTGCACTTGTATGTCTAGTGGTGGGAGCCTTCCTGGCCTACTTTGGTCTTATCAGGACATCATAGCGGCTAAAAGAGCAAGCTCTAAATTCATATTGCTAGGTTCAAGTCCTGGTTCCACCTTTTGTTAATACCTGAAAATATTAGATAGGCTGTATTATCTTCCTGTACCTCAGGTTTCTTATCAACATAAGGGAAAACAAAATCCTCCATCTATACTTCTCATGAAGATCAAATGGGAATAACACATGTGAGGTGCTCAATGTGATGCCTAGCACATCATGAGAGTACAGATAAGCTTAGTTGCTGCTATTACTATTATGGCCTTTACTCAGGATTAAGCCTTACCCGAAATGACAACCCAGGGGTCAGATCTTGTAACCCATGCATATATTCCCAGGGACAAGCACAGATGATCTTCCTAGGATGGCTACCACCACCTTCATGCTCTTCTGCTATGTCTGTCTGTATAATTGGATTTTGTGGTAATAAGCTTGCCATGCCCTTTGGACATGCCTCACCCACTTGGCTGCAAAGTCCAGGCATTGCATCATCTTAGTTAGGTCAGTTTCTCTCATCTGCCCCACATGTTTTCCTGATAAATTCAGCCTCTCTTCCCTCACCTGTCCAAAAAGATAGGTTTACTTACTATGTTTTCCTCTAGGAGAGTTATGGGTTCAAATTCCAAAAAACAATTAATGTGATTCATCACACCAGTCAAAACCAAGTATTACAGATCATATGGTTATCTCAATAGGTGCAGAAAAAGCATTTCACAAAATTCAATATCCACTTATAATAAAATTTATCAACAAAGTGGGTATAGAGGGCCTTATCACAACTTGATAAAGGCTATATACTACAGGCTAACATCATACTCAATAATAAAAAGCTAAAGACCTTCCTCTAAAACCAGGAACAAGACAATAATGCCTACTTTCATGACTATTATTCAACACAGCACTGGAAGTCTTAGCCACAGCAATCAGACAAGAAAAAATAAATAAATATTCAAATAGGAAAGTAATAAGTAAAACTGACATTATTCACAGGTGAAATTATACTATATGTGAAAAACCCTAAAAAATCCACCCAATAATTAATAGAATTGAATTTAAAAATTAGTAAAATAGAATACAAAAATCAATATACAGAAATGTCATGTACCCATACACTAATAATGATCAATGAGAAGGAGAAATGAAAAAGAAAAAACCCCATTCACAATTGCATCAGAAAGAATAAAATACCTAGGAATAAATTGAACCAAGGAGATGAGAAACTTCTACTCTGAAAACTATAAGACACTAAAGAAAGCACTCAGGATAAAGCCATACAATCCAAAATTGTCTCTAATACAGTAAAATTTCCATTCCCAGAGGAGAATTGCAAAGCAAAATGTCTATTCCTGCTCTGACCCCTCTGGAACAGCACTTCAATTTCTAATTCAAAGCCTTCTACTTATACCACAAACCTGGCTATACCAGAAACATGGCTGGAACTTCATCAGTTCATCTTCATGGGGCCATCTTTTGGGGAACATCTGTTAACTTCATTTTATAGATGAAGAAACAGAATCTCAGAGTCCAAGTTGCCATTCTGGAGTAAGCTTTGAACCTACATATCTCTCACTTGGAAGCCACCTGCCAAAGTATGTAATAAAGAGGCAAATCCTGACACACCCTCCCCATGTAAATTTTATCTTATCAAGCTCAATGGGTATTCTTAAAAACTTACAGTAGGGCTAGGTGCTTAGATTTGTTATTATGTGTAACCAGAGCTGCTATGTATTTTTTAAATTTGGGGAAACATGATGGAAAAGATTTGGAAATGATTTATTGAAAAGATATTTGAGGAATGTTCTTCTGACAAATGCAGGGCATCATGAACTCAGAGCAGCCAGTAATCAGGGTGTGATTCTGGAAGCAAGGGCATGGTAAAAGGTGGTACTAAGTGCGAGGGGTGGAGGGGGCTGGAAAAAAAGGGAAGGCAGAGCAATTAAAGGCAACTGCAGGTTTCTAGTATCTGCCTGGACAGCTGTGAGAACACAGTGATCATGACCATGGTAACAACATGACATGACACAAGGATGGGTAAAGAGAGGAGGTCCCATTCATGGAAACTCTTCTGGCTACAATCAGTGGTTGTTCCAAGCACACTACTTGATTCTTCTACAAATATGGAAGTTGAATGACCAGGGAGCTAAACGTAGCATATTTGCACCAGAGAATAAGACAGAGATGCTTTCCCTGAAGAATTACTACTTCTCTTCATTGTTTATGGGCAATTCAAGCCTCAATTTTGAAGGACTTATAGTATAATAAAACAATCTACAGTGACTATGGTAACTAACTCCTTCTGAAGTCTTGAGACTGGCCAGCTGATTCTGATGGAACATATTAAAAAATATGTCATTGTGTCACTATAATGGTACAACATTGTAAGATTTTATCAGTATGGGTAAAGCTAAAATTTTATTAATTCTGTCAGTGTTAACATTTGAATCTTTATAATTCTCACATATAAGGAACCATTCCTCAATGGTTTAGGGAATTGTAGCCCTGGTCTGAGCATGACTGCCACCAACATTCTGATTGTGCTTGTCTTTAAGTTTCAACATAAGACTGTGTGTGGAACATAACCAAAAACCACTCAGAGGGTTTCCATGGGAACTGGATTTTAAAAATGCTTGTTATGCTTTAGAACTTGCTCTGCTTTCTTTATCATTAATGTAACATAAACAATCTCTAGCAAGGAATGTATGAAACCTTGCACCTAATGCCAGTGTGGCATCAAGATGTTTGACAGACCCTGACATGGACTGGTCACTGTACCCTTTGTAATAGTACATGTAATCTCTTACTGTCAACTGTAATCCTAATGCCTCCAAGCTATTAATGATTCATGAATCTTGACCTTGTATCTCTCGTGTGTATCCTCCTCAATAAAAGGCATGAGGGAAGAAGGTCTAATTGCTGTTCTCCACTAGAGAGGCAGCCATCTTCCTTCCCCCAGACATAATAAAGTGTCCTAGGTAAAGTTTGTTCCACCGTGGTCATAAAGACTCTGCTGGACAGAGAAGCTTCCAACTGAGCCTAGAGTGTGTGAGGCCCATCCGCCTCACTCATATTAGAGCAATTACTACTATAGTCAAATAGACAGTGGCCCAAAGGGGAAAATTACACAAGAAAATGAAAAATTATTCAGGCTTTATTTCATTTTCTATTTTATCATATATGTAACTCCTTGAGGAGTACAGAAAATATTTGATTTTGAATGTGCCTACTTTGGTGGTACTTTCAAAATCTGATTTAATAAGACTTTTAAAAAATCTTGGAGGAGATCCAGGATGGTGGAGGAGTAAGTGGAAACTACACTAAGTTCCTACCAAGACCAATCTGGAATTACAACTAAATTGTAGACAAATGATCCCAAATACTAACTGAATGCTAGCTGGAGAGAAGCCTTATAACCATGGACAGACAGAAGAAATCATTTCACCATAACATGATTAGTAGAGACTGTGGAGATGTGAGAGGGCTTGCTGGGCTTCCACAGGTGGCAGCTGAAGTGCCAGAGGGATATTTCAGTGGCCAAAGTTTCCTCTGAGAAGCATGGGGTTTAAATCTCAAAATGGGCTCCCTATCCTACAGCACCAGAGCTAGAAAGGAACCTAGATAACAGCCAGCTATGAAGAGCAGCAAGGTTTCTTTTTGCCAGGAAGAGACAGCTGGAGATTCAAAGAGCTTCGTTAAAGGGCCAATGTACAAAATTTCATTTGTAGCCACTTACCCTGGACTCCAGAAGAGGGATGGCAGAGTGGACTAGAGACACTTGAGGAGAGTCTGGGGTTGGTGGCTTTGAGGAGAGAACTGAAGGACCCTTGTGCTGAGTCATTCCCCATACTGAAGGAGCCATCTTTCCCAGGCAGAGCACTCCTCTGGCATCAGCCTGAGGGGAAGTAATAGCCCCACCCACAAGAATTACTCTACCCCATCCTGTAGAGCTTAAACCCAGCTGCGGATTATAGCTTGATTAGTTTTACAAATGATCAGTTTAATAAGTGATTACTTTAACAGCTAAGGTGGAAAATACAAAGAAGCAACCAAATGGGGAAAAAAAAGAAACAGACTCCAAATGAAAAAAAAAAAAAAAAAAAAGAATTCTCCAGAAGAAAAACTAGATGAAATGGAGGAAAGCCATTTATCAGATAGTTTAGAGTAATGATTGTAAGGATACTCAACAGCACACACACACAAAAAGACATAGAAACCATAAAAAAGGACAAGTTAGAAATAAAGAATGCAATATCTGAAATAAATAATACACTGGAAGGGATAAACAGTGGGTTAGAAGAGGCAGAAGATTGAATTAGTAATTTGAAAGACAAGGTAAAAAAAAGAATGCAATATCTTAAATAAATGATACACTGGAACAAAGAAACAGTAAGTTAGATAAAGCAGAGGATTGAAACAGTGATTTGAAAGACAAAGTAAAAATAAAAACACCCAGGCAGAGCATCAAAAAAGAAAAAGAATTTTAGAAAATGAAGAGATGTTTTTGATAACATGAAGCATAAAAACTTCTTCATCATAAGAATACCAGAAAGAGGTGAGAGTGAGCAAGGAATTGAGAACCTATCTGAAGAAATAATGACTGAAAACTTCTCTAATCTGATGAAGGAAAGACATGCAAGCTCAGAGAGTCCCAAACAAGTTGGACCCAAACAGGCTTACACCAAAAGATATCATAATCAAAATGGCAAGGCCTAAAGACAAGGAGAAAATGCTAAAATCTGAAAGAGAAAAGCAGATAGTTACATACAAGGCAGCACCAATTAAACTGTCATCATATTACTCAGCAGAAACATTTTAGGCCAGAAGCAAGTGGCGTGAAATATTCAAGGCAAGGAAAAACAAGGACCTATGACAAAAGCTACTTTACCCAGCAAGGCTAACATTAGAAACTGAAGGAAAAATAAGGAGCTTCCTGGAAAAGAAAAAGCTAAAGGATTTTATTAACACCAAACCACTAGTTCAACAAATGTTAAAGGGCTTGCTAAGAAGAAGAACAAGCGGAAAAGGGGAAAAACAAACAAACAAACAAACAAAATACAGAAGAAAACGGTCTAATAAAATGGCACTGAATTCTTATCTACCAATAATCACCTTAAAAGTAAATGGCTTAAATGCTTCAAGAAAACATCATAGGGTAGTTGTATGGATAAGAAAACAAGACCCCTATATATGCTGCCTCTAAGAGACCAATCTCAGACTGAAAAATACACACAGACTAAATGTTAAGGGATGGAAAAAGATATTTATGCAAATGGAAAGAAAAAAATAGGTATCAGTACAAAATAGACATTAACATTAAGGCTATAGTAAGAGACAAAGAAGGACACTACATAAAGATAAAGGGAACAATCCAACATGAGGACATACCCCTAGTAAACATTTATGCATCTGATATAGGAGCACCTAAATAAGTGAAGCAAGGCTTAATGGACATAAGTGGGGAGATTGACAGAAATACAGTCATAGTTGGGATTTTAACACCCAATTGACTTTAGTGGATAGATCTTCCAGACAGAAAATCAACAAGAAGACATTATCCGTAAACAACACACTAATTTAATTTATATCTTCAGAGAATTTCACCCCAAAGCAACAGAACATACATACTTTTAAAGTACATATGGAATGTTTTCTAGGATAAACCACATGTTAGGACACAAAAAAAGTCAATAAATTTTGGAAGATTGAAATCATATCAAGCATCCTCTCTGATCACAATGTTATAAAACTAAGAATCAATCACAAGAAGAACACTGAAAAACATACAAATATATGGAAGCTAAATAACATGTTATTAAACAATAAATGGGTCAACAACAAGATCAAGGAAGAAATCAAGATACCTTGAAACAAATAAAAATGAGGACATAAGAATCCAAAATCTGTGAAACACTGAGAAAGCACTTCTAAGAGGGAAATTCATAGCATTACAGGTTTATCTCACAAGAAAAGGCACAAATAAACAATCTAACATCACACTTAAAGGAACCTGAAAAAGTACAAACAAAGTCCAAAGTGAATAAAAGAAAGGGAATAATAAAGAGCATAAATAAATGCAATAGAGTCTAAAAAATGATACAAAAGATCAACAAATCCAAGAGCTGATTCTTTGAAAGCATAAACAAGATTCACAAGCATTTAACTGGACTCATCAGGAAAAGTAGACAAAGAACCCAAATAAATAAAATTGGAAATGAAATAAAATAAATATCAACTGACACCAAAGAAATACAAAGGATTATCAGAAAATAATGAACAACTATATGCCCACAAACTGGACACCTTGGACAAAGTGAATATATTCCTAGAAACATACAACCTTCCAAAACTAAATCATGAAGAATCAGAGAATCTGAATAGACAGATTACATGTAATGAAATTCAAAAAGTAACTAAAAATGCTCCCAACAAACAAAAGCCCTGGACTGGATAGCCTCACAGCTCAATTTTAGCAAACATTCTGAGAAGAACTAATACATCTCATTCTCAAACTATTTAGTAAAATTCAAGAGGGGGGATGGCTCCCAAACTCATTTTATGAGGCCAGCATTTTCCTAATTCCAAAACCAGATAAAACACTACAAAGAAAGAAAATTATAGGCCAATATCCCTGATGAATATAGATGCTAAAATCTTTAAGAAAATATTAGCAAACTAGATACAACAATAAAACCAAGAGATCATACATTATGATCAAGTAAGAGTTATTCTGGGAATGCAAGGTTGGTACAACATTACCAAATTAATGAAGGTGATCCACCACAAAAACAAAATAAAGGGTAAAAACCAATGATCATATCAGTAAGTGCAGAAAAAACATTTGATAAAATCCAGCACCCATTTAGGATAAAAACTCTCATCAAAGTGGCAAACACACTGCCAGCATCATACTCAATGGGCAAAAACTACAAGTGGTCCCCTTAAGTTTGGAAAGAAAACAGGTTGCATGCTTTCCCCTCTCTTATTTGACATAATAATGGAAGTCCTAGCCACAGTAATTAAACAAGAAGAAGAAATAAAAGACATACAAATTGAAAAGGAAGAAGTAAAAATGTCATTATTTGCAAATGAGTAATACTATACACAGAAAACCCCCAAAATTCCATTGAAAAACTGCTTAAACTCATAAATGAATTCAGCAAAGTAGCAAAATTAATATCCAGAAATCAGCTGCATTTTTATATGACAATAATGAGCTAACAGAAAAGGAAATTAAGAAAAGAATCCTGCACTTCCGGCCAAAATGAGGCATAGGCTGACATGCTTTGCCTCCTGGCACAACCATAAGAAGAGCTATAGCTACCTCAAAACAGAAGGCAAGCAGGACTGCCAGAAAATTAAACTCTGTGGAAGCCCCAAAACAAAAGATTTAAGAAGAAATATTTATCAAGACGGGTAGGAGGGGCAGAGATGGGGAGCCATTGGGGAGAAGACTCAAGTGTGGTGGAGGTGAGGCTGTGGTGTCAAGGCAGCAGCTACAGCTGGCAGAACAAGCAGACCCACACTCACAGTGGCAGACAAAAGCTGGGAAGAACAGCTGGGGAGCAATCCCAGCCCCAAGCTAGACTGAAACCCACAGTTTCCATGCTGGGAAAATAAAGCCTTATGGTTTCTGGCTGTGAAAACCAACAGGGATTGGACTGGTGGAAGAAACTGCCAGTCTCTCAGGAGAGTTCATTTAGATGGCCCCCATGGTCCTAATAATATGAAAACCTACACACTCTGGAAGCCATCATCAGGCCAGCAGTTAGAGATGTGCCAGTCATATATGAGAAGTGGGTGAAGTGATTGGAAATGGGGTGGGAGCAAAGCAAGCTGCACTGTTTCCTCTCTGACTCCTCCCTCACATACAGTGCCACAAAGCAGTGAAATGGGTTGCCCCACACTGATGAGTACGTAAGACTCTGCCCCTTATAATATAATGGGAGTGGTAGCTTTACCTAATAGAAGCAAATACAGAGAGGCTGTCAAATTGAAGAGACAGATAAATATGGCCCAATGAAAGAATAGATTAAAATTCCAGAAAAACAACTAAGTGAAAAGAAGATAGCCAACTTGTCAGATGCGGAGTTAAAAACAGTGGTGATAAGAATGCACAGAGAAATTATTGAGTATGATAAATGCATAAAAGAAGAAATGAAGGCTACACTAAGTAAAATAAAGAAAAACCCACAGGAAACCAATAGTGAAGGGAAGGAAGCAGGTTTCAAATCAATGAACTGGAACATAGGGAAAAAGTATATAGTCAACCAAAACGGAATGAAGACATAAGAATTCAAAAAAACAAGGAGAGAATAAGAAGACTGTGGGACATCTCCAAAAGTGCCAACATCTGAATCATAGGAATGCCACAAGGAGAAGAGGAAGAGAAAGAAATTGAAAATTTATCTGAAAAAATAATGAAAGAAAACTTCCTTAACTTGGTGAAGGAAATAGATATACAAGTCCAAGAAGCACAGAGAGTCTCAAACAAATTGGACCCAAAGAGAAATACACCAAGGCACATCATAATTAAAATGCTAAAAGTTAAAGATAAAGAGAGAATCTTAAAAGCAGCAAGATAAAAGAAGAGAGTTACCTACAAAGGGATTCCCATAAGACTATCAACTCACTTCTCAAAAGAAACCTTTTAGGCTAGAAAGGACTAGCAAGAAGTACTCAAAGTGATGAAAATTACAGACCTACAGCCAAGATGACCCAATCCAGCAAAGTTATCATTTAGAATGGAAGGGCAGATAAAGTGCTTTCCAGGCAAGGTAAAGCTAAAAGAGTTCATCATCGCCAAGCCCTTAATATATAAAATGTTAAAGGGACTTATTTAAGATAAAGAAGATTAAAACTATAAACAGTATAATGACAACAAACTTACAACTACCAACAACTAAAAACCAAAACCAAAAACAAACTAAGCAAACAACTAGAACAGAAACAGAATCATAGATATGGAGATCATATGGAGCATTATCAGTGGGGAGGGGGAAGATGGAGAATGAAGGAAAAGGTACAGGGATTAAAAAGCATAATTGGTAGGTAAAAAATATAGAAAGGGATGTTAAGAATAGTAAAGGAGCCCTGGCTGGTATGGATCAGTGGATTGAGTGCCAGCCTGGCCGGTGAACCAAAGGGTCACTGGTTCAATTCCCAATCAGGGTACATGCCTGGGTTGCAGGCAAGGAACCCTACTGGGGGTGTGCAAAAGGCAATCACACATTGATGTTTCTCTCCCTGTCTTTATCCCTCCCTTCCACTCTCTCTAAAAATAAATAAATAAAATCTTTAAAAAGAATAGTGAAGGAAATGGATAAGCCAAAGAATGTATAGGCACAACCCATAAACATGAACTGGGTGAGTGGGGGGAGTGCTGAAGGGAAGGGTGGTACCAAGTGGAAGGTGGCAAAGGGGAAAAATTAGAACAACTGTAATAGCAGAATCAATAAAATATACTTTAAAAAAAGAAAAGAATCTTATTAATAATTGTTAAAAAAAGAAATACCTAGGAATAAATCTAACCAAGGATATAAGACACCTGTACTTGGAAAATTAGGACAGTGAAGAAATAAATTGAAGAAGATAAAAATAAGTAGAAATACATACCATGTTCATGGATAGGAATAATTAACATCATTAAAATGTCCATGCTACCCAAAAGCAACCTATAGATTCAACACAATTCTTATCAAGATAACAATGACATAATTAAGAGAACTAGAAAAAATACTTAAAAATTTATATGGAACTACAAAATGTCCCATATAGCAACATGGGTGCTGAGAAAGGAAACATGATACCTAATATCAAACTATATTATAAGGTCACAGTAATAAAAACTGCATGGTACTGGCATAAAAACAGACATATAGATGAATGGAACAGAACAAGGAGTCCAGAAATAAACCCACATGTTCACAGTCAATTAATATTTCACAGAGGAGGCAAGCACCTACAATGGGCTAATAATAGTTTATTCAATAAATGGTGTTGGAAAAATTGGACAGATATGTGCAGAAAAAATGAAACTAAACCACCTTCTTACACCACATACAAGAATAAATTCAAAAAGGATCAAATACTTCAATGTTAGACCCAAAACCATAAAAATCATAGAAGAAGACATAGGTAGCAAATTCTTGGACATTGCTTGTAGCAATATTTTATTAAATATATTCCCTTAGGAAAGGATAACAAATGAAAAAAACAAATGGGAATACATCAAACTAAAAATATTTTGCACAATAAAGGAAATCACCAACAAAATAAAAAGATAACCCACAGAATGCGAGAACATATTCACCGATACATCTGGTAAGTGTTTAAAATCCAAAATTTATGAAGAGCTAACAAAACTCAATACCAAAAAAATGAACAACCCAATAAAAAATAGACAAAGGATATGAATAGATACTTCTCCAAAGAAGACAAGAGATGGCCAACAGACACATCAAAAGATGCTCAATATCACTATCATCAGAGATATGCAAATTAGATGCACAATGAGATATCATCTTACACCTGTCAGAATGGCTGTCATCAATAAATCAACAAACAAATGCTGGCAAGGATGTGGAAAAAGGGGAAACCTTTGGCTCTGTTGGTGGAAATGCAGATTGGTGCAGCCACCGTGGAAAGCAGTATGGAATTACCTCAAAAAATTAAAAATGACTCTGTCTTTTTACCTATTGATCCCACTTCTGGAAATATATCTGAAGAAACCCAGAACACTAATTCAAAAGAACACTAACACCTGTATATTCATTTCAGCATTATTCACAATGGCCAAGATATGAAAGCAGCCCAAGCATCCATCAGTAGATGAGTAGATAAAACAACTATGGGACATTTACACAATGGACTACTACTCAGCCATAAGAAAGAAGGAAATTTCACCCTTTGCGACAGTATGTATAGACCTGGAGAACATTACATTAAGTGAATATGTCAGTCAGAGAAAGAGAAATACTATATGATTTCACTAACATGTGGAATCTAATAAACAAACTGCACTAACAAGGAAATGGGACAGACTCATAGATGGAGAGCAAGATGACAGTATGGGGTAAGGTGGGGGACAGGGATTAAGCAAAAATAGAAAAAGGACTCATTGACGTTGTCAACAGTGTGGTGATTTTTTGGGGTGCATAATGGAAATAAATGGTAATGGAAAAAATACAATAAATATTAAATTTAAAGAAAATGTATAAATCAATAGAAATTACCTAATTTATAATTAAAATATAACCTCAAAGTTAGGTGCTATTAAAATGTTACAGACTCCAAGTAATCAGTGATATAGCTCCACTCTCATAAAAAAGAAATAATAAAAGGGTAAGAAAGTGAGAAATAAAAATAAAGTGAAAACCTAACTTATCTTATTGCTTTAATTTAACCCCCAGGTGGAAAGAATGACTTTCTGTTTTACCTGGACATTTAAAATAGGGCCAATGTTCAAATTTTATGAAATTATTTAAAATTTTAAGAAGGTATGATTTACCAGAGAGGTTAATATTTTATCCTTACCTAGAGACTGAAGAAAGTCTTATTTTTAATTCATAATCAAAATTCTGTAACCAAAACAGAGCCATAAGGCTTTTAGGCAGTAGGCAGAAGGCAGAAGAACTGGTTTTACAGCATTTTGTCTGGTACCCATGTGAAGGATGAATTACAGCGGAGAAAAGCTAAAGCCATGGAGGTAAGTACTAACCAAAGAAAGTCTCTTACAGAGTATTTCATTTTGCATAAGCCAAAATCAAGGACCAGCAACTATATCCCATAAAATCATGTCTTCTCTGTATCTGACACTATTAAATCTTCTGTCTACCCCTTTCTGCATGTGCCAATGCAAAAAAAGGGAGGGGTATGTAATTGGGTCATTTCTAGGAGCAGAGACACCATAAGCTTCTAGAGAGCAAACACCAGGCTTCTCATGATCAAATCTTTAGTCTTAGGAATATAATAGGTCTTCAAAAAGGTTTATTGAGTGAATGAATGAAAATAAGAATGAATATAAATGGGAACAAAGCATGGTAGAAGATGTAGTTTTTCTTGAACAAATAGTCAAATGGAAATAGACAACTCTAGGTTCCCGGCCATGTATCATTTTCTCTGAGAACTGGGGAGTTGGAACAATGTACTATTCCATTTCCTTCAAAAGTGTAATTGAGAATGAATACCAGCTATGAATCAGGTAATTCATAAAGAAATTTATGCATTTAGCACTACCATTACCCAAGGCAGGGGTAAGGAGTTGTAGAATAAAGGTAATAATGCATTATTTCATCTGGAAAACATGAGGCCATAGATAGTCCTTTATGCAATGGAAAATGTACCAATATGGGGACCTATGAAAAACATCCTTCCACATCTGTGGAAATTATTTATTTTCAAAGATAGCAGAAATTTTTAGAAAATAATAAGATACATGATGACAAGTTTATACATTCAGAAATGTCAGTAGATCAAGAATGAAAGAAACAGGTGGCCTGTTGTAATATGTTATCCCCATCCTTAGGAAGAGTGTGGAATATCCCCAACATGGTCAACTATCACACAGTTGAAGAGCACCTGCAGGAGACATGGAGCAAAAATTAAGGGATGTGAACCATAAGATCCTGAGTCCAGAGGCTGATGAGCGAATATGAACAAAACCTTTCCTCAAAATTAAAGTGGCCCTCTGGGATATTCTGGATGGCTGTTACCCAACTGTTATATACTAAGTATTTTTAAGCATTTCATCAAATCTATGTCTCTCTTTTACATGGCATCTTTCTAAGTGGAGGTAATCCAACAATACGAAGAGCAAAGGAGATGAATTTTGCTTCATCCTGAACAACAGGAATGGGAAAAATACTCACGTTCCACAAAGTAAGAGCTGGCATCAATCTTCCAGATGATCTGTCCCTGATGAGCACCATTGACTCCACGGTTCTTATAGTCCAGAAAGTTTTCTGACAAGGCCTCATCTATATTCCCCAGAAAAAGGAGGTAGAGTAGAAAAATATATCAGCAGACAGCATATATAGGAAAAAATAAGAGCAGAGGATATTAATGACATCTCCAGATAAATGGAGAGAAAAGCACATAGAATCATAGAGTCAGAGAGTTCACAGAGAATTATATAATAAGTATCTACAGGTACCCCTTTTTAATGCAAGAATCTCTTCCCACACCTCAACACTCTTGACAAATGATCATGTAGCTGCTTCTTCAACAATTCCAATACCAGAAATATAATTGCTTTTGTGGCAGTTTATTTTACTTTTGAAAACACATGTGTATAAAATATCAGTGTGAAAATGTTCCTCCTAGGTGGGAAGAAGATGGAGGTGGAGTAAGTCGAAATTACACTTACATCCTCTCAAGTCAGAACTGGAGTTACAGCTGAATTATAAAACAGTGAAGTTGAGTAACCAACTGAAGACAAGCTGCACAGAAGTCTTATAATCAAGGATTTATAGAGGGCACCTCAAAACTGGTAAGAAAGGTGAATGTACAAAAAAGGCCTGACCCAGCACCCACATGGGATAGTTGAGACCTGGAGAAACATGTCAGCTGCAAAGGTGCCCCCTTAGGAATGTAGGGTCTCAAGCCTCGCCTGGAGCACCAGAACCAGGAAGAAACATTCACTTTACATCTAGGTGTAAAAATCAGAGGGGATTGTGTATGCTAAGGAAATAAGGGAGTCTACTAGAAACCCACGGGCCCTCTTAAAGGTCCAGTGCACACAATCCTATTTGCAACCTCTCACCCTGGGCTTTGGCAGAGAGATGGCAGATCAGAGTCCACTGGAGCTGTGTGAGGACAGACTGGATTGTGTGGCTCCAGGAGGACAGCCAAAGGGACAACTACCAGGGTGCCTGTGCTGTGTCTCTCTCTTACACAGACCACAAATGACATTTTTCATTGTTTGAGCACTCCTCTTTACACCGCATTGTTCTGGGGGGAAATGCATGGCCCCACCTTCTTGACTGCCTATAGCCTTGCCCTGTCAAGCTCACACCCTGCCTGATACTGTGGTGTAAACTTTCTTGAAAGGATATGGGGACAAACTAAAGGAGAGTCAGACAGAGTTTTGTGCCTCTGTGGTGGGTGCCATTTCTCCTCCTCCCACAGAATGCCAGAGCAATAGTGCTACATGCCCCATATGCCAGAGCAGAGACCCCCCACAGCCAGAGCATCAGCTCCATGCACCCAGAGCTACAGAGCAGTGGTGCTCTGCCCCTCACAAACCAGAAAAAGAGTGCCCCATGGATCACAGTAGCAGTTCCCTATACCCCAATGGTAGATCCATTAAGCCCTACCATGGAACAAACATTAACTCCACCTCACCAAATGCCAATAACACTACCCTGCTGAACTTGTTCTTTATAATATTGTTGGTTGGCTGTGGTCAACCTAAGCTGGTAGTACAAAAGCCACCCCAAGAGATCACAGCAGACACTGGGAAAAACTGAGTTGTATGGCTCTTTGGTGGGGGTCACTGTTCCAAACACGCCCAACTGATGCTATAGTTCCTGTGCAGAACCCTCAACTCACATGACCAAATCCTAGTCTGTTTGGACCTGGTAAACTCTACTGGCTGCTGGCCTCACATTGACGATTCCCTGAGATCCTACCAAACCACAAAGGTTTATAGGCACCCAGTAGATAGTGTCTCACTTTGGCATTCCCTGAGATTGTGGATGAATTGACCTCAGAACCAGCCATGCCACCAAGTTTGTTTTTGCACTTGCCCCCACCTGGTGACTCACTGAGAACTTACCTCATACAACCCATGTACAACCAGAGGCTCTTTCAGTGATAGAGCCTAAAAGGTGGCTAGAAGGCAAAGGAACATCTTGGGGAGCCTTAGGCCTATTGCTGACCTGCCTGGAGTTGAAGTTGGTGCTGGCTTCTCCCTCACACACCCAGGCCCATTTAAGGCAGTCACGAGTTGTGGATCACTTTGTAGCTCCAAACAGATAGCCCAGACCCAGTCACAGGCAGTGCCAGACATTGATCTGCACTGGAGTCCCTCTTGAGTGGCCATAGAATCAACACACCCAGCAGCAAGATTCAGAACACATAAGAGCACTACCCAATTAGTTCTACAAGCAATATGGCCAAAGAGAGATCACAGTAGGTATCAGGCCCTACTGGGGAAAACTCAACTTTCTAGGGTAAGCCCCCACTTCTATTGTTATGGCAAGCAGAAAGGGCAACATCAACCACAGATGAGCCAAGGCTCAATTAAAACAGGAGAACTCACATATCCCATATAAGGGACATCCTGTAGCACCTACCTAGGGTTACCAGGAAGACAGAGCTACTTAGCTTCTAGGGAGAGCTACTACAGAAGGCCACCAAACCAAGACTAGGAAGTATAGTCAATCTATCTCATACACAGAAACAAACACATAGAGACAGCAAAATTAGAAGATAAAGAAATATGTCCTAAATTAAAGAACAGAAGAAATCCCCAGAAAAATAACTAAATAAATGGAGGCAAGAAAGGTACCAGGTACAGAATTCAAAACAATAGTTATAAGGATTCTCAAGGAACATAGATAAAACTTCAACAAAGAGACAGTAAGCATAGAAAAGGACATCAAAACAGTTAAAAGGTAAGAAATGAAAAATACAATATCAGAAATAAAAAATACACCAGAAGAAATCAACAGCATGCTAGGTGAAGCAGGGGATTGAATAAATTGGAAGACAGGATAGAAAAGAACACCCAATCATAGCAGCAAAAAAATAAATAAAAGTTTTATTTTTAATGAGGATAATCTAAAGGACCTCTAGAACAACCTTAGGCAAAACAATATCTACATTATAGTGATACCAGAAAAAGAGAAAGAGCAAGTTTCCAGAGGGATATCTCAGCTCTAAGCAGAATTCTGAGAAGCATGAGGTCTAAACCCAAACTGGCCTCCCTGGCCCAGAGTACCAGAGCTGGGAGGAGGTACCCACATAATATCTGGCTATGAAAAGCAGCAAGGTTTCTATTTGCCAAAGAAAGGTGCCTGGAGACACACGCACCCTCTTATAGAGCCGAAACACAAAATATTGTTTGATGCCACTCAACCTCAGCTCCAGTAGAGAGTGGGCAGAGCAGACTAGAGTCAGATGAGGACAGTCTTGGGTGTGGCTCTGGAGAGGGAGCTGAAGCAACAGCCACCAACATTCCTGTGATGAGTTATTCTCCAATACTGGACATACCATATTACTCAGGTGAAGCACACACTTCTGTGTGGCACCAGCCTGGGGGAAAGCAAAAGCCTCACACTCTGGATTCCCTATCACTTCAACTTTTTCAGCAATTGAGTATAACCAGCAGCTAATAGGCAGGGCCAGGCAGAGGCAGGCAGAGGTGGATCTTATCTGGGTGACTTGGGTCTCTGGTTAATCTGCCTCTGGGCCTGGTGGTAGTAAGTTAGATTTGGTGCACAACTTGTTTTTTTCCACACATATCTAAGCCAAGCAGAAGAAGCTGCGAACTGATGATGGCTGGTAGCTCCAAACAGGCTACCAACCCAGGGCCAGTGACAGGTGGTGTCTGACATTGGGTTGCACCAAAGTTCCTCTGAAGAGGCCCAGAAACAAAACACTCAATGAACAGCTTTAGACAACAAAGAAGGTCCCAATAAGTCCTTCACAAGCAGAATATCTAAAGCAAGATCTCAATAGGCACATTACCCTACTAAAGCAAATTCTGCTTCATGAGGCCAGAAGCTGCACAGCAGCTCACACACCATTGTTGGGGTTGAACCTAAGTCAACTAGTCTGAGGGTCAATGCAATGCACTAACAAGCCAATAGCAATGAAGACTAAATTATAACAGGAAGGCCCACATAACCCACACAAGGGACATTCCTGGAGCACCCAACTCAGGTTATCAAGGAAACTGCACCACTGGATCCCATAAGACACCTATTATATAAGGGAAAATGTAAAAGACTTGGAGACAAAGCATATCAATCTAGAACACAGAAACAAACACAAAGAGATAGACAAAAGAGGAGACAAAAAAAAATAGAACAATTGAAAGAACAAGAAAGATAAAAGATGGCGGCAGAGCAGCTGGGAGCTCTCTCCACTTGATCTCACACCTGGACTGGTCTTGCAGCTAAACCACAGAGCAATAAATTAAAAATCCAGCAGAGGGTGAGTGAGAGTGTGGGTGAGTGCATATGTGGATGAGGGTGCAGGGAGTGTGTGTGAGTGGGCAAGAGCCTGCTCATTGAATGGCACCTGGGAGCAGGCAGGTCAGGCTATCCTAGTGGAGCAATGCTGCCACTGTTGTCCAACCTGGTATTCCTTGCTATGCAGACTTGGGGCAGCCGATGATTGGCTCAGGAGCTGTGAGCTCTGGGGATAGAAAGAGATGGCCCAGTTGGTGCTAGCTCCAGAAACTGCAGTGTTACCAGACCTGACCAAGGCTGAAAATTTCTGGAGGGGGTGGCGACAGCACCCTGCCACCACCCCATGTTATAGTACGGCTACAGGACACTTTCCCAATGCCATCTGGGAGAGATCCAGAGAGAAAATTTACCTAAAACTGTCAGAAGCTCTGACAGGTGGTGGCCAGCCCTGATCAAAACTTTGTGATTTTAGGCACAGGAGAGCAAGTGGAGAACAGGCCTCCTAGCGCTTGGTGCTTCAGCATGGAGGTCACACAGACACTCTTTCAAGAAAGGAGCTGAGGCAAGATTCAAGACTCAGGAGGGACCTGGTGCTTGCTTAGACATGTGTGCATGCACAGTGGCTCTGCTAACAAAGAACTCAGAGGGATACAGTCATACAGAAAGAACTGTAGGACAAAACTGAGCATGGATGGTGAGCAGGGGACTGTGCAGAATGAAATTTGGACCTCAGCCCCCTATGAGAGAACAGAAGGCTGGGGATTGGATGGCCAGGAGCTGAACACCTGAGATTTGCTGCACCCAGCTAGATCCCTCCCACAGACAGGCATGCCCAATGCGAACTTTTAGGATTGTAAGCTGTGCATATTAGTGAGGCCAAGCTCAGGAGCTTCCTGCCATGCAGGGGAAAGAAGAAAAATCCATGAAAGTGCCCTTTACAAGACATTACAAGCTACACTGTTCCTCAGGCCCTGATCCACTAAACCCAGCAGAGCAGAGGGATTAAAGACAGGTACAACACGGAGGGTTTAGGACCCCACACAGCCTCAGGGTCTAGACAAAGCAGTTGTCTGTGTCAATCAGGAAAGATTTGCCACTTTTCCACAGATTGGCCCCTCACATAAAATGGACAGCTAATTCACCAGAAACCATACATAACTGGAAAGAATCTGGGACAGATCAAGAGATGTGGCCAGGCAATGAGGAAACACTACCACCATTTTCCATGAAAACTGAATAGTGCCCCCCGGGGCTGACACAGGGTCCCACCCTCCTGATCATACCGGAGGCACCCTCTGGAAGCAGGCGGAGAAGGTACTGGTAGTCTTCTCAGGCCATTAAATGAACCACTCATGGGCCCTGGACTGATGCAAAGCTGGCAGAGCAGAATGGTAGGGACCAGCTAAATCTGAAGCAGACAGCCTCAGGATGTGGGTCACGTGTAGTGTGGCCTAGGACCAGACTGGGACACCATCTAACATCACCATGGGCAGATTCAGAAATATATAACAGTGGTAAACACTGGATTCTACTGAGATAAATCCCACTGTGGTATTTTTCATCATTTGCATTGTTTTCTCTCCTGCATAGCTTTTAAACATTCATTTCTTTTCCTTGGAGTCTGTACCTATTATGTCAGTAGTTTTTATTTAACAGTTTATCCCAAATCTAATGTTTTGCTCCTCTTTTCCCAATCAAAATGAAAGTAGAAATCCCCAGAAAGACAGCTAAATAAAAAGCAAGCGAACTATCAGATAATGAGTTCAAAATAATAGTTATAAGGATGCTGAAGGAACTCTATGAGAACTATTAAAAACTTGCTGAAAACTTCACCAGCATGAAAAAGACATAAAAACTATCAAAAAGAGCCAGAAGGAAATGAAAAACACAATATTTAAAATGCGAAACACAGTAGAAGGATTTAAAAGCAGGCGAGGTGAAGTAGAGAAACAAATCAGCGAGCTGGAGGACAAAGTAGAAGAAATTCCCAGAAAGAGCTACAAAATGAAAAAAGCCTCAAAAATAACAGACTGTTTAAAGGAGCGGCAGAATGACATGAAACATAATAACATTCATATCATAGGAATACCAGAAGAAGAAGAAGAAGTGCAAGGAAATAGAAAATCAGTTTGAAAAAGTAATGATAGAAAACTTGTATAACGTGAGAGAGAAAAAGTCACACAATTCCAGGAAGCACAGAGGATCTGAATCAAGATGAACACAAAGAGGCACATGGCAAGACACATCATAATTAAAAAGGAAAAATTTAAAGACAAAGACAGAATTCTAAAGGTAGAAAGGGAGAAAAAGCAAGTAACATACAAGGGAGCTCTGATAAGGCTATGATCTGATTTCTCAAGAGACACAATACAAACCAGAAGGGAATGCAAGAAGTATTCCAAGTAATGAAAAGCAAAGACCTGCAACAAAGACTACTCTACTGAACAAGGTTTCCATTTAAAATGGAAGGCTAAATAAGGAATTTCCAAGAAAAAAAAAAGAGGGGCTAAAAGAATACATTTCCACCAAATGAGCATTGCAAGACATGCTTAAGGGATTGCTTTAAGAAGATGAAGAAGAAGAGAGAGAGAAACACGGGTACAAAAGGAAAAAATGACAATAAGAAGTACCTATCAATAATAACCTTACATGTAAATGGAATAAATGCTCCAATCAAAAGACATAGGGTAGCTGGATGGATAAGTAAATCCAACCTGCATATATATTGCTGAGAAGAGACCCACCTCAGAACAAAAAATCTATACAGGTTGAAAGTGAAGGGGTAGAAAATCTATTCCAAGAATATGAACATGAAAAAAAAAGCTGGGTAGTAATACTTATATCATACAAAGTAAATTTCAAACCAAAGGCCATAAAAAAAGACAAAGAAGGGCACTACAAAATACTTAAGGGTATAAGCCATCAAAGAGATATAACCGTGGTAAACATATATGCACCAAACATAAGAGCACCAAAATTTTTAAGGAAAATCGTGGAGGATAACATGAAAGATATTGACAGCAACATATTCATCACAGGGGACTTAAAACCCAAATATCAACAATGGATTGATCTCCTGAGCAAAGAATCAACAAGGATATTGTGGCATTGAACAACACTCTAGATCAAATGGACTTAATTGGTATATGCAGAACCTTTCAACAAAAGAAGCAAAATACCCACTCTTTTCTAATACACATGGAACACTGTAAAGATAGACCACATGGTAAGACAAAATAAACCTCAACAAATTCCAGAAAATTGAAATCATATCGAGATCACAATGTATTGAAACTCAAAATCAAAATCAATAAAAACCCCCAAGGGATCCAAGATGGCAGCACACTAAGTGGAAGCTACACTAATCTCCTCCCAGGACCAATCTGGAATTACAACTTAACCGTGGAGATATGACCTGGAATAACCAACTGAACACTAGTTAGAGAGAAGTCTTATAACCACAGAGAGACAAAAAAGGCCACTTCATCACAATGTGACTGGTAGGAAATGCAGAGATGTAAAAGGGCTGCCTGTGCTCCCAAGGGTGGGGGCTGAAGGGAAAGAGAAACAGATCAGCAGCCAAGGGTTCCCCTGGATAAGGGCAGAGTCTAAACCCCACGCTGAACTTCCCAGCCTTCAGCAAGAGAGTGGAAAGTAAAATAGCATCCTCCTGTGAAAAGCAAAAATCCACAGAATTTTTGCTGGCCTGAAAGAAAGAGCTGGAGACAAAGAGCTCTTAAATGGATCACGTATGAAAATATTTTGGCACACACTTATGCTGGGCTCAAGCAAAAGGAGAGCAGAGAGGACGAGAGATGCTTAGGGAGAATTTAGAATGGTGGCTTTGAGGAGAGAGTAGAGGGAGCAGCCAACCGAGGTCCAGTATCTCACTCATTCCCTATAAGGCAGGCAGACCATTCCCCTCCAAGTGGCATCAGCCTGAGGGGAAGCAAAAGCCCCACCCACAGGAATTAATCTGCCCCACCCTTGGTGGTTAAGCCTGACTGCTGATCACAGATTGAGTAGATTAACAAATAAAGGAGATAGAAAAAGGCAGCAGATCTCCAATAGTCTCCAACAAGCTGCCTATGCCCAGACTGCTACACAATCTGATGTCACGAGGGTCAGATCCAGGAACTGAAGATCAATCAAAGAAGAAGCAACAAACAAAAAGAGTCACAAAAATGGGGAAACAGAGAACAATCCCCCATACAAAGGAAAGAATGAATCCCCAGAAACGGTACTATATGAAACAGAGGAAAGCAAACTATCAGATATGAAATTCAAAACATGGATTATGGGGAAGCTTAATGAGCTCACCAAGCTCAAAGAAAACTAGAAAGAACTCCAGGGAAACTACAAGGAATTTACTGAAAATTACACCAGCATGAAAAAGGACATAAAAGCTATCAATAAGAGCCAGGAGGAAATGAAGAATACAATTTCTGAATTGAAGAACACAGTAGAAGGAATTCAAAGCAGGCTAGAGGAAGCAGAAAATAAGAGCTGTGAGCTGAAGGACAACGTAGAAAAAATTTACCAGACAGTGCAACAACAACAAAAAAGACTAAAAAAGAATGAAGAGGTTTTAAGCGAGCTGCACAACAACATAAAACGTAAAAACATCCATATCATAAAAATACCAGAAGGAGAAGGAGAGGAGAAAGAGATAGAAAACCTGTTTGAAAAACTAATGACAGAAAACTTCCCTAACTTGATGAGAGAAAAAGTCACACAAGTCCAGGAAGCAAAGAGGGTCCCAGTGAAGTTGAACCCCAACAGCCCCACTCCAAGACACATCATAATTAAAATAGTAACATTGAAAGACAAAGAGAGAATCCTAAAAGCAGCAAGAGAGAAACAACTAATAATATACAAGGGAGCTCCAATAAGGCTGTCATCAGGTTTCTCTACAGAACCACTACCAGCCGGAAGGGAATGGCAAAACATATTCCAAGCGATGAACAACAAAGGCCTACAACCAAGCCTACTTTACCCATCCAGGCTCTCATTCAAAATGGAAGGTGAAATAAGGAATTTTCCAGATAAAAGAAGGCTAAAAGAGTATATCTTCACCAAACAAGCATAGCAAGAGATACTAAGGGGTCTGTTTTAAGAAGATGAAGAAACAAAGAGAGACAGAGAGGAACACAAGTACAAAGAAGGAAAATGACAATAAATAAGTACCTATCAATAATAACTAAAAAACTTAGGCACACCTATGTTCACAGCAGCACTATTTACAATAGCCAAGTGCTGGAAACAGCTTAAGAGTGCATCTGTAGATTAGTGGATCAAAAACCTGTGGTACATCTATGCAACAGAGTACTATGTAGCAGCAAGAAAGAAAGGACTCCTACCATTTGTGACAACAGGGATGGAACCAGAGAGAATTATGCTTAGTGAAATAAGCCAGACAATGAAAGAAAAATACGATATGATATCACATAATACAGGAAACTAAGAAACAACACAAACAAATGAGCAAACAGGAACCAGAGGCATGTAAATAAGGAGCAGACTAACAGTAACGTGGGCGGGGGGAGTGGTAGGAGAGAAAGGGGTAAGAAGGGGAAGTATCTAGTTAAAAAATATGTGTAAATGGTCCATGGACATGGAAAATGGGTTGGGGAATGACTGTGGGAGAAAGGGTGGGCAGGATTTGGGGGGGCAATGGGAAAAAAACTGGGACAATGATAATTGAAAAAGCAAACAAAAAATTTTAGTGGAAAAAAACCTGAAAGCAAAATGAATAAATAAAAGAGACAGGAACTACACCCATCTCCACTCCACCAAAAATTCACATGTTAGAAAAGTGAACAAGAGAAAATGGATTTTCCTTCACACTGTATATTTTTCCCTCTACCTGATCCCTCCAGAATTTGGCATAAAACTAATAAGACCAGTTGTTAATAGAGGTTTTGTTAACCAAGACTCTGACTGGAATGTCATGCCTAAACTAGGCATGTCTGGTTCTGGTTGTTACCAAAAAACTCTGAGGAACTTGGATTGACTTTTGAAGGTAATAAAAGCCCACGAGATAAAAGGCCTGGTACCTTGGTTGGTTGTACGGTCCATCGCAATCTTTCCAGGAAAGGAATGAACGTTGCTTTCCTGAAAGATGGCTAGAAGGGACTTTAAGACACAATGGAAAACCCAAAGGACTTGGAAAAGACAGGCAAGGCTAAATAGCAGGTAAGTGGCTCAGCTCCTGTGTCCTGAAGGGCAGACTGAAAGTCACCCTAAAGGCTCCAGCAAAGCAGATGTAAAGATCATTTGTGATCATTTACTGCTCTTGTTGTGTTTATGCAAATGAATGAGATAAATGAAAATTGGACTTAATGCAGTCCCATTAATGACAAGGAGGGTAATCTTAAGGAGAAAAATCGTGATTCAGGGAAAATCACAATGTTCAGTGGCATACTATAAACTAATGCAGCTAACTGTCTTTAAGTTCTTTTCATTTAAAGTTGGTTTTCATTTGAAAGTTAAACTTGGTCTGTGACATCATCAAAGATGTTTAATTTGCAGGCAAGAAGAATGTTCAAATGCTTTACAACTGGATGTCTTCCCAATAAGACAGTCTCATAGATCTAGAGACTTGTTTGTGGATTATGTTGCATAAATTAACATGTGTGTTCTATTTTCATAGGCATAAGCTTATGATCTCATTACCTGAGTGATTGTCTGTACTTATAGGCCTCACTTAATGCTGTCAGCATCCCTGCCTCCTAAGACTCAACAGTCTCACTGAACTAAGTAGTTAGGTTGGTGAAGAGTGGGATAGTCTATGGGCTTCACTTTAGAACTGGTTTCTCTTTATTATCTTAATGGCTTTGACAGAAAGGGCCCAGAGGTCTGAGAGGGGGGAAATATAAAATATTTTTTTCAGCCCAAACTAAGTATAGCAGGCAAAAGAGCTTTAAACAGGTGTGGTGTGCCTTGCACACCTTCCTCCAAAGAAGTCTTTTTTTCCCCCCTCTAATGTCGTCGTCGTCGGCAGCCGTCCGTCTCGAGAGACGATGGCGTAGCTTCCTGAGAGTCTATCTGCACCGCCGAGAATGGCTGTGCAGTCCGATTCGGGAGTAACAATCCCTGCCGCACTTGGTACAGGTGAAGGCAGATGGCCGTTGTTGCTGCTGTTGACGCTGCTTCCGCCTCGATCTTTTCTGGACCGCCTCCTCGTTGCGCGCAGCCTCTGCCCGTGACGTACCTTGCCTGACCGCGAGCCTCCAGGCTAGGCGGTCATCTGCTTGAACTTCCCATGTGTTGAGATTGATGGAGCATTGTGTCATGTCCTTTTTGCAGATGTCTTTGAACCGCAGTTTTGGGCGCCCTGTCATCCTCTTGCCTTCTGCTAGCTCGCCGTAGAGGAGGTCTTTGGGGATACGGCCTGCATCCATTCTTTTGACATGGCCGAGCCACCTGAGGCGTCTCTCGCTAAGAACTGCATGCAAACTGCTCATATTGGCTCGCTTCAGCACCTCGGTGTTGGGGACCTTATCCTGCCAGGCGACATGCAGGACGCGTCGCAGGCACCTCATGTGGAAGCTGTTGAGTTTCCTTTCGTGCCTTGCGTAGGTGGTCCACGTCTCGCTGCCATAGAGGAGAGTGCTAAGTACGCAGGCTTGGTAGATGCGCAGTCTGGTTTTCTCAGTGAGGCTGGAATTGTTCCACGCTCGCCGGTTCAGTCTGGCCATAACTGTGGCTGCCCTGGCGATTCTCCGATTGACCTCCAAGTCGACTGACAGAGAGCTCGAGATGGTGGACCCGAGGTAAGTGAAGTCGTTGACAACCTCCAGGGTGTATCCGTCGATGGTGATGCATGGGGGAGTCCCCGTGCCTTGAGCCATAACATTCGTCTTCGTCAGGCTGATGGCTAGTCCGAACTCCTTGCATGCGTGGGAAAGGCAAGTGACTAGCTGCTGGAGTCCCTCTTCGGAGTGTGATGTCAAAGCTGCGTCGTCGGCGAAGAGCATCTCACGGATGAGCACCTCTTTGACTTTGTTCTTGGCTCGTAGACGGGCCAGGTTGTAGAGCTTGCCATCGGATCTGGTGTGAATGAAGACACCCTCGCTGCAGTCCTTAAAGGCGTATTGGAGAAGCATGGAGAAGAAGATTCCGAACAGCGTAGGCGCGAGGACGCAGCCCTGCTTTACTCCGCTGCTGACTGGGAAGGCCTCAGAGGTTGCGCCGTTGTAGGACACCGTGCTGTGCATGTTGTCGTGAAAGGACATGACCACAGCAAGCAGATGTGGTGGACAGCCAATCTTCCGTAGCAAGCTGAAGAGTCCGCTTCGACTGACCAGATCAAACGCCTTCGTAAGGTCAATAAAGGCGAGGTAAAGTGGTTTATGCTGCTCGTGACACTTCTCCTGCAGCTGGCGTAGGGAGAAGATCATGTCCACTGTTGATCGGCCAGCTCTGAAGCCACACTGGGACTCTGGGTAGACGCGGGAAGCAAGGGTCTGCAGGCGGGCAAGAGCGACCCGGGAGAATACTTTGCCGACAACGCTGAGGAGAGAGATGCCCCGGTAGTTGTTGCAGTCGCTGCGGTCTCCTTTGTTCTTGTACATGGTGATAATGTTGGCGTCTCTCATATCCTGGGGGATGTAACCCTCCTTCCAGCAGAGACAGAGTAGATGGTGGAGCGGCTGTAGCAGGACTGGTTTCCCGCTCTTTAGGATTTCTGTTTGGATTCCGTCGCTTCCTGGTGCTTTCCCGCAAGCAAGGCGGTCGATGGCTTTTGCCGAGCTCTGCCGCAGTAGGTGGGGTATCTAGCTCCTCCATGACTGGTAGGTCTGGGATGGCTTTAAGAGCAATGTCTGTTACGGTGTTCTTCGTTGCGTGCCTTGCACACCTTCCTCCAAAGAAGTCTTTTTTTCCCCCCTCTAATGTAGGACATTGAAAAATCAATCCCTGCCTTTTTTCATCTAGTGGTTATGGATTGAATAATGCCTTTTAACCCTGTTGCCAAATCTGTAGCCCTTAAAATGCAACAAGGATGCCAGCCTGTTAAACTGAGCATGCTGTTGTCCGGAGACAGCCAACTGATGTGGAATCTGCAAGATTCTTCTCCATCTGGGAAGACCACCTTACCCTCCATATCCCCACTCTTATTAGGGATTTCTGGACCCAAGTGTAGGTAGGATGACGACCATGTCCATCTTGAAGCAGTAAGAGGAGTGTGAGAACTTCTGCCATTGTCCTTTATAAGATTATAAATGGTCTTAAGTCTGAGTGGAGAGTATCATTACAGAGCGGGAGCACCCCACAAAAAAAAAAAAAAGTAAATTTAATAATGAAAAAGAAAAACCTCAAACCATTCAAATACATGGAGACTAAATATCTTGTTATTAAATAGTTACTGGGTTAACATGAGGTCAACGGAGAAATAAAAATGTATCAGGACTGAAGGAGTAGGATGATGGGCGGGGCAGGCAAGAGCAATGGGGGGAAAATTTGAGACAAGAGTAATTGAACAATATAATAAAACTAAAAGAATCAGGAAACAAATGAAAATGACTATAAAACAACCCAAAACATATGGGATACAGCAAAGGCAGACTTGAGAGGAAAGTTTATAGCCATACATGCCTATTTTAAAAAGATAGAAAATCTCAGATAAACTATATAAACCTACACATAAAAGAACTAGAAAACAACAAAGAAAGCCCTGAGAGAGTAGAAGGAAGAAATAATCAAGATCAGAGCAAAATTAAATTACAAAGACACTAAAAAAACAATTAAAAAAATCAATAAATTCAGGAAACGGTTATTAGAAAATATAAGAAATATTTACAAACCTTTAACCGAACTCGTCAATAAAAAAAGAGAGAGGACCCAAATAAATAAAACTTGAAATAAAAGAGAAGATGTTGCAACCAACATCACAGAAATATAAAGGATTGTTAGAAATTACTATGAACAACTATATGCCAAGAAATTGGACAATCTGGGTGAAATGGATAAATATCTAGAAACATATAATGTTCCAAAACTGAATCAAGAATTAGCAGAAGCTTGAAAAGACCATTAACAGCTAGTGAAATTGAAGCAATAAAAAACAAACAAACAAACAAACAAAAAAAAACCCCACACACAAATGCTCTGGACTGAATGGCTTCACAGGTGAATTTTACCAAACATTTATAAAAGAATTAACTCCAATAATTCTCAACCTATTCCAAAAAATTCAAGAAGAAGGAAGACTCCCAAAGTCTTTTCATCCTAATTGAAAAACCAGGTAGACTTCTGGACAAGATGGAGGCGTACACAGACACGCTGCATCTCCCTCCAGAACTAAAAAGGAATACAACTACCTCAAAACTAGAAACAACCAGAAGTTCCAGAAAAGCAAACTACATGGAAGTCCGACAAAGATATAAAGAAGAAATACCCATCCAGAGAGGTTGGATGGGTGGACCCGGGGTGGAGAAGATGCGCTATGGTGTCAGCAGCGGCAGCAACAGTGGCAGGCTGGCGGAAAGCACTGTCACTCATTTTAAAAAGCCAGGAAGGACACTGGGGAGCATTCCCAAATCCTCACCGGACCTTGCAGCTTAGGGTCCCAGCACTGGGGAAAATCAAGCCTCATTGCCTCTTGACTGTGCAGACCAGGGGGGGTTAGGATGGAGGCAGAAACTGCTGGTCTCAGCAGAGTCTGCTTATTTAAAGGGCCCCCACAGTCCTAGAACATCCGCCGACCCACCCACTCTGGGAACGATGGCCAGGGAAGCAGCAGCTAGAGGGGTGCCAGTCTGGTGCGGAAGTGGGAGAGGTGTGTGGAAAAGGGGCAAGTGCTGGGCTGGAAGCATTGTTCCCTCTCCAACCCCTACCCCACATACAGTGCCACAAGGTGGTGAAACAGGTCGCCCTGTACTGATGAATCTTGAAGGCTCTGCCCCTTACAAGGTAACAGGACTGACAGCTCTACCTAAGACACAGAGGCAAACAAACATAGGAGACTGTCAGAATGAGGAGACAGAGAAGTATGACCCAAAAGGGGGAATGGATCAAGGTTCCAGTGGGAGAAATAAGCAACGAGGAGATAGCCAACCCACCAGATGAGGACATAGACAACCTAACAGATGGAGAATTCAAAACACTGGTGATAAAGATGCTCACGGGCTTGACAGATATGCTTCAGTATGACAAATGCATAAGAGAAAAAGTGAAGGCTATGCTAAGTGAAATGAAGGAAAATCCACACAAAACCAATAGCGAAGGGAAGGAAACTGGAGTTCAAATCAATAATTTGGAACATAAGGAAGAAAAAAGCAGTCAATCAGTACAGAATGAGAAAGTAAAAATTGAAAAAAATGAGGAAAACTTCCCAAATTTACAAAGGAGATGGACATACAGGTTCGGGAAGCACAGAGGGTCCCAGGTGAGCTGGACCCAGAGGAGACCACACCAGGATGCATCATGACTGAGATGCCAAAGGTGAAAGATAAAGACAGAGTCATGGGGCCAGCAAGAGAGAGGTAGAGAGTTGCCTACAGGGGGTTGCCTATATGACTATCAGCTGATTTCTCAGAGAACACTTTGCAGGCAAGAAGGGATTGGCAAACAGTATTCAATGTGATGAAAGGCAACCTGCAACCAGGAGTACTCTATACAGCAAAGCTATCTTTTGGAATGGAAGGGCAGATGAAGTACTTCCCAGACAAGGTGAAACTAAAGGAGTTCATCATCACCAAGCCATTATTAGATGAAATGTCAAAGGGACTTACTTAAGAAAAAGAAGATCAAAACTATGAACACTAAAATGACAACAAACTCTCAACTATCAACAACTGAATCTAAAAAATGAGAACAAAATCCAACTAAGCAAACCAGAATAGGAACAGAATCTTAGTTATGGGGCTCATTTGGAGGGTTATCAGCTGGGGGTGGGGATAAATAGGGAAATGGTTCAGGGACTAAGAAGTATAATCGGTTGGTACAAAATGGCAGGGGGGTGTTAAGAATAATATAGAAAAGGGTGAAGCCAAAGAATTTGTATGCATTACCCATAGACACAAACTAAAGGGTGTGGGATTGCTGGAGTGAAGGGAGTTACTGGGCAGAGGGGAGCAAAGGGAGAAAAAACTGGGAGTACTGTAACAACATAATCAAAAGTATATACTTTAAAAAAAATGAAGAAAAACCAGGTAAAGACACAACAAAGAAAAAATATATAGGCCAATATTGTTAACAAACATAAATGCTAAAATTCTCAACAAAATATTGGCAGTCCATAACCAGCAATACATTAAAAAGATCATATACCATGATCTTGTGGGTTTCATCCCAGTGATTCAAGGATAGTACAATATTCCCAAATCAATAAATGTAATACACCACAAAAAATGAAATATAAAAATCACATGATCATATCAATAGTTGCTGAAAAAGCATTTATAAAATGCAGCACCCGTTTATGATTAAAAACACTCAGCAAAGTGGGAATAGAGGGAGCATATTTCAACATAATAAAAGCCATATATGAGAAACCTGTGGCCAACTTTATATTAATGGGCATAAACTAAAAACATTCCCCTTATGATCAGGAACAAGACAAGGGTATCTGCTTTCACCACTTTTATTCAACATAATATTGGAAGTTCTAGCCACAGCAATCAGACAAGAAAAAGAAATAAAAGGCATCCAAATTGGACAGGAGGAAATAAAACTGTTGTTATTTGCAGATGACATGATAGTGTACATAGTAAACCTTTTAGGTTCCACAAAAAAGGTACTCAATGTAATAAGGAAACTTGGCAAAGTAGTGGGATACAAAGTCAATATTCAGAAATTGAAGGCATATTTGTACATGAAAGTGAAATATCAGAAAGAGAGACTAGGAAAATAATCCCATTTACTATAGCAATGAGAAAAATAAGTACCTACGAATAAACTTAACCAAAAAGGTAAACAAACTATACTCAGAAAACTACAGCACACTGAAGACAAAAATTAATAAAGATACTAATAAATGGAAGCATATGCCACGTTGGAGAATTGGAAGAATTAACATCATTAAAATGTCCATAAAACCCAGAGCAATCTATAGATTCAACCCAATTCTTGTTAAAATACCAATGGCATATTTCACAGATCTAGAACAAATATTTCAAAAAGTTTTATGGAATTAAAAAATACCCCAAATAACCCCAGCTATCTTGAGAAAGAAAAACAAAGCAGGTAGGATCACAAGACCTGATATCAACTATATTATGCAGACAATGTAATCAAAACAGTCTGGCATTGGAAAAAGAACAGACACAAAAATCAATGGAACCAAGCAGAGAGCCCAGAAATAAACCTATGTCTCTTTTGGTCACTTAATTTTTGACAAAGAAAGCATGAGCATAAAATGGAGTAAAATTAGCCTATTCAATAATTGAGGTTGGGAAATCTGGACTGGTTACATGCACAAAAAAGAAAATGAAACTAGACCACCCACATATACCATACACTGGAATAAACTCAAAATATATAAAAGACTTGAATATAAGTCAAGACACCATAAAAGTTCTAGAGGAAAACATAAGCAGTAAAATTTCAGATATCCCACACAGCAATATTTTTGCTGATATATCTCCTAGGGCAAGGTTAAAGGAGTAAAAACTGGGACCACATCAAATTAAAAACTTTCTGCATGGAAAACAAAAACATTATGAAAGTGAAAAGGGATCCAATCATATGGGAAAACAAATCTTCCAATGATAACTTAGACAAGGTTTCGATCTTCAAAATATATAAAGAATTTACATGACTCAACACCAAGAAGATAAACAATCCAATTAAAAAATGGACAAGTTATCTGAACAGATACTTAGCCAGTAGGCAATGAGGACTCACAGAGGGCTGCTATGAAAGGATGCTCAACATCACTAGTCATCAGAGAGATGCAAATTAAAATGACACTGGGATATGACCTCACACCAGTCAGAATGACCATCATTAACAAATCAACAAGCAAGTGCGGGTGAGGGTGTGGAGAAAAGGAAACACTAGTGAACTGTTCATGGGAACACAGATTGGTGCAGCCACTGTGAGAAACAGTATGGAATTTCCTTAAAAATACTAAAAATGGAACTTCATTTCTTTCAGCAATTCCACTTCTAGGATTATAACCTATGAATCCTGAAACACCAATTCAAAAGAATCTACGTGTTCCAATGTTCACAACAGTGTTATTTACAACAGCCAGATGCTGGTAATAGCCTAAGTGTCCATCAGTAAATTAGTGGATCAAAAAACTGTGGTACATTTACACAATGGAATACTAGTTAGCAGAGAGAAAGAAATATGAAACCCCTACCTTTTGTGACAGCATGGATGGAACTGGAGAATATTATGCTAAGTGAAATAAGTGAGGTGGTGAAAGACAAATACCATATGATCTCACATATAAGAGGAACCTATTGAACAAAACATACAAATGAGTAAAATAAAACTAGAGGCATGGAAACAAGAAATAGACTCACAGTGATGAGAGGAAATAAGAGGGAGGTAAAGGAGGAAAGAAAAGGAAGGGACTAGTCCATGAACATGTATAGGTGGCCCATGGACATAGACAACAGGGTGGGGATTGACTGTGGAAATGCGACTTGGGCAGAAATGTTGGAACAACTGTAATATACTAAAAAAAAAAAAAAAAGAGAGAGAGAGAGAGAGAGTGAGATAGAACAGGAGACATCTCCGGAAAAAGAGATAAGCAAAATACAGACAAGCAATTTTTTAGCTAGAGTACAGAGTCAGGGCTACAAGGATGCTCAACAACATGAAAAAAAGCATAGCAATCACGAAAAAAAAGAAAAACAGCCAGAAATAAAGAATAAAAAGTAGAGTGGAAGAAATAAATTATATGTTGTATGAAGCAGATTACAGAATCAATGGTTTGAAAGACAAGGTAGAAGGACAAACATCGAATTAAACTAGCAAAAAGAAAACAGTTTAAAATGAAGGTAGTATAAGAGACATTTTGTAAAACATGAAATGTAACAACATCTGCTCAAAGGTACCTAGAAGGAGAAGAGAGAGAGAGCAAGGCATCAATAACCTATTTTAAGTGATAATGGCTGAAAACTACCCTGACCTGGTTTTTAAAAAAAGATATGTATGTTCGGGTAGCAAAGAAAGTCCCAATCAATATGAACTCAAAGAGACCCACCCAAGGCACAATATAATTAAATTTGCAATAGTAAAAGACAAAGACAGAAACTTAAAAGCAGCAAGAGAAAGACAGTTTGTTAACGATAAGAAAGCTCCAATATGACAGTCAGCAAACTTCTCATCAGAAGCATTTCAGGCCAGTGGTATAGGCATGAAATATTGAAAGTGAAAATAAAACAATGACCTACAGCCAGGATAGCTACCCAATAAAGCTATCATTTAAAATTGAAGGTGAAAAAAAGAGATTACCAAGAAAAAGCTACAAAATTTTATTAGCACCAAACAAGTATTAAAAAAATATTAAAGATACAGAAGAAGATGAAGAAGAAAGAGGAGAAGAAGAATAATAAGAACAAGAAGTTTAAAGGAACATAGGTAAAACAATAAAATGGTACTAAATATGTACCTATCAATAATCACTTTAAATATAATTGGTTTAAATGGGGTTGCAATATTTATATATGAAAAAACAGACTTTGAATCAAAGACAATATTAGAGACGAAGAAGAACACTACCTAATTATAAATGGAACAGCCCAAAAAGAGGATATAACCTTTGTAAACATTTATACACCCAACATAGGAGCACCTAAGTATATAAAGCAAATATCAATGGATATAAAAGGAGAGAATGACATTAATACAGTCATAGTAGGGAATTTTAATACCCATTGACATCAATGACTATATCTTCCAGAAAAAAAAAATCAGAAAGGAAACAGCAGCCTTAAATGACACAGTAGACTGTATGGAATAAATTAACATTTTCAAAGTGCTTTACCCCAAATATAAAGAATATGCATTACATTCTTTCCCACTTAATAGAGTTTTCTCTAGGATAGACCGCATGTTTGCAAACAAAACATCTCAATAAATTCAAGAAAATTACAAGCATTTCAAACATCTTCCCTGAACACAATGGAATAAAACTAGAAAAAATAACAATAACAACAAAAATATCCTAAAATACATACAAACAGAGGGAAGCTAAATAACATGTTACTAAACAATGAATTCGTTAGCAATAGGATTATAAAAGAAAATAGGAGTTACCTACAGACAAATGAAAATGAAGACAAAATACACAAAATCTACGGGAAAAATCAAAAACAAATTCATAACAATACAGGCCTACATCAAGAAACAAATTAAAAAACTCAAATGAAGAGTCTAACCTTACACCTAAAGAAACTAAAAAAAGAACAACAAACAAAGCCCAGAGTGAGTAGAAAGAAGAAAATAATAAAAACTAGAACAGGAATAAACAAAATAGAGTCTGAAAAACACTACAAAGCAACAATAAAACCAATAGCTGAGTATTTGAAAAGATAAGATTTAAGAACCTTTAACAATACTTCTTAAGAAAAAGAGAGAGAAAATAATCCAAATAAATGAAATCAGAAATGAAAGAGAAATATCAACAACTGACACCAAAAAAATATAAAAGATTATAAAAAATATATTACAAACACCTATGTACCAACAAAGAGGACCATCTAAAAGAAATGAATATTTTTTAAAACAATACAATCTTCAAAAAACAATTAAAAAGTAACAAAATCTGAGCAGACTGATTCCAGCTAATGAAATCATAATAGTAATCCATAAAAACTCCCAGTAAACAAAAGTCCTGAACTGAATGATTTCACAGGTGAATTTTACCAAACATTCAAGGAAGAAATAATACCGATCTTTTTCAAACTATTCCAAAAATTTCAAGAGTAAAAAATCCTAAACTCATTTTAAGAGGTCAGTATTATCCAAATTCTAAAGCCACATAAAAGAACTTCTAGGGGGTAATAAGAACGCAGAGGAGTGAGGGAAGGCTGCGCATGCTTGCTTCTAAGATCTATCTGTAGTTTTGGCTAATTGTAAACAGAACATCTCAGCTAACATCTCGATACTGGTAGGAGTTGAGTGTTGGCACTGCTGGCAGCAGAGGAGACCATCTCAGAGCAACCTGTCTGGTGAGGATCATGAAGGAAAAAGGGGTGAGGTGCAAATTATGGCTGCCTTGGGTCCCCAAGCTGCAACTAGGAGTGCACAAAGATTTTTTTAGTACTCCTATGTTTCCCCTGAGAGGAGTCAGGGGTGGAGAGCGAGGCTTTGCCTGCTGGTAGAGCCACGAGTGGGCCAGGAGGCAT
The DNA here is from genome assembly GCF_987537825.1 of Furipterus horrens. Classification (NCBI taxonomy): domain Eukaryota; kingdom Metazoa; phylum Chordata; class Mammalia; order Chiroptera; family Furipteridae; genus Furipterus; species Furipterus horrens. The sequence goes on along the minus strand of NW_028327179.1, from coordinate 63,815,271 downwards.
CTGGCTCTGAGAGGCAAGGGGCAGCATATTTTATTTTTCTGTGAGTATGTGTGTTGTTTTCTTTTTCTTTTGATTGTTGTTTGCAGACTAGGGAGGAAAGGCTAGGGGAAAGGTGAGATTTCTGATGATGCATCCACAGGAGTGCACTTGCTCACTCCCCACCCCGTGACCTGAGTTGTGCGTGCATGGGAGCACCCAGTGCGACCGCCACATGCACAGCTAGCCTGATGGTGGCCCTCCTTGACCTGGCATGCAGAAGCATCCATGGTCTACCCACACCATCATGAAACCAGCCTGACCCAATCAGGGTGCAGAAGGGCCGGTGGTCACCCCGCCCCAGCATGTTACCAGGTCTGCCTATCCAGAATGCAAACTGCCCTCCCATGGTGTGCTCACCCCTGGCCTGCCTAAGAGAGCACACTAGCCCCTGGCAGAGGTAAAAGGAGGGTGAAGTGAACTAGAGGCACTTTGTAAAAGTATTAAGAACTGGCTCTGGAAAAACAGCTGGGAGAGCAGCTTACTAGATCCCAGTGCAGAATTAGCGCCAATGTTATGAGAGAAATCTCTTAAGCAGACCACTCCCCTCCAAGTGGCATCAGCCTGAGGCAGAAGCTCAACCACAGTATAGAAGAAGGCCACACCACGAAGGCAGGATGTGAAAGCAGGTCAACCGAAGAACAGAAAAAACAACAAGAGCCACCTACAATGGGGAGAAGAAGAAATAACGCCCCAACAAAAGGAAAGGAGGAATTCCCAGATGGAGGGATAGATTAAATAGAGGCAAGCAAACAATCAGACATGGAATTCAAAACAATGGTAATGAGGAATCTCAATGAACTCAACAAACTCAGGGAAAACTAAAATGAACTCCAGAAGAACTACAAGGAACTCCAGGGAAGCTATACGGAACCCACTGAGAACCACACCAACATGAAAAAGAACATAGAAACTATCAAAAACAGTGAGGAAGAAAAGAAGAGTACAATTTCTGAAGTGAAGAACATGGAAAAAGCAATAAGAAGCAAGCTAATAAAGCAGAGGAATGATTCATTGAGATAGAGGACAATATACACAAAAATTCCCAGACAGTGCATGTAAATGAAAAAAGACTGAAAAAGAATGAAGAGGTTTTAAGAGAGCTGCAAGACAACATGAAATGCAACAATATCCATATCAAAGGGATAACAGAATGAGAAGAGGATCAAAAGATAGAAAACCTGATTGAAAAAGTAATGACAGACAACTTCCCAAATACGAGGAGTGAAAAAGCCTCACAAGTACAGGAAGCTCAGAGGGTCCCAATGAAGATGAGCCCAAGGAGGCACATGCCAAGGCACATCATAATTAAAATGGCAACAAAGACAAAGAAAGAATTCTAAAGGCAGCAAGAGTAAAACTGCAAATAACATACAAGGAAGCTCCAATAAGGCTACCTGCCGATTTCTCAACAGAAACACTACAAGTAAGTGGGAATGGCAAAAAATATTTCAAGAGATGAGAAACAAAGCCCTAAAACCAAAACTAATCTACCGAGCAGGGCTCTCTTTCAAAATGGAAGGTGAAATAAGGAGCTTCCTAGACAAAATAAGACTAAAACAATACATCTCCACCAAACCAGGATTGCAAGAGATGCTAAAGGGAACGCTGTAAGAAGAAGAAAAAGAGAGAGAGAGAGGAACACAAATATAAAGGTAAATGAATAAACACCTTTCAATAATAACTTTAAATGTAAATGGATTAACTGTGCCAATCAAAAGACAAAAGGTGGCAGAATGGATTTGAAAACATGACACACACATGTGCTGTCTACAAGAGACCCATATCAAAACAAAAGATCTACACAGACATGAACTGAAAGAATGAAAAAAGCATTCCAAGCAAATGAACATTTAAAAAAGAAGCTGGGGTAGCAATACTGATATCAGACAAAACAGATTTAACAGCAAAGGCCTTAAGAAGTGACAAAGAAGGACATTTCATAATAGTTAAGGGAACAATCGATCAAGAAGATATAACCCTGGTAAACATATGTGCACCCAACATAGGAACACCCAAATATATAAGGAAAACCTTGGAAGACTACAAGGACATTGACAGGAAAACACTCATAGTAGGGGACTTTAATACCCCATTGTCAACAATGGGAAGATCTTCAAAGCAAAGAGACACAGTATATTCAGGCATTGAACAACACCCTAGAACAAATGAACTTAGTTGATATATATAAAACTTTTCATGCCAAAGGAGCAAAATAAACATTCTTTTCAAGTGAACATGGAACAGTCTCAAAGATAGACCACATGGTAGGACAAAACAAACTATAACAAATTAAGAAAAATTGAGATTTTATCAGGCATCTTCTGAGATCAAAATGGCTTGAAACTGGAAATCAACCTCATGGAAAAAATTCAAAAATGTTCCAAATTGATGGAAAATGAATAACATGCTATTAAATAATGAATGGGTTAACAATGATATCAGGAAAGATATCAAAAAGTTTCTGGAAACAAATTATAATGAACACAGAACAGCCCAAACCTATGGGACACAGCAAAAGATGTTCTGAGAGGAAAGTTCATAACAATACAGGCCTGTCTAAAAAGGATAGAAGAACCTCAAATAAAAAATCTAACCCTACAGCTATGAGAACTAGAAAAACAATGAACAAAGGCCAGGGCAAATAGAAGGAGAAATCATCAAGATCAGAGCAGAATTAAATGACATAAAGACTAAACAAACAATTCAAAAGATCAATAAAACTAGAAGCGGATTCTTTGGAAAGATAAACAAAATGAACAAGCCTTTAGTCAGGCTCATTAAGAAAAAAAAAAAGAGAGGACCCAAATAAACAAACTCAGAAACGAAATAGAAGAAATCACATTTAATACCACAGAAATATAAAGAATTGTAAAAAATTACTACAAACAACCATATGGCAAGAAATTTGACAATCTAGGTAAAATGGACAAATTTCTGGAAACATATAATCTGCAAAAATTGAGTCAATAAGAAGCAGAAAACCTGAATAGACTGATAACAAAGAGTGAATTGAAGCAGTAATAAAAAAAAAAAAAATACCTGGCACATGAAAGCCCTGGATTGGAGGGCTTCACATGTGAACTTTATGAAACATTTCAGGAAGAACTAAGTCCTACCCTTCTCAAACTATTTCAAAAAATCCAAGAAGAGGAAAAAATTCCAAACTCTTTCTATAAAGCCAGGATTCCCCTAATTCCAAAACCAGGTAAAGACACAACAAATAAAGAAAATTACAGGCCAATTTCGCTGATGAACATACATGCTAAAATCCTCAACAAAATATTGGCAAACTGGATGCAACAATACATTAAAAAGATCATATACAACAGTCAATTGGGATTCATCCCAGGGATGCAAGAATGGTTTAATATTTGCAAATCAATAAATGTAATACACCACATAAACAAAATGAAGTACAAAAATCATATGATCATATCAATAGATGGCAAAAAAGCATTTGATAAAGTACAACACACATTTATGATGAAAACGCTCAGCAAAATGGGAATACAGGGAGCATACCTCAATATAGTAAAGGCCATTTATGAGACATCTGAAGCCAACATCATACTCAATGGGAAAAAATGGAAAGCATTTCCATTGAGATCAGGAACAAGAAAAGGATAACCACTCTCTCCACTCATATTCAACATAGTCTTGGAAGTTCTAGCCACAGCAATCAGAAAAAAAGAAAAAAAGTAAAAGGCATCCAAATTGTAAAAGAGGAAATAAAACTGTCATTATTTGCAGATGACATTACAGTGTACATAGAAAACCCTATAGAGTTCATGAAAAAACTAATCAACCTAATAAGTGAATTTGGCAAAATAGTAGGGTACAATGCCAATATTCAGAAATCAAAGGCATTTCTGTACACCAACAATAAAATACTATAGATATAAACTAGAAAATAAACCCATTTACTATAGCAACAAGAAAAATAAAATACCTAGGAATAAATTTCACCAAGGAAGTAAAAGACCTATACTCGAAAAACTATGTAACACTGAAGAAATAAATTAAGGAAGATACAAGTAAATGGAAGCATTTACCATGTTCATGAGATGGAAAGAATCAACATCATTAAAATGTCCATACCACCCAAAGCGATTTATAGATTCAATGCAATCCTTATTAAAAATACAAGTGACATATTTCACAGACTAAGAACAAATACTTCAAAAATTTATATGGAACCAAAAAAGACCCCGAATAGCCACAGCAAACTTGAGGAAGAAGAACACAGTAGGAGGAATACCTGATGTCAAAGTATACTACAAAGCTACTTAATCAAAACAGTGTGGTACTGGCATAAGAACAGACATATAAATCAATGAAACAGAATAAAGAGCCTAGAAATAAACCCAGGGCTGTATGGTCAATTAATATTTGACAAAGGGGGAAGCAACATAAAATGGAATGAAAAGAGTCTCTTCAACAAATGGTCCTGGGAGAACTGGACAGGGACATGCAAAAAAATGAAACTAGACCATCAGCTTACACCATACACCAGAATAAACTCAAGATGGATCAAGACTTAAATGTAATCCATGACACCATAGAAGTCCCAGAGGAAAACAGGCAGAGAAATTTCAAATATCACACATAACAATTTTCACGGATATATCTTCTAAAGCAAGGGAAATGAAAGAATAAACAAATGGAACTGTATCAAACTAAAGAGTTTCTGCTCAGCAAAAGAAAACATCAACAAGATGAAAAGGGAACCAACCATAAGGGAAAACATATTTGCCAATGATATCTCAAGACAAGAGATTGATCTCTGAAATATATAAAGAACTTATACATCTCAACAACAAGAAGACAGACAACCCAATTAAAAAATGGGCAAGAGAGCTAAATAGACACTTCTCCAAAGAGGATATACGGAGAGTCCATAGGCATATGAAAGAATGCTCAACATCACTAGCCATCAGAGAGATGCAAATTGAACCACAATGAGATATCACCTCACATCAGTAAGAATGGGCATCACCAACAAGTCAACAAACAACTAGTGCTGGTGAGAATGTGGGGAAAAGGGATCCCTGGTGCACTGCTGCTGGGAATGCAGACTGGTGCAGCCACTATGGAAAACAGTATGGAATTACCTCAAAAAAGTAAAAATGGAACTGCCTTTTGAACCAGCAATTCCATTACTAGGATTATATTAGAAGAATCCCGAAATATCAATTCAAAAGAACCTATGCACCCCTATGTTCATAGCAGTGCTGTTTACAATAGCCAAGTGCAGGAAACAGCCTAAGTGCCCATCTGTAGATGAATGGATCAGAAAAATATGGTATATTTACACAATGGAATACTATGCAGAAGAAAGAGGAAGAAATTCCTACCATTTACAACAACATGGGTGGAACTAGAGAGAATTATGCTTAGTAAAATAAGCCAGACAATGAAAAGGAAATATCATATGGTATTATCTAATACAGGAAACTAATGAACAACACAATCAAAAGAGCAAATTGAATCAGAGACATGTAAACAAGGAGCAGACTAACAGTTACCAGGGGGAGGGAGAGAAGGAGGATAAGTTAGGGCAGGGTCTAGTCAAGGAACTAGTATAAATGACCCATGGACATGGACAATGGGGTGGAGTTTGACTGTGGGAGAAAGGGTGGGTTGGGTGGTGTGGGTAAATTGGGTGGAAAAGTGGGACAACTGTAATAGACAATCAATCAGTACATTTTTAAAAGCACTTCTAAGAAAGAAATTATATGTCAATATCACTGATGAAAATAAGATGCAAAAATCCTTTACAAAATATGCTGAAACAAAATCAAGCAGTATAATAAAAAGATCATACAACATGATCAGTGAGATTATTCCTGAGATGCATGGTTGGTGGAATATTCACAATTCAATTAACATAATATGTCACATAACCAAACCAAAGTTAACAATCATATGAATACTTCAATAGTAACAGGAAAAGAATTTGGCAAAATCCAGAGCCATTTATTATAAAAATTCTCAGCAAAATGAGAATAGAAGGAACATCCTTTAACATAATCTAGGCCATATATGACAACCCCACAGCCAACATAATACTCAATAGTCAGAAATTAAGAGGAACAAGACAGGGATATCTGCTTTCACTACTTTTTCAACACAGTATTGGAAATCTTAGTAACATCAACCAGACAAGAAGAAATTAAAGGCATACAAATTGGAAAGGAAGAATTAAAACTATCATACCTTGCATATGACATGATGCTGTGTACTCATAACCTTTAAGATTTCACCAAGAAACTACATGAACTAGTAAATTCAGTAAAGTAGCAGGATACAAAATTAATATTTTAGTTGCATTTTTATGAGTCAATAGTGAACTAACAAAAAGGAAAACTAAGAAAACAAGTCTCACTACAATTGCATTTTTGAAATATCTAAAAATAACTACAAACAACTGTATGGCAAGAAATTTGACAACCTAGATGAAATCGACAAATTTCTAGAAACATATAAACTTCCAAAACTGAATCAAGAAGAAGTAGAAAGTCTCAACAGACCAATAACAAAGAAGGAAATTGAAATAGTAATCAAAAATCTCCCTGCAAACAAAAGCCCTGGACCGGATGGCTTCACAGGTGAATTCTACAAAACATTTAGGGAAGAACTAACTCCTATCCTCCTCAAACTACTCCGAAAAATCCAAGAACAGGAAAAAATCCCAAACTCTTTCTATGAAGCCAGTATTATCCTAATCCCAAAACCAGGTCAAGACACAACAAAGAAAGAAAACTACAGGAAAATATCACTGATGAACATACATGCTAAAATCCTCAACAAAATATTGGCAAACAGGATCCAGCAATACATCAAAAAGATCATACACCACTATCAAGTGGGATTCATCCTAGGAATGCAAAGATGGTTTAATATTTGCAAATCAATAAATATAATACACCACCTAAACAAAATGAAAGACAAAAATCACATGATCATATCAATAGATGCAGAAAAAGCATTTGATAAAGCACAACACCAATTTATTTATTTTTTTTAAATGTGTTTTATTGATTACAGTGTTACATTTGTTCCAATTTCCCTTCCCTCTGCTCCCCTCCCTCCCCTTGTCCCTTCCTTTTAGTCCATGTCCATTGGTTGTGCATATAGCTCTTCTAAACCTCTGTCTATTCCATTCCCTCCTACGATGTTTCTTAATTCCTATACCATCTCCCTCCCTCTCCCCCTTCCCCTTCCCTGCTGACCTCCCCCCAATATGCACCCCATACCTATAGTTCTTTTCCACTCTCATTGCCTATTTAGTTTGCCTTTGTTTCAGTACCCTAGCTTCTGTTGTTGTTTGTTGTGATGCAGTTTTCATTTTAGTGTTCATAACTTTGATCCTCCTTTTTCTAAACCAGTCCCTTTAACATCTCATATAACAGTGGTTTGGATATAATGAACTCTTTCAGTTTTATTTTGTCCTGGAAACACTTTTTCTGCCCTTCTATTCTGAATGACAGCTTCGCTGGATAAAATATTCGTGGTTGTAGGTTTTGGATTTTCATTACTTTGAATATTTCTTGCCAGTCCCTTCTTGCCTGCAGGGTCTCCCTTGAGAAGTCAGCTGATAGTCTAATTGGGACCCCTTTGTACATGATTCTTTTCTTCTCTCTTGCTGATTTTAAGATTCTCTCTTTATCTTTAACTCTTGACATTTTGATTATAATGTGTCTTGGAGTGGTTCTCCCTGGGTCCAGTTGTTTTGGAACTCTCTTTGCTTCCTGGATCTGTAAGTTTATTTCCTTCCCCAAGTTTGGGAAGTTCTGCTTTATTATATTTTCACTTAATTTTTCAATTTCTAGTTCTTCTTCTTCACCCTCTGGGAATCCGATCATCCGTATGTTGGAGCTCTTATAGCTGCCCCAGAGGTTTCTGATCCTCTCATCATTTTCCTTGCTTCCCGTTTTTTCTCTCTGCACTGGTTGACTGTTTGTTCCTTCTCTATGTTCTGGTTTGTTGATTTACAGCACCCATTTATGATGAAAACACTCAGCAAAATGGGAATAGAGGGAGCATATCTTAATGTAATTAAGGCTATATATGAGAAACCTGAAGCCAACATCATACTTAATGGACAAAAACTGAAAGCATTCCCCCTGAGATCAGGAATAAGACAAGGCTGTCCACTCTGTCCACTCCTATTCAACATAGTCTTGGAAGTCCTAGCCACAGCAATCAGACAAGACAAAGAAATAAAAGGCATCCAAATTGGGAAAGAAGAAGTCGTCGTCGTCGGCAGCCGTCCGTCTCGAGAGACGATGGTGTAGCTTCTTAAGAGTCTATGTGCACCGCCGAGAATGGCTGCGCAGTCCGACTCGGGAGTGACACGGTATCTGTCTCCTCCCGTGTTGAATCGACATCTTGCGATGACGCTGGAGTGTCCTCTCCAGTGGAGCTGAAGCTACAGAGCCTGGGCAGGGTGATATGGAGGGTCTGCTGTTGCCCATGCAGCAGACCCCCCCTCTCTTCGTAGCTGAAGGATCCAAGGGAAAGACGGAGTCAATACAGCTTGGTTTCAGGTGCGCCGCAGGAGTTGCCGGTGTTGACTACAACGTCAAACCGCCTTAGGGACTCCGGCTCCGGATTTTCTGTCGGGGTTTACTCCCTTAGCCTTTCCCCTGAAGAGGTATGCCGCAAGGCAGTGGAGGTTTTTTGAAGTCAGAGTTTTCCTTCTCTGATGTGCCCTGACTGGAAGATCGAACCAGTGACACTTAGCTCGCAGGCCGACGCTCAATCCACTGAGCCAAACCAGCCAGATGACATGATAGTATACATAAAAAGCTATATAAAATACACTAAAAGACTACTCGATATAATAAGTGAATTTGGCAAAATAGCAGGGTACAAAATAAATATACAGAAATTAAAGGCATTTCTGTACACCAACAATAAAATATCGGAGACAGAGACAAAAAAGAAAATACCATTTACTATAGGAACAAGAAAAAATAAAATACCTAGAAATAAGCTTAACCAAAGAGATAAAAGACCTGTACTCTGAAAATTATACAACATTGAAGAAAGAAATTAGGGAAGATACAAATAAATGGAAGCAAATACCATGTTCTTGGATGGGAAGAATCAACATCATCAAAATGGCCATACTACCCAAAGCAATTTACAGATTCAATGCAATCCCTATCAAAATACCAATGACATATTTCACTGACCTAGAACAAATACTCCATAAATTCATATGGAACCAAAAAAGACCCTGAATAGCAAAAGCAATCTTGAGACAAAAGAACACAGCAGGAGGAATCACAACACCAGATATCAAACAATACTACAAACCCACTGTGATCAAAACAGTCTGGTACTGGCATAAGTAAAGACATATAGATCAATGGAACAGAATAGAGAACCCAGAAATAAACCCAGGCCTCTGTGGTCAACTAATATTTGATAAAGGAGGAAGGAACATAAAATGGAGTGAGAGAGCCTCTTTATGAAATGGTGCTGGTAGAACTGGAAAGGGACATGCAAAAAAATGAAACTAGACCACCAACTTACACCACACATGAGAATAAACTCAAGATAGGTCAAAGACTTAAATGTAAGCCATGACACCATAAAAGTCCTAGAGAAAAACATAGGCTGAAAAATTTCAGATATTCCATGTAACAATATTTTCACTGATACATCTCCTAAGCAAGGGAAATAAAGGAAAAAAATAAACAAATGGAACTGTATCAAACTAAAGAGTTTCTGCTCAGCAAGATGAAAAGGAAACCAACCATATGGAAAAGCATATTGGCCAATGATATCTCAGACAGGGGTCTGATCTCCAAAATATATAAAGAGTTTATATGACTCAATATCAAGAAAACAAACAACCTGATTAAAAAATGGGCAAAGGACCTGAACAAACACTTAACCAAAGAGGACATACAGAAGGTCCATAGGCACATGAACAAATGCTCAACATCATTAGTCGTCAGAGATGCAAATAAAAACCACAATGAGATACCACTTTACACCAGTTAGAATGGCCATCATCAACAAATCAATGAACAACAAGTGCTGGTGAGGATGTAGAGAAACGGGAACCCTACTGCACTGTTGGTGGGAATGCAGACTGGTGCAGCCACTATGGAAAACAGTATAAAATTACCTCAAAAAACTAAAAATGAAACTGCCTTTTGAACCAGCAATTCCACTGCTAGGATTATACCCGAAAAATCCTAAAACCCGAATTCAAAAGAACTTATGCACCCCTATGTTCATAGCAGCACTGTTTATAATAGCTAAGTGCTGAAAACAGCCTAAGTGCCCATCTGTAGACGAGTGGATCAAAAAACTGTGGTACATTTACACAATTGAATACTATGTAGTAGAGAGAAAGAAGGAACTCCTGTCATTTGCGACAACATGGATGGAACCAGAGAGAATTATGCTTAGTGAAATAAGCCAGGCAAAGAAAGCAAAATACCATATGATATCACCTAATACAGGAAACTAAAGAACAACATAAACAAATGAACTAAATAGGACAAGGAGCAGAATAGCAGTCAATAGGGGAGAGGGGGGAGGGAGAAAAGGAGGGTAAGTAAGGGAAGGGTTTAGTCAAGGAACGTGTATAAATGACTCATGAACAGGGACAACAGGAAGGGATATGATTGTGGGAGAAGGGTTGGGCTGGGTGGGGGAGAACAATGGGGGAAAAATGGGACAACTCTAATTGAAAAACAAAAAAATAAAATAAATAAATAAGTAAATAAAATAAAATATCTAAAAATAAATTTAACCAAGTGGGTGAACGACCTACATGAGGAATTATAACATACTGAAGAAAGAAAATGAAGAAAACACAAGTAAATGGGTGCCTATACTGTGTTCATGAATAGGAAGAATTAATATTATTAAAATGCCCACAGTATACAAATCAATCTGTGGGCTAAACTCAATTCCTATCAAAATACCAATGATTTTTCACATAACTAGAATAAATAATCTATAAATGAATATGGAACCTCAAAAGACCCCAAATTGCCTCAGCAATCTTGAGAAAGAACAATCTCAATATCAAACTATACTAAAAGACTCCAGAAATCAAAACAGGCTAGTACTGGCATAAAAACAGGCATATAGCACAATATAACAGAATTGAAAACCCAAAAATAATTCCACATCTCTGTGGTCTTGATATATAACAAAGGAGGAAAGAATATACAATATGATAAAAACAGTATCCCCAATAAGTGGTACTGTGAAAATTATGCAGATACAAGCCAGAAAAACATAAAAATAAAAAAGGAGGTACTTGACCACCTTCTTATACCATATGAAAATATTTCAAAATGGATTAAAGACTTAAATTTAAGACTCAAAACCATAAAACTAGAAGAAAACATAGGCAGTAAAATCTCTGACATTTCTTAACAAATTGACTAATAACCTGAGTAGACACTTCTCTAAAGGGGAAATACCAATGACCAACAGACATGAAAAGATCCTTCCTCAATGTCATTCATCATTAGAGAAATACAAAGTAAAACCACAATGAGATATCACCTCATATCTGTAAGAATGGTTACCATCTTTACATTGACAAACAACAAATGTTGGGAAGGATATGGATAATAGGGAACCCTTGTCCACTTTTGGTGGGAATGCAGATTGGTGCAACTACTGTGGAAAACAGTGTGGAGGTTCTTCAAGAAGTTTAAAATGGCACTCCCTTATTACCTTGCCATTCTACTTCTAGGTATATATCCAAAGAAATCCAAAACAGGAATTCAAAAAATATATTCACCCTTTTGTTCACTGCACCATTATTTACAATAGCCAAAATATGAAAAAACCCAAATGCCTATAATAAACAAATGGATTTAAAAAAAAACTGTGGTACATATATACAAAGAAATATTACTCTGTCATAAAAAGGTTGAAATACTGGTAATTGCAAGAGCATGGATGGGCCTGAAGAGCATTATGCTAAGTGAAATAGGTCAGTCAGAGAAGAACAAGTACCATATGATTTCACTTATATCTAAAATCTAAAGAATAAAATAAACATTAAAAAATTGAAACAGAATCATGGACACAGAATGGTAGGCAGTTGCTAGAGGGGCTGGGGTTTGGGGGGTTTGGTGACAAAAGTGAAAGGATGAAGAACACCTTATAAAGTATAAGATTGTCTAACCACTATGCTGCACACCTAAAACCAGTACAAAATAATAATGAAAATAAATTAATTTGTAAAAAAAAAAACAAAAACAAAAAACCCCTCCTTCTAAAGCTTTCATTACCTGGTCCCTATTTGGGTCTGAGAAAGAGGCACAAAGGAAACATCCAATCACACTTTCTATTTGGAGTCCAGTTCTTATAGGCCCCACTCTATATTATCTTTTCTCCTACCTGAACACCCATCATCATCCAATACACAGGACTCATCCATGAATCTTTCCATCCATTTTCTTGCACTTTTTCTTTCAATTTTTCATTCAGCAGATATTTATCAAGATCCAATGAACTGCCGTGCTGGGAAAAGTACAAAGGCCATGGTGTTGGGTAAAATTAATACAGTGCTTTCTGAACTAAATTTACAGTTGAGGAGACAGATTATAAATACTAAGTAAAGAAATAAATATTTATTTACAAGTGATGAAGAATATGAAAGAAAAGAACAGAATGCCCTTACAAAAAAGGAGGCTAATGAGGTGGTCAAAGATTACTGAATAATGAGAAGAAGCCATCGGGGTGAAGATGGAGAGAGGGCATGTGGAGGGCAGAGTAAGGCCCCAACTGGGTGTCCAAGGCCCGAGGTGAGGAAGCTTACTACATGGAGGCACCTAGAAGTGCTGGTGGGTGATTTTGCACTTTTCTCCTTGTTCCTTTTTCTTGCTTACCACATTGTAATCTGTTGATGTCCTTCTTAAAACCATTGCCCAGAGAGGAATGGAGTATTCTTGGTAACATCAGATCTGCAATGAATGAGCCAACTGTTCTTGCCAGGATCCAGAATCTGTGCTTTCAAGTGCAGACTAAGACAGTGATGTGAATTTTACCATGATCTTCTAAGGGACACTTATAGTTTCCACAACAACGTGTGCTGTTTGGGTTACTAAGATGATTGCATAGTATTCCTTTTATAGTAATTCCTCATTTTTGCAAAAAATAAAAATAAAGAGAAAGGCATAATATTTTCATAGCTCCCTGAATCTTCAGTACACATAAAAGGAATCTCACACCCAGATGGAAATTTGCCCCATTATACCAATTCTCTAAGTCATGGTATTTACGCCATCCCAGACCTACCAGTCATGGAGGAGCTAGACACCCCACCTACTGCGGCAGAGCTCAGCAAAGCCATCGACCGCCTCGCTTGCGGGAGAGCACCAGGAAGCGACGGAATCCAAACAGAAATCCTAAAGAGCGGGAAACCAGTCCTGCTACAGCCGCTCCACCATCTACTCTGTCGCTGCTGGAAGGAGGGTTACATCCCCCAGGATATGAGAGATGCCAACATTATCACCATGTACAAGAACAAAGGAGACCGCAGCGACTGCAACAACTACCGGGGCATCTCTCTCCTCAGCGTCGTCGGCAAAGTATTCGCCCGGGTCGCTCTTGCCCGCCTGCAGACCCTTGCTTCCCGCGTCTACCCAGAGTCCCAGTGTGGCTTCAGAGCTGGCCGTTCAACAGTGGACATGATCTTCTCCCTATGCCAGCTGCAGGAGAAGTGTCACGAGCAGCATAAACCACTCTACCTCGCCTTTATCGACCTTACGAAGGCGTTTGATCTGGTCAGTCGAAGCGGTCTCTTCAGCTTGCTACGGAAGATTGGCTGTCCACCACATCTGCTTGCTGTGGTCATGTCCTTTCACGACAACATGCACAGCATGGTGTCCTACAACGGCGCAACCTCTGAGGCCTTCCCAGTCAGCAGCGGAGTAAAGCAGGGCTGCGTCCTCGCGCCTACGCTGTTCGGAATCTTCTTCTCCATGCTCCTCCAATACGCCTTTAAGGACTGCAGCGAGGGTGTCTTCATTCACACCAGATCCGATGGCAAGCTCTACAACCTGGCCCGTCTACGAGCCAAGAACAAAGTCAAAGAGGTGCTCATCCGTGAGATGCTCTTCGCCGACGACGCAGCTTTGACATCACACTCCGAAGAGGGACTCCAGCAGCTAGTCACTTGCCTTTCCCACGCATGCAAGGAGTTCGGACTAGCCATCAGCCTGACGAAGACGAATGTTATGGCTCAAGGCACGGGGATTCCCCATGCATCACCATCGACGGGTACACCCTGGAGGTTGTCAACGACTTCACTTACCTCGGGTCCACCATCTCGAGCTCTCTGTCAGTCGACTTGGAGGTCAATCGGAGAATCGCCAGGGCAGCCACAGTTATGGCCAAACTGAACCGGCGAGCGTGGAACAATTCCAGCCTCACTGAGAAAACCAGACTGCGCATCTACCAAGCCTGCGTACTTAGCACTCTCCTCTATGGCAGCGAGACGTGGACCACCTACGCAAGGCACGAAAGGAAACTCAACAGCTTCCACATGAGGTGCCTGCGACGCGTCCTGCATGTTGCCTGGCAGGATAAGGTCCCCAACACCGAGGTGCTGAAGCGAGCCAACATGAGCAGTTTGCATGCAGTTCTTAGTGAGAGACGCCTCAGGTGGCTCGGCCATGTCAAAAGAATGGATGCAGGCCGTATTCCCAAAGACCTCCTCTACGGCGAGCTAGCAGAAGGCAAGAGGATGACAGGGCGCCCAAAACTGCGGTTCAAAGACATCTGCAAAAAGGACATGACACAATGCTCCATCAATCTCAACACATGGGAAGTTCAAGCAGACGACCGCCTAGCCTGGAGGCTCGCGGTCAGGCAAGGTACGTCACGTGCAGAGGCTGCGCGCAACGAGGAGGCGGTCCAGAAAAGATCGAGGCGGAAGCAGCGTCAACAGCAGCAACAACGGCCATCTGCCTTCACCTGTAACAAGTGTGGCAGGGATTGTCACTCCCGAGTCGGACTGCACAGCCATTCTCGGCGGTGCAGATAGACTCTCAAGAAGCTACGCCATCATCTCTCGAGACGGACGGCTGCCGACGACGACGACGACGACGGTATTTACCTGAATTTATCTGCTTCCATCACCAGAATATTTACTTTGATTGTCATGGTCATATAGCCATATGCAATAAGAAGTAGAAGGGAACTATTAATTTATGCATTAAGTAAATGTGTATCTAGTATTTACTCCACTCCGGTCATTGTGCTAAACCCTCGGAATACACTGGTGAACAAGACATGGCCATTGTTCTCAGGAAATTTCTAA
Organism: Furipterus horrens; assembly: GCF_987537825.1. Lineage (NCBI taxonomy): Eukaryota > Metazoa > Chordata > Mammalia > Chiroptera > Furipteridae > Furipterus > Furipterus horrens. The sequence continues at coordinate 63,799,916 of NW_028327179.1, read as the reverse complement.
TAGATTTGGAGATATTTTTCAAGAAAACAGGTAGTTCATTAGGATATAATATGTATAAGAATGAATTAAATATCAACAAGCCATAGGTGAACAAATGAGAATAGATTAAGACTGAGGGGGTGGGAAGATTCAGAAAAGACTGATAAGAATGGCAAAATAACATACATTATAAGAAGAACAAGATACATTTTTGCTGTACCCTCTTAAACACAATTGATTTTATGAGATTGGCAATTAGTCTTGATTAAGTATTTCATTCACTTACAGAAATAAAAATATTTCATAACATCACACAAGAAAATAGAATAGTCTATATTTTTGCAAAGTCAGCTTCTTTCCCAAAGAGATTTGCTATCAATTGTTAGAAAAGTTACTAGTCTTTGCTTGGGAACCCAAGTGTATTATCAGAGTAAGATGTAGAAAAACAGAATCATTTGAGGTAATATATGCAGAAAGAATGAATGTAGGTTATTTAGGTATTAGAGAAATAGACTCTAGTCAAGGTCTCTGGAAACAACCCCAGAATAGCACTGGCTCTCCAAGACACTGCCTCTGCCTCACTCATGGAGGCCACATGTGACACAGCTGAGTACAAGAATCTCATACAGTCACTATCATCCAGAGACCATGAAGCTGCTGCACGGGCCAAAGCAACTGCTTCTTCCACAATGGTAGTGACCAGCTATGGCAAACTAAGTAGGTCACTTCCACCACCACTGCCTGATGATGCATGGAGCAAGTGTGTTGATGCTAAGGCACTGTAGTAGGAAAGCTTGATTTCTCAAAGCCATGCTTGCAACAGTCACAGGCTAAATGGCAGGAGGATTCCCACTTCTTCATTCCCAATCTTGCAAAGGTACATCTAAATGAAGGGATTAAATTTGTATCCAGAACATGGATGCACAGAAACCTGGGATATGTGACATTTATGGACCAAATTCTGCATTAGAGTAAAGCATTGAATAGAAGGAAAAGACTGAAATGCATGATGAAGGCCAAGCTATACACCTCACCACACTGAAGAATGGCAGTCTCCAAGCTCTCTACCCTGAGGTTAATTTTTGGGCATTGTTCATCATGTCACAGACTCTTTGTGAGTGGAATGTTTATGTGATTAGAGGGATATTTAAAGCCCCCTTGATGCAAGAGGGTTATATCTACCATTACTACCTATGTGACTTTAGGAAGTTTATTTAATCCCTCTGCATTTTAGCTTTGTCATTACAAAATGCAGGTAATAGTAGCACCCACCACAAGTTTCTTGTGAAGATTACATGATCTAAGACATATAGTGGTCTTAGAATAGTGTAGTATCTACTCAGCAGCTATTTCTATTCAGTCTAGACTAAAATAGGTCCCTCTATGACAAAGCACCATAATACTTAATACGCAAAACCACTAATGATAACTTCAAACATTACCTTAGGTCAGTATTAACTATAATTTTCATTATTCATTTCATACAGAACATGTAGAAATATATTAATTTCATTAAAAATTGACTTCTGGCCAAGATGTAGGCATAGGTAGATGTGCTGCATTTCCCTCCACAACTAAAAAGCAATACAACTACCTCAAAACTGGAGAGAACCAGAAGTTCCAGAAAAGCAAGCTGCATGGTAGTCCAACAAACAAAGATACAAACAAGAAATACTCATCCAGGCAGGTAGGAGGGGCTGAGCAGAGGTGGAGAAGACATGGTGTGGTAGCAGCAGCTGTGGCCAGCCAGTGAAAAGTGAAGTAACACATTAAAGTAGGAAGGGACATGTGGGGAGCACATCCAGCACCAGACCAGATGGGACAGCTCACGGTTCCAGCACTGGGGAAAATAAAAGCTGCATTGTTTCTGACTGTGAAAACTAGTGGGGGTTGGGGCAGAGGAAGATACTGCTGGTCTCTCAGCAGAGTCCACTTGTTTAGAGGGCCCCCACAGTCCTAAAACATCTTCAGACCCACCAGCTATGGGAACCAAAACCAGGGTGGAACCAAAACCAGGACAACTGCTAGAGAGGTGTCAGTCCCATACAGGAAGTAGAAGTGCCTGAAAAAAGGGGAAAGTGCTGAGCAAGCAACACTGTTCCCTCTCAGATCCCTCCCCCACATACAGCACCACAACGTGATGAAACAGGTCACCCTAAGGCTCCACTCCTTAAATGTAGCTGGTGTGACAGCTCTACCTCAGGCACAAAGGTAAACACAGGAGCCTGTCAGAATGAGGACACAGAAAAGTATGGCTCAAAAGATGGAATAGATCAAGGTTCCAGTGGGACAACTAAGTGACCAGGAGATAGCCAACCTAACAGATGAGGAGATAGCCAATTTAAGAGATGCAGAGTTCAAAACACAGGTAATAAAGATGTTCACAGACTTGACAGATATGCTTGAGAATGGTAAACACATAAGGGAAGACGTTAAGGCTATGCTAAGTAAATGAAGAAAAATCAACACAAAATCAATGGTGAAGAGAAGAAAGTCAGGGTTCAAATCAATGATGTGGCGCATAAGGAAGAAATAAACAGTCAACCAGTACAGAATAGGAAACAAGAATTTATAAAAACAAGGAGTGGCTTAGAAACCTCTGGGACAACTTTAAACATGTCAGCATCTGAGTCATAGGGGTGCCAGAAGGAGAAGAGGAAGAGCAAGAAATGGAAAACTTATGTGAAAAAATAATGAAAGAAAACTTCCAAATTTGGGGAAGAACATGGACATACAAGTCCAGGAAGCACAGATTCCCAGACAAGCTAGACCCAAAGAGAACCACACCAAGACACGTCATAATTAAAATGCTAAAGGTTAAAGGTAAAGAGAGAATCTTAAGAGCAGCAAGAGGAAAACAGAGTTAGCTACAAAGGGGTTTCTATAAGGCTGTCAGCTGATTTCTCAAAAGAAACTTTGTAGGCAAGAAGGGACTGGCAAGAAGTGTTCAGTGTGGTGAAAATCAAGGACCTACCACCAAGATTACTCTATCCAGCAAAGCTATCATTTAGTATGGAAGGGCAGATAAAGTGCTTTCCAGACAAAGTAAAGTTAAAGGAGTTCCTCATCACCAAGTCCTTATTATATGAAATGTTAAAGGGTATTTCTTAGATGTCCAGCCAGTAGGGTAATCAGCTGAACTTGGGTCCCAGGAACCAGACCCCCACGGTTGTATGCTTAAACCAAGCAGAACAAGGAACTTGACCTAACTGTTATTCCTTTCAGCAGTGACCTATTCCTTTGAGCAATGACCTGGGGAATAGTGGAAAATTATTGTCTATACAAGCTGTATTTCTGTCCAAGTTCCTGCACCTGAAATGCTTTATAAACCCCCAATCCCTAAGATCGGGGCTGTCCACCTAAGTCCGGCTTGTGGACGGGTGGGCAGTAGCTGGCCAGTTAATAAAGGCTCTTTAAATTCTAATTTGGTTGTCTCCGACTGTTTGGTTCTCGCACTTGCTCCATAACAAAATGTTAGGGGGACTTGTTTAAGAAAAAGAAGATCAAAACTATGAACATTAAAATGACAATAAACTCACAGCTATCAACAAAAGAATCTTAAAAAAACCCTAAGCAAACCAGAATAGGGACAGAATCATAGGTATGGTGATCATTTTGGAGGGTTATCAGTTGGGAGGGAGAAAGGGGAGAAATGGTGCAAAGATTTAGAAGCATAATTGGTAGTTACAAAATAGGGAGAAGTTAAGAATAACATAGAAAAAGGTGAAGCCAAAGAACTTATCTGCACAACACATGGACATGAACTAAGAGAGGGGTGAGATTCCCAGAGGAAGGGGGCTACTGGGCAGAGGGGAGCAAAGGGAAAAGAATTTGGGACAACTGTAACAATATAATAAAATACTAAAAAATACTTCCTTAAAATTATATTTGTTGTATGATATTTATTTCTTCTAGTATGTAGAATTCTATCTCCTGTTCCACAGATTTTAGTAGAGAAAATATCTGCAGGTCATTAAATATTTTAAATTGGAAAGTCCTAGTGAAGCTTACAGAAATAAGTGTATCTAAGAAACAAAAAAAGATTTTCTCTTGCTTTGTCTTGAAAATGAAAACTGCTTTCCATTCCCTAATCTATAAGAGTGTACAGCAAAAAGACTATTTCTTTTAAGAGCAGAATGGGCAAGTGAGCCCAGAATCAATTAAAAGTAGTATTGATGTGCAACCTAGGGCTCTTTTGCCCTAATAAAAAATACACCATAGCTTCCATTTATCAGAAGAATTTATGCCTTCTGATAACCAAACCTCTTTAGAATCTCCACAATTCTCCCACTATGGCTAGACAACGGCTTTATTAAATAACAAACCAGGAGATCAGGAAGAATCTAGTCTACTAGTCTTTTATATTACTAAGTCAAGTGTGTAGTAGCTCTGCTCTCTTGTACTGGGGAGGAAATCTAAGAATAAACAGCAGAGGAAGCCCTCAAAATCAATGCCATTTTTCTCCTTGTGTGGTTTTTCCCTCAGATTTTTTCTTTGAAAACAAGTTTTCTAACTGGTTGTTCCTTAATTAGGAATTACAGCTTCTGCATTTCTATATTTTAATAGGGTGCCTGATGTAAAAGGAAAACTTCAGTTCTTCAAGAGTTGATGTCCATAGGAAGCATTCTGGGAGTTTCTAGGTAGGTGCAGGTGTTTAACCAAAGAGACTATTTTGGCTTTTGTCCTGAAACATTAAATTTTAAGGCTGTGTACATTAATTTTTTTTATTAAGGGCAAGGGTTGAGTTTCTGTATTTTATAATACCCCATGTGGGCAGCTGCTCCTCATGGTTTAGGGAATTGTAGCCCCAGCCTGAGCATGACTACCACCAGCATTTGGCTGTGCTTGTCTTTAAGTCTCAACATAAGGCTGTGTGTGGAACATAACTGAAGACCACTCAGAGGGTTGCCGTGGAAATTGGAATAAAGAATGCTTATTATCCTGGCTGGTGTGGCTCAGTGGATTGAGCATCGGCCTGTGAAACAGCGGTGCTGGTTTGATTCCCAGTCAGGGCACATAACTAGATTGCACATCAGGTGCCCAGTTGGGAACGTGAGTGAGAGGCAACCACACAGTGATGTTTCTCTCCCTCTCTTTCTCCTTTCCCCTCTCTCTAAAAACAAACAAACAAATTAATTTTTTTTAAAAAGAATGCTTATTATGCTTCAGAACTTGCTATGATTTCTTTATCATTAATGTAACATAAACAATCTCTAGCAAGGAGTGTATGAAACCTTGCACCTGGTGCCGGTGTGGCGTCAAGATGTTTTTTAGATCTTGACATAGACTGGTCATTGTGCCCCCTGTACTGATACATGTAATCTTTTACTGTCAAACGCCTAAAAGCTATTGATGACTTATGAATTCTGACCTTGTATCTCTCGTGTGTATCCTCCTCAATAAAAGGCATGAGGGATGAAGGGCTGGCTGCTGTTCTCCACTAGAGAGGCAGCCACCTTCCTTCCCCCAGACATAATGAAATCCTGGGTAAAGTTTGTTCTGCCGTGGTCATGAAGCCTCTGCTGAACAGAGCAACTTCCAACCAAGCCTAGGGTGTGTGAGACACCTCCGCCTCAATCCCATAACTCCCAGTGTGTGGTTTCCCAAAATGGAGCACCTGATGGACAAATATTGGGGAATAAGAATGCGTTTCTTGATCAAGAAGGTGTAGGAAATGCTGAGTTAAACAAAGTAAATTTGCATACTCCAGGCTTGTCAAACCTGTAAAATATATTGCGTTTTTAAGACTGAGTTTTCCATCTTTATTTAATTATAGGAAACTTTTCCCACAGGGTGCTAACAGAAATCCACTGAAACTAATATGGAGAATGAGTGTTATTCATGTGGCTATAATATTCACCCATAATTGCACTCATTCTACTATATTGTGTGAGTGAAAAGTGGATTAGAAAGCTTTAACATTTGACTGAGAAACACTTCCAGGAAAAAACAAACAGAAAAATACATGAAAGGCTAAGGAATATTAAAGAAAAGGAAATGTGTGCACATCTGGAAAATGAAAGTCCTAAAAGACCAAATGTGCATAAAATTATTTTGGTTAAAATACTAGTCTGTTGAAAGAAAAGAGATTGATATGGTTAAAGTAATTAATGGTGGCAAGTAAATATAAGCATGGCCTAAGAAAGTGTTTCTCAATCTTGAGACTATTTATATTTGGGGCCAAATAACTGTTTGGGTGAAGCTGTCCTATACATTGCAAGATGTTTGGTGCAGTACCTGGCTTCTACCCAGTAGATGAAAGAAGATTCCCCAAGTGTCATCCAAAAATGTCTTTAGACATTACCAAATGTCTGATAAGGGTAAAATTGCCTTTTCATTGAGAACCAGTTGTCTCTGAGTAAGGTAAATCAGTGTAAGAACATCAAGTGAATGCTTAACTTTTAAACCAATAGATCTATCTAATGCAAAGCAGAAAAGAAAAGAAAAAACAGAAAATGTAGTAAATAAAAACTATAGATTATTTTAAACAGAAGATCAAATCAGTGATTTTTAATACAAGGTAGAAGAAAACATCCAATCAGAAAAACAAAAAGAAAAAAATTAAAAATAATAATACTTATAACTTTCCGACAACATCAAGTATAACAATATTCACATCATAAAGGTAACACAAGGAGAAGAGAAAGAGCAAGGAATTGAAAACTTGTTTGAAGAAATAATGAATGAAAAATTTCCTAACCTGGTGAAGGAAATAGTCATACAAGTCCAGGAAGCACAAAGAGTTTCAAACAATATGAACACAACAAGGCCTGCATGAAAACACAACATAAATAAAATGCCAGATGTTGTTATTCTTCATTTTGTTTAAGTGGTACATCATGTCAATAGATTTGTAAATGTTGCACCAACCTTGCATCACAGGAATAAATCCCACTTGATCATGAAGTATGATCCTTTTAATGTATTGATGAACTTGGTTTGCTAATATTTTGTGGATTTTTGAGTTTATCTTCCTAAGGAGTATTGGCTATTGGCCTGTGATTTTCTTTTTATGAAATCAGTGTAATCCTGGCCTTGTTAAAACAAAACAAACAAACAAACAAACACAACCTTGGGAGCCTTCCCTTCACTTGAAATTTTAGAATAGTTTTATAAAGATAGTCTTAATTCTCTTTTTTAATCATCACCTAAGGATATGTTTATTGATTTGAGAGAGAGAGAAGATTAGAGATAGAGACACTGAGAGAGAGAGAGAGAGAGAGAGAGAGAGAGAGAGAGAGAGAGAGAGAGAGGGAGAGAGAGAGAGAAACATCGATGTGAGAGAGAAACTTTGATCAGTTGCCTCCCATATGAACCTGGACCAGGGATCAAACCCACAACCAAGGTATGTGCCCGGATGGATATTGAACCCACAACCATTTGATGTATGGGAACATGCACCAACCAACTGAGAAACCTGACCCGGGCTTAATTCTTTAAAATTTTGGCAAAAGTCACTTTTAAAGCCACCAGATCCAAGACTTTTACTTGCTGGGAGGTTTTTCTTTTTCATATTCAATTTTGTTAATAGTAATAGCTCTGTTTAGATTTTGTTTCTTCTTTATTCAGTCTTGGAAGATTGTATGCTTCTAGGAATTTATCTATTACTTTCAGGTTGTCCAATTTGTTGGCATATACTTGTTTGTAGTATTTTCTTATACACCTTTGTATTTCTGTGATGTCAATAATCACTTCTCTCTCCTTCTGATTTTATCTGGGTACTCTTTCTCCCTTTTCATTTTATGCATGAGCTGGGTTAAATGTTTATCAATTTTTAAATCTTTCCAAAAAACTATCTTTTGGTTTAATTGATCTATCATGTTGTTTTTCTAAGTCTATTTCTTTAATTTATTTTTATTACCTTCTTTCATTTACTTTTATTTTTATTTTTAACTAAAATTGTAGTTTATTCTTTATTCTATTTAGTTTTCCCCCTTTGCCTCCCTCAACAAAGCTCTCCCCTCTCCCACAGGCAATGCCCACACCAATGCACATGTCCATGGATCATATATATATGTATATATATGTCATTTGGCTAATCCCTTCACCTTCTTTTAACCAGTCCACACCTCCCTACTCCCCTCTTAAAGCTGTAAGAAGTCTGTTCCATGTTTCTATGGCTCTGATTCTACTATTTTGTTCATTTGTTTATTTTGTTCATTAGATTCCACATGTGAGATCATATTATATTTGGATTTCACTTAACTGACTTATTTCACTTAGTGTAATACTCTCCAGATCCATTCATGCTGTTACAAAAGGTAAGAATTTCTTCTTTTTTTCTGCTGTGTAGTGTTTCATTGTGTAAATGTACCATAGCTTTTGAATCCACTCATCTACTCATGGGCACTTGGGCTGTTTCCAGATCTTGGCTATTGTAAATAATGGCGCTATGAATATAAGAGTGCAGATACTATTTTGAATTGGTGTTTGGGGATTTTTAGGATATATTCCCAGATGTGGAATTGCTGAGTCAAAGGCAGTTCCATTTTAATTTTTTTTTCTGCACATCCTCCCCAGCATTTGTTTGTTGATTCATTGATGACAGCCATTCTGACAAATATGAGGAGATATCACATTGTGGTTTTAATTAGCATTTTCCTGGTGATTATTGACATTGAGCATCTTTTCATATGTCTATTGGCCATCTGTTTGTCCCATTTGGAAGAGTGTCTATTTAGGTTCTTTGCCCATTTTGTAATTGGATTTTTTGGTGTTGAGTAGTATGTATTTTTTATAAATTTTTGATAATTTTTTTCTGTGCAAAACATTTTACTTTGATGTAATCCCATATGAATACTTTTTCTTTTGTTTCCCTTGCCTGAGGCGATAAAGCAGTTAGGAGTATTTGTTGCAGGAACACAGATCTCTGGGTAGGGGCATTTCATGCTCCTCTGCCCAGCTGTCCTGTGACTCAGGAGATGATGAGCTGATCTTGTCTCTGCCTGCGGCTTTAGGCTGTACAGGCCACTGGGTCATGGAATCTTGAGAACAAAGAGGTCTGTTGAGTACTCCATCTGCCTCCTTGTTAATAAAGTCTTAAGTTGGAGCTGGTCTTGAGGATTAGTGGGTCTGCTTTGTATCCTCAATAGGTGCTATCTAAACCATAAGTTACGCTGGCTGTATTTTACATATTAATGATACTTTGTAAGAATTCTTTCACTTGCAAAAATTCTTTTATTGTTGGCTGTAAAGCTCACACCCCCTGTTCTATTTTTAGTAACTTTTGAAATCCTAATAAAAGGACGATGAGGCTTCCTGCTCTCCGCTGATGGTCAGAACGAGCCACAGTCCTCCGTTCGTTACTGGCCAATCATCCTGCTTGCTGGATTTATCTCAGCATCCACGATCATATTCAACACTTCAGTACTGTTGTGAGAAATGTGGGAAATTTTACTGCCTTATTTTCTCCTAGGATTTTTATGGTTTCAAGCCTTAACATTTAAATATTTCACCCATTTTTAGTTCATTTCTCTGTGTGCTGTGAGAAGACAGTCTAGCTTCATTTTCTGCATGTATTTGGCCAATTTTACCAATACCATTATTGAACAGACTATCTCTATCCCATTGTATCTTCTTCCCCATTTGACAAATATTAACTGACAATAAAGATAAGGGTTTATTTCTGGGCTATGTAGTTTGTTGCACTGATATACATGTCTGTTTTTATACCTGTATGATGTTTTTTTGATTACTATGGCCTTATAGTATAGTTTGATATCTGGTACCATGAATCTTCCAAGTTTCTTCTTCTTTCACACGATTACTGTGGCAGTTCTAGGTTTTTTGTGGTTCCATAAAAATTTTGGAAATACTCGTTGTAATTCTGTGAAATACGCTATCAGTATCTTGATAGGAATTGCATTGACTCTATAGGTCGCTTTGGGTAGTATAGACATTTTAATAATGTTAATTCTGCCTATCCATGAGCATGGTATATGTTTCCACTTATTTGTATCTTCAGGAATTATGTTCTTTAGTATCTTATGATTTATGAAGTACAGTTTTTTATATCCTTGCTTACATTAATTTCCAGGTATTTTTGATACAATTGTAAAGAATATTTTTTCTCAGTCAGGGCACATGACTAGGCTGCACGTCAGGTCCCCAGTTGGGGGTGCAAGTGAGAGGCAACCACACAGTGATATATCTCTCCCTCTCTTTCTCCTTTCCCCTCTTTCTAAAAATAAATAAATAAACAAACAAAAAGAATATTTTTTCTTACATTCCCATTTTGATGGTTAATTTATGGAGTATAAAATGTAACTGATGTATGATTATTTATCTTGCATCCTGTTAGGTTACTGAATTCATTTATCAGTTTTAGTAATTTTTAGTAGAATCTTTAAGGTTGTCTATATACAGTATCCTGCCTCTGGCAAATGACTACAATTTTACTTCTTTCTTTCCAATTTGAATGCCTTTTATTTCTTCTTCTAGTCTGATGACTGTGGCTAAAACTTTCAATGCTATGTTGAATAAGAGTAGTGAAAGCAAACATCCATGTCCTGTTCTCAATTTTAAGGGAAATGTTTTTACTTTTGCCCATTGAGTATGATGTTGGCTGTGTGTTTGTAATACATGACCTTTATTTCATTGAGATATATTTCTTCTATACAAATTTGCTGCAAGTTTTTTTTAATCACAAATGAGTGCTGGATTTTATAAAACTATTTTCTGCATTGTTGATATTATCATGTGACTTTTATATTATACGTAATTTTTATGAAATATATATTTATTGATTTGCAGATATTATACCAACCTTGCATCATGGGAATAAATCCCACTTGGTCATGGTGTCTGCTCTTTTCAATGTATTGCTGGATCCAGTTTTCTAATGTATACTGAAAATTTTAGTATATGTGTTCATCAGGGATATTGGCCTATATTTTCATTTCTTTGTAGCGTCTTTATCCAGTTTAACAATTACGGTAATTCTTGCCTCATAAAACGAGCTTGGGAATCTTTCTTTCTATTCAATTATTTAGACTAGTTTAAGGACAGATGTGATTTCTTTGTATGTTTGGTAAAATTCAGCTGTGAGGACATCCAGTCCAAGAGTTTTGTTTGTTGAAAGTTTAATGATTACTGCTTCAGTAGTAATCTGTCTATTCACATTCTCTGATTTGTTCTGATACAGTTTTGGTAGACCTTATTTGTCTAGAAATTTATCCATTTTATTCAGATTGTGCAATTTTTTTGGCTTATCGTTGTTCAAATTATTATTTTTTTAATTCTTGGCATTTCTTTAGTGTCACTTGTTACTTCTATTTCATTTTTGATTACTTATTTGTACCCTTTTTGTTTTTCTCAATGAGTCTGGTTAAAGATTTTTCAATTCTGTTTATCACTTCAGGAAACTAGCTCTTGCTATTATTGATCTTTGTGTATATTTTTTTAGACTCACTATCTTTTATTTCTGCTCTAGTCATTATTTCTTTTCTTCTACTCACTTTGCACTTCATTTGTTTTTCTTTTTCCAGTTGATAAAAGTGAAAAGTTAGATTCTTTACTTGAGATATTTTTTTGTTTGTTTCTTGAGGTAGATCTGTATTGCTATTAAACTTTCTCTGAGGATTGCTTTAGCTGTGTCCCATAGATTTCAGGTTTTTGTGTTTTCATTGTCATTTGTTTTAAGGTATCTTTTGATTTCCTTTTTTGATCTTTTGTTAACCCATTCATTGTTTAGTAACATTATTTTGACTATATGTCTTTATGTCTTTCAGTATTTTTCTTGATTTTTTATTTCTAGTGTTATATCATTATGGTCAGAAAAGATTCTTGATAAGATTTCAGTCACTTTAAATTTATTAAGACTTGTTGTGTGTCCCAACGTGTGTGATATATCTAGAAAATGGTCCATATACACTTTTTAAAATATATTACCTGATCTTTGGGGGTAAAATGCTCTGAATAAGTATATTTAATCCATCTGCTCTAGGGTGCAATGCAAGGACACCATTTCTAATTGATTTTCTGTCTGGAAGATGTATCCATTGATGTCAATGGGGTGTTAAAATGCCTACTATGATTGTACTACTGTCAGTTTCTCCCTTCATGTTCATCAAGATTTGCACTATATAGTTAGGTGCATAAATATTTACAAGAGTCCATCTTCTTGTTAAATTGTATTTTTCAACATTATATCATCATCTTTTACTATATAGTCTCTGGGTTAAAGTCTATTTTGTCAGATATAAGTATTGTTCTCCCAGCTTTTTAAATTTCTATTTGCATGAAATATCTTTTTACATTCCTTTATATTTGTCTCTGTGTTTCTTTCATTCTGATGTGGGTCTCTTTTAGATAGCATATATATAGGTCTTTTCTTATCAACTCATCTACATATGACTTTTGATTGTAACGTTTAAGCCACTTACATTAAAAGTAATTATTGGGGTAGTCAGAGAAGATGGCACCTGTGAGGTAGAAGCCTGCCATTCAGAAGCCTGCCATTCCAAACAAAGGCCTGACATGAGGCATCGCACCTCCCCCTGACCTTAGCTGCCCTAAACTCAGGTGACTATCAGGTGATAGCAACTGGGCCAATTGCAATTGCCAACTTGTTGGCCATATAAGGAGGCAGCTTAGCCTATCCTATGCTGCTAATGTATTCCAAGCCTCAGAACTCCTTAAAAACTCACCTTGCCCTGATCCTAGCTGCTGGTGTCTGTCCTGACTGCAGCCTGCTATGTCACATACTCAGTAAACCATCTTGTTCAGCATTTGGCTGCTGGCCTTCTCTACTTCTGCTGACCCCCAAAACCTATGTGGCCAGTAGGTGAAATCTGAGTCCACTTGCCCTTGCCTATTACTCAGATTCTTGGCTGCTTTTTCTGACAAATAACCTGAACAATCAATGGAATCTTAGCTGATATAAAGTTTGTAAGCCAAGGAATACAAAAAACCGTTCACAAAGGACAGTTTTGAGATTTTATAGGTTGAAAGGGAAAATCTTGTATGTGGTGCCTGTAGCCATGAAGAGACTAGTCAGAAACCAGAGCTTTGAAGCTCCTTCCCTTCCCAAGGCAGAGAACCTCAGACCTAGAATGGGAGTGACTTGGGAGGAATTACAAAGTTGGGGATCCAGGCTATACACACAGTGAGCAACACCTCATAGCTGCAGTGCCAAATGCTAAATGGATAAGAACCAGAGAGAGAGGGGGACTCTACCTATACCTCAGTCACATGGAGGTAGGCTATGGTTAGCTATGACTGTGACAGACTTTTAGCTTTTTGGAGAGGTGATGTGTGTGGAAACCAGACAGTGACTTGATACTGAAGTGGGTGTGCCCAGAAAGACTTCTTAAAAGGGGGGCTGAAGCATTCTTGGCAGGGATCCCATGCACAGCTGCCCTGTCAGCAAAGAGACAAGATTGTGGTTTGCTCCCATTGAATATAGTGGGACAGAGGTCAGAAACTTGCATAGCAAGGGGATTTCTGGGCTCCAGCCCAGTGCAGCTATCAGGCCGGAGGCTGTGCAAAACAGAAAGTTTGGGACTGTGTCTGCTCTGAGGGCAGTGGGCCTGTAACTACATGAGCAAGAGTTGAACACCTGAGGTTATTTATAGCCAGGCAGAGCCACCGTCCTCAGCAGAGTTCATACCTCTGGGAGGGACTGTCTTACCCAGCACCCACCTCCTGCAAGATTGCAAGCACCATATCCAATGAGGAAGCTTTGCAAAATAGGCAGGAGAGGCTCAAGAGTCCCTGCAGAGTGCATACCTGCAGAAGAAAGAAAAACCAATGTCTAAAGGCCCTATTTTGAAATTGTCTCAGGGAGACAAAATATACTGGTTCCTAGGGCCCTATTAAACTGAGACAGCTAGACAGGGAGATCAGAAATTGGTGAAGCAAGGGGAAATCAGGGCCCCACCCTGCCTGGGCTCCCAACAGAGCTGCCATCAACACCAACCAGGAAAGAGCTGACCCTCTTACACAGATTGGCTCTTCCCTTGAAACGGGAAAATAGTTCATTAGAAACTATACATTATTAGAAATAAGCTGGAAGAGATTGAGATGGGTAACACAGACACATGGGAAACAAAGCCACAATTTTCTCAAAAGACTGAATGGTGCCTCTCTAGGGAGACCGAGGGGTCCAACCTTCCAATCACAATAGAATCCCCCTCTAGAGGCAGTTGAAGGTGATACAGGCAGTGCTTCCAGAAGTTGGATGACCCACCCTTGGATCTTGAGCTGATAAAAAGCCAGAGGCATATCCAGAAGAATAAGGCAGAAGGCATACACCAAACTCTGCAGAAACTAATTCCACCTTGTTATTCTTCATAATTAGTATTATTTTTTCTCTTATATGAGTTTTAACATTTCTTCTTTTTCTTCAATTGTATTCCAACTAAGTCACTATTTTGTCTTTTATTTTTTATTCTTTTGTTTTTTTATATTTTGATATATCTTTATTTTATTTTTATTTGAAATCTCACATTATACTCTTCCCTTGTCTTACTCTATTTTAACTTCTTCCTACCCTTTCTTATTTAAAAAAAATTTCCCCTATTTCTCCTTACTTTATCCTCTCAAAATCATTTTTCTTTCCTTTATTCATCTCACATTCTTTTTCTTCTTATAACATTCTTATTTTCTTTCCACCTTTAAAATTGTTTCTTATTTGGCATGGATCTTGTAGTTATTTCTATTTGTCTTAAATTCTGTTCCTAATTGTTTACTATTTTTTAATTTTAAATCTCATAAGTTACTCTCCCTCTATCCTACCACATATTGCCTTCCTCCTGTGCATGCTTGAGTTTGTAATTTTATTTTTCCCTCTTAGTGAGTATTCTATTATTCTCTTCCCTCTATAATCTGAAAATCATTTTTCTTTACTGTAGAATATCATATTCTCTTTTCTCTTTATTATAATATTCTTATTCTTTCTCAATTTTTCTTAACCTTTGCGCATCTGTCATTGTTATTAACACTGTAGTGGTTTTTCTTCAATTTTGTTCCTATTGGTTCACTATTTATTTTATTTTATTTTAAACCTCATATTATACTCTTCCCTTTTCTTACTCCATTTTTCCATTGCCCTTCCTTTTTTTACATATGTTTTAAATTCTGTCTTCACCCTTTTTGTGCCTTGTTTCTGTTCCCTACACTTATTTATTTATTTTTTTTCTGGTTCAATTTTGCTCATTTGTTTGTGTTGTTCATTAGTTTCCTGTAATAGGTGACAGCATAAGGTATTTTTCTTTCGTGTTCCCTACACTTATTATTTCTCCTCTCTCTTCCCTCTCAAAATCATTTTTCCTCCTTTAGTCATCTCATATTCATTTTTTCTATCTTACAATATTCTTAGTCTTTTCTACCTTTATTAATCTTTCCTCAGTTGCTTTGATAATGCTGATGTGGGAGGGGGACATTTTTGCTGACATGAGATTGGTTTTATGGGTAGTTTTGTTTTGTTCTGAAAGAAACTGTACAACAGCATACAAGACATGGTGGAAGTTTTGAGTCTCAGCTGGCCTGAGGGGAAATCCCACCAATAAATCAGCCATCCATAATCAAAGCCTGATTATAACGAGAGGACCAACATAAACTAAATAAAGGGTATCATCTCTAGAGCTTCCAGATCAGAATATCAGAGACTATACCACTGGGTCCCAAAGAGTACCTACCACAGAAAGCTACCCCCACAAAGAGAAGCATTTAAGGCAGACAAGTCTGATATGCAGAAACAAACAAAATGAGTCACCTAAAAAGTGGAGAAAAAGAACCCCATATTGAAAGAAAAGGAAGAATCCCCAGAAAAAGAGCTAAATGAATTTGGGGCAAGCAATCTATCAGACATAGGGTTCAAAATAATGGTAACAAGGATGCTCAAGAAACTCAATGAGAACTACAAGGGATATTATGGGAGATACAAAGAAAACTTAGTGGGAATAACAGCAGCATGAAAAAGAACATAAACACTATGAATAAGAACCAGGTGGAAATAAAGAATACAATATCAGAAATAAAGAAACACTAAAAGGAATTACAATAGTCAGCTAGATGAAGCAGAGGACTGAATCAGTAAGCTGGAAGACAAGGTACAAAAATCACCCTTTTGGAGCAACAAAATGAAAAAAATGCTAAAAAACAACAAGAATACTACAAAGGAGCTTCACAACATAAGATGTAACAACATTCACAACACAGGAATATCAGAGGAGAAGAAAACAAACAAGGGATAGAAAACTTGTTTAAAAATTAATGACAGAAAACTTTTCTAACTTGGTGAGGGAAGAAGACATGCAAGTTCAGGAATCACAGAGGGTCGCAATTAAGATGAACCCAAATGGGCCCTCACCAAGAAACATCATAATTAAAATGGCAAAATTGAAAGACAAAGAGAGAATCTTAAAGTCAGCAAGTGAGAAGCAATTTGTAACATACAAGGAAGCTCCCATAAAGCTATTGGCTGAGTTCTCAACAGAAACACAACAAGCCTGAAGAGACTGGCATGAAATACTCCAAGTAATAAAAAGTAAGGACCTGCAATCAATACAACACTATCCAACAAGGCTCTCATTTAAAATGGACGTCAAATAAGAAGCTTCTAAGACAAAAGAAGGGTAGAAGAGTACATTTCCAACAATCCAGGACTGCAAGAGATGCTAAAGATACTACTTTAAGATAAAGAAGAAAGAGAGAGAAAGTGGAACACAGGTACAAAAGGTAAAAAATGGCAATGAACAAGTACCTATAAATAATAAACTTAAATGTAAATGGATTAAATGATATAATCAAAAGGCATATGGTAGCTCAGTGGATAAGAAAACATGACCTGCATGTATGCTGTCTACAAGAGACCCACCTCAGAATAAAAGATGTGATAGTGAAGGGATCGAAAAATAGCCAAGCAACTGGACATGGGGGAAAAAAAAAAGCTCAAGTAGCAATAATTATATCAGAAAATATAGACTTGGAGAGATGCAAATAAAAACCACAATGAGATACCACTTCACACCAGTAAGAATGGCCATTATCAACAAATCATCAAACCACATGTGCTCGAAAGGATGTGGAGAAAAGGGAACCCTAGTGCACTGCTGCTGGGAATGCAGACTGGTGCAGCCACCATGGAAAACAGTTTGGAATTACCTCAAAAAACTAAAAATGTAACTGCCTTTTGAACCAGCAATTCCATTACTAGGATTATATCCGAAGAATCCTGAAACAGCAGTTCAAAAGAACCAATACCACAGAATTACAAAGGATTGTAAGAACTTACCACGAACAATTATATGCCAAGAAACTGGGCAGCCTAAACAAAATGGAAAATTCCTGAAAACATACAATACCCCAAAGCGGAATCAAGAAGAAGCAGAAAACCTGAAAAGCCCAATAACAAGCACTGAAATTAAAGCATTAATAAAAAAAAAAATCCTGGCACATAAAACCCTGGACCAGATGGCTTCACAGGTTAATTTTACCAAACATTTAAGGAAGAAATAACACCTATCCTTCCCAAAGTATTTCAAAAATTTCAAGAAGAGAGAAGACTCTCAGATGCTTCTTAAGAGTCCAGTATTATCCTAAGTCCAAAGCTGGGTAAACACACAACAACAAAAACAACAAAATTACAGACCAATATTTGTGATGAACATAGATGCTAAAATCCTCAACAAAATATTGGCAGTCCAGATCCAGCAATACATTACACAGTTTATACATCACAATCAAATGGGATTTATCCCAGGGATGCAAAGATGGTATAATATTAGCAAATCAATCACCTAAACAAAATGAAAGAGAAAAATCACATGATTATATCAGTAGTTGCTAAAAAAGCATTTGACAAAATGCAGCACCCATTTATGATAAATACGCTTAGCAACAAGGAACAGAGGGAGCATACCTCTACATAATAAAGGCCATGTATAAGAAACCTACTGCCAACATCATACTCAATAGGCAAATACTAAAAGCACTTTCCCTAAGATCAGGAATAAGACAAGGGTGTCCACTTTCACCACTCTTATTCAACATAGTACTGGAAGTTCCAATCACAGAGATTACACAAGAAAAAGAAATAAAAGGCATATGAATTGGAAAGGAGAAAGTAAGAATGTAATTATACACAGATGACATGATAGTGTACATAGAAAACCCTATGGTCTCCACCAAAAACAAACAAACAAACAACAACAACAAAAAAAACCCTCAGCCTAGTAAGTATATAAGCAAAGTAGCAATATACAAAGTCAGTATTCAGAATTGATGGCACTCTTGTACACCAATAAGGAATTATCAGAGAAACTAAGAAAAAAGTACCAATACCATAGCAACAAGAAAAACAAAGTACCTAGGAATAAATTTAACCAAGGTCATAAAGGACCTATACTTGGAAAACTAGAGAACACTGAAGAAAGAAATTAAAGAAGATACAAATAAATGGAAGCATGTACTGTGTTCATGGATTAGAAGAATTAACATCATTAAGGTGTCTATGGTGCCCAAAGCAATCTATAGATTCAACACAATTCCTATTAAAATACCAATGGCATATTTCCCACATCTAGAAAAAATTCCAAAAATTTATATGAAACCAAAAAAGACTCTAAATAGCCTTAGTAATCCTGAGGGGGAAAAATAGTTTGATGGATCAACAACACCTACTATCAAACTATACTACAAGGCCACTGTCATCAAGACAGTCTGGTACTGGCATAAGAACAGAAACATAGATCAATGGGACAGAATAGAGAGCCCAGAAATAAACCTATGTCTCTATGGTCAATTAATATTCAAAAAAGGGAGCACAAGTATACAATGGAATAAAAAAGAGTCTCTTCAATTAATAGCGCTAGGGTAACTGAATTGGTATGTGCACTAAAATGAAACTAGATCTTCAACTTATACCATGACAACCAGAATAAACTAAATAAATAAATGACTTAAATATAAGTCATGATACCACAAAAGACCTAGAAAAACACAGGCAGTAAAATTTCAGATATCCCCACAGAGCAAGATTTTTTTTTTTTTTGCCTATATATTACCTGGGGCAAGGGAACTAAAGGGAAAAATATAAAGAAATGGAACTACATCAAATTAAAATGCTTCTGCATGGCTAAAGAAAGCATCATCAAAGTGAAAAGGGAACCTACTGAATGGGAGAATACACTTACCAATGATACAAAGGTTTAATCTCCAAAATATATAATGAAGTGACATGACTCAACACCAGGAAGACAAACAACCCAATTTAAAAAATGGGCAAAGGACTTGAGTAGACACTTCTCCCAGGAGGACAAACAGGTGGCCCAAAGGCATATGATAAGATGCTCAACATAACTAGCCATCAAAGAAATACAAATTAAAATCAGTATCTGCCAGAATGGCTAGCATCAATAAATCAACAAAGAACAAATGCTGGCAAGAATGTGAAGAAAAGGGAACCTTAGTGCACTGTTTGTGGAAATGCAGGCTGCTGTAATCACTATGTAATTTCCTTAAAAAGCTAAAAGCAGAAGTGCCTTCTGACCCAGTGATTCCACTGCTAGGAATATACTCTAAGAATCCCAAATTGCCAATTCAAAAGAAGTTAAGCATCCCTATGTTCATAGCAGCACTATTAAAATAATATTCCAAGTGCTGGAAACAGCCTAAGTGTCCATCAGTAAATCTAAAAACTGTGTTACATTTACACAATGGAATACTATGCAGCAGAAAGAAAAAAGAAACTCCTTTTAGCAACAGGATGGAACAGGAGAATATTATGCTAAGTGAAATAAGCTAGTTCAGTGAAAGACAAATACCATATTTTCTCACCTATAAGAGGAATCTAATGAACAAAATAAACTAATGAACAAAAGAACCACAGGTGTGGAAACATGGAACAGACTGAAAGTTACCAAAGGGGAGGGAGCAGGGGAGGGAGAAGGGGAAGGGACTAGGCAAAGAATATGTATAAATAACCCACAGACATGGACAACAGTGTGGATATTGACTGTGGGAATGGGGGTTTGGGATATGTAGAGTAGGGCAAAGGGGGAAAAATTGGACAACTGTCATAGAATGACAATAAAATGATTTAATAAAAATAAGGTAGGGTTAACATTTTAAAAAGTAAACAAAATATGCTTGGAAGGCTATTATTTTACAGATTCTGTTGCAATTAATGGTATCCAAACATTTTTATTTAATAACTGTTTTTAAAACCAATTAGTTTTACCCGTTTGGACATTTGATTTAGCTAGCTAGTAACCACTATTTATATGAAAACCTTAAAAATTATTTTCTGAATGTTTATAATATTGTGTGTATTTTAACAATTCTAAACTGGTTGCAAAACCTTGAAGACAGACAAAAATATTTCCTTGACAGCTAGTTGGATACAATGCCCTGTATTTTATCATAAAAACAGCCCAGGTTATATATAGAATACTCATAACAATCTTTAGTTTCTGTGATATTTGGTGATGTTAAACTTGGCATTGCATGACTGAATGTGTAAATATTTCATTGCAGAGTGAATGCAAAAGCCTGACCTCTGTGAACTTGATGTTCTGACTCTAGTGGCTCCTCCTCACTTTCTGATTTGTAGTGTAAATGCACCAATTTTCACCACACCTGATTCTATCATGGAAAACACATGAAACATTTTTCATGTAACTTATTTTCATAATTTCAAATTTGTGAAATTTATTCTCCAGCACCACAAACCTATGCATTTCCCTTTCAGTCATCATGCTGTTCTTTAGCCCACAGTGTGCTTGTGTTCACTGTCTACAGTGAAAGCAGTAATACAAAGCAGTAGGAATGTTGAAAGAGCAAATGAAAAGAGCCTATGATTATGTAGAAAACAAAAGTAAAATTAACTCCACATAGATGTGCAAATAGTAACAACGTTTGTGTTCAAGCTCACCTCATGCTACTATCTCAAGATTTTCTTCTATGAAACAGAGAGACAAAAGAAGCTAGTATATGGTATTCAGTTAGAATTTGGTGCATAACACATTCAATGGTGCATTATGCATTTTAATTAAATTATAGAGTTTACTAAAATATTAAAGCATATATGAGTGAATTCTGAACACTATACCTGCTGAATGCACAAACCAAATTTCTAAAACCATAATATCTGTAATACACTGTTAACTAGTCTGGCTAAGTGCAGTTCTACTCACCGATGAGATACATGCCAATCCAATCTCCAGCATCTACTTCCTCCTTTATATCCCAGTGGATCACCAAGTCCTGGGAGTATCCTATGGAGTAGTAGGAGCTGCTGACCATGAGTGTGGAACGGCTGTCAGAAGTAACCAGATCGGTATCACTGGTGGAACGGGGGATGGTGACGATGTCATTGGGGCCAGTCCTGATGGCCATGCTGTGGAAGTGGTTAGGGTTGTAGCTGTGGCGAAGTGGCTCCTTACAGCGGCGCCGGTTCTGGGAGTTTCTAGATGGAGATGCCATGGCAGCCAGGCCTAGAAACCTGTTCTGGTACAGATTCTGTGGGGGCAAGCAGACAATTAGCAGGGGAAGAAGATCCCAGCCACAAGGTCACTGTCATTTCACATTAAATGAATGAAGTGCTGCAAGAAAGGAGCTCACCCCCTAAGATGATGTGAAACACAAAAGCATCTTCCTTGAGACAAATGCTGTGGCTCTGGGTTCACATAGAGAAGGCAAGAATGAAAATGTGAGCTCAAGAAGCTGTGCATTTCCAACTGTTCTGGAGCCTACTTCTCCCAGTTCCCCCCAACATGCTTGGTATTAGAAGGCCTGTATGGTGTATAATGGTTCTGAAAGTGTAACTGCCCCCAAACAAAGTGCCATCTCTTAAGTTCTCCACATAAATTCAGTTAGGTTCAATTTATCCTTCCTTAGGGTAAATGATGGTTAATTATCACTAAACATTTTAGAGATTCCTGCAACATTCAAGACCCTACACACAGCTTAGAATTAGAGGTGGTCCCTGCTGGGTGAGATGGTAATCCCTCCTCCTCTTAAGTCTTTCACTCTGCAAAATGTCTGGCCACCTGAATATTCTGTAAGGATATTATATATACTAGTAATCTTCAAGCACCATCATTTTCAATAGAATCCACTCTCAGAGGACTCTGTCTCCATCAGAGCTAATGTTATTGTCAAAAAACATTGCCTCTGGTGAGAATAAAACAATGCATGTGTTTTATTGTTTACAACATTGAGTACTTAAAATGAACTGGGCTGATGCAGGGCAATATTATGATTGTTTTGGATCCAGATAGTTTAGGGGAGGGAGGTATAAGGGGAATAAACAGTAATGAAAAAATAAAATTAAAAATAACAAAAAACAAAAAACATGGGGAAAGGGCATTGTCAGTCAGTCTATAGGCAGCCAAGATGAAAAATTGCTGACCCCATGGACAGAATAACAATAATCAGCACAAAACAGGACCTCCTCTGAGTATCTGGCACCACAGC
Organism: Furipterus horrens; assembly: GCF_987537825.1. Taxonomy (NCBI): domain Eukaryota; kingdom Metazoa; phylum Chordata; class Mammalia; order Chiroptera; family Furipteridae; genus Furipterus; species Furipterus horrens. The sequence goes on along the minus strand of NW_028327179.1, from coordinate 63,777,518 downwards.
TATTGTGATTTGACAGCTTAAAAATACACCTCAGCAGAGGCCTTGTGGAACTCATATGGGCCCTCATGGTGGTCCAGGAGTCCCCATCAGCCCCTACCCTTGTGGGCCTCTGAGGTGGTCCAGAAGATTCCTTCTTACCCAGTCCCCACTTGCTCAATAAACTGCTTATACCTTATACCTGGCCTCCAGACTTTCCTTCCAGTGACTGCACCTGACAGGTATCATATACAATTTTTCAATGGATTCATTTTGAAACAAACAAAGATGATTTTGACTTTACCCAAGTGTGCTAAAATCAGGATTTAGGTGCACATCTTGAAAGTTCCTAGCTAAAGTACACAGTATTATACAACTAATAACGTTTTTTTTTTTTTTTAGGCACAGCAGTTGGGCGTGCAGTGGTGGAGGATTGGTTGAGGTCTAGTAGCAGAATCCAGCAGCGGCAGAGTTCACCATGCATGAGTGCATTTCTATCCATGTGGGGCAGGCTGGTGTCCAGATCGGCAATACCTTCTGGGAATTGTACTGCCTTGAATATGGAATTCAGCCTGATGGGCAGATGCCAAGTGACAAAACCATTGGTGGTAGGGATGACTCGTTCAACACGTTCTTCAGCAAGACTGGGGCAGGCAAGCATGTGCCCAGAGCAGTGTTTGTGGACCTGGAGCCCACCGTGGTTGATGAAGTGCGCACAGGGACCTACAGGCAGCTCTTCCACCCAGAGCAGCTGATGACCGGGAAGGAAGATGCAGCCAACAATTATGCCAGAGGCCATTACACCATCTGCAAGGAGATTGTAGACCTGGTCCTGGACCGGATCTGTAAATTGGTGGATCTGTGCACAGGACTGCAGGGCTTCCTCATCTTCCACAGCTTCGGGGGTGGCACAGGCTCTGGGTTTGCATCTCTGCTTATGGAACGGCTCTCAGTTGACTACGGCAAGAAGTCCAAGCGCGAATTCGCCATTTACCCAGCCCCCCAGGTGTCCACAGCCATGGTGGAGCCCTACAACTCCATCCTGACCACCCACATGACCTTGGAACATTGTGACTGTGCCTTCATAGTGGACAACGAAGCCATCTAAGACATATGTCGGCGCAACCTGGACATCGAGCAGCGGCCCACGTACACCAACCTCAATCGATAGGGGAAGGAAATAATACTGATTTTAAGGTACTTTGCATATCTATGGCTGGTAACTAGCTTCTTAGTTATGCAGATGGTTGTGGCATGCCTGGTGCCTAGGAAATGGGAGGAACTTTGACCATAGAGTGATGGTGAAGAGTTCATGGGACCTGTGCAAGATTTCCTGTGGGTAGCCATAACTGGTTACCATTCACAATGCATCACAGGCCACAGTTAAGATTTAAATGAAAGGCAGCAGCCATTGTGGGCTGGGCCATGCAATTTGAAAGACTGCAGAGGGACCCCACCAGCCAGCCACGAGGTTGGATGTGGAAGGAGGTGCCACATTGTTTTTGATTAAGAGCATGGAGAACACTGTAACATGGGCGGGACCTCCCTAACAAGGCACAGATGAATGGGACCTATAAGAAATACTGAACTGTGACCAGGAATGCTGAGCTGTGGACATCAGCTTTTTTGAAAGACGATATCTCTGACTGGCATATTCTGAAACTGGCCTGGTTTGGTAGGGGCAGGCAGGACTATGTGTTTTGGGGTGTTTTCAAGGGAGTGGGACTTGATGGCAGAAACCTGCCATTATTCTGAATATGTAAAACTTTAAAATAAATCCCCTTTCCTTTTCCTCCAAACTTTTGTATTGAGAGTCGCTGTTCTTAACGGTGGGCAATTGGACCCCACAGCTGTTCCAGAACAGCATAGGCTGGGGTTCCGTAACAATACTATATATCTTATTTTTTATTAAAAATTCTGGTCACTATGACTTTATGAAAACAGATGAACCATGGTGTTGCCTGGAAACCAGTTATCCTCTCAGGAACACAGGCAAGCCTTGAGTCCAGGAAGTATGAATGGCCCCCACATTTCAAAGTTACCCTGGTTTTTCTGGGCAGTTCATGAAAAATCTCAGTAATGTTACCATCCTCCTGGGTGCTTTGTTCAGAGACCTTTGCAAAATCTCAAAAAAAAAGGGTTACTGTTGGAGCCCATTTCTTCAGTTTGCACATAGTTTGCAAGGGCTGAAAACATTTTACAATATTATTATGGATATTAAAAGCTAATTAAAATTAGCGGGTTGGAAGATGGTGGCCAAGAAAGTGAAGGCGGAGTACACTTGTTCCTGCACCCAGCTTGAAAACTTAGCTGATCTTCTGAAAAGTAAACTAAACATTCAACAGAATCTTAGAAGATATGAAGTTTGGGAGCCAAGAAATACAGAAGGTACTTCACAATGGGCAGTAAGGAGATTTTATAGGTAGACTGGAAAATATCCCAGGCGTGGCAAGTGAATCCTAGGAAAGCCTGGTCAGAGATCAGAATTCTGTAGCCCCCTCCCCTCCCAAGGTAAGAAATCCCCAGTCCTGAGCCAGAGTAACTTGGATACACAAAGTTGAAGAGGTCCAGGATACATACACACAGTGACCAACACACTCATAGCTGCAATGGCAAGTGCCAACCTGGAATAGGGTGAGAGAGAGAGAGAGAGAGAGAGAGAGAGAGAGAGAGAGAGAGAGAGAGAGAGAGAGAGAGAGAGAGAGAGATTTTATATGAACCTGGGTCTGGTGGATGAGGCTGGCCGTGTCCAGCACTGACTGTGAGAGACCCTTGGCTTTTTGAAAAGGTGGCATGTTCTGAAAGCTGGACAGTAACTCAGGGCTCCAGTGGGAGTGCCCAGAGAAAATTTTAAAGGGGAGCTGAGACCTGCTGGGCAGAAACCCCACACTCAGCTGCCCTGCCACCAAGGGGAAAGCATTGAGGATGCAATTTGCCCCCACTCATTACACCTGGGCAGACTGATCACAAAAGTGCACAGAAAGTAGATTACTTGGCCTCAACCTGGTACAGCTGTGCAGAGTAGAGGGTGAGGGCCTCTCTATGCTGCAAGGGCAGTGGACTGGGAAATGTGCACCTGAGATTATTTAAAGCCAGACAGAGCCCTCTTCCGTGGTGGAACCTCTGGGAAGGGAGGGTAGCACCCAGCCCCTATATCCTGCAGGAGTTGGAAAGATCCGCAAAACAGTCTAGGCATGTTCAAGAACAAGAGGAAGGCCTAAAGGGCCCATTTTGCACTTCTCTCAGGAATACTGAATACACTGGTTCCTAGGACCCTATTTCGCTAAGGCCAGCAAAACAGGGAGATCAGAAAGTGGTGCAGCAAGCGGGATTCAGGCTTGCACACAGAGCTGCCCTCAACATCAAACAGGAGAGAGCTGACCCTCTTACACAGATTGTCACAATGAAATGGACACATATTTAATCAGAAACTATACATTATTGGAAATAAGGTAGGGCAGAACAAGATGGGTGGTGCAGGGGCAGGGGAAACACAACCACAATTTTTCCAGAAGACTGAACAGGGCCTCTCAGGGTAGACTTAGGGGTCCCACCCTCCTGAGCACAACAGAACCTCTTTCTAGAGGCAGGTGAATGTGATATAGGCAATGTTGCCAAACATTGGAAAACCCACCCCCAGATCTTTACTGATAAAAAAAAACAGTGGCAGATTCAGAAAGAGAAGTCAGAAGGCAAACTCCAAATGGCTGAGACTAATTTCACCTTGCTCTTCTTCAGAATTTGTGGGGTTTTTTCCTTTTTTTCCTTTCACAGTCTCTTAATATTTCTTTCGCTTCAATTATATTTCAACTGATTCACTACTCTTTTTATTTTTTATTATTTTTATTCAGATTTTGTTATTTTACTTTTATTTCAACTTTCACATTGCACCCTTCCCTTGACTTACTCCATTTTGCCTTCTTCCTGCCCATTCTTATTGTTGTCAATTTTATTTTCTCCCATGCTAGACCTGGTTTTTATTCCTTACCCTTACTATTTCTCCTTCCTCTATCCTCTCAAAAGCATTCTTCCTTCCTTAAGTCAGCTCACATTATTTTTTCCCCTCTTATAGTAATTCTTATTTCTTTTCCACCTTTATAAACTGTGGCTTGTTGGGTGTGAATATTAAGGTTATTGCTGATCTTCTTCAACAGGATTCCTATTCACTATTTTTTGTACTTCAAATATCATAGGTAACTCTCCTTCTGTCTTACTATTTTGCCTTTCCTCTGACCTTGCTCAACTGAGTTAGGAATTTTATTTTTCTTTTCCCTTTCTTATCCTGGACTCTATTTCTTACTCTTATTAGTTTTTCTCTCCCTATCTTCTCAGAACTATTTTTCTTTACTGTAGACATCTCACATTCTCTTTTCTCTTTTGTATAACATACTTATTCTCTTTCTACCTTTATTAATGTTTTCTCAGCTATTGTTATTCACCTGATGTGGTTTTCTGCAATTTTGTTCCCTTTGGTTCACTACCTTTTAAATTTTATTTCAAACCTCATAGTGCACCCTTCCCTTTTTTTACTCAATTTTGCAATCATCCTTCCACATTTTACTTATGATTTAAATTTTATTCTCCTCTTTTCTTTGTCTCATTTCTTTTCCCAACTCTTATTTCACCTCCCTCTTCCCACTCAAAATTATATTTCTCTCCTTTAGTCATCTCATACTCCCTTTCTTATCTTAAAATATGCTTGAGTTATTTCCACATTTATCATCCCTTGCTAAATTGCTGCTGATACTGCTAATGTGGTAGGGGGTATTTCTGCTGACATAACTTTGGTTTTCTGATTATATTGCTTTGTTAACCACAACCTGTACAATTTCTTACAAGACAAGAAGGGGTTGTGACTCCCAGTGAGCCAGCTAGAAGGGAGACCCTACCAATGAATATGCCACTAATAAGCAAAGGCCAAATACAACAAGAGACCAAACATAAACTGAATAAAGGGCAACCCCAGAGCATCCAGTTCAGGAGATCAAAGAGACTTCACCACTACACCTGACGAGTCTCCTAACACAGAAGGTCACAGCACAAAAAAAGGGAGGCAAAGCAAACCAATATAATATGTAGAAACAAACATGAAGAATGACCTAAAGTGGTGAGACAAAAAAACAACCCCCAATCAAAAGGAAAGGAGGAATCCTCAGAAAGACTGCTAAATGAAATTGAGGCAAGCAAACCATCAGACATTAAATTCAAAATAAATGGTGAAAAGGATGTGAAATGTGCTCAGTGAGAATTAAAAAGAACTGCAAGGAACCTGCAAGGAACTGACTGCGAACAACATCAGCATGAAAAATGACAAAGAGAAAATCAATGAGACAGAGAAAATGGAATACACAATATCTGAAATGAAAACATAGAAGAAGCAACTAAAGGCAGGTTAGATGAAACAGAGAATCAAATGAGTGAGCTGGAGGAAAAAAGTAGAAAAAAATTCCCAGACAGAGGAAAAACATTTAAAAAGACTCCAAAGGAGTGTTAAGGGTTAAGGGGGATGCAGGACAATGTGAAATGTAATCATAACCATATAATAGGGATACCAGAAGGAGAAGAAGAGGAGCAAGGGTTAGAAAACATGTCTCAGAAAATACCGACAGAAAACTTTCCTAACTTGATGAAAAAAAAAAAGTCACACAAGTTCAGGAAGCGTAGAAGGAAGGACCCAATCAAGATGAACCCAAAGAGGCCCACTCTATGAAAGATCATAACTAAAATGGCAATATTCAAACACAAAGAGATAATCTTAAAGGCAGCAAGAGGAAACAGATAACATACAAGGGAACCCTGATAAAGCTAGCAGCTGATTTCTCAACAGAAACACTAAAAGCCAGAAAGGAATGGCAAAAAATACTCCAATCAATGAAAAGCAAAGGCCTGCAAGCAAGAATACTCTACCCAGCAAGATTCTCATTCAATTAATAAATAGGAGTTTTCCAGAAAAGTGAAAGGCTAAGAGATTACATCTCCACCAAAACAGCATTTCAAGACATGCTAAAAGAATTGCTTTAAAAGATGAAGAAAGAGAAAGAAAGAGAAAGAAACACAGTTACAATGGGAAAAATGGCAATGAATACCTACCAATGATAATCTTAACTGTAAATTGAATAAATGCTCCAATCAAAAGACATAGTGTAGACTTCCGGCCAAGATGGAGGCCTAGCCAGATACACTGCGTCTCCCTCCACAACTAAGAAGGAATACAACTACCTCAAAACTAGAGACAACCACAAGTTCCAGAATATCGCGCTGCATGGAAGTCTAACAAACAAAGACATAAAGAAGAAATAGTCATCCAGGTAGGTAGGAGGGGCGGAACCAGGGCAGAGAGGACACAGTGTGGTGGCAGCAGTGGCAGCGGCGGCAGTGGCAGCAGCAGCAGTGGCAGGCCAGTGGAAAGCACAGTCACACATTAAAAAGTAGAGAGGGACACCTGGGGAGTGTTCCCAGCACCAGACCAGACTGCACAGTGGCAACTTTGGTTCCTATGCCCTCACCCCGCCTGCCTGCAGCTGCTTAGAAGACAGCGATATTTTGGGCAGGGATTTCCCCACGATAGCAGGGTGTGTCAAGAAGAGCCGTGTTTGGCCTTGAACAGCAGCTGCAAGATAAGCAGGCAATGACTAAGTTCAATAGTTCCTTTTCTCTTCCCCCTATAAAACAACCCCCTTCTTCCCTAGGAGTCTGGAGCCGGAGCCACATGCAGCATGGCTCCCTCCCTGCTTGCTGATTCCCTCAATAAACTTCTTTTTTCCTGCTCGCTGAGTCTTGATGGCTTTCTGAGTCACTCAATTCTTACATTATGGTGCTGATAATCAGCATTGGGACACCAGCTCGACCAGAACTCCTGAGTCGGACTTAGACCCTGAGCTGTCCCCCAATCCTTGGACCCAAAGTCGCTGAGATCTCCATGAGTCAGCGGCTCAAGCTTCCCCTCTGGTTGCTGATCCCATCTGCCTCCTTTTTCCTCTGACCCCTTCCCTGACTGCCATTTACTCCCAATCAACACTAGCCCTCAGATTCACGGATGCATCCCCGCCTTCATCTCTTCCAGTGGTTGTTTCCTGGTCTATCTGAGACCACTCCGGGCAGTCTGGCCCTAAATCTGAGTGCTCAGTCAGAACCACTCTTGGAGTTACCAGACTCCTTGGGTCAATCCAGACCCACTCTCTGTGGCCTGACAACTCCTAAGGATGTCTAGGATGAATTAGCACCTCTCCTCATGGCCTTTGGTCTCTCCACTCTCTGGTTGAAATGGGGACGCTCATCTCGACAGATTGCAGACCTGAGAACGTTGGCTTGGATTTGCCCTCCTCCTCTTTCTCGGACTCACATTAACCCTAACCATTGGGAATCGGCCAGTCCCTCCCACCTAAAGATACCCCTCTTGGGTGTTTAGTCTGTAATCTCAGATCTCTCCAACCAAATGGAGAAGTCAAGGCTTGCCGATTTGTCTTTCTGTCCACTGTTGCATGGCCCCAATATCCTTTAAATAATGACAGTCAGTGGCCGGGAAATGAAACTCTTGACTTCGGAGTTCTCACAGACTTCAATAACTTTCTACGGCAGTCGGGCAAGTGGTCAGAACTTCCCTATGCTCAGGCTTTCTAGACTCTTCATAATAAACACTCTCTCTGTAAACAGCTCACTACCGACCAAATTCTCCTTGTCCAGAAAAGGCCACCTTCCTCTTGACTTTCTGCACCCCATCTAACCCCTTCCCCTTCTTCCTTGTGCAAAAAATACTCATAGTAAGACACCGGGACACAGGATTTCAGCAGTAACAGAAGCAGTTGTTTATTCATAGACCTGCAGCTTTGGGCGCAGCCAAAAACCAAAGATCCTTACCGAAAGGGTGAAGCTGGCTGTTCTTATCCTAATGGGAGTAAAACCACCCCCTCTCTTTCTCCCTCTCCTTCCTTCTCCTCCGTTTTTCCATACTGAATACTCCAGAGTTATAATATAATGCAATTAACTAAATTAATTAAGGGTGATCTGGTTATAGGTCTATCTCCAGCTCTTCTTTGGAGTTTCCCTGTCTTGTTGGCTGGGCTGTCTAGCTGCATTTTCCCATTTCCCAGGGTTTGGTAATGAATGTCCGCCCCTCAGATTTCAGATGTCCTTTGTTCTCAGAGGCATTTGTGCTGAGCCTTGGAATGCCCCTTTTCTAATGCTAATATTGTAAATTCTGGCTCAAAAAACCCTCTAATTACATTTGCCCTTTACTGCTAATAATTTTATACCGGTATAGGTATACCAGTTCTCTTGCCTCTTACACTTGGACACCTTCCATCCTGCTGACCACTCACCTCCCAACAACCCAGCTCTGGATGCCCCCTCACCTCCTTCAGAACCCCAGTCACCTGACTCCTCACAGTCCCCAGGCCTCCGAAACTCCAGACCTTCTCCTCCCCATACCCAATCCCGTGGGCCCATCCCTACCTCCTTTTCCCTGGCCCCCTCACCCTCTGATCAGCCTCACCCTTCTAGTCTCTATCCACTCTGCAAGGACGCTGGTAAAGATGGTGTCACGCAAATACATGTCCCCCTTCCTTATGTGTGTCCTTGCTGGGATGTGCAAACCAGGCTTTAAAGATATCAACTATGACAGAACTCTAAAAATTACCCAGGGTCCTAGTAAAAATTTAGCTGCCTTCTTAAAAAGGCTCACAGAATGCATCCAAAAACACACCAATCTAGAAATCACTTCCCCGGAGGGACACCTCTTTTTACACACCCACTTCATGAGTCATTCAGACCCAGGCATTCAAAAAAAAAACCCACAAAAGATAGAAGTGGACCCCAATATTCCCCAAAGCGAACTTATTCAGGTTGCCTTCTGAAATACAACAACTGGCATGAGGAGAGGGAAAAGGAGTGATGGGAATGAAAATACAAGCACTATCTTTTGCTAGATAATGCCCTGGGAAACTCCTCCAAGGGGCAAAATAAGCCTAAGGGCAAAGCCTCCACCATCAGGCAGCCTCCAGGCCCCTGTTTCCGGTGTGGTCAGGAGGGATATTGGGCAAAGCTCTGTCCAAACCCATGCTTACCTCCTCCAGATCCCTGCCCTCTCTGTCAAGAGACAGGTCACTTGAAGGTTGACTGTGCGACGGCCTCTAACCGGGGGACTAGACTGCCTACCCTGGCAGTGGATCCAGATGTAGGCCTCTCAGTCCCAGACCTCCTCAGAGTTTCCACCGCCTGACAGGGCCCGGGTTCAGGAGTCCTGCCTTTCACCATCATGGCTGCAGAACTCAGAGTAAACATATTGGTGGCAGGTAAGCTTGCCTCCTTTACCCTTGATGCCACGTATTCTATCCTGCCTGAAATTTCAGGGTTCCTAACTCCCTCTGCCATATAGGTTGTAGAAATAGACAGCAAGGCAACCCAACCACTAAGTACCGTCCCCTAACCAGTCTCACTGGGCATCAGGCATTCACCCATTCATTTCTAGTACTGTCCCACTGCCCAACCCCAATTCTCGGACAAGATATTCTAACCAAACTGCACACATCTAAATTTCTTAATTGTTTTGACTCCATGCCCTCACCAGATAATCCCATTCCTCTCATTCTTCTTCTAATTTTAGGGCAGTCCCTTCACACGATCCCAGACACTCCCTTGCCATCCTGGCTAACAGCAGTCAATCCCGATGTCTAGGACACAAACAATCCTTCCATCACATCTCACCACGCTCCAGTCTCTATAACCCTAAAAAATATCTCCCATATCCCCAACAAACCTCAATACCCATTAACCCCCTTGGCGTTAAATGGTCTGAAGCCTATTATAAACCACCTGCTGGGAGCAGGTCTGCTTTGACCTGTCGCCTTTCCCACCAAATCGCACATCCTAGCAGTAAAAAACCCAACAGACTTTCATATATTCTTCTTTTTTAAAAAATAATTAATTAATTAATTATTTTAACAATAAAAAATAACAATCCCTCCCTCTCAGATATTAAGACCCTTTATAATCTTATAAAGGACAATGGGCAAAGGTCTCAAGCTCCTCTAACTGCTTCAAGCTGGACATGATCATCGTCATATGTACCCTTGGGTCCAGAAATCCCTAATAAGGGTGGGGGATGTGGAGGGGAGGGTGGCCGTCCCACATGGGGAAGGATCGTGCAGACTCCAGGTCAGTTGGCTGTCCCCGGACAATGGCGTGCTTGGTTTAACAGACTGGCATCCTTGTTGTATTCTGGGGGCAACAGATTTGGCAAAAAGGGTGAAGTGGGAGAGCTTGTATGTATGAACCATGGGCATGGATTTGGGGGGGAATTGCTGGGGAAGGTGGGGTGCTGGGTGGAGGGGAGCGAAGGGGAAAAAGACTGAAATGATTGTAACAATATAACCAATAAAATATAATTAAAATAAATAAATAAATAAATACAGTAAAAAAAAAGAATAGATTATAACATTGTATAAAGGGAGTGTCTGAAAAATATTTAACAATTTTTATAATGACTGTCACTGGATAATACTACTATGAGAGATTTTCTTTTACATTCCCACATATTCCACTTTCCATTTTTCTGTATTAAACATATGTGTCTTGTATAATAAAGGAGTGTTTCCTAAAAATAAATAAATAAATAAAATAAACCAACAGGTCTCACCGTCTTGTCCAAAAACTACGTAAAATCAATAAGGCCACTGTCTCTATCAACCTCGTTGTCCCTAACCCTTATTCCCTCTTGTTGTGCATTCTACCTCAAACCTCCCACTTTACCATCCTGGACCTCAAAAATGCCTTCTTCACTATCCCACTCTCCCCAGCCTCCCAAGACCTCTTTGCCTTCACCTGGACCGACCCAACCACAAAAATAACCCAACAACTGACGTAGATGGTACTGCCTCAAGAGTTTTGAAATAGTCAAGCCCTAGCAGCCAACTTACCACAGCTTGACCTTTCCCCAAGCATCCTCCTACAGTATGTAGATGATCTCTGCAGTTCATCTAAAAACCTTTCTCATCTCCATACTGCCCAACTCCTAACCTTTCTTGCCAGTCAGAAATACCACATATCGTGAAACAAAGGCCAGTTCTCTCAAACTCAGGTCACATATCTCGGACACTCCATCACCCGCCCCCCCCATAAACACCTAATTCCAGAGAGACAGGACCTAATAACTACCTACCCTGGCCTCATTCTAAACAAAAACTTCTATCATTTTTAGGCCTTGCCAATTTTTTCAGAACTTAAATACCTAATTTTAAATCCCTAGCCAAACCTTTATATCAGGCAACAGCTGGAAACTTGTCTGAACCCCTAGAAGACTCTTGAGCCCTCTTTAAACTTTTCACCACACTCAAAATAGCACTCAGCAAAGCCCCAGCCTTAGCCCTTCCAAACCCAGATAAACCTTCCCTCCTATACACTGACACAAAAAATAGCTTTGCTCTCAGGCTGTTACCATGGCAATAGAGACCAGACCAATGGGTTATAGCCTATTTTTCCAAGCCACTCATTCCTCCTTCCTAGGGTAGCCAGCCTGCCTCTGTACCTTAGCAGCAGCAGCAATTCTCAATCAAAAAAACCCTTAAGTTAGTTCTGTTTGCCCAGGTAACAGTCCACTACTCTCATGCTATTTCTGGCCTACTAACCCATCAGGCCATTGCTACAGCCTCCGCATCCCAAATTCAGTTTTTACATGTCCAACTACTTCAAAATCCTCAAATTTCCCTACATAAATGAGCTCTCCCCTTCAACCCTGCTTCATTACTTCCCCTCCTCAACCCCTACACCCATACCCATAACTACACTCAACATCTCTCCTCCTTTTTACACTTCGCCCCCAACATACAAGATGCCCCTTTACCCCAGGCAAAATCCTAGTTTATAAATAAAAGCTCCTACAAGACTGACCCAAAGAGAGCAGAATACACCATCACTACCGTCGCCTCCATCATTGAGTCGGGACACTTGCCCTCCCATACCTCTTCCCAACAGGCATAACTTACTGCCCTAACGTAGGCCCTGGCCCTTACAAAAAAATCATCAGGTCAATATATACACTGACTCTAAATATGTCTATCACATCATACATTCATGTATAAAAATCACCCGAGCCCAACCCTCCTCTAAATGAGCCTTCCATGGGCCTTACTTTTTACTCATCTCACCTCGCAAGAACTTTTATTACACAAAAAGCCCCCCCCCCCCACAGACTATCTCTCAGTTTTTAGAATGTGTCTTGAATGCCTGGCTACAGGGCATTCTCAGCAACGACACCCCTGACAAAATTTACTTTTACACTCTCATCCTAGTTCTATCCCTCACTAACTTACTTGAATCACATGCTGACTCAATAATTACAATTATCACCCTTCTAACCTTTGCCACCTCATATCAACATCTTCTAGACCCCAAAATACAGCAAACAGTGCACTTACCCAACAAAACCAACTGCTAAATCTGCCCCCACTCCTCCCACCACCCAGACATTGAAGTAACTGCCTTCTCACCCAATCTCACCACCTTATATAACCTTACTACCCACTTTCTTCCATCCCCCTACTACACAGGTTTGGCAGATCTCCCTGGAGCAGCTGAGCCAGTAGCCACCGTCACTCATATTATAGGTCCTGCCACTCTATAACTGCTTCAGACATGTCAATGGCACGCACATTCAGCCTCACTCCTTGGGTGCATTCAACCATTCCTTTCTCTGCAACCACACCCTAGACCTAGCCTTCATACACTATAAAGGCCAACCAAAAGCTCCTACTTGTCCTTACATATTAAACCAAATTCACAATCATACCAACACTTCACATTTTCCTACTACCCCAACATGGATCATAGATTTTCAATTTAACTAATATAGCCAAACATTTCTTCACAAAATCCTCCATAATGTTTAGGGCCAGTCATTAAAAAAATTAAATAAAAAGTCACCCCAATTACATTGCTATCACCAAAGCAAAATATAGCACTGCTATTTCCCTTCAAGGGACGTGATATCACTTCCTATGTAGCACACAAGCATACCTAATAATTCCTCCTTACTAGACTAACACATGCATAATGGTCACTCTAATAGTAGATACCTCTATACTAAGCCCCCAGCAAATATCCACTTCTGAGGCAATCCCCAATCTTGGCTCCTTTCTCGAGACCTCCCTCTTGTCCCACCCTCAACACAAATGAGACTGGCAGTAGTCTGAGTTTAGCGGACATACGTACAGCAACCCTATCCTTAAACAACTGGGAATAAGGTACTCCATGTATAAAAGCTTCCTCTGGTTCATAAAAATACCCCAATTAAAAAAAATCAGTACAAAATCTCTCTTTACCCCTTCAAGGAACTTAGAATACCACCCTCCAAGCTCTAAAACACCAAAAAGCCCTAAACAGCTTAGCACAAGTAGTTCTCCAAAACAGGAGGGCCCTAGACATCCTCACAGCTGAAGCAGGAGAATCTGAACCATGCAAAACGAAACTTGTTGTTTTTACATTTACAATAAAGGCATAATAAAGGAAAATTTTACAACTACTTAAAAAACACATTAACATAATTACCCAAGCTAGGAACCTTCCTCTCATACTCCTCTCCCTTCAAAGTGATCCTAGTACCTCTCATAACCCCACTGCTTCTCCTATTATTCCTCACCCTTGGCCCTTCCTTCCTCAAACTGCTAGATGACTTTATTAAAAAAAAAGAGTTCAATTCATAACAGCATCTACCATCCATAATATACTCTTATTAAGATCTTTCAGATATCAACCCATGGCAAGAAATGACCCCTGAGCCAGCAGTCAACCCCCTCCCATCGCCCTAACTCAGCAGGAAGTCATTATAGAAGAGAGATTCAGTGACCCCTCTCTCAACCAGTCTCTGCCACACAAACTCACTCTACCACCACAAAAAACACACCCCACCCCTTGCCTCCTTTTATTAAAACAAAAAGGCTAGAATGACAGCCTCGGTTCCCATGCCCTCCCCCCGACCGCCTGCAACTGCTTAGAAGATAGTAATATTTTGGGCTGGGAATTCCCAGCAATAGCGTGGTGCATCAAGCAGAGCTTCATTTGGCCTTGACCAGCCCATCATGCTTGTAGCTGCAAGATAAGCAGGGGATGACTAAATTCAATAGTTCCTTTTCTCTTCCCCCTATAAAACAACTCCCTTCTTCCCTAGGAGTTCGGAATCAGAGCCACTCATGGCATGGCTCCCTCCATGCTTGCTGATTCCCTCAATAAACTTTTTTTCTGCTCGCTGAGTCTTGGTGGCTTTCGGAGCGATTCTGTTCTTACACACAGCTTACGTTTCCAGTGCCAGGGGAAATAAAGCCTCATTGTTTCTTACTGTGTAAACCAGTGGGGTTTGGGGCAGAGGCAGAAACTGCTAGTCTTTCAGTAGAGTCCACTTGTTTAAAGGGCCCCACAGTCCTAGAATGTCCACATATTCACCCACTCTGGAACAAGGGCCAGGGTAACATCTAGAGAGGCACCTACTCCATACAGGAAGTAGAAGAGGTGCCTGGAAAAGGGGCAAGCGCCGAGCAAGCAGCATTGTTCCCCCTCAGACCCCTCTCCCACACACAGTGCCACAACAAGGTAAAATGGGTCGCCCTGTACTGACAAATACCTAAGGCTCCACCCTTTATAACGTAACAGGTGCAACAGCTCTACCTAAGACACAGAGCCAAACAAGAGAGCCTGTCAAGATGAGGAGAAAGAGAGATATGGCCCAAAAGAAGAAATGGATCAAGGTTCCAGTGGGAGAACTAAGTGACAAGGAGATAGCCAATTTAACAGATGAGGAGGCAGAGAAAACACTGATGATAAAAATGCTCACAGGCTTGACAGATATACTTAAGTATGGGAAACGCATAAGGGAAGAAGTGAAGGTTATGCTAAATGAAACGAAGAAAAATCCACACAAAACCAATGGTGAAGGGAAGAAAACCAGGGTTCAAATCAGTGATTTAGAACATAAAAAATAAAAAACAAGTCAACCAGTACAGAATGAGGAAACACAAATTGAGAAAAAAGAGGAGAGGCTTACAAACCTCTGGGACAACTTTAAACATGCCAACATCCAAACCATAGGGATGCCAGAAAGAGAAGAGGAAGAGCAAGAAATTGAAAGCTTGTGTGAAAAAATAATAAAGAAAAACTTCCCAAATTTGGTGAAAGAAATAGACATATAAGTCCAGGGAACACAGAGAGTCCCACACAAGCTAGCCCCAAGGAGGACCACACCAAGACACATCATAATTAAAATGCCAAAGGTTAAAGATAAAGAGAGAATCTAAAAAGCAGCAAGAGAAAAGCAGAGTTTCCTATGAAAGTGTGCCTTTAAGAGTCTCAGCTGATCTCTGAAAAGAAACTTTGAAGGCAAGAAGGGACTGGCAAGAAGTATTCAATGTGATGAAAAGCAAGGACCTACAACCAAGATGACTCTATCCAGCAAAGCTATTATTTGGAATGAACGGGTAGACGAAGTGCTTCCCAGACAAGATAAAGCTAAAGGAGTTCATCATCACCAAGCCATATAAAAAGTCAAAGGGACCTAGTTAAGAAAAAGAAGATCAAAATTTTGATAATTAAAATGACAACAAACTCACAACTATCAACAACTGAATCTAAAAAGTAAAAACAAAACCCAACTAAGGAAATCAGAATAGGAACAGAATCATAGGTACGGGGATCATTTGGAGGGTAATTAGCTGAGAGGTGGAAGGTGGAGAAATGGGGAAATGGTGCAGGGATCAAGAAGTATAATTGGCTGGTACAAAATAGACAGGGGGAAGTTAAGAATAATATAGGAAAGTGTGAAGCCAAAGAACTTATATGCATGACCCATGGACATGAACTAAGGGGCGGTGAGATTGCTAGAGGGAAGGGGAATACTGGGTGGAGGGAAGAAAAGGAAAAGAAATTGGGACTACTATAACAACATAATCAATAAAACATACTAAAAATGTATATATAGGTAGATGAATGGTTAAGAAATATGAACTGCATATATGATATCTACAAGAGACCCACCTCTTAACACTAGATCTACATAGACTGAAAGTGAAGGGATGGAAAAATATATTCCAAGCAAATGGACAAAAAGGAAAGCTGGGGTAGCAATACTTATATCTAAAAAAATAGATTTCATAACAAAGGCCATAAAAAGAGGCATGGAAGGACACTTCATAACACTTACAGGAAGAATACTTCAAGAAGAAATAGCCATTGTAAACATATATGCACCCAATATAGGAGCATCCAAATACATTAGAAAATCTTAGAGGATTTCAAGAAAGATATAGACAGCAACATACTTATAGTAGGGGATTTTAACATTCCACTGTCAACAGTAAATAGATCTTCCAAACAAAGGACCAACAAGGATATTGTGGCACAAAATGACACCCTAGGTCAAATGGACTTAATGATTTTTGCAGAACTTTTCATCCCAAAGAAGCAGAATATACATTCTTTCCAAATGCACATGAGACATTCACAAAATAGACCACATGGTAGGGCACAACATAAACCTCAAAATATTAGAGAAAAATTCAAATAATTTCAATCATTTTCTCAGATCACAATGGATTGAAACTAGAATCCAACCTCCAGGAAAAACTCAAAAACATTCAAATTAATGAAAACTGAATAACATGTTATTAAACAATGAATGGGTGAATAATGAAATCAAGACAATTCAGAAATTTTCTGGAAAAAAATGAGAACCAATGGGACACAATGAAGGTAGTCCTGAGAGGAAAGTTCATAGCAATACAGGGCTCCCTAAAAAAGAAAGAAAAATTTCAAATAAACCACCTAACCCTACATCTATAAGAGCTAAGATAATAACAACAAGCAAAGGCCAAGCAAGCAGAAAAAAAGGAAATAATTAATATCAGAGCATAATTAAATGATATAGTGTCTAAAAGAATAATTCAAAGGATCAATAAATCATGGATCTAATTCTTGGAAAAAACTTTAAAAAATTGACAAGCCTTTAACCGCACTCATTAAGAAAAAAAGGGAGACTTCCGGCCAAGATGGAGGCCTAGACTGACAAGCTTGGTCTCCCTCTACAACTAACAAGGAAAACAACTATCTCAAAACAAAAGATAACTAGAAATTCCAGAAAATAAAACTACATGGAATCCCAACATATGAAGTTATAAACCAGCGGTGCTCGTCTGGACAGGTAGGAGGGACGAGATCAGAATTGGGACAGAAGGGTTGGGCTGAGCTGTCCGCGGTAGCCTCAGGAATAGCTTCAGGACTGCGAGAAACGCCAGGGGAGCAATCCTGGCTGCAGTCAAGACCCGGCAGCTGATGATTCCAATGCTGGGGAAGGCAGAACCCCCATTGCCTTGAACAGTGTGGCTATGGGGAAGAAACCTCCCAGTCTCTCGGTGGAGAGTAATGGCAGGAATCCATCTTGGACCCCCACTCCCACACAAAGCCCAGCAGAGCAGCGAAAAATGTTGCTCATCGCCGCCAGTCTCGGATAGCTGCCCGTCACCAGGCAATGACAAGTGCACGGGGCTCCGCCCCCTATAACCTGCCCAGGAAGAAAGCTAAACACAAATCTGTTAGAATGAAGCAGACAACTATAGAAATCCCGGTGACGCAGCTCAGGAGGCAGCAGATGAGAGACCTGACAGAGGAACAAATAAAAAACCTCTTGGAGGCTCAGTTCAGGGCCATTGTTATCAGGTGGCTTACAGAATTAACAAAAGACTTGGAACAAGACAGGGAAGGAATGAAAGCTACTCATACTGAAATGAAAGAAAACACATATGAGATAATTAGTGAGGAAATAAAACCCAGAGATCAAATCAACAAACCAGAACATACGGAAGGAACAAACAGACAACCAGTGCAGAAAGAGGAAACAAAACGTAAGAAAATTGAGAAGATCAGAAACCTTTGGGACAGCTATAAGCGATCGAACATTCAGATAATAGAATTGCCAGAGGGCGAAGAAGAAGAACTAGAAATTGAAAAATTATGTAAAAAAAATGAAGAAAAACTTCCTGAACTTGGGAAAGGAAAAAGACTTACAGGTCCAGGAAGTACAGAGAGTTCCAGAAAAACAGGACCCAGGGAGAATCACTCCAAGACACATTATAATCAAAATGTCAAAAATTAAAGATAAAAAGAGAATCTTAAAAGCAGCAAGAGAGAAGAAAAGAATCATGTACAAAGGGGTCTCAATTAGACTATCAGCTGACTTCTCAAGGGAGATCCTGCAGGCAAGAAGGGACTGGCAAGAAATATTCAAAATAATGAAAAGCAAATACCTACAGTCACGAATAATCTATCCAGCGAAACTGTCATTCAGAATAGAAGTGCAGAGAAAGTGCTTCCAGGACAAAGTAAAACTGAAGGAGTTCATTAGATCCAAACCACTGTTACATGAGATGTTAAAGGGACTGGTTTAGAAGAAGGAGGATCAAAGCTATAAACATTAAAATGAAAACTGCATCACAACAACCAACAACAGAAGTCAGGGAATCAAAACAAAGGCAAACTAAGTAGGCAATGAGAGTGGGAAAAGAACTATAGGTATGGGGAACATACAGGGGCGAGGTCAGTGGGGAGGGGGAAGAGGATAAAGGGAGGGAGATGGTACAGGAATTAAGAAACATAATAGGAGGGAATGGAGTAGACCAGAAGATGTTCAGAATAACTATATGCACAACCTATGGGCATGGGCTAAGGGGGGGTGGACAGCTGGAGGGACGGGGGGTCACTGGGTGGAGGGGAGCAGAGGGAAAATAAATTGGGACTACTGTAACAGCATAATCAATAAAACATATTTAAAAAAACAAGAAAAGAAAAAAGGGTAATCAAATAAATAAAGAGAATGAAAAAGAAGAAATAACAACCATTATCACAGAAATACAAAGTAGTGTTAGAAATTACTATGAACAACTATATGCCAAAGATTTTGACAACCTGGGTGAAATTGACAAATACCTAGAAACATATAATATTCCAAAACTGAATCAGTAAGGAACAGAAAACCTGAACAGACCAATAACGGCTAGTGAAATTGAAGCAGTAATAAAAAATAAAAAATAAAAAACTCCTGGCACAAAAAAATCCTGGACTGAACAGTTTCACTGACAAATTTAACCAAATATTTAGCGAAGAGTGAATTCCTATCCTTCGCAAACTATTACAAAACATTCAAGAAAAGGGAAGACTCCCAAACTTTTATGAGGCCAAGATTAGCCTAATTTCAAAACCAGGTAAAGACGCAACAAAGAAAAAAAATCTACAGGCCAATATTGCTGAAAAACATAGATGTTAAAATTCTCAACAAAATATTGGCAAACTGGATCCAGCAATACATTAAAAATAAAATACACCCTGACCAAGTGGGATTTTTCACAGGAATGCAAGGATGGTACAACTATTCACAAATCAATAAATGTAATATATCACATAAATAAAATGAAAGACAAAAAGCACAGGATCATATCAACAGATGCTGAAAAAGCATTTCACAAAGTACAGCACCTATTTATGATAAAAACATTCAGCAAAGTGGGTATAGAGGGAGTATACCTCAACATAATAAAGGCCATGTACAAGAAACCTACAACCAACATCATACTCAGAGGGCAAAAACTAAAAGCTTTCCCCCTAATATCAGGAACAAGACAAAGGTGTCTACTTTCAGCACTTCTATTTGATAGAGTATTGGAAGTTCCAGCCATGGCAATCAGATAAGTAAAAGAAATAAAAGGCATCCAAATTGGAAAGGAGGAAATAGAACACCATTGTTTGTAGATGACATGATAGTGTACATAGTTAATATTCAGAAATAGAATGCATTTATGTACACTGACAATGAAATACCAGAAAGAGAAACTAGGGAAAAAAATACCATGTACTATAACAAGAAAAATAAAGTACCTAGGAATAAACTTAACATCAGAGCTGAAAGACCTGTACTCAAAAAACTACAGAACACTGAAGAAAGAAATTAAGAAAGACACAAACAAATGGAAGCATATAACAAATTCGTGAGTTGGAAGAATTAACATCATTAAAATGTCCATACTACCCAAAGCAATTTAAAGATTCAATGCAATCTTTATTAAAATACCAATGGCATATTTCACAGACCTAGAATAAATACTTCAAAAATGTATATGGAACCATAAACAACACCAAATAGCCTCAGTAATTTTAAGAAGGAATAACAAAATAAGAGGGATTACAATACCTCCAGTCAAACTGTATTACAACGTCACTGTAATCAAAAGTCTGGTACTGGCATAAGAACAGACACATAGATCATTGGAATAGAATAGAGAGCCCAGAAATAAACCCAAGTCTCTTGGTCAAGTAATATTTCAAATATTAAGGAAATGGGAGCATAAAAGGGAGCAAAAATAACCTCTTCAATAAATGGTGTTGGGAAATCTGGACATGTATATGGGAAAAAAATGAAACTAGACCACCAACTTACACCATAGACCAAAATTAACTCAAGATGAATAAAAGACTTGAATGTAAGTTGTGACACCATAAAAGACCTAGAGAAAAACATATGAATTAAATATTCTGATATTCCATTCAATATTTTTACTGATATATCTCCTAGCATAAGGGATATAAAGGAAAGAATAAACAAATGGGACTACATCAAACTAAAAAGCTTTTACATGGCTAAAGAAAATATCAGTGAAATGAAAAGTGAACCAAATTTATGAGAAAACATAGTTGCCAATGATACCTCAGACAAGGGTTTGATCTCCAAACTATATAAAAACTCTATGACTCAACACCAAGAAGACAAATAATCCAATTAAAAAATGGGCAAAGAACCTGGACAGATGCTACTCTAAGGAGGACATACAGAGGGCCCTTAGACATCTGAAAGAATGCTCAACATCACTAGTCATTAGAGATACAAAAATAAAACCACAATGAGTTACCACCTCACACCCTCAAACTGGTCAGAATGGCCACCATTAACAAATCAACAGACAAGTGCTGGTGAGGATGCAGAGAAAAGGGAACCCTAGTGCACTGTTGATGGGAATGCAGACTGGTGCAGCGACTGTGCAAAACAGTAAGGAATTTCCTCAAAAAACTTAAAATGGAAGTGCCTTTTGATCCAGTGATTCCACTGCTGCGATTATATTCAAAATAATGTTTATAATAGCCAAATGCTGGAAACAGCCTAAGTGCCCATCAGTGGATAAGTGGATCAAAACTGTGTGTCATTTATGCAATGGAATACTACACAGCAGAAAGAAAGAAAGAACTCCTATCCTTCACGACAACAAGGATGGAAATGGAGAGTACTATTCTTAGTGAAATAAGACACAAGGCAAAAGACAAATACCATATGGTCTCACCTATAATTAGTACCAAATGAACAAAACAAATGAATGAGCAAAATAGAACCAGAAACATAGAAATAAGGAACAAAGTGACAGCAACCAGAAGGGAGGTGGTAGGGAGATAATAGGGGAAAGAAGGGGAAGGGTCTAGTTAAGGAACAAGTATAAAAGACCCATTGACATGGACAACAGGGTGGAGATTGACTGTAGGAGCAACAGTGTGGGCGGGGCAGGGAAGATCACCAGAAGACAAATTGGGACAACTGTAATTGAACAACAATAAAATTTTAAAAAGCTAATTAAAATTAAATGACATAGTCCTGGCTGGTATGGGTCAGTGAACTGAGTGTCGACCTGTGAAGCAAAGGGTTGCTGGTTCAATTCCCAGTCAGAGCCTATGCTTGCATTGTGGTCTAGGTTCCCACTTGGGGGCACACAGGAGGCAACCACACATTGATGTTTCTCTCCCTCTCTTTCTCTCTCCCTTCCTCTCTCTCTAAAAATAAATAAATAAAATATTTTAAAAACTTTAATTAAATTAAATTATACAGTCAAGTATATAATTATGAATTAGACCAGCAATTTTCAACCAGTGTGCCACAATTATTTTTAAAACATGTAACACATGACTGTCAGTGGCAGTGACCTCAAATAAAAAATGATTACAGCCAACAATCAGTAAAGAAAATTATATTTAATTTTTTATCAGATGGGCAAAAATATACTTCTTTGTGTGCTGCAGAATTTTAGTATTTAGTGTAGGTGTGCCATGAGAGTAAAAATGTTGAAAATCACTAAACTAGAACAAAACATATTCAAGTTGGTGCAGTACAAACCAGCTTCCAAGCTGTGACTCTCTAGACAACTTGCTTAATCTTTTTAGAATTCAGCTTCCTGATATGTAAATGAGTTTATTGTCAGAATTTAATGAGATAAGGTAAGTCAAGTTCTTAGCATAATGAGTGTTCCATAAATAAAGTCTATTACAAAAATACTACTAAAACTGCTTTAGTAAGGAAGCCTCACTGGAACATAAGTCCCAAGCAGTTGGCCAGGCTTAACAACTGACCAAAGTTCTCCTCACACCATTCCCAAAGCCCTCATGCTTAAATTCATTCTGAAGTGAACTTATAGATTATTTCTAATCATGGCCTTCCATATTTACTTACAAAATCAAAATAGCAAAGGTTAAAAAGTTTAGTGTATTTGTAATGGTACCATACATACTTTTGTTTGCAGAGGGTACCCTTTATTTGTAAGGTTTGTGCTTTGAGTAGGACGCTTTTGCATTGATGTTGAGAAGAAAGAGAGAGAGATTTTTATCCATGTAGTGTCATCAGGGTCTCAAAAAAGATTATAGAATGTTTTTCTTTTGTTGAAGATATTTCCACTGTAGTTTTTATTTATTTATTTATTTTTACCAGAATTCTCTGGAAACCAACTCTTCTGGAACTGTCAGATTACACCAGCGCTCACTTGGTGAGAACAAAGGCATAGAAGGAAACGTTAATCAAGAAAGAAATTTGTCAGAAATTTACTAGATTGGAAAATGACATGTGCTTAAATTAAGAAAGGCAGCCTCAAAGCTGTTCCTTGAAGACCACATTTCCACAGCCCCCAACCCTGTCTTTGCCCACATCCTCCCCAATTATATTTGCTAGCAGAATTTGTATTTCAAAATAAGTATTCCACAACCAACTCTGCTGTGACCTCTCCTTCCATCCTTTCCCATTCCCGAGAGAATCCCAGAGGAGTCCCATTCCCCTCAAAAAATTTTTATTGTTATTGCTAGTTGACCCATCCACACTCATCCCTATGCTGTGAAGACCTTGAGACCAGTGTCCCCTGCTTTTTCTATCTCCATGGACCTGGCATGACAATTAGAATTTAAAAGGCCCTCAAAACTTTTAATAGAATTTATCTTATTCAATTGTGTCCCTTATTTTTCCATATGGGGTTTAAAGTGGCTATTAAAATAGATAAAATACAGAAAGGCATGATAAGTTAGCAGTAGGTGGTACAGAGACAAAAAGTTATATAGAAAACAAGACTAACATAAAACTATATTCACCATGTTCTAAACACCTGTTATTATTAAAAATTCACAATAGCTGCTTCTTGAATGCAGCAAATGAATAGTTGATTCCACGTGGCAATTCCTTTGTAGCCATGTCTCCCCCAGCCATTCACAAGTGTTCTAGTTTACACCATAGCTTCATATGTTGGAGGAAGCAATTTAATCACTCTCCCTTCATATCTAAACCATGTTAGATAGATGAGGATCTTTCCTGTTTTTATTTTTTTATTTATTGAATTTATTGGGGTGACATTGGTTAATAAAATTATATGTTTTAGGTATATAATTCTACATATAATACATCATCTATATATTGCATTTTGTGTTCACCATCCCCTGGATCTGTTTGTTTTTAAATAGCCCTGGATAAAAGACCACTTTCTTCTTATATAGTGATTCTAATATTTTATAAACTATCAATTCTTAATATGTTAAAAAAAAAAGTCATCTCACAGAGACCACACTTTACTCCTTCCTCTCCACAAAGAGGAGTGGAATACCCCATTCTCTCCTCAAGGAGCAGGTTAATTGGTATTATTAAATTGCTCCCAGCTTTTCCTACATCCCACAAAGTAATTCAAGTGACTTTTTATACTTTTTAAAATTTATTTTTATTGTTGGCAATATTAGAGATGTCCCCATTTCCCCCCATTTGTTCACCTCCACCCTGCCCCTGCCCTCTCTTCCATCTGGCCATTCTCACACTCTTGTCTGTGTCTATGGGTTATGCATATATGTTATTTGGCTAATCCCTTCACCTTATTTCATCCAGGGCCCCCACTTACTCCTCTCTGACAGCTGTTCCATGTGTTCATGCCTCTATTTCTATTTTATTCATCAGCTTATTTTGTTCATTAGATTCCACTTATAAGTGAGATGATACCATATTTGTTCATTCTTGACTAGCTTATTTCACTTAGCATAATAATCTTCAGATCCATTCATGCAGAGAAGCAGAGGGTGCATGGAGAAAAAGTCGAGGTGAGGGATGAGGACAAATTTAAAGGCCAAGTGTGCAAAGGGAAAAAGAAAGACAATTTGGGGTGGGGTGGGGAGGGAAACAGCTTTTTTTAAAAAAATATGTTTTATTGATTATACTGTTACAGTTGTCCCAATTTCCCTTCCCTCTGCTCCCCTCCACCCGGTGACCCTCCCCTCTCCAGTTGTCCCCCCCTTTT
Organism: Furipterus horrens; assembly: GCF_987537825.1. Lineage (NCBI taxonomy): Eukaryota > Metazoa > Chordata > Mammalia > Chiroptera > Furipteridae > Furipterus > Furipterus horrens. The sequence continues at coordinate 63,752,946 of NW_028327179.1, read as the reverse complement.
AGTCCATGTCCATTGGTTGTGCATATAGTTCTTCTCAGCCTCTTCCTGTCTACTCCATTCCCTCCTACTATGCTTCTTAATTCCTGTATCATCTCCCTCCCTTACCTCTTTACCCCTCTCTGCTGACCTTCCCCCAATATGTTTCCCACACCTATAGTTCTTTTCCCACTCTCATTGCCTATTTAGTTTGCCTTTGTTTCAATCCCCTAGCTTCTGTTGTTGGTTCTTGTGATGCAGTTTTCATTTTAGTGTCCATTGTTTTGATCCTCCTTTTTCTAAACCAGTCCATTTAACATCTCATATGATAGTGATTTGGATATAATGAACTCTTTCAGTTTTATTTTGTCCTGGAAGCACTTTCTCTGCCCTTCTATTCTTAATGACAGTTTTGCTGGATAGAGTATTCCTGGCTGTAGGTTTTTGCTTTAATTACTTTGAATATTTCTTGCCAGTCCCTTCTTGCCTGCAGGGTCTCCCTTGAGAAATCAGCTGATAGTCTAATTGGGACCCCTTTGTACATGATACTTTTCTTCTCTCTTGCTGCTTTTAAGATTCTCTCTTTAACTTTTGACATTTTGATTATAATGTGTCTTGGAGTGGTTCTCCCTGGGTCCAGTTTTTCTGGAACTCTCTGTGCATCCTGGACTTGTAAATCTATTTCCTTCCCCAAGTTTGGGAAGTTCTGCTTTATTATATTTTCACTTAATTTTTCAATTTCTAGTTCTTCTTCTTCGCCCTCTGGCAATCCTAATATTTTTATGTTCAGTCTCTTATAGCTGTCCCAGAGGTTTCTGATCCTCTCCTCATTTTCCTTGCTTCCTGTTTCCTCTCTCTACACTGGTTGACTGTTTGTTCCTTCTCTATGTTCCGGTTTGTTGATTTGAAATCTGGATTTTATTTCCTCACCATCTGTCTCGTATGTGGTTTTGTTCTTTTCAGTATGAGTGTTTTTCAATCCTTTGTCGTCTTTTTCCAAATCTTTTGTTAATTCTGTAAGCCACCTGATAACAATGGCCCTGAACTGAGCCTATGACAGGTTTCTTATTTGTTCATCTGTCAGATTCTTCATCTGTTGCCTGGTGAGCTGCGCCACCGGGATTTCTATAGTTGTGTGCCTCATTTTGACAGATGCGTTTTGCTTTCTTGGGCTGGCTATAGGGGGCAGTACCTGTGTATTCATCACAACCCAGTGACCGCCGGCAATCCACAACCTTTTTCACCGTGCTGTGGTCCTTTGTCGTCACTACCCAGCTACCGGTGGCAATCCGCAACCTATTTCGCAGCGCTGTGGTGCTTTGTGTGGGGGCGGGGGTCCAAGATGGATTTCTGCCATTACTCTCCGCTGGGGGACTCGGGTCCATCCTCCTACCCTCTGGGCCTCACCATCTGAGGCAATGCAGTGGCTGCTTTTTCCAGTGTTGGGGTCGGGAGCTGCTGCGGCTTAACTGCAGCCAGGACTGTTTTCCCTGCCGCTATCCCTGGTGTTACCACAAAAAGTACCGCCCACCTTCGCTCCTCTTATCTGCCCAACGAGCGCCGTTGGCTTAAAACTTCATACCTTGGGCTTCTGTGTAGTTTTATTTTCTGGAATTTCTAGTTATCTTTTGTTTTGAAGTAGTTGTATTCCTCTCTAGTTGTAGAGAGAGACTGAGCATATTTGTCTAAGCCTCCATCTTGGTTGGAAGTCGGGAAACAGTTTTTTTGAAGATGGGTAAAGATTTAGTGATGGGCTTGCCTACACTGTACATTCACAAATACTGTACTGCTGAACATCTTCCTTTGTAACAGCAGAGAGGGTCTGGCTGGATCACTGAACAGAGGAGTGGGGACCACAAGATCAGTGGGAAAGATAGCACCACTACTGGAGATTGGGGCAGGGTTGGAAAGTGCTGAGGACTGCGAAGGAGCTGTTGCTCCAGCAACCAGGCAGTGCTGAGGCCAGACAGAGGAAAATACCCTCCTATGTGCTTCTTCAGCTCAGAGGATTTTGAGATGGACAATATAAAACAAAAAGTGCTGAAACTATACTTTCTTTGTTCTCCCCTCTTTCCTGGCTGCAGGGAGCTTAGTTTCCTGGGTAAGCAGGCGTTGAAGACTGTGGTCTGGAAACATTCCTGTCACCCCTCCCTGAGTGCTGCAAGGGCCTGCTTGGCCAGGAGCACAGCAGGTGTTGGGCCAGTTGGTCAAAAGGGGAGGAAGCCCAGACCAGCAGCCTGTGGAAGCCATGTGGCCAGATGACAAGCCTCACATACTCCCCTGCATGGGAAGCCATGGTGGTGCTGGCAAATGTAGCTGTGTCCTGTTCAGCCAGGCGCACAGATGCACTGGAGGGCAGAGGTTGGAGAAAGAGAGCAGTGCACTGTGAGTAGGATGCTGTAATGCACAGACTGTGAAAGACGCCTAAAGTTAGAAAACAACTGGAAACCAGCTAAGCCACATACATTTCTTAAAGGACAGTACTTTTGGGTGTGATAAGAGGTTCCTGGTGCAGCCTTGAATTGAGCCAGTAGAGGGTGGCAGGGAGAATTTCTTTAGGTTTCATAGAGAAAATGGGCTTTGTGGCAGAAACCTGCCATTATTTCAAACTGTATAGCATTTGAATGAAAGATTCATTTCCCTCTCCACAAAATTATGCTTCCAGAATTTTTGCCTATTAGTAGTGTGTAATAGCGCCCCACTGGTTGTTCAGTTACATCATTAGAAGCAACTTAGCAAAATTTCTGCCAAAATACTAGGGGCATGTAGATAAGATATGGCATAACTCTCACATCCATAACACAAGAGATAGCACTGCTTTCTCAGATTATCTATGAGGACAAAGGAAGGCACCATTTTGGACTGCAGCTCTAACAAAGGTACGAAACATTAGGAATATGAACCAAAGTGAACCATTATGAGTACACAGAACTGAACCAATAACTAGAGCAGTGGTTCTCAACCTTCCTAATGCTGTGACCCTTTAATAACAGTTCCTCATGTTGTGGTCACTCCCAACCATAAAATTATTTTCATTGCTACTTCATAACTGTAATTTGGCTACTGTTATGAGTCATAATGTAAATATCTGATATGCAGGATGTATTTCTATTGTTACAAATTGAACATAATTAAAGCATAGTGATTAATCACAAAAACAGTATGTAATTATATACGTTTTTTCTGATGGTCTTAGGTGACCCTTGTGAAAGGGTTGTTTGACCCCAAAGGGGTCGCGACCCACAGGTTGAGAACTGCTGAACTAGAGGGTATTGTGCTAAGTGGAATAAGTCAGACAGAGAAAGACAATTACTTTCTGATTAAACTTATATATGGAATCTAAAAGAACAAAATAACTGAACAAACACAACAGTAACAAATTCATAGATACTGAGCACATTTTGATGTTTACCAGATAAGAGAGGGTTTGGGGAAATGGGTGAAAAAGGGGAACAGATTAAGAAGTACAAATTGCCAGTGATAAAGAATCATAGGGTGTCAACAGACACTACATTTAACCATTTGGCATGCAGAGGTTGCAGTTCATCTGGAAGATACAAACTCTCTTCTTAAGTATTGTTACATATATTGGGGGTGTATAGGTTCAAGGTGATGACCAGCTGTACATTTGTACATTACTACTATTAAGCCATAATGTTTAGGCCACCAGGTTCATTATAACACATGTTTCATAAGTGTGTGTGACATTCTACAGTAAATTGTATCTGAGAGATACCACAAACTCTGAAGTCAGTGTTTGTGTATGTTTTTTTTTTGTGTGTGTGTGGGTGTGTTTGAGTGTGTGTGGGGGGGTGTTTCATTTACTGTTGAAAATGGCTGGAAAAATATATTGAATGATGATCCCAGATATGTTGAAGAACTTCAGCATATGTTACTCAAGTCCAGTGATGAGAATGATAGAGTCAAATGTGAAAATGATTTAGAAAGTGAAGATTATATGGAAGTTCATTCAGAGATATGGACACTGAGAAACATATTTTGAGTGAAGAAAGTGAAGATGAATTAGACATGAATGAAGAGTATTTTTTGGAAAGAATAAACAGTCAAAATGGAGGAAAAATCCAATAAGAAGACAAATTAGAAAAGAGCCACAGAATATTTTGTGTTGACTTCTGTTAGTTAAGCCAAACACAAAAAAAGTGCAAAGACAGAGTTGAAACTTGGAACTGCTTTATCAGAAACAATATTTTAGGTCTAGTCTTATTATATACAAATAAATACATTGATTATATCTTGAGCTGGTTTTCATGAAAAGAGATGCCAAGTGAATAGACAAAACAAAATTTAAAGTATTTTTAGGCCGCTTATATCTAGCTGATTTACACCACAGCTATTGGCTAAATTTGCAGGATTTATGAGTTACAGATGGTAGTGGGATTAAACATTTTAGACTCACAATATCTTTACAGAGATTTAAATTTATTCATAACTGTATCAAGTTTGATGACAAACTTACCTGCTTAGAACACTTGAAAGTAGACAAATTAGCAGCTTTGAGACACATTTTCTCAGCATTTGTAGAAAATTGTAAATTATATTACTCTATGAGACAGAACGTAACAGTAGACAAAATGTTACCTGGATATAGAAGCAAATGTGGGTTTAGATAATATATTCCATACAAGCCCAGTAAATATGGTATAAAATTTTTTGCTATGGTTGATACAGAGGTATTTTACAAAGGAAATGTTGAAATATATGCTGGTAAGCTGGCCAAATTTCCTTACTTGATAAGTAATAAACCAGCAGATGTAATCAAGAGACTTGGCAGAACCCAATTACTCAACTAGACCTAATATTACAGCAGATAAGTGGTTTGCTGATATAAATCTTACCTCCAACTTGAAAAAGAAGTGACTTTCACATGCAGTTACTGATTGTAAGAATTAGTAAACCCCAACTACCCCCTAAAAAAAACCCTGAAAATTCCAACTTATTTGCTTTTGATGCAGATTACATCAAAAAAAGGGAAAAAATGTAAATTTAGTTTCAAGTATGCATTTTGATGTTGCTGTAAATTTAGATTGGCAAAAGCCCGACATAATAAAATATTACAACAAAACAAAGTCAAGAGTTGACACTGTGGACCAAGTAATAGGTACATATAACATAGACAGAATCACCAGGAGATGAGTTATGTTTATATTCTACATGATTTTGAATATTGCAGGAATAGATGCTCAGGCTATTCATATGCTGAACAGCAATGTGAAAAAAGGGTACAGAATATTTATGAGAAATCTCATAATGCAGTAACTGTTAGAACAAATAAAAAGGTGTTCAGAAATCTCTACAGGTGTGTGTAAAGCTTTACACCTAAAACTTCATCAATTTCAAACACAAATTGAAGGAAATTCTAGCAATGACATAGATACGGCTCCTTCAACAAGCAGAGAAAGAAAAAGATGTGTTAGGTGCTACACATCCAAAATGAGTCATTTATCAAAATAATTTTGCAGGTGCTGTGAAAAGTATTTATGCCTTGAGCATAGCCATATTTTTGCAATGACTGTTACCATGTCTTGCAAAGCCAACTATTAAAGACTCTGATTAATTAATGTTAAAGAGATTTTTAATTGCATTTTTTAAAGCAATATACATGTTTCTGTTATTTGAAAAGAAAAAAATTATTCTTTATATTCATATATTTCTTTGTTTAATAATTCTCAGATAACTAAAAATAAATTTAAAATAATATATTTCAATATATAAATATAATGCAAATTTGCAGTGTTTTTAATTTTATTTTCACATTTCAGTGCATACTAGTAATGAATATATCTCTCAGATACACATGGCCTACACTGTGATATTTTTTACCATGATCCCATAGAGTTAAGGAACCTTTGAGACAACATAAAGCATAACAACAACTGCATTATAAAAATAGCAGAAGGACAAGAGAGTGATCAAGGGATCAAAAAAAAATTCAAAGAAATAATGACTAAAAACCTCCTTGACCTCGAGAAGGAAACAGACACACAAGTCCACGAAGTACAGAGATTCCCAAACAAGATGGACCCAAAAAGGCCCACACCAAGATAGCTCTAATTAAAATGGCAAAGATAAAAAGAAGGAGAAAATCATAAAAGCTACAACAGAAAAGCAGTTAGCTACTTACAAGGGAGCCCCCATTAGACTGTCACCCAATTACTCAACCAAAAGATTTCAGATCAGAAAGCATTGGCATGAAATGTTCAAGGACATAGGAAGCAAGGACCTACAAGCAAGGCTACTGTACCTAGAAAGGCTATTATTTAAAACTGAAGAAGAAATAAAGAGCTACCCAGACAAGAAAAAGATAAAGGGGTTTGTTACTACCAGATTAGTACTGCAACAAATGTTAAAGGGCTTGCTTCAAGAAGAAAAGGGGGAAAAAAAGGAGAAAATAGTTCAAGTAAAATGACAATAACTATATACCTATCAATAATCATTTCAAGTACAAATGGCCTAAATGCTCCAATAAAAAGACATAGCGTAGCTGAATGGATAAGAAAACAGTACCCACATATATGCTGTCTCCAAGAGTCCCACCTCAGAATTAAAGATACACACAGACTAAAAGGGATGAAAAACAATATATCAAGCAAATAGAAAGGGAAAAGAATGCTGTGGTAGCAATATTATGTCCAACAAAATAGACTTTAAAACCAAGACTATAGTAAAAGGAAAAAAAATGACACAACATAATGAAAAATGGAAGGATCCAACAAGAGGATATAACCCTAGTAAATGTTTATGCACCCAACGTAGGAGTGAGCACCTAAATACTTATAGCAAATCTTGATGGAAATAAAGGGAGATGTTGACAGACATACTGTCACAGTATGGGATTTTAACACCCCATTGACTTCAATGGATAGCTCTTCCATTAAGACAGCAGCCTTAGGAGGAAAATGTCAGACTTCCACACAAGGTGGAAGCATAGGCAAACATGTTTCATTTCCTTGCACAACCATAAGAAGAGCTACATCTACCTCAAAACAAAACACAGCCAGAACTACCAGAAAACTGAACTGCATGGAAGTCCACCAAACAAAGATATAAAGAAGTAATACTCATTCAGACAGGTAGTAGGGGTGGAGCTGGTGAGCCAGAGGGGAAGGACGCGGTGTGGCAGAAGCAGCAGCAGTGACAGTAAGGCAGTGACTGGAATGGCCAGTGAAACAAACAGCCATACATTATAAAAGCTGAGAGGGACACCTGGGGAGTGATCCAAGTCCCAGGTCAGACCACGCAGCTCATGGCTCCAGTACCAGGAAGAAAAAGCATCATTGTTTTTGGCTGTGAAAAAAACAGGAGGATGGTGTGGGGGTTGAGGTGGCATAAGAAACTGCTGGTCTCTCAGGAGAGTCCATTTAGAAGACACCACAGTCCTAGAACATATGCAAACCCACCTACTCAGGGAACCATCAACAGGGCAACAGCTAGAGGGGTGTCAGTCACATATGAGAACCAGGTGAAGTGACTGAAAAGGGGGTGAGGGTCAAGCAAGTGGAATTGTCCCTCTCTGACCCCTCCCCCACATACAGTGCCACAAGGCTGTGAAACCAGTCACCCAGCACTGACCAATATTTAAGGTTCTTCTACTTATAATGTAACAGGTATGACAGCTCTACATAATACACAGAGGCAAACTCAGGAGGCTGTCAAGTTGAGGAGACAGAGAACTATGACCCAAAAGAGGGATCAGATCAAGACTCCAGAGGGAGCTAGCCAACCTAACAGATGCAGAGTTCAAAACACTGGTGATAAAGATGCTCACATAAATGACTGAGTATGTCAAATGCATAAAGGAAGAAGTGAAGGCTATACTAAGTGAAATGAAAAATATCCACATGAAATCAATGGTGAAGGAAAGGACACTGGGATTCAAATCAACAATTTGGTACATAAGGAATAAATAAACAGTCAACCAGAACAGAATGAAAAAACAGGAATTGAAAAAATATGAGGAGAGGCTTAGGAACTTCTGGAACAACTTTAAACATACCAACATCTGAATAATATGGGTGCCAGAAGGAGAAAAGGCAGAGCAAGAAATTGAAAATTTATTTGAAAAAATAATGAATGAAAACATCCCAAATTTGGTGATGGAAATACACATACAAGTCCAGGAAGCACAATGAGTCCCAAACAAGCTAGACCCAAAGAGGACCACACCAAGATACATCATGACTAAAGTGCCAAAGGTTAAAGATAAAGAAAGAATCTTAAAAGCAGCAAGAGAAAAGAAGAGAGTTACTTACAAAGGAGTTCCCATAAGACTGTCAGCTGATTTCTCAAAAGAAACTGTGCCGGTAAGAAGGGACTGGCAAGAAGTACTCAAAGTGACAAGCAAGGGCTTATATCCCAGATTACTCTATCCAGCAAAGCTATCATTTAAAATGGAAAGGCATACAAAGTGCTTCCCAGACAATGTAAAGCTAAAAGAGTTCAACAACAAACTCACAACTATCAACAAGTGAATCTCAAAAACAAAAACAAACTAAGCAAACAACTAGAACAGGAACAGAACCATAGATATGGATATCATATGGAGGGTTAGTGTGAAGGGAGATGAGAGCGAATAGGGGAAAAGGTATAGGGACCTAGAAGCATAACTGGTAGGTACAAATAGGACAACATTAAGAATAGTAAAGTAATGGAGAAGCCAAAGAACTTACAAGCATGACTCATGGGCATAAACTAAGGGTAGGGGTTGCTGGAGGGAAAGGAGGTACTGGGCAGAGAAAGTAAAAAAGGGGAAAATTGTGACAACTGTAATACCATAATCAATAAAATATAATTTTTAAAAAGACAGCAGCCTTAAATTATACACTAGATCAAATTGATTTAATTGGTATCTTCAGAGAATTTTACTCCAAAGAAGCAGAATATACATCTTGTCAAGTGATATTGACCACGTGTTAGACACAAAACAAGTGTCAATAAATTTAGGAAGATTGAAATCATATCAAGCATCTTCTCTGACCATAAAGCTATGAAACTGGAAATTAATCACATGGAAAAAACAGAAAAGGATGCGAAGACATGGAAGGTAAAAAATATGTTATTAAGCAAGGAATGGGTCAACAATGAGATAAAGAAAGAAATCAAAAGATACCTTGAAACAAATGAAAATGAGAGCACAACTACCCAAAATCTGTGCTTCACAAGAAAAGCAATTCTAACAGGGAAATTCATAGCATTACAGGCCTTTTTCAAAATAGAAAATAAAATCTCAAAGAAAGAATCTAACTTCACACTTAAAATAACTTGAAAGAAACAACAAACAAAGCCCAGAGTTAGTAGAAAGAAGAAAGATCAAAGCAGAAATAAATGAAGTAGAGTAATATATATATATATATGATCAATGAATCCAAGAGGTGCTTTTTTTGAGAGGAGAAACAAGATCGTCAAAACTTTAACCAGACTCCGTAAGTTAAAAAAGTGAGGAGAAACAAATAAATAAAATCAGAAATGAAAGAGAAGTAACAACTGAAACCAAAGAAGTACAAAGGATTGTAAGAAAATATTATGAACAACCATATGCCAACAGATTGGACAACGTGGACAAAATGAATACATTTTTAGAAACAGAGAAACTAGTGAAATTGAAGCACTAATAAAAAAAACTCCCAACAAACGAAAGCCCTGGGTTGGATGTTTTCACAGGTGAATTTTACCAAACATTCAGAGAAGAACTAACAGCTCTCCTTCTCAAACTATTCCAAAAAAAATCAAGAGGATGGAAGACTCCAAAGTTCATTATGAGGCCAGCATTTTCTTAATTCCAACCAGGAAAAGACACCACACACACACAAAAAAGAAAAAAAAAGAAAGAAAGAAAGAAAGAAAAGAAAATGAAAAGTTATTTACCATGATTAACATAGATGCTAAAATCTTTAACAAAATATCAGCAAACTGAATAGAGCAATACATAAAAAAGATCACACACCATGATCAAGTGGGAATTATTTCAGGGATGAAAGGTTGTTACAACATTCACAAATCAATAGTGATACACCACATAAACAAAATGAAAGATAAAGAGCACAATATTAAATAAATAGATGCATAAAACTGTTTGATAAAATCTAGCACCCATTTATGATAAAAACTCACAGCAAAGTGGAAAGTGAAAACATACCAAACACAAAGAGGCCATATATGACAAACCCACTGCCAGCATCACACTCAATGGGAAAAAACTACAGATGTTCCACTTAAAATCAGGAAGAAGATAGGGATATCCACTTTCACCTCTCTTTTTCAACACAGTACTGGAATTTCTAGATATAGCAATCAGAAAATAAATAAAAGGCATCTAAACTGGAAAAAGAGAAGTAATATTGTCATTACTTGCAGATGACATGATCATGTACATAGAGAACCCACAACATTTCAGCAAGAAGCTATAAGATCTAAAAAATAAATTCATTAATGTAGCAGGATACAATATCCAGAAATCAGAACTATCAGAATGGAAAATTAAGAAAACAATCTCATTCACAATTGCTTCGAAAAGAATAAAATACCTAAGAATAAATCTAACCAAGGGTGTAAAAGACCTGTATTCTGAAAATTATGACACTAAAGAGAGAAATTGAAAAACATACAAATAAGTAAAGGCACATATTGTGTTCATTTGGCAGGAATAATTAACATCATTAAAATGTCCATACTACCCAAAGAATCTATAGATTCAACAAAATTCCTATCAGGATACTAATGATGTATTTCACAGAACTAGAACAAATATTTCAAAAATTTATATAGAACCTCAAAAGGCCCCAAATAACAACAGCAATTTAAGAAAGAAGAACAAAGTCAGAGAAATCACACTACCTAATATCAAACAAGACTATAAGGCCATAATAATCAAAACATTAAGGTACTGGCATAAAAACAAACACATAATAGATCAATGGAACATAATAGCACAGAAATAAACCCACTCATTTATAGTCAATTAATAATTGACAGAGGAAGCAAGCACATACAATGGGCTAAAGATTGTTTATTCAATAAATGGTGTTGGGAAAACTGGACAGATATGTGCAGAAAAATGAAACTAGAAAACCTTCTTATGCCACACATAATGATAAATTTGAAATGGATTAAAGACTTAAATGTAAGACTCAAAACCATAAAAATTCTAAAACAGACAGTAACATCTTGGACATTGTTCATAGCAATATTTGATCTGATATATCTCCTCAGGCAAGAGAAACAAAAGAAAAGTAAACAAATTAAACTACATCAAACTAAAATGTTTTTCACAGCCAAGGAAATCACCAACAAAATAAAAAGACAGCCCACTAAATGAGATAACATATTCACCAATACATCTGATAAGGTGTTAATATCCAAAAAGTATAAAAACTTATAAAACTCAACACCAAAATACACACAATCAATTTAAAAATGGGCAAAGGATCTCAATAAACACTTCTTTAAAAATGACATACAGATAGCTAATATGAAAAGGTTCTCAATGTCACTAATCATCAGAGAAATGCAAATTAAAACCACAGTAAGATATCACCTCATACCATTCAGAATGGTTATCATTAATAAATCAACAAACAAAAAGTGCTGGCAAGGATATGGAGAAAAGGGAACCCTTTTGCACTGTTGATGAGAATGCAGCTTGGTACAGCCACTGTGGAATGCAAAATAAAGATACCTCAAAAAATAATAATGGAACTGCCTTATGTCCCAGTGATTCAACTTCTGGGAATTTATATGAAGAAGCCCAGAACACTAATTCCAAAAATTATAAGTACCCTTATATTCATTGCAGCATTATTTACAATTGCCGATATATGGAAGCAGCCCAAATGTTCATCAGTAGATGAATGGATAAAACAATTACGGGGCATTCACACAATGGAATACTACTTGTCCATGAAAAAGGAAAACTATTTTACCCTTTGCCATACCATGTGTGGATCTGGAGAACATCATGCTAAGTGAAATAAGCCACTCAGAAAAAGACAAATACCATATGATTTTATTTATATGTAGAATCTTATGAACAAACTGATGTAATAAGCAAAATAGAGACAGATTCATAGAGAACAAGCTGACAGTTCTGGGGGTGGGCAGTTAGGGGTGGAGGGATTGATCAAAAATGAAAGAGGACTCATGAACATAGATAACAGTGTGTTGATTGTAGGGATTAGGGATATAAGGGGAATAACTGGTAATGGAAAAATGAAATAAAATAAAGTAAATTTTAAAAATTAAATAAAAAAAATTAATAAAAAAACAAAATGAGCATTTTACTATAGTTTTGATATTTTAAAAATAATTAAAAACAATGTGTTGATGTCACAAATGCCATTTATATTTAAAAATAATTTAGTGGATTGTTTTCTCTTTGATATCATTAGGCTTACAATCACTTGTTTCTCTCTTACCTGAGTAATGTAAGAATTATTGCTTAGAGCTATGAGATGGATAGATAAACTGTTATAAACTAAGTTCTATTTGAAAGTCTTTAAAGAGGTTGAAAAACACAAGTGTAATGCAGATGTGCTCCTCCTTTGCTGCCACCTACCCCTTTCTCAATCAGTTATCTACAGCCCTTTTTGCCTTTTGACCCTCCCTATCCTCTGGTCATCCCCTCTTTCTATGAAAAGCCTCCCTCCTATAATGGGTTGACCCATATCCTGGTGTCTGAATGGTCTTCAATCCTGTTGCCAGCACTTAGAATGGCAGACCAAGGAATTGTCCCTCCCAGTAGTAACATAGAAGCTAAGAATTGGAGGCAATAGCATTTGAAATCAGACTGACTAGTCTTAAATACTCTTTTACCTGCTGTATAATCCTGAAAAATTTACTGAATCTCTCCAAATTCTGTTGATACAATAAAATAAGACATGACCTCCTTAGGGAATGATTGCTACAGCCAGAGTTGAGATGGGTATGGGGATTAATGAGCTAGATATTAGCCAGGTGAATATATACCTTTGCTTGGCCTTAAATAAGGCTGGTTCTATTGGGATTAAAGCAGCTAATGTTAGAGCAACAGTGACAGCCAATTCCCCAGGACTTCTCTGAGTCACTTATCTCTGCCAAAGAAGTACTATGTCAGAAACAGCCTCCTCTCACCACCTGCCCCTCAAGCCTCAGAAAGGCTGGCTGTAGAACTGCTGCCATTTTCTTGAAAGTTTTCCCTGTTGTCGTCTCCTATGTAGATGTACATGTTGCTTTTGAAGAATGATGATGGATAATTCAAAGGTAACAGAGTGTGTGAGGTGACGATAGATAGCAGCAGTGAGTTTCTGCTAGCTGGTACTAGAGGTTTCAACTTTAATGTGTGTTAAACTTTTCCTCCGAGTTCAAAGGTTATGTAATGCACTAAAATAAAGTTGTTTCTAATTACAAGAACCACCACTACACCAGAGGACTCTTTTAAGATCTAGAGAGCACCATAACACATGTGATGTGAAGACTGAGGACTGAATTTGGGGAAAATGCAAGGTGTGAGCAATGGAACATTATTTGATACAAATACCAAGATTTTGCCTTGTTCTTTCATAGGAGATAAGGTGAATACACAGGCCTCACAACTCCCTGGGGAATGCTGCCTTTTATGCATGATAATGCCCATGGTGGTGTGAGAGGTGCTATATAAAGGTGTTTGAAACCTATCTACCTTTATCCACACTCCACTCCTCACACCACAAATAGTAAATGAGAACTTCCAAAACCCATGGAAAGAACTATACACTCAAATTCAAGAAGCAAACAGAATACCTAGTAACCTTAAACCAAAGAGGCCCTCAGGCAAGAACATTGTATTAAACCTGTTAAAAATTAATAACAAAGAAAAAATTTGCAAAGCAGCCAGGGAAAGAGATATAATGACCCACAAAGGAAAGCTCATTAGGTTATCATTGGACTTCTCAGAAGAAACTCTACAAGCTAGAAGAGAGAATAATCAGGTATTCAAAATACTGAGGGAAATTACCAGCCAAGAAAAATATACCTAGCAAAGTTATTCTTTAATATGAAGGAGAAATAAAGATGTTTCCAGACATACAGGAAGTGAGGGAATTTATCACCAGGAAACCTCCACTGCAGGAAATACTCAAGGGGTTATTGTACCTGAAACAAAGAGTAGAAAGTCATAAGACTACAGGTAAGATTTAAAAACTTACAGCATAAACAGGGAAAACTTGTGACAACAAAACCATAAAAGGGGAGGTAAAGGTCGAATTGAAAAAAGGGATAGAGATCAAATGCACTAAAAATAAATTACTATATATATGCAACTTCCTTTTTCATAAACCTAATGGCAAGCACACACACACACAAAAGTAATACACATAACAAAAAAAAACCGAGTAAACAGAGGAAAGAAGCATGAAATACCACCAAACAAAATAAACAAACAGAAGCACAAAACAAAAAGGACCAACGAGGATACAGAGTTACCAAAAAAAATAAATAAATAAAATAAAATTATTATAGAAAATCCTGAAACATCAAAAATTACCGTAAGTGTAAATTTACTGAATTAAACAATAAAAAGGCATAGAATAGCAGATTGGATCAGAAAACAAAACCCAACCACACGTTTCCTTCCTTCAAGAGACACATATAAGCTTCAAAGACAAAGGTAGATTCAAAGTGAAAGGGTGGAAAATAATTCTCCAGGCAAATATCCACAGAAAAGCAGGTGTAGCCATACTTACATCTGATGAAATAGATTTCAAGATAACAAATGTAAAAAGAGTCAAAGATAGAAATTTTTATAATGTTAGAAGAGGCACTAGAGGAAAACAGAATTTCTTAATATATATGCACCCAATCAAGGAATACCGAAGTATATAAAGCAAGTACTAACAGAATTAAAGGGAGAAACAAACCAAACCACAATCATAGCTGGGGACCTTTATACTCCATTGACCACTCTAGCTAGATATTCAAAACAGAAAATCAATATAGAAATATCAACCTTAAATGACACATTATACCAAATGGGCATAATTGACATATACACAGCATTTCATCCCAGAATATTAGATAGTTCATTCTTCTCCAGTGTACATGGAATATTCTCAAGAATAGACCATATGTTGGGTTACAAAATTAGCCTCAATAAATTTAAGATTGAAATTATACCATGCATATTCACTGACCACAGGGCCTTGAAATAGAAATCAACTGCAAAAATAAAAAGTAAAGAAACCCACAAATATGTGGAGGTTAAACAACATACTATAAAAAATGACAAGCTCAAAGAAGAAATAAAAGGTGAGATCAAAAGCTATATAGAAAAGAATGACAATGACAATGACAATGACACATCAAAATTACAATAATGCAGCAAAAACAATTATAAGAGGAAAGTTTATGTCACTACAGGTCTATCTCAGGAAATAAGAGAAATCCCAAGTAAAAAAACCTAACATTACATCTTAAATATCTAGAAAACAAGAACAAAAGCAACTCAAAGTCAGCATAAGAAAGAAAATTAGAGCAGAATTGAATAAAATAGAAAACAAAAACACTATACAGAAAATTAATACATAAGAAGACTATCAGGTGATTTCTCAAAGGCACTTTGTAGGCAAGAAGGGACTGGAAAGAAGTATTCAAAGTGATGAAAAGCAAGGACCTACAGCCAAGATTATTCTATCCAGCAAAGCTGTCACTTAGAACGGAAAGGCAGATGAAGTGCTTCCCAGACAAGGTAAAGCTAAAAGAGTTCATCATCATCTAGCCCTTATTATATGAAATGTTAAAGGGTATAATTTATGAAAAAGAAGATCAAAACTATGAACAGTAAAATGACAACAAACTCACAACTATCAACAACTGAATCTAAAAAATTAAAAACAAACTAAGCAAACAACTAGAACAGGAACAGAATCATAGATATGGAGATTTTATGGAGGGTTATCAGTGGGAAGGAGGAAAGGTGAGAATGGGGGGAAAGGAACAGGGATTAAGAAGCATAATTTGTAAGTGTGAAATACACAGAGGGATTTAAATAATAGTGTAGAAAAAGGAGAAGCCAAAGAACTTATATGCATGGACATGAACTAAGGGTGGGGGGATTGCTGGAGGGAAGAGGTGTAGGGCAGAGGGTGGCATAAGGAAAAAATGGAACTGTAACATCAATAAAATATACTTTAAAAAGTAATACAACAAAAAGTTGGTTCTTTTAAAAAATGAATAAAATTGACAAACTCCTGGCAAGACTAAGCAAAAAAGAGAAAAGACTCATAAAACAAAATCAGAAATGAAAGAGGAACAGTTACCACAGATACCACAGAGATACTAGAATACTATGAATATATGCATCCAAATTCAATAACCTAGAAGAAATGGATAGGATTCTAGAAATATATAACCTTCCTAGACTAAATTATGAAGAATTGGAAAATCTAAATAAACTGACCAGCAATGAGAAAACTAAATTAGCCATCAACCTGCCCACCCTCCCACACCCCCAAATAAAAGAAGTCCAGGACCAGATATCTTCACCAGTGAATTCTACCAACCATTCAAGGAAGATTTAAAGCCCATCCTCAAACTCTTCCAAAAAATTAAACAAGAGGCCATACTTCTTAACCCATTTCATGGGGCCAACATAACCCTGATACCAAAATCTGGCAAGGATAACACACACAAAAAGAAAACTACAAACTAATATCTCTGATGAATACAGACGCAAAAATACTAAACAAAATACTAAAAAATTAAATTTAAAATGCATCAAAAATAATACAGCACAGCTACATAGGGTTTGATCCAGCAGCACAAGGATGGTTCAACATATGCAAATCAATGTAATGCACCACATTAACAAAAGAAAGGGTAATTGATGCAGAAAAGGTGTTTGATATGATACAACATCAATTTGTGACTAAACCACTGAATAAAATAAGAATAGAAGGAAAGTACCACAACATAATAAAAGTTGTATATGACAAACCCTCAGCCAATATCATACCCAATGGTAAAAACTGAAAACTTTTCCACTGAACTTGGGAACAAGACGAGGATGCCCAATCTCTCCATTCTTATTCAACACACAGTTTCATAATTTCTATCTAGAGCAAGAAATCGAGAGAAGGAAATAAAAGGCATCGAAATTTTTAAGGAAGAAGTAAAAGTGTCACTTTTTGCTGATGACATAATTCTGTACATAGAAAAACCTAAGGACTCCACAAAAACACTATTAAAAATAATAAACAATTACAGTAAAGTTGCAGAATACAAAAATCAATGTACGAAAATCCATGATTTTCCTGAAAAAGAAATGAAAAAAAATCCTCTTCCATCTGCAACCAAAAGAATAAAATACCTAAGAATAAACTTAATAAAAGGTGTGAAAGACCTATGTACTGAAAACTACAAAGCATTATTAAAATAGATTGAAAAAATACAACAAAATGGAAAAATATTCCATGTTCATGTATTAGAAGAATCAACACAGTTAAAATGGCCATATTATCAGATGACAATATATCATATTTAATATAATCCAGATTAAAATCTTAATATTAATTTTTTAAGAGATAGAAAAAAATTATCAGATTTATAATGAACAATCATCGTCATCGGCAGCCGTCCATCTCGAGAGACGATGGTGTAGCTTCTTGAGAGTCTATCTGCACCGCCGAGAATGGCTGTGCAGTCCGACTCGGGAGTGACAATCCCTGCCACACTTGTTACAGGTGAAGGCAGATGGCTGTGGTTGCTGCTGTTGACGCTGCTTCCGCCTCGATCTTTAAAAGACCCCAAATAGCCAAAGCAATTCTGAGGAAAAAAAAAGAATGAAGTCTGACTTCAAACTATACTATAGAGATACAATAATCAAAACAGCATGGTATTGACAGAAAAACAGACACACAGATTAATGGAACAGAATTGAGAGCCCAGATATAAAACTACATTTGCATGGGCAAATAATTTTTGACAAAGGAGACACAAACACATAATGGAGAAAAGAAAGCCTTTTCAATAAATGCTTCTGGGAAAAACTGGGAAGACACAGGCAAAAGAACAAAAATACATCAGTTGTTCCCATGTACAAAAATTAATCAAAGTAGGTCAAAGACTTAAATATAAAATCTGAAACAATAAATTACATAGAAGAAAACAGGTACTAAACTTATGGACCTTGGTCATACAGAACATCTTATGAATTTGACCCCACAGGCAAGAGAAGTAAAGGCAAAAATAAATGAGTGGAAAGATATCAAACTAAAAAGCTTCTGCACAGCAAAAGAAACTGACAACAAAACAAAGAGGCAACCCACCAAACAGGAGATGACACTTGCAAACAGAATCTCTAACAAAGGTTTAATATCCAAAATATATAAAGAATTCATAAAACTCAATACCAGACAAACACACAATCCAATTGAAACTGGACAGAGAACCTGAACAGCCTCTCTGAAGAAAACATACAAATGGTGAGCAGATATATGAAAAGATGTTCAACCACACTAGCTATTAGGGAGATGTAAATTAAAACTACCATGAGATACCACCTATTACTTATTAGACTGGCTATTATTAATAACACAAGTGATATTGTGGAGAAAAGGGAACCTTCATTCACTGCTGGTGGGATGTAGACTGATACAGCCACTATGGAAAACAGTCTGGTGGTTCCTCAAAAAATTAAGAATAGAATTACAATATAACCTATCAATCTCTCTCTTGGGTATCTATTCCAAAATTAAAAACCATGTATTTGCAAATATATATGCACCCCTATGTTCACTGCAACGTTATTCATGGTGGTCAAAACATGGAAGTAACCAAGTGGCCTTCTATGGAGGACTGGATAAAGATGTAGTACATATATATAATGAAATACTACTCAGCCATAAAAAGATAAAATACTGCCATTTGTTTGCAATAATACAGATAGGTCTTGAGAATATTGTGCTAAGTGAAATAAATCAGTCAGAAAAAGCTAAGAGCCACATAATTTCACTCTGATGTGGGATATAAAGCCTAGGCTCATGGACACAGAGAGCAATGTAGTGCTTTCCAGATGGAAGGTGTGGGAAGATGGATGGTGGCCTAATATATGGTGACAGAAGATTGTTTGACTTTAGGCAGTGGGCACACAGTGCAATATACAGACTAGTATCACAGAAATGTACACTTGAAACCTATATGATCTTATTAACCAATATCATCACAATAAATTTAATTTAAAAACATTAAAAAATTTAAAAGAATCCATTGTACATTCTTCAGAAAGGGTAGAGTAAGGATAAAAAAGACTTTCGGGAAAAAAAAGATGATGGAAGACAGTGGGTGAATAATAACAACAAAATTTTCTTATTTATAAGAAGCTTTCTTAGCTATCAAGTCACACAATCCTTCTGGTGAGACCAAGGGACAGCTCATACCCTCTACTCAGAGAAGGAGCTGGGCTCTGAAAGAGGGACTGGTCTGGGGTCCCAGATACAGTTAGCAGGAAAGTGGGACCTCAGAACACAGGTTTGTGACTCCTAATCTCTTTGTCTGCACTTTCTTTCCCAGGAAAAATTTTATTTTCTCCAAATACATGTCATGTTTTCTATTTAAGAACTCTTGATTTAAAAGTCTGTAAAACCTTATGACAGTATTTCCAGAAAAAAATGTGAAAAGGGTGGAATACTGTTAGAATTACATGAGGATTTTTCTAAATGGATGCAGCACTCTGTTCCTCCCTTCCTTCTCTGCTGCCAAATTCTGGCAGTGTCATCCTGATGCATATAATTTGCAAAAGCTTCATGACTCCACTATCCATCAGTGTTCAAGACAGTGTATCCAGCTAAACTCCCTTCTCCCCTCATAGAGGACACTCAGTCTTAGGTGTGTATTCAACTGTGAGGGTCCTAAACAGAGAGGATATGTTAATATAACACTACCCACAAGAAAAGACTTGGGGAATATGTCCATTTGTAGCATGCAAATAATAATATGATTAAATCTTGTTGGGTTTTCTCCCACAACTATCTACATCTACTTAGATATCTAATAGGCATCTCAAAAACATGTCCAAGAACAAGTTCTTGGTCACCCAACCTGAATCTGCTTTTTCCATTCTTCTAGGTGTTCAAGCTAAACATCTGTAGGAATCCTTGGCTCCCCCTCTCACACTTCAGATTCAGTTTGGCACATGTACCCATCCCTAATCCCCCTGTACCAAGTAACACCTTTTCTCCATGTCGATCCATTTTCCCACTTTCCCTGTGGTTTCTTTATAGCATTTAACACTGACAAATAAATATATATCCCTTTGTTTAATATTTGTCTTCTTTCATTACAAGGTATGTTTCATGAGAGCCAAGACTGTTTTGTTCACTGTTGTATCCTCTGGACATGGAGGACACAACAAATCATTGAATAACTTTTGAATGGGTGAATGAGTGAATGTTACTGCCATCATTGTATGTTAGCAATTTGAAAAATCTATTTACTGTCTCATTAAATTAGAATGAAGAAGTTATATGATCACCCCAGACTGCCGTTGCAGCCATTTATATATAATCACGGAACTTCCTAAATTCTGTCTGTGACTTTCAAACAGTAAGTAGCCTAGAGACAATGACTTTCTAGCAGAGTTAGGAGGTGTGATTCTGGGTGAGGCTAAGTTATTGATGGCCCGCCTCCTAAGCACTTTTAGAGGGGGCAGTTTGGATCTTTGTTGAACACAAAAATATTTTTTATTGAATCTTTTTTATTGTTATTCTATTACATTCCCAATTTTTCTCCCTTTTCCCTCTTCTGCCCCCTCCCCCGCTCCCATTCAGTCAATTTCCACACTCTTGTCCATGTTCTTTACCTAGCTCCTTTTCCTTCTTTCCACCATTATCCCTCTCACATCTCTGCTCTGGTGACTTTCATTCTGTTCCATGTTTCCATGTCTGTGGTTATATTTTGTTTGTTAGTTTATTTTGTTCATTAGATTCCTTTGATAGGTGAGATCATATAATATTTGTCTTCCACTGACTGGCTTATTTCACTTATCATAGTACTCTCAAGTTCCATCCATGCTGTAGCAAAAGGTAGGAGTTCCTTCTTTCTTTCTGCTGCATAGTATTCCACTTTGTAACTGTACCAGTTTTTTTACCCACTCATTTACTGATGGCCACTTAGGCTGTTTCCAGCACTTGGCTATTTTAAAAGTCACAAACAGAAACTGTGCTTTTGCCAATTAAAAATGAAAAGAAAAAAATAAAATTTTGAGAGCCTACATTTTGCCACCACATTTGCTAAATATATTTTTTAAATAAGGGGTGGGCAAAAGTATGTTAATAATGATAAGTAATATAATAATAAATAAACAATAATACAAAAAACTGTGTTTTTTGTACTCAAACTGTATACCTACAATTGCCCACCCTGTATTTACTAAAATGAAATTAACGTTATATTTATTCTTTTGTTGTATAAATTTTGCAGTGATCAATAAGATAAAGAAAACAGTAACAAAAATTCCAGCCTTCCTTTTTGTACCATAACTCTGAAGGCTTGAGGACCCATCCTAGCTGCAAACTAAAAAATGAGTGTCATAAGGGACCCCTGTGGTTTCAGCAGTCTTGAGGTTACTGTTTGGTATTTAGCTAATTATTAATAAAGGAAAGGGAGCAAAGGGAATTTGACATTGAGCTTAATAAACTGGAGAGCATAAGCCTGTTTTATTCCCCAGGAAGCTACAGCTTCACACCCCAGGAGATTATGGCATTTCTACATCAAGAGGATTAACACTCCTCCCTTTCCTCCTCCAATACCAGATTGCCAGGTGGGAGCAGGGAAAGGCAGTCATACACAATAGAAGTGAAAATGGCGCAAGGGACTATAGAGGCCTGTCAGTCTAACCAAGGGGGATATAAACCTATCAAAAGCCTGCAAAAAACTTGGGAAGTTGATTAGTTCATAGGAGAACAAAGAAGTTCTCTCTCTCTTTCTCTCTCTCTCTCTCTCTCTCTTTATTTCTCTCTCTCTCTCTCTTCCCCTCTCTTTCTCCATGTCTCTGTCTGTCTCTCTCCTTCCCATTCACCCTCCCTCTACCTCTCTCCCCCACTTGATAATGCGCTCACCTTGTGCATTCACACATCCTCTTTTCATAGCCACGTGGCCTCCTCAGCCACATGACTGATGGCTTTGCAGACTCCATACACAGTTTCACAGCAGAAACCTAAATACCTCAACACAACAATGAATAGCAGCTGAGAACACAAGCTAAAATAGCCAGCTGCTCCTAAAGGAATAAGCTTTCATATGAACCATAAACTCTGGACACTGGCTTTTACTTTAGCCTTGCTGAGGACAAGGTTGGACTTTTTCTATGGCAGGACAGATGGACAGAGATTGGAAATTGGAAATCCAGGGGGTTGCTTCTATTTCTACGTAAATAAATCATGCCATACCACAGTCTCCTGTGCATAGGTCCCTGGAATACTTTCTTTACAATCCCATGGAAGAGCCCCATTTCCATCAACACCATTGGTGGCATAATCACTGTGCTTCATGCTTTGGGCTTCACACAGCCCCATTGTTTGTTTGTGTCTTCATAGCCTGTAGATACATCACTTGTTCAAGAAAAGCCTGTTTGAATTATGGCTATTCTCATCCCATCTCTGTGGAATTCATTTTTTTACCTACTTTTCATGACCCCCCACCCTCCAGGGTTGTGAGTCCCTCCTTTGGGACAAAGGACAATGATGCACTTTCCCTCAGCCTGTCCTTTTCCTCTTAGAAGAAGATTCAAGGCCTCTGTGATTTATGTTTGGGCTCTTTCATCTATGTGTAAGGTGTAGGTATAGACATAGAGACCATAGGCTAAGAAAAACTCTGACAACTTCACAAATTTAGATCATTGGCCTTGCCAAACTTGGATTTCTGGTACCTCAGTATGATTTGTTCTTCCGTTTCTAAGCATTTTCCTGGTAAAGAGATTAAAGCTTACAGCTATTTGCTATTTCTTTTTTTCTACCCACACTCTGTTATGGATTATTCAATTTTTATGATTGTGAGAAATTTCATTCTTGACTATTCTTCTAATAAGTAGTTAAAATCCAAGTGCTATATAAATATGTGTCACGAACTTCAGAGTCTCGCTGATCTTTACATGGCTGTTTCTTGGTTTTCTAATACACTAGTTGTCAACCCAGAAATTACTAGAAATAGCCTGAGGAGCTCTAGTGATCACAGATTCCAAGGTACCACCCCTAGGAGTCTGACTTAATTGTCTGGGGTGTGGGCAGGGCAATGGAGTTATTCAAATCTCCCTAGCTGATACCGAGATTCAATTTGTCTAAACATCTACTTTCAGGGAGCTCTCAAAGCAGCCTGCTTAGCTTTCTCCTCTCTGTGTCTTGAGCTGCTTTTAATACTGAAGGCTTGAATAATTATGCTACGTTTAAAATTTATAAATATTTTCTGAGAAGTTTCCAGTTATCAATCAGGCCTGCTCTTTTTAAAAAGAGCCAGATCATTTTATAACAAGAAAGTTAGGTGCTAAGTTTATATAACTGTAATAAATTCTAATAAAAATCTGAGCCTTAAAGCAAGAAAAAGAAATTGTATAGAAAACACACAATGTGAATAAAACACAAGGAGAACACAATCACAGAATAACAGTTCTTTGAAATTTCAAATAATAAAGCCTGTTGATGTCTTGGCTCTAACACCTGTATGCTGTGCTTTTGGGGGGCTAGTCTTTTATCCTCTTAACTCCATATTTGTAAGATCAAAATGTAAATACTATGATTTCACAGGTAAAAAGAAAATGGAATAATGCTTGTGAATCTGGGAGCTGGAGAGCAAAAAATGCCCTGATGGGAGCTGAGTCAGATATGGTAATGCCATAATGCCAGTTATTCGACCACAATGTTTTCTACCATTAAGGGCCAAGGTTTATAAAGAAGCTCTCAACATCCCCAAAACGGGAAGATGATTTGGCAGTTGGCAAGGCAGGGGGTAAAAAATGCTGTGAAAATGATCAGTCAAATATATTTAAGCTGAGAAAAGAAGGTCAGAAATTCCATTTTTCCATTTGCAACCTGGGATCCCAGAATCTTTAATGCCAATTTTCAGGGGACAAACTGAGCCCTAAAGTGAAGCATAAATAGTGCATTAAAGCAGCCAGCATTTGGATTAATTTTAATCTTCCACTAATGGGCTTTTGTGTCTCATATGCATTAACTCTGGTGACCAAGAGTGAGATGAACCACCCCTGGGTCCTGTGCTGATAAAAAATTCAGCAGGGGAGGGAAGAACATGGCTGAGGAGTGAGGGGAGGCTGTGCTTTCTTACTCCTGAGACCTGTCTGTAGTTTGGACTAATTGCAGACAGAACATGTCAGTTAACATCTGGATACTGGCAAGAGTTGAGCCTTGGCACTGCTGGATCAGAGAAGACCTTCTGGGAGTGACCTGTTTGGTGATGATAGTGGAGGAGAAAGGGATGAGATGGGATTTCTGACTGGGTTGGCTTCCCAGGCTGCAGCTGGCAGTACACAAAGACTTTTTAGTGACCCCAGGTTCCCCCAGAGAGGAACTGGGAGGAGAGCGTGGCTCTGCCCACTGGGGGTGCCAGAAGTGGGCCAGGTGGCATCTGTCGCTGAGAGGCAAGAAACAGCATACTGCTGTGTATGTATGAATGCATTTTTCCTTTTTATTTTGCTCTTTTGTTTTTAGTGGAAAGGGGAGGAGAAGTTAGGGGTGGGACGAGATTCTTGAGGAGCACAGGCGCAGAAGTGCACTCGCCCACTCCCCAACCCTCCTACTGGGTCGCGCAAGTGCGCAAAGGGAGATGCCCCCATCCGCCCACCCAGATGCAGAACCAACTTGCCAGCAACCACGCCCTGGTGCCCCTTGGGCCCGCCCCAACAGGCACAAAATCAACATGCCAGCTGCCAGGCACAGACGTCCACCTCCGCCTGGTTCATGTGCTTGTGGTCCCGCCCCAATGGGTGCAAAATCAACTTGCCTGGTGCTCTGGCAGCCACACAGGCATCCCTTGCCTGTCCCACTAGGCGCCAAACCAACGCACAGGCCGCTGCACCCAGGTGCCACTTGGGCACGCCCCAGCAGGCGCAAGACCAGAGAGCAGGCCGCCGTACATGGGCGCCCACCACTGCCCCACACAGATGCCCATTGCCCTGCCCCAACAGGCACAAAACCAACTCACCAGCCACCAAACATGGGCACAGGCCCCACTTGGACCCGCCCCAACAGGTGTGAAACCACCATGCCAGCCACCACAATAGACCCACAACAAACCCATCCACTGGCGAGTAGAGACCTCCCCCTCTACCTGAACAGGAGAGCAACCAGTCTGTCTTGGACTTGCCTGCCCAGGTGCACAATGGGTCAACCTGCCCCTGGCCTTCACCTTCACAAGGGAATGCACTCATGTCTGGCCGAGGCCAAAGGACAGTGAAATAAACTAGAGGCACTTTGTAATAAGTTTTGGGTGCTGACTCTTGAGAAAGAGCTGAGAGAGCACTGGACTAGGTCCCAGTACAGAAGCATCCCAAGTGCTATGGGAGAAATCACTTAAGCAGACTGCTCCCCTCCAATTGGCATCAACTGGAGACAGCAGCTCAAAAACTGTATACAAGAAGGTCACATAATAAAGGCAGTAAATAAAAGCAGATCAATCTAAGAAGCAGAAACAAGACCAGTGCCCAAAATGAGGAGGTGGAATAACACTCCACCAAACAGAAACAACATTCCACCAAAAATAGGGAGGAATTCCCATTAGGAAAGATAGATGACATAGAAGTAAGTAAGCTATCAGACATAGAATTCAAAACAATACTAATGGGGAAGTTCAATTAACTCGACAAACTCAAAGAAAACTATAACGAACTCCAGGGGAACTAAAAAGAACTCAAGGGAAGCTACAAGGAACTTCCTGAGAACTACACACCAGCATGGAAACTATCAAGAACCAGGAAGAAATGAAGAATACAATTTCTGAACTGAAGAATGCAGTAGAATCAATCAAAAGCAGGCTAAATGAAGCAGAGGATTGGATCAGTGAGAGGACAACATAGAAAAAAATTCTGAAAAAATAAAACAAAATGAAAAAAACCTTAAAAAGAGTGAAGAGGTTTTATGAGAACTGCAGGGCAACATGAGATGAAACAAATTAGAATCACAGGGATACAAGAAGAGGAACAGGAGCAA
Source organism: Furipterus horrens (assembly GCF_987537825.1). Classification (NCBI taxonomy): domain Eukaryota; kingdom Metazoa; phylum Chordata; class Mammalia; order Chiroptera; family Furipteridae; genus Furipterus; species Furipterus horrens. Next base: position 63,726,793 of record NW_028327179.1, on the reverse strand, counting down.
GGGATGGAAAACCTGATTGAAAAGATAATGACAGAAAAATTTCCTAAATTGATAAGAAAAAATATCATGCAAGTACAGGAAGCACAGAGGATCCCAATGAAGAAAAACCCAAAAAGGAATACTCCAAGGCACATCATAATTAAAATGGCAACATTCAAAGGCAAAGCGAGAATCGTAAAAGAAACAAGAGAAAAACAGCAAATAACATACAAGGGAGCTACAATAAGACTATCAACTGATTTCTCAACAGAAACACTACAAGCCAGAAGGGAATGGCAAAAAAATTATTTCAAACAATGAAAAACAAAGGCCTACAACCAAGAATACTCTACCCCTCAAGGCTTTCTTTCAAATTGGAAGGTGAAATTAGGAGTTTCCCAGACAAATTAAGACTAAAAGAATACATCTCCACCAAACCATCATTTCAAGAGATGCTAAAGGGAACGCTGTAAGAAAAAGAAGAAAAAGAGAGAGGGAGAGGAACACAGAAACAAAGGGAAATGAATAAATACCTGTCAATAATAACCTTAAATGTAAATGGATTAAATGCTCTAATCAAAAGACATAGGGTAGCAGAATGGATATGAAAACATGACCCACATATATGTTGTCTACAAGAGACACTCCTCAAAACAAAAGATTTACACAGACTGAAAATGAAGGGACGGAAAAAAATATTCCAAGCAAATGGACATGAAAAAAAAGCTGGGGTAGGAATCCTTATATCAGACAAAACAGATTTAACAGCAAAGGCCATAAAAAGAGACAAAGAAGAACATTTTATAATACTTGAAGGAACAATCCATCAAAAAGATATAACCCTTGAAAACATATGTGCATCCAACATAGGTGCACCAAAATACATAAGAAAAATATTGGAAGACTACAAAAAATATATCAACAGCAACACACTCACAGTAGGGAACTTTAATACCCAATTGTCAACAATGGGCAGATCTTTGAGGCAAAGAAATACCAAGGACATTGAGCAAAGAACAGCACTCTGGACAAAATGGACTTAATTGTTATATACAGAACATTTCAATCCAAAGAGCAAAATACACATTTTTTTCTTATGCACATAGGACATTTTCAAGACAGACCACATAATAGGACACAAAACAAGCCTCAACAAATTCAAGAAAATTAAAATTATATCAAGCATCTTCTCAGATCACAATGCCTTGAAACTAGAAATCAACCTCAAGGAAAAAAATCAAAAACATTCAAACTCATGGAGAATGAATAACATACTATGAAATAATGAATGAGTTAACAATGACACCAAGGAAGAAATAAAAAAGTTTCTGAAAACAAATGATAATGAGCACACAACAGCCAAAACCTATGGGACACAGCAAAAGCAGTCCTGAGAGGAAAGTTTATAGCAATACAGGCCTAACTAAAAAGGATAGAAGAGTTTCCAATAAAAAATCTAACCCTACAGATACAAGAACTAGAACAACAATAACAAACAAAGCCCAGAGCAAGTAAAAGGAAGGAAATCATCAAGATCAGAGCAGAATTAAATGAGATAAAGACTAACCAAATAATTCAAAAGATCAACAAAAGTAAGAGCTGGTTCTTTGAAAAGATAAACAGAATTGGTAAGCCTAAAGGCTCATCAAGAAAAAAAGAGAGGACCCAAATAAACAAAATCAGAAAAAATAGAGGATATATCAGGACCAATATCACAGAAATACAAAGCATTGTAAGAAATTACTACAAACAACTGTATGGCAAGAAATTGACAATCTAGAGAAAATGGAGAAATTCCTGGAAACTTATAGTCTTCCCAAACTAAATCAAGAAGAAGCAGAAAGCTTGAATAGACCAATAACAACTAATGAAATTGAAGCAGTAATCAAAAAACTCCCAGCACACAAAAACCCTGGACCGGATGGCTTCACAGGTGAATTCTACAAAACATTTAGGGAAGAACTAACACTTACCCTTCTCAAACTATTCCAAAAAAATCAAAGAAGAGGGAAGACTCCCAAACTCTTTCTATGAAGCCAGTGTTACTTTAATTCCAAAACCAGGTCAAGACACAACAAAGAAAGAAAACTACAGGCCAATATCACTGATTAACATAGATGCTAAATCCCCAACAGAATATTATCATGGACCCAGCAAAACATAACAAAGATCATACATCATGATCAAGTGGGATTCATCCCAGGGATGCAAGGATGGTTTAATATTCGCAAATCAATAAATGTAATACAACACATAAACGAAATGAAAGACAAAAAACACATGATCATCTCAATAGATGCTGAAAAGGCATTTGATAAAGTACAACACCCATTTATGATAAAAACACTCAGCAAAATGGGAATAGAGGGAGCATACCTCAACATAATAAAGAACATATATAAGAAACCCAAAGCAAACGTCATAGTCAATGGACAAAAACTGAACACATTCCCCCTGAGATAAGAAAGAAGACAAGGATGTCCACTCTCTCCATTCCTATTCAACATAGTATTGTAAATTCTAGCCACAGCAATCAGACAAGAAAAAGAAATAAAAGGCCTCCAAATTGGAAAAGAAAATATAAAACTGTCACTATTTGCAGATGACATGATAATATACATAGAAAACCCTATAGACTCCATGAAGAAACTACTCGACATAATAAGTGAATTTGGCAAAGTAGCAGGGTACAGAGGCAATATTCAGAAATCAAAGACATTTCTGCACACCAACAATAAAATATCAGAGACAGACACTAAAAAAAAAAAAAATCACATTTGCTATAGCAACAAGAAAAATAAAGTACCTAGGAATAAATTTAACCAAAGCGGTAAAAGACCTGTACTCAGAAAACTGCATAACTCTGAAGAAAGATATAAAGGAACATACAAATAAATGGAAGCATATACCATGTTCATGGATGGGAAGAATCAGCATCATCAAAATGTCCATACTACCCAAAGCAATTTATAGATTCAGTGCGATCCCTATTAAAATATCAGCGACATATTTCACAGACCTAAAACAAATACTTCAAAAATTCATATGGAACCAAAAAAGACCCAGAATGCCCACAGCAATTTTGAGACAGAAGAACCCAATAGGAGGAATCACAATACCTGACATCAAACTATACTACTAGGCCACTGTAATCAAAACGGCCTGGTACTGGCATAAAAACAGAGATATAGATTAATGGAACAGAATGGAGAGCCTAGAAATAAACCCAGGCCTCTATGGTCAACTAATATTTGACAAAGGAAGGAGAAACTTAAAATGAAGTGAGAAGAGCCTCTTCAACAAATAGTGCTGGGAGAACTGGACAGGGACATGCAAGAAAAATAAAACTAGACCACCAACTTACACCAGACACCAGAATAAACTCAAGATGAATCAAAGACTTAAATGAAAGATGTGACACCATAAAAATCCTAGAGGAAAACATATTATCACTGATACATCTCCTAAGGCAAGGGAAATAAAGGAAAGAATAAACAAAAATGGATTACATCAAACCAAAGAGCTTCTGCTCAACAAAAGAAAACATCAGCAAGATGAAAAGGGTATCAACCATATGGGAAAGCATATTTGCCAATGATACATCAGATAAGGGATTGATCTCCAAATTATATAAAGAACTTACATATCTCAACACAGAGAAGACAGACAGCCCAGTTAAGAAATGGGCAAAGGACCTGAACAAATACTTCTCCAAGGAGGATATACAAAGTGTCCGGAGGCATATGAAAGAATGCTCAACATCATTAGCCATCAGAGAGATGCAAATCAAAACCAAAATAAGATACCACTTTACACCAGTCAGAATGGCCATCATCAACAAATCAACAAACAAGTGCTGGCGAGGATGTGGAGAAACGGGAACCCTACTGCACTGTTGGTGGGAATGCAGACTTGTGTAGCCACTATGGAAAACAATATGGAATTTCCTTAAAATACTATAAATGGAACTGCCTTTTGAACCAGCGATTTTACTGCTAGGATTATACCTGAAGAATTCTAAAACCCCAATTCAAAAAAAACCCTATGTTCATAGCAGTGCTGTTTACAATTGCCCAGTGTTGGAAACAACAGAAGTGCCCATCTGTAGATGAGTGGATTAAAAAACTGTGGTACATTTACACAATGGAATACTATGCAGCAGAAAGAAAGAAGGAACTCCTGCCATTTGTGACAACATGGATGCAACTAGACAGAATTATGCTTAGAGAAATAAGCCAGGCAAAGAAAGAAAAATACCATATGATATCACCCAATACAGGAGACTAATGAACAAACACAAACAAATGAACAAAACTGAACAAGGAACAGAGTAACAGTTATCAGTGGGGAGGGGGGAGGGAGGGAAGGAGATAAGCAGGGGAAGGGTTTAGCAAAGGAACTAATATAAATAACCCATGAACATGGACAACAGGGTTGGGATGGACTGTGGGAGAAGCGGTGGGCTGGGTGGGGGGTGGTAATAAGGGAAAATGTGGGACAATTGTAATAGAAAAACAATAAAAACAAAATAAAATAGATTAAAGTAAACAGCTAAAAAAAAAAATTCAGCAAGGCAGAACAGCAAGAACTACCTAAACCTGAAGGAGACAGTCACAAACTGTGAATAGCTTGTAGACTTAAAGAGGCTGCCTAAAGACAGATTGGGATACCATCTGATATAACCAAAGACATATCCAGAGGTAAAGACAGTAGGCAAACACTTAACTCTACTGAGACAAATTCCACCTCATTTTTCTTCATTATTTGCTTTATTTTTTTTCCACCTGCATAGCTTTTTAACATTTTTCTTTTTCTTAAATTTTGTTCTTATTGCTTCACTATTTTTTACTTTACTCAATTCAAATATCATATTTTACTCCTCCCTTCTCTTATTTCATTTTACCTTCCTCCTTCCCTTTTTTATTTTCACTTTAAATATTATTTTTCCCTGTCTACACTTTGTTCCTATTCCACACTCTTAACATTTCTCCTCTCTCCAGGTTCTCAAAACCATTTTTCTTTCCATTTGTCACCTCACATATTCTTTCCTTTTCTTATAATATCTTTATTCTATTTCCAGCTTTATTAAATGTGCTTATTTATTATTTATATTGTGGTTGACATTGCATTTTTTCTATTTTAATCCTAGATCTTCACTATTTTTGTATTTCAAATCTCAAATTTTACTGTTTCCTTGTCCTACTGCTTTTTGCCTCATCCTGTCATTGCTCATTTTCATTTTATATTTTATTTTTTCCTTTTTTAGCCTATTTTCTATTCCTTACTCATTATATCTCCTCCCTCTATATTCTCAAAATCATTTGTCTTTTCTGTAGACATCTCATAGTCTGTTTTTCTTTTTTTCCTTCTTATAATATTTTTATCTTTCCACCATTATTAATCTTTGCTTATTCATCATTGTTATTTCCATGGTGGTTGTCCTTCTTCAATTTTGTTCCTTTTTTTTCACTTTTTTTACATTTCAAAACTTATACTCTTCCCTCTTCTTACTCCATTTTCACTTCTTCCCTCTTCTTATTCCATTTTCACTTCTTCCCTCCCTTTTTAAATTTATGTTGTAAATTTTATTTTCTCCCTTTCTTCACCTTGTTTCTATTCCCTACTCTTAGTATATTTCCACCCTCTACCCTTTCAAAATCATTTTTCTTTCCATTAGTCATCTCATATTCATTTTTTTCTTTGTTATAATATTTTTATTCTCTTTCCATATTTATTAAACATTGCTCATTTGGTGTTGATATTGTGGTTGTGGTTGGGAGGATATTTCTGCTGGTGTGAGTTTTGTTTGTTGGGTTGCTTTGCTCTTGAAGCACCTGTATGACTGCATAGAAGATGTGGTAGGAGGTGTTACTCTCAGTCATCCAGCCAGAGGTGAGAACCCAGGAACAAATGCAACAACAACCAAAACCCAATTACAACAAGAGAGCCCACATAAACAGCATAAACAGCATCACTACAGCATCCAGCTCAGCACCACTGAGTTCCATAAATTTCCTACAACATAAGGCCACCACTTGAATAGAGTAACTCAAAGAAGATCAATCTAATAAACAGAAACATATAAAAAGAGTCACTTAAAATGGGAAGACAAAGAAATGACCTCCAATCAAAAGGAAAGGAGAAATCTCCAGAAACAGTGCTAAATAAAATTGGGGCAAGCAATTTATCAGACAATGAGTTCAACATAATGGTTATAAGGATGCTCAGGGAACTCAGTGAGAATTACAAAGAACTCCATGACAGTTACAAGAAACTTGGTGGGAACCACAGTAGCATAAAAAAGGACATAGAAACTATGATCAAGAGCCAAACAATAATGAAGAATTACATATCTGAAATGAAGAATACACTAGAAAGAATTAAAAGCAGCTTAGATGAAACAAAGGATCAAGTCAGTGAGCTGGAAGACAAGGAAGAAAAATTAAGTCAGAGGAACAAAGTGGAAAAAGACTAAGAATGAAGGAGTCATTTTAAGGGAGCTTCAGGGCAACATAAAACACAACAATATTTGCAATATAAGAATACCAGAAGGAGAAGGAGAAGCAAGGGATAAGGGATAGAAAACATGTTTGAAGTTATAATGACAGAAGACTACCGCAACTTGGTGAGGGAATAAGTCACACAAGTTCAGTGAGCATAGAGGGTCCCAAACAAGATGAACCCAAAGGGGCAAACTCCAAGAAGTATCATAATTAAAATAGCAAAATTTAAAGACAAGGAAAGAACTTCAAATAAAGCAAAGGAGAAACAGCTGGTAACATACAAGGGAACCTTGAAAAGGCTAATAGCTGATTTCTCACAACAACAACAACAACAACAACAAAAAAAAAACACTACAATCCAGAAGGTAAAGGCACAAAATATTCCAAGTAATCAAAAGCAAAGATATGCACCCAATATTCCTCAGCAAGGCTCTCATTTAAAATGCATGGCAAATTTAGGTTCTTTACAGACCAACCCCCCCAAAAAAATGCTAAAAGAGGATATTTTCACAATGCCAGCAATGCAAGATATTCTGAAAGTGTAGTTTTAAGAAAAGAAAGTAGATTTCCAGCCAAGATGGAGGTGTAGGTAGACATGCTGCATCTCCCTCTATAACTAAGAAGAAATACAACCACCTCAAAATTGGAGACAATCAGAAGTTCCAGGAAATAAAGCTGCATGGAAGACCAACAAAGATATGAAGAAATACTCATCCAGACAGGTAGGAGGGCAGAGCTGGGGTAAGAGGATGCAGTGTGGAGGCAGCAGCAGAAGCAGCAGCAAAAGTGGCTGTGGCTGGCCATTGGAAAGTGCAGTCATACATTTTTTAGAAAAGGAGGGACACCTTGGGAGTGCTCCCAGCACCAGACAAGACCACGCAGCTCACAAGTCCAGTGCTGGGAAAATAAAGCCTAATTGCTTCTGACCATTAAACCAGTTGGGGTTGTGGCAGAGGAAGAAACTGCCAGTCTCTCAGCAGAGTCCATTTGTTTAGAGGGACCCCATTGTTCTAGAACATTTGCAGACAAACTCACTCTGGAAACCAGCCAGAGCAAGAGCTACAGGGGCACCAATCTCATATAAGAAGTGGGAAAAGTTCCTGGAAAAGGGGTCAGTGTTGAGCAAGCACCACTGTTCCCTCTCAGACCCCTCTACCACATACAGAGCCACAATGTGGTGAAACAGGTTGCCCCATATTAATAAATACCTAAGGCTCCACTCCTCAAAACATAATGCGTGAAACAGCTAAACGGAAGACAAAGAGGCAAACACAGGAAACTCCAAGTTGAGGAGAGAGAGAAGTATGAACGAAAAGAGAAAACAGATCAAGATTCCAGTAGGATAATTAAGTGACAAGGAGATAAACAAATTAACAGATAAAAATATTGCCAACCTAACAGATGCAGAGTTCAAAACACTGGTGATAATGATGCTCAGACTTGACAGATATGATTGAGTATGGCAAATGCAGAAGAGAAGAAGTGGAGGCTATGCTAAATGAAACGAAGGAAAATCCACATGAAATCCAGTGGTGAGTGGGAAGAAACTGAGGTTCATATCAATGATTTGGAACATAGGAAAGAAATAAACAATCAACCAGTACAGAATATGGCAACAAGATTTGAAAAAAACAAGAAGAGACTTTGGGGCCTCTGGGACAACTTTAAACATCCCAACATCCAAATAATAGGGTGCCAGAAGGAAAAGAGGAAGAACAAGAAATTGAAAACTTATGTGAAAAAGTAATGAAGGAAAACTTCCCAAATTTGGTGAAGGAAATAGATATACAAGTCCAGGAAGCACAAAGAGTCCCAAAGAAGCTAGACCCAAAGAGGATCACACCAAAACACATTATAATTAAAATGTCAAAGGCCCAAAATGAAGAGAGAATCTTAAAAGCAGCAAGAGAAAAGAAGAGAGTTATCTACAAAGGGATTCCTGTATGTCTGTCAGCTGATTTCTCAAAAGAAACTTTGCAGGCAAGAAGGGAATGGCAAGAAGTATTCAAAGTGATGAAAAGCAAGGACCTACAACCAAGATTACTCTATTCAGCAAAGCTATCATTTACAATGGAAGAGCAGATAAAGTGCTTCCCAGACAAAGTAAAGCTAAAGGAGTTCATCATCACCAAACACTTATAATATGAAATGTTAAAGGACCTTATTTAAGAAAAAGAGGATCAAAATTGTAAACATTAAAATGGCAACAAACTCAAAACTACCAAAGACAGAACCTAAAAAAAAAAAAAAAAAAAAAAAAAAAAAAAAAAAAAAAAAAAAAAAAAAAAAAACTAAGCAAACAACCAGAATAGGAACAAATTCATTTATGGGGGTCATCTGGATTGTTATCAGCTGGGAGGGGGCGGGGGAGAAATGGGAAAATGGTGCAGGGATTCAGAAGTATAATTAGTAGGTAAAAAATAGAAAGGTGGAAGTTAAGAATAATACAGGAAAAGGTGAAGCCAAAAAACTTATATGCATGACTGATGGACATGAACTAAGGGGGGTAGGATTGCTGGAAGGAAAGAGGACACTAGGCAGAAGGGAGCAAAAGGAAAAGAAATTGGGACAACTGTATCAGCATAATCAATAAAATATACTTAAAATAAAGAAAACAGCATAAAGTAATAGAGAAAGGGAGACACGAACACAGGTAAAAGGGGGAAAATGTCAATAAATAAATACCTGTGAATAATAACACTAAATATAAATGTATTAAATGCTTCAATCAAAAGACATAGGGTAGCAGAATGGATCAGAATACACAACCCGCATATATGCTATCTATAAGAGACCCACCTCAGAATAAAAGATCTACACAGGCTTTTAAGTGAAGGGATAGAAAAAAATATTCCAAGCAAATGGACATCAAAAAAAAATAAGCTGGGGTAGGAATATTTATATCAGACAAAATAGACCTTAAAACAAAGGCCATAAAAAGAGACAAAGAAGGTCACTACTTATACCTAAAGAGTAGTCCAGCAAAAGAATATAACCCTCATAAAAATATATGTACCCAACACAGAAGCACCTAAATATATAAGAAAAATCTTGAAGGACTTTAAGAAGAAGATGGAGTGCATTACAGTCATCATAGGAAATTTTAACATCCCACTGTCAACACTAGAAAGAGCACACAAACAAAAAATTAACAAGGATATTGTAGCATTGAACAAAATGCTAGATCAATTAGATTTAATTGGCATTTACAGAGTATTTCACCCCAAAGATGCAAAATACACTTTCTTTCAAAAGTCATGGATCATTTTCAAATATAGACTACATGGAAGGATACAAAACAAGCCTTAACAAATACAAGAAAATTGAAATCAGACCAATTATCTTCTCAGATCAAAATGGCTTGAAGTTAGAAACCAACCTCAAGGAAAAACTCAAAAACATTAAATACATGGCGACTAAACAACATGTTAATAAATAATGAATGGGTTAACAATGAGATCAAGAAAGAAATTTAAAAAATTTAAAAACAAAGGAAAGTGAATATACACTATTACCTACAACATACTCAATGGAAAAAACTAAAAACTTTTTCCTTAAGATCAGGAACAAAACAAGGGTGTCCACTTTCACCACTCTAACCAGCACAGTAGTAGAAGCTCTAGCCACAGCAATCAGACAAGAAAAAGAAAAAAATTGGAAAGGAGAAAGTAAAACTGTCATTATACACAGAAGACATGATAGAGTACACAGAAAACCCTGTGGTCTCCGAAAAAAAAACAAAAAAAAAACAAAAAAAACCTACTCAACTTATATGTGAATTTGGCAAAATAGCAGGATACAAAGTCAATATGCAGAAATCAATGGCATTTCTGTACACCAACAAAGAACTATTAGAAAGAGAAACTAAAAAAGAATCCCATTTAATATAGAAAAACAAAAGTAAAGTACCTAGAAGTAAATTTAACCAAGGAGGTAAAAGACCTATATTTGGAAAGCTGTAGAACACTGAAGAAAGAAATTGAGGAAAATACAAACAAATGAAAGCATACACTGTGCTCATGGATTGTATGAATGAACATCATTAAAATATCCATACTACACAAAGCAATCTACAGATGCAATGCTATTTCCATTAAAATATCAATGGTGAGACTTCTGGCCAAAATGGAGGCCTAGACTGACACCTCTGTCTCCCTCCGCAACTAACCCTACTGCAAAACCAGAAATAACCAGAAGTTCCAGGAAATACAGCTATATGGAAGTCCAACATATAAAGTTATAAAGAAGTGGTGCTCATCTGGACGGGTAAGGGGGGCGAAGCCAGGACAGAGAGATCAAGCTATATTGGCAAAGGCAGCAGTGGCAACGGTGGTGGGACACAGTAAGCACAGACACCCATATTTAAAGGGAAGAGACAAGATTCCGGGGACCATCCATGGTTGCAGACTAAACCCGTCAGCTCACGATTCCAATGCCAGGGAAGACAGAACCCCATTGCCTCAGACTGTGAGGCCCAGAGAGTGTGGGATGGAGGAGGAGGCTCCCAGTCTCTCAGCAGAGAGCGAATGGCAGAAACCCATCTTAGACCACTACTCCCACACAAAGTGCCAGTGTGGTGAGAAGGGTTGCCTGGGAGTGACGAGTGCTCAGGGCTCTGCCCCCAATAGGTAGGAGGTGTGACAGCCCCACCCAAGAAGAAAAGATAAAAGAAAATGGTCAGGATGGCAGGAATCATGATTGAGATACAGGTGATGCAGCTGATCAGAAAGCAAATACCTGAATTAGCCGACGAACAAATAGATAATCTTCCTGAGGCTCACTTCAGAGCTATAGTCATAAAACAGCTTATAGAATTAACAAAAGATCTTGAACAAGACAGGGAAGGAATGAAGGCTAGTCCTGCTGAAACGAACGAAAACACATATGAGACAAGTGGTGAGAAAAGGAAAACCAGTGATCAAATCAACAAATTGAAACACTGGGAAGGAACAGTCAACCAGTGCAGAAAGAGGAAATGAAAAGTGAGGAATATGAGAAGAGGCTCAGAAACCTCGGGGACAGCTAAAAGCAAACAAACATACAAATTATAGGGTTGCCAGAAGGTGAAGAAGAAATAGAAATTGAAAAATTATGTGGAAAAAGAATGAAACAGAACTTCTCTAACTTGGGGAAGGAAATTGACTTACAGGTCCAGGAAGCACAGAGAGTTCCAAAAATTTGGACCCAGGGAGAACCACACCAGGACACATTATAATCAAAATGTCAAAAATTAAATAAAGAGAGACTCTTAAAAGCAACAAGAAAGAAGAAAAGAATCATGTACAAAGGGGTCCCAATTAGACTATCAGCTGATTTCTCAAAGGAGACTGCAGGAAAGAAGGGACTGGCAGGAAATATTCAAAGTAATGGAAAGCAAAAACCTACAGCCACGAATACTCTATCCAGTGAAGCTGTCATTCAGAATAAAAGGACAGAGAAAGTGCTTCTGGGACAAAGTAAAACTGAAGGAGTTCATTAGATGCAAACCGCTGTTATATGAGATGTTAAAGAAACTAGTTTAGAAGAAGGAGGATCAAAACTATGAACATTAAAATGAAAACTGTATCACAACAACCAACAACAGAAGCTAGGGAATCAAAACAAAGGCAAACTAAGTAGGCAATGAGAGTGGAAAAAGAATTATAGGTATGGGGAACATACCGGGCGAGGTCAGCGGGGAGGGGGAAGAGGATAAAGGGAGGGAGATGGTACAGGAATTAAAAAGCATAGTAGGAGGGAATGGAGTAGACAGAACAATGTTGAGAAGAACTATATGCACAACCAATGGGCATGAACTAAGGGAGGGAGACAACTGGAGGGAGGTTGAGGGGAGCAGAGGGAAGAGAAATTGGGACAACTGTAACAGCATAATCAATAAAACATATTTAAAAATATTAATGGCATATTCACAGACCTAGGCAAATATTTCAAAAATTTATATGGAACAAAAAATGACTTTGAATAGGCTCAGTAACCTTGAGAAATAAAAACAAAGTAGGAGGGATCACAATACCTGATATCAAACTATATTCTCAGGCCACTGTAATCAAAACAGTCTCGTACTGACATAAGAACAGACACATAGATCAATGGAACAGAATAGAGAACCCATAAATAAAACTAAGTCTCTATGGTCAGTGAATATTTGATAAAGGCAGCATGAGCATACAATGAAGACAAAATAGCTTCTTCAATAAATGGTACTAGCAGAACTGGACTGGTATATGCAAAAAAGTGAAACTAGACTACCAACTTACACCATACATCAGAATAAACTCAAAAGGGATAAATGACTTAAATGTAAGCCATGACATCATAAGAATCCTAGGGGAAAACATAGGCAGTAGAATTTCAAATATCCCACATAGCAACATTTTGTCTGATATATCTATCTGGTAGAGCAAGGGAAATAAAGGAAAAAATTTTTTAAATGGGACTACATCAAATTAAAAATTTTCTGTACAACTAGAGAAATCATCATCAAAATGAAAAGGGAACTGGTTGTATGAGAAAATATTTTTGCCAATGACACATTGGACAAGGGTTTAATCTCCAGAATATATGAAGAACTCATATGACTCAACACCAGGAAGTCAAACAATGCAAATAAAAAATGGGCAAAGGGCCATAATAAGCACTTCTTCAAGGAGTACACAGAGGGCCTATAGGCATACGAAAAAATGCTCAACCTCACTTGTCATCAGAGATGCAAATTAAAACGATAACAAAATATCACCTCACACCAGACAGAACGGCCATTGTTAATAAATCAGTAAACAACAGGTGCTCACGAGGACATGCAGAAAAGGGAACTTTAGTGCACTGTTGGGGGAAATGCAGAGTAGTGCATCCACAGTGGAAATCAGTATGGAATTTCCTCAAAAAATTAAAAATGTAACTGCCTTTTGACCCAGAGATTCCATTATTGGCGATATATTCTAAGAATCCCAAAATACCAATCCAACAGAACTTATGCACCCCTATGTTCATAGCAGCACTATTTACAATAGCCAAGTCCTGGAAGCAGCCTATGTGTCCATCAGAAACTGAGTAGGTTAAAAAATTGTGCTGCATTTACACAATGGAATATTACATAGCAGAAAAAAAGAAGGAATTCCTCACTTCTGTGACAGCATGGTTGAAACTAAAGACTTATGCTAAGTGAAATAAGCCAGTCTGTGAAAGATAAATATCATATGATCTCACTTACATGTAGAATCTAATGAACAAAATAAACTAATAAACAGAACGAGAGACATTGAAACACGGAGCAGACTGGCAGCTGCCAGAAGGGAGGGAGTTGGGGGGAATGGTGGCATGAATGGAAAAGGATTAGTCACAGAGCATTATGAATGATAAATGGATGTGGAAGCAGGGGTGTCTGGGTAAAGCAGGGAAAAGTAGGAAAAATTTGGCCAACTTTAATAGAATAAACAAGAATAAATAAAATCTCAATGAAAATAGAAAGCTCTAAAAAAAAGTAGAAGCTGAAAAAAGACAAGTGAAACTGCATATAGCGAGCAAGTAAAAGAGCCATGGGGCAGAGCTTGTGTGGGCAGGTGATGTGGAACCACCTGGAAGGTTATTAAACTTGTTTTAAATGAAGTGGAAAACTTTTTGAGGGTATAAGACATAACTTGATGGAGGTTCAAGTTCACAAGTTCTGTTTATGAACAAATCCCATTTTATTTAAAATACCTCTTTTCATTTAATTGAAACTGGGAGATCATCTGTCCCACCCCTTAAGAGCAGAAATAAGTAGTTTTCTTCTAGTGCTCAAAAATGTATATTTTGGAAATTTTTTATTTATTAAGTAGTAACAGAGAAAGAAAGAAACAAACAAAAAACAAGAAAGAAAGGAAGGAAGGAAAAAAGAAAGAAAGAAGAAAGAAAGAAAGAAAGAAAGAAAGAAAGAAAGAAAGAAAGAAAGAAAGAAAGAAAGAAAGAAAGAAAGGAAGGAAGGAAGGAAGGAAGGAAGGAAGGAAGGAAGGAAGAAAGAAAGAAAGAAAGAAAGAAAGAAAGAAAGAAAGAAAAGAAAGAAAGAAAGAAAGAAAGAAAGAAAGAAAGAAAGAAAAAGGAAGAAAAGAGAAAGAAGGAAATAAGGAAGAGATAGAAAGAAGTGAAAGCAAGGAAGAAAAAGGCAGTGGTTGAAAAGCTTAAGACTGCCCTTTGTTATTTGTTCAAAATTAGTTCACACAAATGTATATTAAATATTTATTTATCACAGAGTCTTGGCTGGAAAGAAAGTGCCCTAAATTTAACTCAAATTGGATATCCCCACACTAAATGTTGCATTTGAGATAAATGACTAGGGTAACATAATCTAGACATAGCTCAAATGAATAAAAAATATGCATCTATAGTATACCTATGTTCTTGTTCTTAATCACTGAAAACCATTGGATTTATTCATTCATGCAGCAGACTTTGTCCATGCCTCAGTTTTCTAGAAACAGCGCAAAACAATGACAAAAACCTCTCCCTGCAGACAGCTTAAATTCTAATGGGGAAGAGAACATAAATAAGACAATTAAATAAATTATAGGCTATATTAGAAGGGGATAAGGGCTGTAAAAAATTGGCAACAAGGGGAATTAGAGAGTGGGGGCAGTTGCAATTTTAAATATGGTAGTCAAGAAAAATCTCCTGGTGATAGTTTCTGAGGAAGAGATGAAACAGGCTGCCTGGACATCAGGGGAAAGAGCATCAGGAGCAGAGTGGAGACCAAGTATGAAATCATCAAACAGTAGGTCTGAAGTGTAGAGAAGACACATGTGATGAGAGCAGAGTTAGCAAGAGGAAAGAGAAAACCAGATCACCTTGGGCCATTAGGCCATTGAATTGGTTTGGGGAGCCATCAGAAGGCTCAAACAGAGAAGTGACATATTCCAGATTAGGATTGAAAAGTTGCACTTTGGTGAGTATGTTGCCATATCTGCCAAAGGTACAAATAAGAAGAGTGAAAAAGAAGTTGTTCCAGTAATCAGGGAAGAGATGCTGGTGGCCAGAGCCCGGGTGGTAGCTGTGGGCATAATGAAAAATTATTTATTTTTTTAAAATAGAGACTTGGATGTGGAGTACAGAGAAAGGATGAAACAAGGATAACTCCAGAGTTTTGGGCCTGAGAATCAGGAAGGATGGAATTGCTGTCAACTTCAACAGGGGAGACTGTGAGTGGAGATTGGTCATCAGATAAGAACGTCAGTAGGAGAGTTTATTAAGCATCCAATTGAAGATCTCAAGCAGAAGCAGGATATTCAAGTTTCGAGTGAACGTGAAAGGTCTGAAATGGATACTTAAATGTGGGAATCACTAGCCTCTAGACATTTTCTTTTAAGTCACAAGAGTGGATGAGACCACCGGGAAGCAGTATGCACATATATAGCAGAAGAGGGCCAAGAAATGAGCCCTGGGTCAGTCCAAAGTTCAAAGTTTGGGGGAGTCAAAGAGCCTGAGAAGCAGTAACTGAATTAGGGGAAAAAATGAAAGAATGTTTTTCTGGAAGCAAAGAAAGTTTTCATGGAAGGTACTCTCCACTATTGTCAAGTGTAGGAAGATAAAAATGGAAAATTGGTCAATCGATTATTCAAAATGGAGGGTACTGGTAACTTTAATAAGAACTGAAGTTAAGGAATCTTCATCAGGAGAGGACTTGGAAGCAGTCCAGATACTTATTTGAAGGAGTTCTGTTGTTAAGAGGGAGAAGGAGACTGGATATAGTAGAAGGAGAGAGATGTGGGTGATGAGAAGACCTGGGAGAAAAAGCTGGTACATATTTATGGGAATGAGCTAATAGAAAGGGGGATGGTTCTGGTGTGATGTCCTCAGTAGGTCACAGAGGGCAGAGTCCAGTGCACAAATGGGTTTAGAGTGTGGATAGTTCATCTACCATAAAATGAAGGCAAGTGTTTCCGATCATTTCTCATCTTTTCATTTGTCTCATTGATAATGTGAGTAGGAAGACAGGAAGGAGATGATGGAAATTTATTGTCACATTTTAATTAATTAATGGATTGATTTTTCTTTCACAAATATGAAATCTATCATTACATTATGTGGAGAAAGAAGAAACACAGGATGAGTAAAGGGTCCTGAGCATCCTGAGAACCAAAAAACCCAAATGTAGCTTCTGGCCAATGTTAAGATCCAAATGGTATTTTCGGAGTGACAAATATAATGTGGCAAATTGGGATAGAGATGTTTCCATTTTTGCTGAATTCACTTTCTATTCCATGGACAAAATGGGGCCACAGCACATTCTGTGTGATTCAGGCAGTTGACTTCATTTTAGGAAAAGCAATACTGAGAAACTAGAAAAAAGCTGCAGCTTATCCACCCCCCCAAAAAAATTGTTCCTCAGGAAGCAGTAAGGCTGAACTAATTTTGCACATACAATAGAATATTCATTGGTTTCAGTCTGAAGTCTATTTTCAAAATATAGAATATACCAGTGGATGGACATGTTCTGAGAAGAGGTTCTGATACATTCTGATATATTACCGGCATTCACAGTATAGTCCAGAATACTACATTTGGTTGAAGGCATTGAGCTGTTTAAAAAAATAAATAGTGTCATCTAATATAACAATTGCATTTTAGTCAGATTAATAATTTAAAATAAAATAAAAATAATGAAATTTCCCTCATCAGAAGAAAGTTACTGATAACAACTGAAAAATTATGATATAAATTTCTGCCTATATTTTATAGCCTCTGATAACAGGATTTTTAAAAAATTATATTTAACATATACTTCTATTCTAAAACAACTATGTGAGACACCTGGATTAAAAAAAAATAATGACAAACTGGGAGCAGCATCACTGGAGGTCTCTAGTTATTAGCTGGGACAAAAAGACAATTCTCAGGGAAGAAACATACAAAGGAAGTTTATGAGACTTGACAACTCTAAACAACAGGCAAGGTATAAGTCACTCTGTTAGACTGATCCAAAACAAACTGCATTCCCTGGTTCTTACTTACTGTGATTTCACACAGTTTCTAGTATTCTTTACAGGGAAACAATATAAATAAAAGTGTCATTTCTTGTCACACAGCCTCCATCAACTGGAACTAAAGTCAGTCCTTTGTCTCTCCCTGCCTCTGCCTCTTTTTAGGACCAGTATTGAATGCCATTCTCTATAAGAGATCTCAATTTATGTAACAATTTTAATGACAAAAGTCCAGTAAGGAAACTCAGTAAAAGTGGACACCATAAATCACTAAAGAACATGGCCCCATGAATCAAGTATTAAGCTAAATATATTCTCACTGATTTAATAATCTTTTATGTGTGACTCACACCTATCATAGTGCCTGATACATCATAGGTGCTCAATAAATATATATTGAATAATCAATGAAAAGATATCTCATAATTTTTTCTATTTTTATAATAAAATGTTACTGCTTTTCTTATCATGAAATCATATTTTATTACTCATATATTTAGGATATCCTATCTATTTTTAAAACAAAGATGACAAACTTCCCAATATTTACTTGTCTTTTCATTTTATTCATGCTTATTTTTTCTTAGAGAGTTTAAAATTTTATATTGGCAAATAACTGAATTTCGTTTCCATTGTTATTCCATTGTTTATGCTTAAAAGATATTTCTCCAAAGCAAGACAATATTCATCTATACTTTCTATTGACTTTTAAGAGTTCACATTTTACATTTAATTCAAATCTATTAGACACCGATGTAATGGCTAAAGGGGGAAATATATAATATTTTTTAAAGTAGTTATTTAATTATATCAGCAATATTTATTGTGTTTATTTATTTATTTATTTATTTGAGAGAAGAAAAGGGAGGGAGAGAAAGGGAGAGAAACATCAATGCAAGAGAGAGACATTGGACTTCTGGACAACATGGAGACCTAGACAGAAATGCAGCATCTCCCTCCACAACTAAGAAGGAATACAACTACCTCAAAACTAGAGACAACCAGAAGTTCTAGAAAATCAAGCTACATGGAAGTCCAACAAAGATATAAAAAAGAAATTCTCATCTAGAGGAGTAGGAGGGGCGGGTCCGGGGTGGAGAGTATGCGATGTGGTGGTGGCAGTGGTGGTGGCAGTGACAGGCTGGTGGAAAGCGCAGTCACACATTTTAAAAAGTCAGGAGGGACACCTAGGAATTGCTCCCAGTACCAGACCAGACCACGCAGCTCATGCTCCCAGCACTGGGGAAAACAGAGACTCATTGCTTTTGACTGTGCAAACCAGTGGGGGCAGGGTTGGAGGAGCAAACTGCCAGTCTTTCAGCAGAGTCCACTTGTTTAAAGGGCCCCCATGGTCCTAGAACATCCCCAGAAACACCCACTCTGGGAACAACAGCCAGGGCAACAGCTAGAGAGGCACTAATCCCATACAAAGTGGGAGAACTTCCTGGAAAAAGGACAAGTGCTGAGCAAGCGGCATTGTTCCCCCTCAGACCCCCCTCCCACACACAACACCACACCGTGGTGAAACAGTTTGCCACCTACTGATGAATACCTACGGCTCCATCCCTTACAATGTAACAGGAATGACAACTGTACCTAAGACACAGGGGCAAACAAGCACAGGAACCAGTCAAAATGAAGAGACAGAGAAGTATGGCCCAAAAGGAGGAATGAATCAAGGTTCTAGTGGGAGAACTAAGCAATGAGGAAATAGCCAGCCTAACAAACGAGGAGATAGACAACCTAACAGATGCAGAGTTCAAAACACTGGTGTTAAAAATGCTCACAGGCTTGACAGATATGCTTAAGAATGGCAAATGCATAAGGGAAGAAGTGAAGGCTATGCTAAATGAAACAAAGAAAAATCCACACAAAACCAATGGTGAAGGGAAGAAAACCAGGATTCAAATCAATGATTTGGAATATAAGGAATAAATAAACAGTAAACCAATACAGAATGAGGAAACAAGAATTGAAAAAAATGAGGAGAGGCTTAGTAACCTCTGGGACAACTGTAAACGTGCAAACATCTGAACCATAGGGGTGCCAGAAGAAGAAGAGGAAGAGCAAGAAATGGAAAACTTATCTGAGAAAACAATGAAGGAAAACTCTTCAAATTTGGTGAAGGAAACAGACATACACATGTAGGAAGCACAGAAAGTCCCAAACAAGCTA
This sequence comes from Furipterus horrens, assembly GCF_987537825.1. NCBI lineage: Eukaryota > Metazoa > Chordata > Mammalia > Chiroptera > Furipteridae > Furipterus > Furipterus horrens. The sequence continues at coordinate 63,707,184 of NW_028327179.1, read as the reverse complement.
GACCCAAAAAGGACCACACCAAGACACATCATAATTAAAATGCCAAAGGTTTAAGATAAAGAGAGAATCTTAAAAGCAGCAAGAGAAAAGCAGAGTTTCCTACAAATGGGTGCCTATAAGACTCTCAGCTGATTTCTCAAAAGAAGCTATGTAGGCAAGAAGGGACTGGTGAGAAGTATTCAAGGTGATGAAAAGCATGGACTTACAATCAAGATTACTCTATCCAGCAAAGCTATCATTTACAAAGGGCAGATGAAGTGCTTTCCAGACAAGGTAAAGCTAAAGGAGTTCATCATAACCAAGGTATTATTATATGAAATGTCAAAGGGACTTACTTAAGAAAAAAAAGATCAAAACTATGAACATTAAAATGATAACAAAATCACAACTATCAACAACTGAAATTAAAAAATAAAAACAAAATCCAACTAAGCAAACCAGATTAGAAACAGAATCATAGATATGGGGATCATTTGGAGAGTTACCAGCTGTGAGGGGGAAGGGGAAGAAATGGGGAAATGGTGCAGTGATTAAGAAGCATAATTGTTTGGTACAAAATAGACAGGGGGAAGTTAAGAATGATATAGGAAAGTGTGAAGCCAAAGAACTTATATGCATGACCCATGGACATGAACTAAGGGGGATGGGAATGCTGGAGGGAAGTGGGGCATTGGGCAGAGGGGAAAAGGGGGAAAAAATTGGGACTACTGTAACAACATAATCAATAAAATATACTTTTAAAAAATTGAGAGAAACATTGATTTGTTTTCTCTCATAAGCACACCAACCGGGGACCAAACCCACAATCTAGGCATGTGCCCTGAACAAGAATTGAATCCCCAACCTTTTATAGCCCAAAACAATGCTCCAAACAATAGTACCATATCAGTCAGGGTTAATGTGTTTTTACTCAGGGTTTTTAATTCCATCTCTATTATTAACAAAATTTATATTCAGGCCAATTTCTGGTCTATTCACATAGTTCCACTGATCTTCCATTATACTACTAGACTAATATAGACTAATGTTGTTACAGAATGGGAGTCTCCAAAAATCTTCAGAGCCTGCCGGTTAGGGGATGGGGAAAAGAAAATAGCTTTTAAGGTGCCTTCACATGCCTGTGGCTAGTGTCTTTGTTATGCAAATGACTTTGATTCTTCCAAAGCTCCAAGAAGATGGGAGGGGTTTTGGACCATAGAATGGTGTGAAAGAGCACACACAGTCTGTGCAAGGTTCTGTGAATGGTCAGAACTGGTTACCACACCCACTGCGTCAGGACGCATTCAGGGATTTAAAAATAGGTGGCAGGCATTTTAGCTAAGTTCTCCATTCGGTTTTGAGAAGGAGTTCTCCATGCGGTTTTGAGAAGGAAGAATACCATGTGGCTTTGAAAGGGCAAAGGGATAACCATGTGTGATCCAGTGCAACACAGCACATGTTTTCCTGGACTGTTATATGGAGGCTGATGACATCGTACCCCAGATCCTGAAGGAGACAGCTGACAGATAAGGGATGGGGAACTTCTGGGCATGATTTTAGCTTCTAGCCTTTTGGGGAGCAAGGAAAGTGCTGGGTCCCTTGGGAGAACAGGGCTCTGAGTTGAAGTGCTCACTGTCTTCCCCAGGTTGGAATACTGTAAATAAAGACCTGTTTTTCTAAACACTAGTTGTTGGGTTTTACACCAAGGCACCACGTGAAAGAACCCCCTTTTGCTCTGTAACAATATCACACTGTCTCGATTACTTTATACTATATTAATATTAAGCTAAACATTCACACTTTCTTTCCCCAAAGCTTCTTTGTTATGTTGTTTCATTTATTCTTCTAGATAATTTCTGGAATCATTTAACAAAATACATTATATATCAATTAAGTATAATATAAAATATAAAGTTATATTTATATAAATCTATGTCTTTGGATTTTAGATTTGCATAGATCCTGTATATTTATTCATGAATAACTGAAGTTATAAAAAGTTCACTTTTTCCATCTAGTCATATGACATACCTTTCAATACATTACAGTTCTTTTATGTCCCTCAATAAAATTTCACATTTTTCTTCAGAAGTTTCCATGTACTTATTTTGGAAGTTACCTCTAAGTACTTTATAAACAGGATTTTTCTTCCTTCCTATTTTCCAACTTATTACTGGTTTAGATGAAATCTATTGATATCTATTATTTTTTGTCTTGCTATATTACTTACCTCTTTAATTATAATATTTCAATTTAATCACTGCAATTTTTTATTTCAACAGTTGGACATTTGCAAATGTTATATTGATTTTGTCTAATATATGTTTTTTGTTTTGGTAGATTTTTAGCCAGCATCATGTATGGCTCCCAGTGATCCTCACTTCCTGGTATTTACACCATTACAAAAGACCTGTCCACCCTGAGTCAGAGCTGGTGTTTGTGACAGAATATGGCAGAAATGACAGTGTGACTTCTCGGGTTAAGTTAAACAGGCATTGAAGTTTCTGCCTTGGTCTCCTCACTTACTTGCTCTGGAAAGAAAAGCAGCTGTCAAGCTCTGATGATGTATGTACAGTGTGTTTACTGTATTTCTCAACCTTGCTTTATACTTTGAGCAGGATAATTCTTTGTTGTGAGGGCTGTCCTTTGCATGCTAGGGTTCCTGGCTTTAATACACCAGATGCCAATAGCATCCAGCCAATTGTGAAAACAAAAAATGCCTCCACGCATTTCTAATTATCCGCTTGGGGCAATCCACCTCTATTTCCCAGGTTAGAACCACTGCTTTGTTTTCTTGGTTATATTAGGTCAATTGTATGTTATCAAACAGCTTAGACATTTGACAACAGTTATAAGTCCTCCAGAAATTCTCCAATGTTCTAAATACTAATTACTCCTTTAACTTGGTGTATTCATAGATGGGTGATCTTGCCTTTTTCTATATATTTATTTTCTTTAACTCTCCAAATATTCTCTTTGTATTCTTTCACTCCTATATTGAAATTGTCTTCCTAATCCAAATCTGTTCCAAGTTTTAATTTCATGTAACCCTAAAATAAAGTGTAGAATGGTTTGGATGTGCCAAGGGAAAGCAGTAGATAGTCTGTAATTTCATAGAAAGCCCCTGGAAGAAATGATATCCATGCTGAAACCTCAATGAGCTTATCAGCTGAAGTGTAGGTGATTGTAGGCAATGTCAAACTATTCAAGGAAAAAAAAAAAGAGGATGGTATGTGAGGGTTCTGTGGCCATTAGAAGCATTCATATTCCAGTTATACTGTATTTAGTATAACTAAAATATAGAATTTTTTAGCATGCTTATTGCAGGAGTGGCAGGAGCATAAATGGCAAGAAGACTAGAAAAGTAAGTAGAAGTTTCATAAGAATGTAATACAGATGGATTCAAGAAATATTTAAGAAGTAGCTTTTTAATTTTTTTAACTTAGGGAAATTTTTTCCTTTAAACTTTATCTTTATTGTTGACACTATTACCAACCTTTGCTCACTTCCAGATAGCCCTTGTCCCCCTTTCTCTCAAATTGTCAAAACTTTATTAAAGATAGGATTTCAATGGTGAGGGGAAAGATGACACTCAGAGTTCTGACATGAGTGGTAGATAGTAGGGCCATTTAGTTAAAAAACAAATTTAAATAAAATTAAATGAATCTTGGGGGGTAAGGTTTTCAAAGGAAAGATGACATATTTTGAGTTTGAAGTGTCTGAGAGATAGGTGGAAAGGCCTAGACATATGGCTCTGACTCTCAGATCCTGTACTAGAGAAACAGATTCAGAGTTCATCATCATGAACTAGGGTTCCACAACAGCAGCATTATTCATATTTTGGGCAAGGTAATTCTTTGTTCTAGGGGCCATCCTACAGGATGTTTTTAGCAGCAGCCCCAGCCTCTATCAACAGCATGCCAGTAGCAACCTCATGAGACATAACCAAATGTCTCTATACACATTACAAATGTCTCATAACTGGGTTAAAGGCTTTATAGATAATAAAGCAGTAGCTCTTCCATTTAAATCCTGGTGATTTGGCTGTAAATTATAGCTTTTAAACATGTAGCCTTTGAGCAAGAGTCCCCTCATCACACTGAAATAGCACATGTCCATGTCCTATCATTTGACTCAATCACTTAGGTAATTAATTATGTCATTAGTTGTCTATGTCTGTATTTCCCACTAGAAAGTAAGCTTCCTGAGGGCAAAGAACCTGTATATAACATGCTTTGCAGATTGCCTTGCACATTAAAGACTCAATAAATACTTTAAAAATAAAGAAATGAATTATATATCCTTGATTTTGATTACTATTTGATTTAAAGAAATAGCAACATTAACACCTATATTTATGAAAGCTGTTGATCTCAAGTTTTCTTACTTTGTGATGTATTTGTAGTTTGGGAAGTCTAGATATGAGACCAAATATAAAATGGCAACTGTTTATCTTTAGCATTCCATGATAAAAATTATGTGAATTATATATGTCTTAAGAGTTTATAAATATCCATTCCTAAAGTGGTGTGGTTCTGAAACCTTTAATAGTTATCTCTGCCAAGTTTCGTGATTTCTTTCATAACTTTTATTTTGAAATTTTTTATTTCATATGTATGGTAATTTTCCTTTTCTAAGAAATTTATTTGAGTCTTTAAAAAATAGCATTAAATTTTGAGTGTAGGATTCTGGTCAACATGGCAGAGTAGGAATATCCTTGTTTATCTTCCACAGACACACCAAAACTACAATTACATGTAAGGCAACAATTTCAGATAATAATCTGAGGACTACTGGAACAGATGCTCTACACTTGCAGATATAAGTAAAAAGCCACATCAAGATGGGTAAGAGGAGCAGAGACATGGTCTAGCCAAGATGCACTGGCTTGGTGTGGTGTACCACAAGTGGAAGGGATATTATGGCCATAAAAGTCTCCCTGAAAAGTGAGGGGTCCAGGACCCACATTGGGTTTTCATCCCATACCAGGAAAAGAAGCACTATAACAAAAGGTTTTGAAGACCAGCAAGGCTTACATTCAGAAGAGTTGAGGTGCTGGCAGAAAAGGAGTCTCCACTCTTAAATGGTCCATGCACATGCCTGCTCCATGTCCCAGAGCAGAGGTAGCAGTGTGAAAAGTGCCTGGGTCATGTGTGAAAAAGATATACTGACTAATTTTGTGTTGTGAACTAGAGGGACAAGGGTCTTTTGAACTTTTATCTATAGAGGGAAGTGCTGGCAGGTGTCATTTGGGGTGGGGGGGTTGCTTGGTATTACTCTACTTCCACCTAGTTGTTCCCAAGCTGATGGGCTGACAGTATCCATTAACCTAATTGTTTGCCCTATTCAGGAGTTCCCCTGACAACCCACTCAGCCCAACCTGCCCATCATGGCCAGGGTGTCAAAATCCATTCCAAACTGGGGCCTTGCTCCCCAGCACCTGGCAGCCACCAACACCAGAGGCTGACATTGCACACCAGCACACCCACAAGAATTGTAGCAAAACCACAACATAAAGGAAAACTGTAAAATAAAAATTAAAAAGGGCAAAAAATAAAATGAAAAATAAAGGTACAAGTAGCCCTGGAGCACCTAGCTCTGGTGACAAAAGATAATTGTGCCACTGGCCACAAAGTACAACATCTTTTACATTACGCCATTCTTTCAATACTGAACAATATTGCTGAAATAGCTAATACCTAGAAACAAACTCAGAGACTTAAAAAAGTCTTAAAGGAAAACATACGATGTAAAATTTTAGATATCCCATGCAGCAATATCTTCTCCAATACATCTTCTAGGGAAAGGGAAATAAATGAAAGGATAAACAAATGGGACTACATCAAACTAAAGATTTTCTGCTCAGTAAAGGAAACATCTACAAAATAAAAAGGAAACGAATCCTATGAAAAAACATATTTGCCAGTAATACTTCACACAAGGGTTTGATCTTCAAAATATATAAAGAACTTATATGACTCAACATCAAGAAAACAGACAATCCAATTAAAAAATGGGCAAAGGACCTAAACATACAATTCTCCAAGGAGGACATACAGAGAGGCCATAGGTATATGAAAAGATGCTCAACATCACAAGCCATCAGAGAGATGCAAATTAAAACCACAATGAGATAAGATCTCACACCAGTCAGAAAGGCCATCATTAACAGATCAACAAACAACAAGTGCTGGCGAGGATGTAGAGACAAGGGAACCTTAGTGCACTGTTGGTGGGAATGCAGACTGGTGCAGCCACTGTGTAAGATTATGAAATTTCCTCAAAAAACTAAAAATGAAACTTCATTTTGATCCATCAATTCCACTGCTGGGATTATACCCAAAGAATCCTGAAACACCAATTCAGAAGAACCTATGCACCCCTTTGTTCATGGCCGTGCCATTTCCAACAGGCTTGGGGAGAATTTAAAGCAGTGATTTTGAGGAGAAATCTGAGGGAGTAGCCAACTGGGTCCAGTGCTGACTCATTTGCCATACTGCACAGAGATCACTCCCATCCAAGTGGCATCAGCCTGAGAAAAAGCAAAACCCAGCCTGCAGGAATTAATCAGCCCCACCCTCGGTGTTTAAGCCTGACGGCTGATCACAGATTGAATAGATTAACAAGTAAAGGAGACAGGAAAAGACAGTACATCTCTGGTAGTCTCCAACAGGCTGCCTAGGCGCAGACCGGTACATGATCTGATGCCACCAGGGGCAGATCCAGGAAGCGCAGATCAATCTTAGAAGCAGCAAAAAACAAAAAGTCACAAAAATGGGGAGACAGAGAAACAACTTCCCATCGAAAGGAAAGGAGGGATCCCCAGTAGAGTGCTGAAAGAGAGAAAAGGAAACTATCAGAGATGGAATTTAAAGCATGGATTATAGGGAAGCTCAATGAGCTGAGCAAGCTCAAAGAAAATTACAAAGAACTATAGGAAAACTACAAGGAACTCCAGGGAAACTACAAGGAATTTACTTAGAATTACACCAGCATGAAAAAGGACACAGAAACTATCAATAAGAGCCAGGAGGAAATGAATAATACAATTTCTGAATTGAATAACACAGTAGAAGGAATTAAAAGTAGGCTAGAGGAAGCAGAAGATTAGATTCACAGATGGTAAAAAAATGAAAAAAGAGGGAAAAAGAATGAAGAGGGTTTAAGAGAGCTGAAGCACAACATTAAACATAATAATACCCATATCATAGGACTACCAGAAGGAGAAGAATAGGAGCAAGGGATAGGAAACCAATTGATAAACTAATGTCAGAAAACTTTCTTAACTTGATGAGAGAAAAAGTTACACAAGTCCAGGAAGTGTAGAGGCTACCAATAAAGATGAACCTCAACAGGCCCACTTCAAAACACATCTCATTCAAAATGGACGGTGAAATAAGGAGTTTCCCAAACAAAATAAGGCTAAAAGAATTCATCTCCATCAAACCAGCATTGCAAGAGATGCTAAAAGGTCTCCTTTAAGAAGATGAAGAGCAGAGAGAGATGGAGATGAAAACAAGTACAAAGGGGTAAAATCACAATGAATAAGTGTATATCGATAATAACCTTAAATGTAAATAAATTAAATGAACCAATCAAAAGATGTATGGTAGCTGAATAGATTAGAAAGCCTGACTCACATATATGGTGTCTACCAGAGACCCACCTTAGAACAAATGATCTACACAGACTGAAACTGAAGGGATGGAAAAAAGTATATCAAGCAAATGGACATAAAAAAGAAGCTGGGGTAGCAATACTTGTATCAGACAAAACAGATTTCGCAGCGAAGGCCATATAAAGAGACAAAGAAGGGCATTTCATAGTACTTAAGGGAACAATCCATCAAGAAGATATAACCCTCGTAAACATATATTCAGCCAACATAGGAGCAAGCAAATATGTAAGGAAAAATTAGAAAGACTTCAGGAAGGATATAGACAGAAATACACTCACAGTAGGGGACCTTAACACCCCATTGTCAACAATGGACAGATCTTCGAAGCAAAGAAACACCAAGGATATTGAGGTATTGAACAACACTCTAGATCAAATAACATTAGTTGATTTATAAAGAACTTTTCACCCCAAAGAAGCAAAATATACATTCTTTTCAAGTGCATATAGAATGTTCTAAATAAGATACCACACAGTAGAGCACAAATAAAGCCTCAACAAATTCAGGAAAATTGAAATTCTATCAAGCATCTTCTCACATCACAATGGCTTAAAAATGGAAATCAACTTCAAGGAAAAAACTCAAAAAAACATTCAAACTCATGGAGAATGAATAACATGCTATAAAATAATGAATGGGTTAATAATGACATCAAGGTAGAAATAAAAAAGTTTCTGTAAATAAATGTAATGAACATACAACAACCCTAAACCAATGGGATACAGCAAAAGCAGTCCTGAGAAGAAAGTTCATAGCAATACAAGCCTACCTAAAAATGATAGAAGAATCTCTAAAAAAAAGTCTAACCCTACAGCTACAAGAACTAAAGAAACACAAACAAACCCGAGAGTGAGTAGCAGGAAGGAAATCATGAAAATCAGAGCAGAATTAAATGACATAGAGACTAAACAAACAATTTAAAAAATCAATACAAACAGGAGCTCATTCTTTGAAAAGATAAATACAATTGACAAACCTTTAACCAGGCTCTCAAGGAAAAAAGAGAGAGGGCCCAAAAAAATAAAATCATAAATGAAAATGGAGAAATCACAACTGATACAACAAAAATACAAAGAATTTTAAGAAATTACTATGAAAAACTGTATCACAAGAAATGTGACAACCTATATAAAATGTACAAATTAATGGAAACATATAATCTTCCAAAACTGAATCAAGAAGAAGTAGAAAGACTGAACAGACCAGTAATAACTAGTGAAATAGAAGCAGTAATTTAAAAACCTCCGGTACACAAAAGATCTGGACTGGATGGCTTTACAGGTGAATTTTACAAAACATTTGGGAAAGAAGTAACTCCTATCCTTCTAAAACTATTCCAAAAAAGCCAAGAAGAGGAAACACTCCCAAACTCTCTCTATGAAGCCAGTATTACCCTAATTCCAAAACCAGATCAAGACACAACAAAGAAAGAAAACTACAGGCCGATATCACTGATGAACAGAGATGCTAAAATCTTCAACAAAATATTGATAAACAGGATGCAGCAACACATTGGAAAGATCATACACCACGATCAAGTGGGATTCATCCCAGGGATGCAAGGATGAATTAATATTCGCAAATCAATAACGTAACCCACCACATAAACGAAATGAAAGACAAAAACCACATAATCCTATCAATAGAGGTAGAAAAAGCATTTGATAAAGTACAACAGCCACTTACGATGAAAACATACAGCAAAATGGGAATAGAGGGAGCGTACCTCAACATAATAAAGGCCATATACAAGAAACCTGAAGCCAACATCATATTCAATGGAAAAAAACTAAAAGTATTCCCCGCAGATCAGGAACAAGACAGGGACTCCCACTCTCTCCACTCCTATTCAACATAGTCTTGGAAGTTCTAAACAGCAATCATACAAGAAAGAGAAAAGAAAGGCATCCAAATTGGAAAATGGGAAGTAAAAATGTCATTACTTGCAGATGAAATGATGGTGTACATAGAAAATCCTATAGACACTATGAAAAAACTACTCAACCTAATAAGTGAATTTGGTCAAATAGTAGGGTACAAAGTCAACATTCAGGAATCGAAAGCATTTGTATACACCAACAATAAAATATCAGAGATATAAACTAAAAAAAAAAACAAAAAAAAAACCATTTACTATAGCAACAAGAAAAATAAAGTACCTAGGAATAAACTTAACCAATGAAGTAAAAAACCTGTACTCAGAAAACTACATAATACTGAAGAAAGATATTAAAGAAGATACAAAAGAAATGGAAGCATATACCATGTTCATGGATGGGAGGAATCAACATCATTAAAATGTCCATTCTACCAAAAGTAATTCATAGATTCTATGCAATCCCTATTAAAATACCAGTGATGTATTTCACAAACGTAGAACAAATACTTCAAAAATTTATACGGAACCATAAAGACCCGAAATAGGCACAGCAATCTTGAGATATAAAAACAAAGGAGAAATAACAATACCTGATACCAAACTATACTATAAGGCCACAGTAATCAAAACAGTCTGGTACTGGCATAAAAACAGACATATAGATCAATGGAACAGAATAGAGAGCCTAGAAATAAACCCAGGTCTATATGGTCAACTAATATTTGACAGAGGGGGAAGGAACATAAAATAGAGTGAGAAGAACCTCTTCAACAAATGGTGCTGGGAGAACTGGACAGGGATGTGCAAAAAAAAAAACAAAAAACAAAAACTGAAACTAGACCACCAATTTACACCATATACCAGAAAAAACTCTAGTTGGATTAAAGACTTAAATGTAAGGCATGACACAATAAAAGTCCTAGGGGAAAACATAGGCAGCTAAATTTCAGATATCCCCCGTAGCAATAAAGAAAGAGAAATAAAGGAAAAAATAAACAAATGGGACCACATCAAAGTAAAGAGTTTCTGCTCAGCAAAAGAAAACATCAGCAAGATGAAAAGGGAACCAACTATATGGGAAAATATATTTGCCAATGAACTTCACACATGGGATTGATCTCCAAAATTATATAAAGAACTTATACGACTCAAACCCAAGAAGACGGACAACCCAATTAAAAAATGGGCAAAGGACATGAACAAACACTTCTCCAAAGAGGACATACAGAGGGTACATAGACATATGAAAGAATGGTCAACATCACTAGCCATCAGAGATGCAAATAAAATCCACAGTGAGATACGACCTCACACCAATCAGAATGGGCATCATCAACAAATCAACAAACAGCATGTGCTGGGCAGAATGTGGAGAGAAGGGAACCCTAGTGCACTGCTGGTGGGTATTCAGACTGCTGCAGCCACTATGGAAGACAGTGTGGAATTTCCACAAAAAATGAAAAAGGGAACTGCCTTTTGAACCAGCAATTCCATTGCTAGGATTATATCCGAAGAATCCTGAAACATCTATTCAAAAGAACCTATGCATCCCTATGTTCATAGCAGCAGTATTTACAATAGCCAAGTGCTGGAAACAATCTAAGTGCCCATCCGTAGATGACTGGATCAAAAAACTGGTACATTTACACAAGGAATACTGTGTTGCAGAAAGAGAGAAGGAACTCCTGCCATTTGCGACATGGATGGAACTAGAGAGAATTATGCTTAGCAAAATAAGCCAGGCAATGAAAGAAAAATACTTTATACTATCACCTATTACAGGATACTAATGAACAACATAAACAAGTGAGAAAAATTGAACCAGAGGTACGTAAACAAGTAGACTAACAGTGAAAAGGGGGGAGGGGGAGAGCAAAGGGAGTACGAAGGGGAAGGGTCTAGTCAAAGAACATGTATAAATGACCCATGAACAACTGCGTGTGGACTGACTCTGGGAGTAAGGGTGGGCAGGGTGTGGAGAAGCAATAGGGAAAGAAATGGGATAAATATAATTAAAAAAAAAAACAAATTTTTAATGGAGTGAAAAAAAGAAAATATAGAGAATGGAAATGCAATATTAGTGAATATTAAAAGGACAAGAATTTTCCTTCACAGTGTATATTTTTCTCCCTACTTGATCCCTTCATAATTTGGCATTCTGAGTAGGTAAGTAATGACATAAAATTCTTTGCATAAAAATAATAAGACCAGTTGTTAATAGAGGTCTTATAGACCAAGACTTTGACTGGAATGTCATGTCTAAAGGAGACATGCTTGGGCTCTGGTTGTTACAAAAAAGTTCTGAGGAACTAGGATTGACTTTCAAAGGTAATAAAAACCCATGAGAAAAAAGGCCTGGTAACTTGGTTGGTTGTGCGGTTCATGGCAAACTGTCCAGGGAAGGAACGAAGGTTGCTTTCCTGTAAGATGGCTAGAAGGGACCTTAAGGCACAATGGAAAACCTGAAGGACTTGGAAAAGACAGGTGTTTACAGGCAAGGCTGAATGGCAGGGTAATGGCTCAACTTCTGTGCCCTGAAGGGCAGACTGAAGATCACCCTAAATGTTCCTTGCATAAGTTCCAGAAAAGCAGACTTAAAGATCATATGTGATCATTTGCTGCTCTTGTTGTGTTTATGCAAATGAACAGTATAAATTAAAACTGAACTTAAAGTAGTCCCTTTAATGCCAAGGAGAGTAATCTTAAGGAGCAAAATCGCGATTCAAGGAAAATCAAAATGCTTAGTGGTAGGCTATAAAGTAGTGCAGCTAACTCTCTTTAAAGTTTCTTTTCATTTAAAGTTGATATTCATTTGAAAGTTAAACTAGGTCTGTGACATCATCAAAGATGTTTAATTTACAGGCAAGGAGAATGTCAAATACCTTGCAACTGGATGTCTTCCCAATAAGACAGTCTTGCAGACTTAGAGACTGGTTTGTGGGTTATGTTACATAAATTAACATGTGTGTTCTGTTTTCATAGGGAATAAGCCTAGGATCTCACTCCCTGAGTGATTGTCTGTACGTAAAGACCTCACTTAATCCTGTCTGCATCGCTGCCTCCTGAGACTCAATGGTTTGGCTGAACTAAGTGGTTGGGTTGGTAATGAATGGGGTTGTCTGTGGGCTTCACCTTAAAGCTGGTTTCTCTTTTCCATCCTAATGGGTTGGACAGAAAGGTCCCAGAGGTCTGAGAGGGGGGAAACCTGAAATATTCCCCTCAACCCAAACTAAGTATAGTAGGCAAAAGGGTTTTGGACAGGTGTGATGTGCCTTGCACACCTTCCTCTAAAGAAGCCTTTTTTTTCCCTAATGTGGGTCATTGAAAAATTAATCCCTGCCTTTTTTCATCTAGTGGTTATGGATTAGATAATGTCTTTTAACCCTGTTGCCAAATCTGTTTCCCCCAGAACACAACAAGGATGCCAGCCTGTTAAACCCAGCATGCCATTGTCTGGGGACAGCCAACTGACCTGGAATCTGCAAGATCCTTTCCCATGAGTGAAGACCATGCTCCCCTCCACACCCCACTCTTATTAGGGATTTCTGGACACAAGGGTAGGGAGGATGTCAACCATGTCCAGCTTGAAGCAGCTAGAGGAGCACTCATTGTTCTTTTTAAGACTATAAAGAATCTTACATATGAAATGGGGAAGTTGTTATTTATTATTGTTATAAAAAATTAACTAATTAATTAATTTAAAAATATAGAATAATATAGGAAAAGGTGAAGCCAAAGAACGTATATGCATTACCAATGGACATGAATAAGGGGGTTGGGTTTTCTGGGTAAGAAGGGTGCTGGGTAGAGAGGGACAAAGTGGAAAAAAATTGGAACTATAGTAACAACATAATCAATAAATTATACTTTAAAAAATAAAAATAAATAAAATAAAATGGCAGAAGAAAAAAATATATCAGAACAGACTACAAAACCTGAAATAAAAAAATGAACTAAGGGGAAGATGGTGGCCAAGTAGGTGGATGCAGAATCCAATTGTTCTTGCACCAAAAACTAAACTGAACATTCAACAAAATCTTAGCTGACATGAAGTTTGAAAGCCGAGGAGTACAGAAGATGCTTCATAATGGGCAGTAAGGAGATTTTATAGGTGGGCTGAGAAATACCCCAAGGATGGGGTCTGCAGCTGTAGTGCATCAGAGGAGAGTCTGGTCACAGACCACAGCTCTGTGGCTCACTCCCTTCCCAAGGAAGGAAATCCCCAGCCCCGGGCCAGGAGTAACTTAGATACACAAAATTGGGAAGATCCAGGCTATACACATACATACAAGTGATCAACACACCAATACCTGCAATGGCAAATGCCACCTGGGAGATGCTAGAGTGAGACAGGGATATCTGCATCTGAGTCTGGTGGAAGAGACTGGCCCTAGCAAGCCATACTCTGAGACTCTTGACTTTTTGGAGAGGTGGCCTATACAGAAAACCAGACAGTCCTCAGTGCTACAGTGGAAGTGTCCAAAGAGACTTTTTAAAAGGAAAGCGGAGGCATGCCGGGCAGGGACTCCAAAGGCAGCTGCCCTACCAGCAAGGGGAAAGGTGCTCCTTGATCCCACTCAGTGCAGCTGGGCAGATTGATAAAAAAGGTACACAGTAAGGGGATTTCTTGGCCCCAACCTGGCACAGTTGTGCAGAGTGGAGGGTGAGGGCCTCTCTATGCTGCAAGGGCAGTGGGCTGGGAACTGTGCACCTGAGATTATTTAAAGTCAGACAGAGCCCCCTTTCCTGGTGGAACCTCTGAGATGGGAAAGTCTTACACAGCTCCCACCTCCTGCAAGAGCAAGGAAGATCTGAAAAACAGGTGGGGCAGGCTCAACAACACTGCAGAGTGCATTTCCACAAGAGAAAGAGGGCATAAGGAATTCCTAAAGGGCCCATTTTGAATTTCTCTGAGGGAGACGAAATACACTGGTTTCTAGGGCCCTATTTCACTGAGGCCAGAAAAACAGGGAGATCAGAAAATGGTGTAGCAAGGGCGATTCAGGGCCCCTCCCACACACACTGAGCTGTCCTCAACACTAAGCAGGAGAGAGATGACCCTCTTACACGGATTGCAACCACCCGCCAGCCCCCACCCCCATGAAACACATATTTATTCAGAAACTATACATTATTGGAAACTAGATGAGACAGACCAATATGGCCGATGCAGGGGCAGGGGAAACACAACCACAACGTTCCCAGAGGACTGAACAGGGCCTCCCAGGGGAGACCTAGAGGTCTCACCTTCCAGATCACAACAGAAGCTCCCTCTAGAGGCAGGCAAAGGTGATGTTGTTGCCAGAAGTTGGATGACCCACCCTGGGACCTTGAGCTGATAAAAAACCAGAGGTGAAGCCAGAAGGCAAACTCCAAATGGTTGAGGCTAATTTCACTTCTTTCTTCTTCAGAATTTGTGGGGGTTTTTTTTTTTTCCTTCCTTACATATAGCTTCCTAATATTTCTTCTTTTGCTTCAATTGTATTTCAAATAATTCACCACTCTTTGACTTCTATTTTTATTCTTTTTACTGAGTTATGTATTATTTTTCATTTTATTATTTCAACTCTCACATTTCACCATTCCCTTGTCATACTTCATTATGCCTTCATTCTGCCCATTCTTGTTGTTGTAAATTTCATTTTCTTCCATGCTACATGTTGTTTCTCTTCCTTAATCTATTTCTCCTTGCCCTATCCTTTCAAAAGCATTCTTCCTTTCATTATCCAGCTCACATTCTTTTTCCTTGTCTTATGAAATTCTTATTTCCTTTCCACCTTTATAAATTGTGGTTTGTTGGGGGTGGAAATTAGTTATTGCTGTTCTTCTTCAACTGAATTCCCATTTGTTCATTATTTTTTGTATTTCAAAACTCATAGGACACCTGGCTGCTGTAGCTCAGCAGATTGAGCTTCGGCCTGCAAACCAAGTGTTGCTGGTTCTATTCCCAGCCAGGGCACATGCCTAGGTTGCATGCCAGGTCCCCAGTTGGGGGGGGCATGAGAGGCAACCACACATTGATGTTTCTTTCCTTCTCTCTCTTCTTGCCCCCCTCTCTAAAAACAAATAAAAAAATAAAATAATTTTTTTAAAAAACACAAAATAAACCAATTCATAGGTTACTCTCCCTTGTATTACTCCATTTTGCCTTCCTTCTGCCCTTGTTGATTTCCATTAAAATTTTTATTTTTTTCCCTTTCTTAGCATGGATTCTATTGCTTATTCTTACCAGTTTTTCTCTTCCTATCCTCTCAAAAGTGTTCCTTTACTGTAGACATCTCACATTCTCTTTGTCTTTGTATGATATTCTTATTCCTTTTCCACCTTTATTAACCTTTTCTCAGCTGTTGTTCTTATTCACTCTTCTGGGTTTTTTTTTTTGCAATTTTGTTTGCTTTGTTTCACTACCTTTTTCATTTTACTTCAAACCTAATTGTATACTATCCCCCACATTTTTTACTCAATTTTGCCATCACTCTTCCATGTCTTATTTGTGTTTGACATTTTATTCTCTCTTTCTTCACCTCATTTCTGTTCCCTCCTAATATAGCTCCTTTTTCCAACTCAAAATCACATTTCTGTCCTTTAGTCATTTCATATTCCCTTTTCCTATCACATAATATTCTTAATTTATCTCCACCTTTATTAATCTTTGCTCAGTTGTTGTTGATACTGCTGATGTGGTAGAGCTATTTCTGTGGAATGGTTTCGTTTTCTGAGAATACTGCTGTGTTAACCAGCACTTTTACAACAGCATACAAGATAGTGGGGATGGTGACTCCTAGTCGGTCAGCTGGAATGGAGAACCCAAAAACAAATGAATCACCAATAGGAAAAGCCCAAATACAACAAGTGAGCCCACAGAAATTGAGCAAAGGGCAACCCTGGAGCATACAGATCGGAAGATCAAAGAGAACACACCAGTAAGTCTCACAGGTCACTTAACACAGAAGTTCACAGCATAAGAACAGGGAGGCAAAGCAGACAAATCTAATATATAGAAACAAACAAGAATAGCCACCTAAAATAGAGAGACAAACAACTCTTAATTGAAAGGAAATGAGAAATCTTAAGAAAGACTGTTAAACATAATGTAGGCAAGCAAACTATGAGACATTGAGTTCAAATTAATGGTTATAAGAAGCTCAGTGAAAACTACAAAGAACTCCAGGAAAGTGACAAGGAACTTACTGTAATCTATA
The DNA here is from genome assembly GCF_987537825.1 of Furipterus horrens. NCBI lineage: Eukaryota > Metazoa > Chordata > Mammalia > Chiroptera > Furipteridae > Furipterus > Furipterus horrens. The sequence goes on along the minus strand of NW_028327179.1, from coordinate 63,690,446 downwards.
CTAGCACAAAAAAGTACATAGAGACTTTTGGCCAAGATGGAGGCTTACACTGACATGCTCCATCTCCACCCACAACTAAGAAGGACTACAACCACCGCAAAACCAGAAATAACCAGAAGTTCCAGAAAATAAATGTAAGTCCAACGTATGAAGTTATAAACAAGTGGTGCTTGTCTAGATGGGTGGGAGGGGTGAAGCCGGGGCAGAGAGTTCAAGCTGTTCTGGAAGTGGCAGCAGTGACAACTGCAGTGGGACAGTGGGAAGCACAGATACCCGTATGTAGAGGGAGGCTAGAAGCACCTGGGGAGCACTCCCAGGTGCAGAACAAAGTCATAAGCTTGAGATCCCAACGCCAGGGAAGGCAGACCCCCATTGTCTAAGACTGTGAGGGCTGGAGGGCATAGAGATGGAGGAGGAGGCTCCCGGTCTCTCAGCGCAGAATGAATGGCAGGAATACATCTTGGACCCCCATCCCCACAGAAAATGCCACAGTGTGGTGAGAAGGATCACCCGTTTCTGATGAGTGCACGGGGCTCTGCCCCCTATAGCATAGGACAGCCCTGCCCAGGAAGCAAAGGTAAACACAAAATGGTCAGGATGGCACAGATTATGATAGAGATCCCGGTGATGCAGCTAACCGAACAGCAAATTTCTAATCTAATGAAGCAGCAGATAGGAAATCTTTCTGAGGCACAGTTCAGAACTTTGGTTATAAAAATGCTTACAGACCTAACAGCAGATCTTAAACAAGACGGAGAAGGATTGAAAGTTAATCCTGCTGAAATGAACAAAAACACAAACAAAACTAGTGGTGAGGGAAAGAAAACCAGGGATCAAATTAAAAAATCGGAACATAGGGAAGGAACAAACAGAAAACCAGTGCAGAAAGAAAAAATGAGAAATGAGGAAAATGAGGAGAGGCTCAGAAACCTATTGGATAGCTATAAGTGGGCAAATATCCAAATCACAGGGCTGCCAGAAGGTGAAAAAGAAGAACTAGAAAAGGAAAAATTATGTGAAAAAATAACGAAGCAGAACTTCCCTAACTTGGGAAAGGAAATTGACTTACAGGTCCAGGAAGCACAGAGAATTCCCAAAATCTGGACCCAGGGAGAACCACATCAAGACACATTATAATCAAACTGTCAAAAATTAAGGATAAAGAGAGAATCTTAAAAGCAGCAAGAGAGAAGAAGAAAATTATGTACAAAGGGATCCCAATAAGACCTTCAACTGATTTCTCAAAAGAAACTCTACAGGCAGAAAAGGACTGACAAGAAATATTCAAAGTATGAAGATCAAAAACCTACAGCCATAATTACTCTATCCAGTGAAGCTGTCATTCAGAATAGAAGGGCAGAAAAAGTGTTTCCAGGTCAAATAAAACTGAAGGAGTTCATCAGATCCAAACCACTATTATATGAAATGTTAAAGGGACTTATTTAGGAGAAAGAGGATCAAAACTATGAACATTAAAATGAAAAATATATCACTACAACCAACAACAGAAGCTAGGGCATTGAAACAAAGGCAAACTACATAGGTAAATGAGTAGGAAAAAAAGTTATAGGTATGGGTAACATTATAGGGGGAGGTCAGCAGGAAGGAGGAAGGGGGGACAGGGAGGGAGCTGGTACAGGAATTAAGAAGCATAGTAGGAGGGAGTAGAGTAGACAGGAAGATGTTGAGAAGAACTATATGCACAACCAATGGGCATGAACTAAGTGAGGGGCGACAACTGGAGGGAGGGGGTCACTGGGTAGAGAATAACAAAAGGAAAAGAAATTGGGACAACTGTAACAGCATAATCAATAAAGCATATTTAAAAATTTTAAGAAACCAGAAACTATCAAAAGAGCCAGGAGAAAATGAAAGATACAATTCCTGAATTGAAGAACACAGTAGAAGGAATTAAAAGTAGGCTACATGAAGCAGATGATTGGATCAGTGAGATGGAGGACAAGGTAGAATAAAATTCTCAGAGCAAAAAAAAAAAAAAAAAAATGAAAAAAATGAAGAGGGATTAAGGACACTGCAGGACAACATAAAACATATCTGTATAATAGGGATATCAGAAAGAGAAGACGAGAAAGAGATAGAACACCTGTTTGAAAAAGTAATGACAAAAAACTTCCTGAATATGATGAGAGAAAAGTCATGCAAGTCGAGGAAGCACAGAGGATCCCAATCAATATGAACTCAAAAAGGCCTGCTCCAAGACAAATCATAATTAAAAAGGCAAAATTCAAAATAAATACAGAATATTAAAGGCAGCAATAGAGAAACAGTTAATAACATACAATGGAGCTCCAATAAAATTGTCAGTGGATTTCTCAACAGAAATATTAAAGAAGCCAGAAATGAATGGTAAAAAATATTCCAAGCATTGAAAAGCAAAGGCATGCAACAAAGATACTCTACTCAGCAAGACTCTGATTGACATTGGAAGTAAAATAAGGAGTTTCCCAGATAAAGGAAGGCTAAAAGAATACATCTTCACCAAACCATCATTGCAAGAAATTTTAAAGAGACTGCTTTAAGGAGACGGGGGAGGGGGGGAGGACAGGGGGGTGAATACAAGTACAAAAAATATATAATAACCTTAAATGTAAATGGATTAAATGCTGCAATCAAAAGACATAGGGTAGCTGAATGGATAAGAAAACATGACCCACATATATGCTATTTACAAGAGACCCACCTGAGAACAAAAGATCTCCACAGACTGAAAGTGAAAGGATGGAAAAAATATTCTAAGCAAATGGACATAAACTAAAAAGCCAGGATAGCAACACATGTATTAGACAAAATAGATTTCAAAACAAAGGCCATAAAAAGAGGCAGAGAAGGACACTTCACAATACTTAAGAGAAAAATCCATCAAGAAGACATAACCATTGTAAACTTATATGCACCCAACATAGGAGGACTGAAATAAATAAGGAAAATCTTGAAGGACTTAGAGAGAGGTATAGATAGCAACACAGTTATTAGTAGTGGGTTTTAACCCCCGAGTGACAATAGTTAAATCTTCAATATAAAGAATCAGAAGGATATTGTAGCACTGAATGACACCCTAGGTCAAATACACTTAATCGATATAAACAGAACCATTTACCCAAAATAGCAAAATATACATTCTTTTCTAATGAATATGAAACATTTTCAAAAATGACCACGTGGTAGGACATAAAACAAGACTCAAAAACTTAAGGTAAATTGAAATATCAAGCATTTTTTCAGATCACAAATGGCTTGAAACTAGAAGGAAATCCTGAGAGAGACGTTCATAGCAATATGACCTACTTAAAAGAGATAGAAAATTTTCAGATAAACAACCTAACACTACATTTAGAACTAGAGGGAAAACAACAACATAAGCCCAGAGCAAGCAGAAGGAAGGAAATAATCAAGATCAGAGCAGAATTAAATGAGATAGTTACTAAAAGAACAATTCAAAGGATCAATAAATCCAGAAGATGGTTCTTTAAAAAGACAAACAAAATCAATAAGCCTTTCACCCCACACATCAATTTTAAAAAAAGAGAGGGGGGAGACTCAAATAAATAAAATCAGGCACAAAAGAGGAGAAATTACAACTGATACTATGAAAATAGAAAGGATTGCCAGAAATTACTATGAACAACTATATGCCAAGAAATTTGATAACCTGGATAAAAGTGAAAAATTTCTAGAAACATATAATCTTCCAAAGCTGAATCAGAAAGCCTGACTAGACCAGTAATAGCTAATAAAATTCAAGCATAAATAAAAAAAAACCTCCCAGCACATAAAAGCCCTGGATGGCTTCACAGGTTAATTTTACCAAACATTTAGGGGAGATCTAACTCTTATCATCCTCTAACTATTCCAAAAACTCAAGAAGAGAGAAGACTCTCAAATTCTTTTTGTGAGGCCAGTATTATCCTAATTCCAAAACCAAGTCAAGGCACAACAGAGAAAGAAAACTATAGGCCAATATTGCTGATGAACATAGATGCTAAAATACACAACAAAATATTTGCAAACCAGATACAGCAATACGGATTCATCTAAATGATGCAAAAATGGTACAATATTTGCAAATCAATAAACACAATACATCACATAAACAAAAGGAAAGACAAAAATCACATGATCATATCAATAGATGTTGTAAAAGCATTTGATAAAATCCACCACCTATTTATGATCAAAACACTCAGCAAAGTGGGAGTAAAAGGAGCATACCTCAACATAATAAAAACTATATGAGAAACCTACAGCCAACATATACTCAATGTGCAAAAAACTAAAAGCTTTCCCCCCTAAGATCATGAACAAAACAAGGATGTCTGCATTCACTACCCTTATTCAAAATAGTACTGGAAGTTCTAGAGACAATGATAAGACACACAAAAAAGGAAATAAAAGGCATCCAATTGGAAAGAATGAAGTAAAACTCATTGTTTTCAGATGACATGATAGTGTACATAAAAAAACCTATAGGCTTCACCAAAAACTACCCCACCTAATAAGTGACTTTGGCAAAACAGTAGGATACAATGTCAACATTCAGAATTTGAGAGCATTTTTGTACACCCACAATGAAATATCAGAAACTAGGGAGATAATCCCATTTACTACAGCAACAAGAAAAATAAAGTACCTAGGAATAACCTTATCCCAGGAGGTAAAAGACCTGTACTCAGAAAACTACAGAACCTGAAGAAAGAAATCAAGGAAGACACAAATAAATGGAAGCATATATCATGTTCATGGATGGGAAGAATCAACATCATTAAAATGTCCATACTACCCAAAGCAATTTATAGATTCAATGCAATCTCTATTAAAATACCTATGATATCTTAAATAGATATAGAAAAAACTATTTCAAAAATGTATATGGAACCATAATCAACCCCAAATAGCTTCAGTAATCTTGAGAAAGAAGGACAAAGTAGGAGGGATCAAAGTACCTGATATCAAACTATATACTACAAGGCCATTGTAATCAATACAGTCTAGTACTGGCATAAGAACAAATAGATCAAAGGAACAGCACAGAGTTCCCAGAAATAAACCCATGTCTCTATAATCAATTAACATTTAACGAGGGGGACAAGAGCATAAAATGGAATAAATATTGTGTCTTCAATAAATGGTGTTGGTAGATCTAGACAGGTACATGCAAAAACATGAACCTAGACCAGCAACTTATACCATACAACAAAATAAACTCAAAATGGATAAAAGACTTAAATATGTCATGACACCATAAAAGTCTATAGGAAAACATAAGCAGTAAAATATCAGATATCACACACAGAAACATTTTCACCAATATATCTCCTAGGGCAAGGAAAATAAAGGAAAGAATAAAAAAAATGAGACTACATAAAACTAAAAATCTTCCATTCAGCTAATGAAAACTTCAGCAAAATGAAAAGGGAACCAACCATATGGGAAAACATATTTTCCAATGATACCTCATACAGTGATTTGATTTCCAAAATATAAGAAGGACATGGACAACAAAGTGGGGATTCACTGTGGGAGCAGGAGTGGGAGGGCAGGGCCAGGGAGAGCAATAGGGGTAAAACTGGGACAACTGTAATTGAAAAACAACAAAATTTTAAAAAATACATAGAAGAATATACATTCTTCTTAGGCCACAAAGCAAGTCTCAATAAATTTAAGTGTCAGAACATGGAGGCAGCTAGAATGCACACCTGGATTTTTGGTATATGCTAATCAACCTGGCCCTGGATTTAACCATTCCCAAAGATATACTGATGGACTTAGCAGTTCCCCAAAGATATGATGATAAACTGAAATCAGCCCGATATGTTAATTAAACTGGTGTGTTGGGGGGGGGGCAATCAGATGTAAATGATCTACTGAATATGTTGATAAGCAAACTCACCCTCACCAAAATGTATGGTTGACAAAGTATAAAAAAGGTGCCTGCAGAAGTGTAGGTGGGTAATCCTACGGGCCCACGAGGAGGACCAGGAGTCCTCATTCCCCATTCCCCTTGCTCCTATGGGCCCTTGAGTTGGTCTGGGAGCTGACTCTCCCCTTCCCCCACTTCCTCCCCTTTTCCCTCAATAAACCCATTGTCTAATCCCACAGTGGTCTCCAGGTGATTTCTCAGAGCAAGGCTGCTCTGACATTTTGGTGCCGAAACCCAGGAAAGGCTCTGACAGCGGTCAACAGCAGTTTGCGGGCAGGGGAGCAGTGAGCTGTGTCAGCACGTTTCAGGCTTACCCCCTGACCCACCTGTTGGAACCCTCTCACCCCTCCTCCCACATCTTGCTCAGAGATCTGCCTGTTCTCGACCTTCACCTCTGGACCCTTTACAATGGCCTGCTGTCCATCCACATCAGACACCAACTAGTTCAGTTTCGTCTCATTGGGTGAGTCTCTCATCAGGTTGAGTGTCTTGTTTCTGAGCCTACTGTTGCTCTGCTCGAAAATCCTAGGCCTAGGTCAGTCTTTCTTTGGGCCTTGCACCTCGCCTCGTTGGACTTCCACTGGTGGTTGGGGATGCCCTCCCCCTGGACAGTTTGCTCAAGGCCTTTGTGCCTCATAGAATTAGCGGCTTAAGTGGGGACACCCCTTAACCCTCCTTATTCATTTCGTCTCAGGCTAACCCTCTGGGTCATTACCCTTAGTGAAGCTTATCAGTTCCTACTAAAAAAGCTAATTTCTCTATCCACATGTTAACTGACCTCCAAATTCTTACTGATCTCCACAACTACCTCAGGAGTAACAGCAAATGGCCCAAAGTTTCATACGCAGAGGCTTTTTAAAAATTCTTCACAGCAGACCATTCCTTTGCTCCTCCTGCTCCCGCTCCAACCTATTCTCCTCCAACTGACCTCCGCCTACATTTTCTTCTGTGTCAGAAAGCTCCCCAGACCACCCCCATTTCTATCTGCTTTACAAAATAGTTGCTGTGTTTGTTTTCCAGCCAAGCAGCCAACTAATCACTATTTATTCCCCGGCTAACCCAAGCCTTGACAAAAAAGCTGTAAAAAGTTTTCCTTATATTTGCCTAAAACCTAAGGTTCTGTTTAGTAAAATAATTATATATTGTGGTACATTACTAAAGTGCTTAACTAATATTCAAAAATTCATGTCTCAATGCTAAGAACTGAATTTTTGTCAGCCTATAGATGTTCTATACTTTTTATTATCACTTGAAATAAATATTCAATATAATGTCATAATACATATCCCTTAAATCAAATGTTTGACAATATTTCCAGAATTTAAAATTTAAAACATTTTTTCTATAACTTTGAGGTATTTCAAAGGGCCCTTGAAATATCTCAAAGATTTTTTTATTTTCTTCTTACCAAAAAGAAGAAAACTCTAGACCAATCAGGCTCAATAAATTTTAAAATACTTGGAAGGCTTTGTCAAATAAAAAAAAATATTACAGAAATCTACAAAAGTCTACAAAATTCTAATTATTTATACTTTTAATAATTATTTTATTTTACTTTTTTAAAATTTTATCTTTTACTTTTTCAATTACAGTTGTCCCATTTTTACCTGACTGCTCCCCACCACCCAGTCCACCCCTTCTCCTGCAATCATATCCCTTCCCTGTTGTCCATGTCCATGAGTCATTTTTAAACGCTCCTTGACTAAACCCTTCCCTTACTTATCCCCTTCTCTACCTCCCCCCTCCCCCCTATTGACTGCTATTCTGTTCCTTATCCTATTTAGTTCGTTTGTTTATGTTGTTCATTAGTTTCCTGTATTAGGTGATATCATATGCTATTTTGCTTTCTTTGCCTGGCTTATTTCACTAAGCATAACTCTATCTAGTTCCATCCGTGTTGTCACAAATGGCAGGAGTTCCTTCTTTATCTCTGCTGCATAGTATTCCATTGTGTAAATGTACCTCAATATTTTGACCCACTCATCTACAGATGGGCACGTACGCTATTTCCAGCACTTAGCTATTGTAAACAGTGCTTCAATGAACATAAGGATACATAAGTTCTTTTAAATTGGGGTTTTAGGATTTTTCGGGTATAATCCTAGCAGTGGAATCGCTGGTTAAAAAGGCAGTTTCATTTTTAGTTTTTTGAGGGAATTCCATACTGTTTTCCATAGTGGCCGCACCAGTCTGCATTCCCACGAATAGTGCACTACAGTTCCCATTTCTCCACATCCTCGCCAGCACTTGTTCTTTGTTGATTTGTTGATGATGGCCATTCTGACAGGTGTAAAGTGGTATCTCATTGTCATTTTTATTTGCATCTTTCTGATGGCTAGTGATGTTGAGCACTCTTTCATGTGTCTATGGACCCTCTGTGCATCCTCCTTGGAAGAGTGTTTATTCAGATCTTTTGCCCATTTTTTAATTGGGCTGTCTGTCTTCTTAGTATTGAGATGTGTAAGTTCTTTATATATTTTAGAGATCAATCCCTTGTCCGAGGTGTCATTGGCAAATATGTTTTCCCATATGGTTGGTTCCCTTTTCATCTTGCTGATGTTTTCTTTTCCTGAGCAGAAACTCTTTAGTTTAATGTTAGTCCCATTTGTTTATACTTTCCTTTATTTCCCTTGCTTGAGGAAATGTTTCAGTGAAAATACTGCTACATGGGATATCTAAAATGTTCGTGCCTATGATTTCCTCTAGGACTTTTATGGTGTCATGGCTTACATTTAAGTCTTTGACTTATCTTGAGTTTATTCGGGTGTGTGGCATAACTTGGTGGTCTATTTTCAATTTTTTGCACATCCCTGTCCAATTCTCCAAGCACCATTTGTTGAAGAGGCTCTTTTTCACTTCATTTAATGAACCTTCCCCATTTGTAAATTTTAGATGACTATATAGACCTGGATTTATTTCTGGGCTCTCTATTCTGTTCCATTGATGTATATATCTGTTCTTATGCCAGTACGAGACTGTTTTGATCACTGTCACTTTGGAGTATTGTTTGATGTCTGATATTGTGATTCCTCCTGCTGTGTTCTCCTGTCTCAAGATTGCTTTTGCTATTCAGGGTCTTTTTGGGTTATATATGAATTTTTGGAGTATTTGTTCTAGTTCAATGAAATATGTCATTGGTATTTTAATAGGGACTGGACTGAATCTGTAAATTGCTTTGGGTAGTATGGCCATTTTGATGATGTTGATTCTTCCCATTCAAGAACATGTTATTTGCTTCCATTTATTTGTATCTTCCTTAATTTCTTTCTTCAATGTTGTGTAATTTTCAGTGTATGGGTCTTTTATCTCTTTGGTTAAGTTTATTCCTAGGTATTTTATTTTTCTTGTTGCTATAGTAAATGGTATTTTCTTTTTTGCTTCTGTCTCTGAGATTTTATTGTTGGTGTACAGAAGTTCCTTCGATTTCTGTATCTTTATTATGTACCCTGCTATTTTGCCAAATTCACTTATTATTAGTGGAGTTTATAAGGTTTTCTAGGTATATTATCATGTCATCTGCATATGATAGTTTTACTTCTTCTTTCCCAATTTGGATGCCTTTTATTTCCTTTTCTTGTTTGATTGCTGTGGCTAGGACTTCCAACACTATGTTGAATAGAAGTGAAGAGAGTGGGCAGACTTGTCTTGTTCCTGATTTCAGGGGGAATGCTTTAAGTTTTTGTCCATTGAATATGATGTTGGCTTCAGGCTTCTCATATATAGCCTTAATTATGTTAAGGTATGCTCCCTCTATTCCCATTTTGTTGATTGTGTTCATCATAAATCAGTATTATATTTTATCGAATGCTTTCTCTGAATCTATTGATATGATCATGTGATTTTTATCTTTCATTTTGTTTAGGTGATGTATTATATTTATTGATTTGCAAATATTAAACATCCTTGCATCCCTGGAATGAATCCCACTTTATCGTGGTGTATGATCTTTTTGATGTATTGCTGGATCCTGTTTGCCAATATTATATTGAGGATTTTAGCATCTATGTTCATCAGTGATATTGGCCTGTAGTTTTTTTTCTTTGTTGTGTCTTGAACTGGTTTTGGGATTAGGGTAATACTGGCTTCATAGAAAGAGTTTGGGATTTTTCCCTCTTCTTGGACGTTTTCGAATAGGTTGAGGAGGGTAGGAGTTAGTTCTTCCCTAAATGTTTTGTAAAATTCACCCGTGAAACCATCCAGTCCAGGGTTTTTGTGTGCAGGGAGATTTTTGATTACTGTTTCAATTTTCTTTTTTGTTATTGATCTGTTGAGACTTTCTACTTCCTCTTGATTCAGTTTTGGAAAGTTATATGTTTCTAGAAATGTGTCCATTTCTTATAGGTTGTCAAATTACTTGCCATACAGTTGTTTGTAGTAATTTCTTACAATCTTTTGTATTTCTGTGGTATCAGTCATGATTTCTCCTTTTTTGTTTCTGAATTTGTTCATTTGGGTCTTCTCTCTTTTTTCCTTGATAAGCCTGTTTAAAGGCTTGTCGATTTTGTTTGTTTTTTCAAAGAACCAGCTCCTAGTTTCGTTAAACTTTTGAATTGTTTGTTTGGTCTCTATGTCACTTAATTCTGCTCTGATCTTGATGACTTCCTTCCTTCTTCTTGCCCTAGGCTTTGTTTATTGTTGTTGTTCTAGTTCTTGTGGCTTTAGAATTAGATTTTTTATTTGAGATTCTCCTATCCTTTTCAGATATGCCTGTATTGCTATGAACTTCCCTCTTAGGACTGTTTTTGCTGTGTCCCATAGGTTTTGAGTTGTTGTGTGTTCATTATCATTACTTTTCAGAAATTTCTTGATTTCTTCTTTGATGTCATTGTTAACCCATTCATTATTTAATAGCATGTTATTCAATCTCCATGAGTTTGGGTGTCTTTGATTTTTTTCTCCGAGGTTGATTTCTAGTTTCAAGGCATTGTGGTCTGAAAAGATGCATGATATGATTTCAATTTTCTTGAATGTGTTGAGGCTTGTTTTGTGTTCTATCATGTGGTCTATCTTTGAAAATGTCCCGTGTGCATTTGAAAAGAATGTATATTTTCCTTCTTTGGGGTGAAAAGTTCTATATACATCAGTTAAGTCCATGTGGTTTAGTGTGTTGTTAAATGCCTGTATTTACTTGGTGTTTCTTTGTTTCGAAGATCTGTCTATTGTTCATAACGGAGTGTTAAAGTTCCTTACTATGGGTGTGTTGCTGTTAATATCCTTCTTGTGTTCTTCTAGTATTTGCTTTATGTATTTGGGTGTTCCTATTTTGGGTGCATATATGTTTATCAGTGTTATATCTTCTTGATGGATTGTTCCTTTAAGTATTATGAAATGTCCTTCTTTGTCTCTTCTTATTGACCTTGCTTTGAAATCCGTTTTGTCTGATATGAGGACTGATACCCCAGCTTTTTTATTTCATGTTTGTTTGCTTGGAATACTCTTTTGTATCCCTTTACTTTCATTCTGTGTAAATCTTTTGTTAGAGCTGTGTTTCTTGTAGACAGCAAATATGTGGGCCTGTTTTCTTATCCATTACCCTATGTCTTTTTATTGGAGCATTTAAGGTTATTATTGACATGTATTCATTCATTTCCCATTGCACCTCTGTTCCTCTCTTCTGTTTTTCTTCTTTTCCTTAACGCATTCCCTTTAGCATCTCTTGAAATGCGGGTTTTGTGGCGATGTATTCTTTTAGTTTTCCTTTGTTTGAGAAACTCCTTATTTCACCTTCCAGTTTGAATGAGAGCCTTGCTGGGTAGAGTATTCTTGCTTGTAGGCCTTTGTTTTTCATTGCTTGAAATATTTTTGACCATTCCCTTCTGGCTTGTAGTGTTTCTGTTGAGAAATCGGTCGATAGCCTTATCGGAGCTCTCTTGTATGTTATTTGCTGTTTTTCTCTTGCTGTTTTTAGGATTCTCTCTTTGTTTTTGAATGTTGCCATTTTAATTATGATGTGCCTTGGAGTGGGTTTTTTCGGTTCCTCTTCATTGGGACTCTCTGTGGTTCTTGAACTTGTATAACTGTTTCTCTCATCAGGTTGGGAAAATCTTCTGTCAATACTTCTCCTATCAGCTTTTCCATTCCACGCTCCCCTTCTCCCTCTTTTATTCCGATGATCCTGATATTATTTCTTCTCATGCTATTCTGTAATTCCCTTACATATTGTTCATATTTTTTCAATCTTTTTTCATTTTATTGTATTGTCTGGGAATTTTTTTCTCCATTGTCCTCTAACTCACTGATCCAATCCTCTGCTTTGTTTAGCCTGTTTTTGATTGATTCTACTGTGTTTTTCAGTTCAGATATTGTATTCTTCATTTCTTCCTGGTTGTTGTTAATAGTTTCTATGTCCTTTTTTATGCTGGTGTAGTTCTCCATAAGTTGCTTGTAATTTTCTTGGAGCTGTTGGTAACTTCCTTGGATGTTGTCATAGTTGTTTTTGAGGTTGTTGAGTTACTGAGCTTCTTCATCACATTTGTTTTGAATTCCATGTCTGACATTTGGGCTATGTCTATTCCATCTACCTCTCTTTCTGGGGATTCATCTATTCTTTTCATTGAGAGGTTGTTTCTGCATCTTACCAGGTTGGATTCTTCTTGTTTGTTTTTGATTTTTTGGATTTGTCTGCTTTGACTTCCCACCTTTGTGGTATAAGATTTTTTATAGGAGATCTGGCAGTTTCAGTGGTGCAGTCTCTTTGATCTCCTGAGCCTGATGTTCTTGGGATACCCTTTATGTCATTTGTTTATGCTGTCTGGTTATATTTCAGATGCTCTTTGTTAGGATCTTCCCTCTGGCTAGTGGATTGAGAGTCACTCTGTCCACTTTGTCTTGAGTTCTTTTGTGGAGATGTCAGTTCAGTCTTTGTGTGTCATCTTCTTTTTCTGGATCCACAGTTGGTCTATTGAGGTGGGCCAGAGGTTCCTGATCCTTCAGCAGCGGTGTGCTCCTGTGGTGGCTGGCATTCCTTTGGCACCTTTTCGAGATGGCCAGGGTGCTTGTGCGGCAACTCAGGCCTGCTGAGGCGCGCCCTGGAAGTTGGTCTCTCACCCTTTGGGGCGGGGCCCCAGACACTTGTGCACAGTGGAAGTGAGCATCTGTTAGTCGCTGCTACCCGCTGTTGCCACACCGCAGCCACCCGCAATTCCCGCACCTGCCTGGGTGGGCATGAGCAGAGCCTGCGCAAGTGGTCTGTGCTCTGACCTGGCGCCCACTGGAGCTGGCCAGGGGTGTCTGCCACAGTCTTCTGCGTGCCCAGTGGGCCCTCCCTGCGTCCACTGGGGCACTGATCTTATGTTTGTTTGGGTGTGTCCGAGGGTCACCTGGATCCTTGTCCCCACCCACCTGGGCCAGTGAATGAGGGCACATTCCTGTCCTAATAATTATTTTAAAATGTAATATTGCACATTGCATATATTACAAATCAGCTAAGCATGTAAGTTGTAAATAATTCGTGTAAACTAAAAAAAAGAAGAAAAAGTGACACTTTTAAACTCCAGCTGTTTTTCAGCTGCAACCTTTCTTTCCAGCCCCTGCCCTGAGAGAGCAGGGCAGGAGTGGAGTGTCCATTCTAAAGCAGGAACTCTTAAAAGTCACTTTTGTAATAGAAGAGCTGGCCAGAGGTTTGTGGGCAATTGCAAAAGGTAAATAAATGGGCCAGATAAAACAGTTAAAAAACTCCTCAAAAAAACTCAAGAAATATACATTAGAGAGAGAAGGAGAAGCAGAAGTTTGTTTAAAGCTGCAGAATATCTCTGCAAATCTAGGAACTTCTAGCTGCTAGATACTGAGTTTGAGTATAGTCTTTCACAGTATGAAAAAAAAACACAAGGATTTGAAGCATGTTATGGTTAAATCTAAAGAAGTAAAGGGTATTTTAGAAAGTGTGAATATTGCAGAAAGTCTGTGCAAAGTTGTAAATATAAAAGAAAAAGAGTGTGAAGGTTTGAACCTGAAGAAAAAACCTCTATTTTCTAATCTTCTGTTTCTGCTCTGGAAAGGAAATCGAGGTTCCCCAGGAAGAGTTAAAGCTTCACACTATGTAGGAAAATGAACAAGGGAGAGCATAAGGCATGGAAGTGAAGAAGGTTTGTGAAAGTTTTGAAAAGAAATTGTGTGGTTTTAGCAATGGAAAGTATAGCACACAGAGATGCAATTTTTGTGAGTATTAGAAGGACAAGAATTTTCTTTCCTCATTTACATTTTTCTCCCTACCTAATCTCTCCAGAATTTGGTTTTCTGAGGGAGGGAGTGATGACTCCAAGTTTCTTTGCATGAAACTAATAAGACAGGTTATTAACAAGGGTTTTGTCAATGGAGGCTTTTATTAGAATGTCATGCCTGAAGGAGGTGTGCCTGGGCTCTGGTCATTACCAGAAAGCCCCAAGGAACTGAGATTGACTTTCAAAGCTAATGAAAGCCCACAAGGAAAAAGCCTGGTACCTTGGTAGGTTGTGCAATTCATGGCAATTGTTCATGGAAAGGAATGAAGGGTGCTTTCCTAAAAGATGGATTAAAAAAAGCCTTAAGGCACAATGGAAAACCTCAAAGTTTTGAAAGAAGCAGGTGTTTACAGGCCACGCCAGGTGGTTGGTGTGTGGTTCAGCTTCTGTTCCTTGAAGGGCACAGTCAGTCTGAAGGTTCCTCGTGTAAGTGTTACAGAGCAAAAGGGGGTTCTTTCACATGGCCTTGGTGTAAAACCCAACAACTAGTATTGAGGAAAACAAGTCTTTATTTACAACATCCCAACCTGGGGAGGACAGTGAGCACTTCAACTCAGAGCCCTGTTCTCCCATGGGACCCAGCATTTCCCTTGCTCCCCAAAAAGCTAGAAGCCAAAAACATGCCCAGAAATTCCCCATCCCATATCTGTCAGCTGTCTCCTTCAGGATCTGGGGAATGATGTCATCAGCCTCCATATAACAGTCCATGAAAACATATGCCATGTTGCACTGGGTCACGCATGATTCTCCTTTTCCTTTCAAAGCCACATGGTATTATACCTTCTCAAAACCGCATGGAGAAATTCCCCTAAAATGTTTGCCACTTATTTTTAAATCGCTGACTGCGTCCTGTGATGCAGTGGGCATGGTAACCAGTTCTGATCATTCACAGAAACTTACACAGGTTGTGTGCTCTTTCTGTACCATTCTATGGTCCAAAAACCCCTCCCATCTTCTTGGAGCCTTGGAAGTATCAAAGCCATTTGTGTAACAAAGACACTAGTCACTAGCCACAGGCATGTGAAGGCATCTTCAAAGCTGTTTTCTTTTCCCCATCTCCCAACCCCCAGGCTCTGGGGATTTTTGGACATCCCCATTCTGTAACATAAGCTCCAGCAAAGTGGACTTAAAGATCATATGTGATCAATCGTTACTCTTGTTGTGTTCATGCAAATGAATAGGCCAAATTAAAACTAGACTTAATACATTCTCTTTAATGACAATGAGGGTGATCTTAAGGAGAAAAATCATTATTTAAGGAAAAATCACAATGCTCACTGGTGGACTATAGACTAGTGTAGCTAAGTGTCTTCAAAGTTTATTTTCATTAGGAAGTTAAAACTAGGTTCGTGACATCAGAGATGCTCCGTATACAAGCAAAAACAAAAACAAAAAACTTTCAAATTGCAGTTGTTAAATGTCATTCTAAAAAGAAGGCTTTAAACTAAATGTCTTCCCAAAATAGTCTTATAGACTCAGTAACTGGTTTGTAAGTTATGGTATAAATTAACAATTCTGCACAAGTTTGCTCATTGCAGGTTTGCCTATCTGCCTGACCCATTCCAGCCAGGGGAATGAGTCTTACTAAAGACCTGGAAGACTCTAGGCCCTGACCACCAGATGGCCGAACAATAGACTGTCCCATCCTGTGCACAATGCATTCTTCTTGAAGCTGATGGGAAACAAATCCTGAAAATACCACACAGCATCATTATTAATTATACTATTTTATCCATAGGGCGATCAATGCAGCTACGGCACAAGCAACCCACTCAACCATAATGCTGAGAGATTACTGCTACCAGCCCATTCACCAGGCTGAGGCATACACCACTTGAACAGGAGTAAAAGCCCCACATCCCCTTCTTACACCTTTACTAACACTACTTTTAGCTCTCATTTTAGGACCCTGCCTCCTACAACTCCTTGTGAGCTACAGCTACGGCACAGGCACCTCATGCCATCATGCTCCTGTCTACTCCTTGGTTCCAACCCCTGCCAAAACAAGAAACATCGGAAATATAAACACGGAGGGTAACGTACATTCTAACTACACCCATATGTCAGCATGAAGTAGTCAGAATGACTGCGATGCCCCTTTCCCCTAAACCCTCCATCTGTGACCCTATACCTCAGCATCATTTTTTTTTATTACAAACAAAAAACTGGAAATGTCAGAACATGGAGGTGACTAGAATGCACACTTGGACTTTTGTTATATGCTAATCAACCTGGCCCTGGACTTAACTGTTCCCAAAGATGGGCTGATGGACATAGCAGTTCCCAAAAGATATGTTGATGGACTGAAGACATTCCTGGGGGAAATGGTAATGAACCCAGCCTGATATGTTAACTAACCTGGTGGGGAGAGGATGGGGGGGAGGGGGCGGTGAGCAATCAGGCATAAATGATCTACTGAATATGTTAAGCAAACTCACCCTCACAAAAATGTGTAGTTGACAAAGTATAAAAAAGGTGCCTGCAGAAGTGCAGGTGGGACTCCTACGGGCCCACAAGGAGGATGGGGAGTCCCCATTCCCCGTTCCCCATTTCCCTTGCACCTACAGGCCCTTGAGTTGGTATGGGAGCTGGCTCTACCCTATTCCCCTTCCCCTACTTTTCCCTCAATAAACCCATTGCCTAATCCCACAATGGTCTTGGGTGATTTCTCAGGGCAAGGCTGCTCTGACATTAAGAAAATTGGAATCAGGGGATCCAAGATGGCGCAGGAGTAAGTGGAAGCTACACTAACCCCCTCCCAGGACCAGTCTGGATTTACAACTTGATTTTGGAGAAATCATCTGGAATAACCAACTGAACAGTAACTGAAGAGAAGTCTTATGACCACGGAAAAAGAGAAAAGGCCGCTACATCACAACTAGACAGGTAGGGAGTGCGGAGACACGGAAGGGCTGGATGGGCTCCTGCGACTGGCAGCTGAAGGACTGAGAAACAGCTCAGTACCCGGGGATTCCCCATGAGAAGTGCAGGGTCTAAACCCCCAGCTGGGCTTCCCAGCCTACAGCAACAGAGTGGAAAATAAAATAGTATCCAGCTGTGAAAAGCAAAAAGCCACAGGGTTTCTTGCTAGCCAGAGAGAAATAGCTGGAGAAAAAGAGCTCTTAGGTGAATCACATACGAAAATATTTTGGCCCCCACTTACCCTGGGCTCAAACAAAGGGAAGGCAGAGAGAACTTGAGATGCTTGGGGAGAGTTTGGAGCGGTGGCTTTGAGGGGAGAACTGGGGGAGCAGCCAATTGGGTACCAGTGCTGACTCATCCCCAGTACTGCAGGTAGACCATTCCCCCCAACACGGAGTGGCATCAGCCTGAGGGGAAGCAAAAGCCCTGCCTACAGGAATTAAGTTGCCACACGCTCAGTCCTTAAGCCTGACAGCTAATCACAGATTGAATAGATTAACAACTAAAGAAGTCAGACAAAGGCAGTAGATCCCTGGAAGTCTCCAACCGGCTGCCTAGGCACAGACTGATACAGAATCTGACACCACCAGGGGCAGATCCAGGAAGTGCAGATCATTCTAAGGAGCACCAACAAACAATAAGAGTCACAAAAATGGGGAGAGAGAGAAACAACCCCCCATTGAAAGGAATAGTAGAATCCCCAGAAAGAGTGCTAAATGAAATAGAGGGGAGCCAACTATCAGATATGGAATTCAAAACATGGATTATGGAGAAACTCAATGAGCTCAGCAGAAACTACAAAGAACTCCAGGGAAACTACATGGTACTCCAGAAAAACTACAATGAACTTACTGAGAATTACACCAGCATGTAAAAGCACATAGAAGCTACCAATAAGAGCCAGGATGAAATGAAGAATACAATCTCTGAATTGAAGAACACAGTAGAAGGAATTAAAAGCAGACTACAGGAAGCAAAAGATCAGATAAGTGAGCTGGAGGAAAAAATAGACAAAAACTCCCAGACAGCGCAAGAAAATGAAAAAAGACTGAACAAGAATGAAGAGGTTCTAAGACAACTGCAGGACAACATGAAACGTAATAATATCCGTATCATAGGAATTCCAGAAAGAGAAGAAGAAGAGCAAGGGATGGCAAACCTCTTTAAAAAACTAATGACAGAAAACTTCCCTAACATGAGGAGAGAAAGAGTCACACAAGTCCAGAGGGTCCCAATGAAGATGAACTCCAACAGGCCCACCTCAAGACACATCATAATTAAAATGGCAACATTCAAAGACAAAGAGAGAATCCTAAAAGCAGCAAGAGAGAAACAACTAATAACATACAAGGGAGCTCCAATAAGGCTATCATCAGATTACTCAGCAGAAACACTACAAGCCAGAAGGGAAAGGCAAAAAATATTCCAAGCAATGAAAAACAAAGGCCTACAACCAAGAATACTCTACCCGGCAAGCCTCTCATTCAAAATGGAAGGTGAACTAAGGAGTTTCCAAGACAAAAGAAAGCTAAAAGAATACATATCCACCAAACCAGCATTGCAAGAGATGCTAAAGGAAATTCTTTAAAAAGATGAAGATACAGAGAGAGACAGAGAAAAACACAAGTACAAAGGGGCAAAATGACGATGAATAAGAACTTATTGGTAATAACCTTAAAGGTAAAAGGATTAAATGCTCCAATCAAAAAAATTAGGGTAGCTGCATGGATTAGGAAGCATGACCCACATATATTCTGTCTACAAGAGACACACTTTAGAACAAAAGATCTACACAGGCAGAAAGTGAAGGAATAGATAAAAGTATTTGAAGCAAATGGACATGAAAAAAAAAGCTGGGGTAGCAATACTTATGTCAGATAAAACAGATTTCACAGCAAAGGCCATAAAAAGAGAGAAAGAAGGGCATTTCATAATACTTAAGGGAAAAATCCATCAAGAAAATATAACCCTTGTAAATATATATGCACCGAACTTAGGAACACCCAAATATGTAAGGAAATTTTTGAAAAGACTCCAGGAAAGATATAGACAGCAACGCACTCATAGTAGGGGACTTCAACACCCAATGGTCAAAAATGGGCAAATCTTCGAAGCAAGGAAACACCAAAGATATTGAGGCATTGTACAACGCTCTAGTTCAAATGGACTTAGTCGATATATATAGAACTTTGCACCCTAAAGAAGCAAAATATTCATTCTTCTCAAGTGAACATAGAACATTTTCAAAGATAGACCACATGCTAGGCCACAAAACAAGCCTCAACGAATTCAAGAAATTTAAAATTATATCAAGCATTTTCTCAGATCACAATGGCTTAAAATTGGAAAGCAACTTCAAGGAAAAAACTCAAAAACATTCAAACTCATGCTGAATTAATAACACTTAAATAATGAATGGGTTAACAATTACATCAAGGAAGAAATCAAGAATTTCTGGAAACTAATGATAATGAACATACAACAACCTAAAACCTATGGGATAGAGTGAACGCAGTCCTGACAGGTAAGTTCATAGCAATACAGGCCTACCTAAAAAAGCAAGAAGAATCGCTAATAAAAAATTTTACCCTACAGTTACAAGAACTAGAGGAAGAACAACAAACAAAACCCAGATGGAGTAGAAGGAATAAAATGATCAAGATCAGAGCATAATTAAATGACATAGAGACTAAATTAACAATTCAAAAGATCAACAAAAGTAGTAGCTACTTATTTTAAAAGATAAACAAAATAGACAAGCCTTTAGCCAGACTAATCAAGAAATAAAGAGAGCGGACCCAAATAAATAAAATCAGAAACAAAAGAGGAGAAATCACAACCAATACCACAGAAATACAAAGAATTGTAAGAAATTATTATGAAGAACTGTATGGCAAGAAATTTAACAACCTAGAGGAAACAAACAAATTCCTTGAAACATAATCTTCCAAAACGGAATCAAGAAGAAGCAAAAAGCCTGAATAGACCAATAAGAGCTAGTGAAATTGAAACAGTAATAAAAAAACTCCTGACACACAAAAGCTCTGGACCAGATAGCTTCACAGGTGAATTCTACAAAATATTTAGGAAAGAACTAACTCCTATCTTCCTTAGACTATTCCAAGAAATCCAAGAAGAGGGAAGACTCCCAAACTGGTTCTATGAAGCCAGTATTATGCTAATTCCAAAACCAGGTCAAGACACAACAAAGAAAGAAAACTACAGGCCGATATCACTGATGAACATAGATGCTAAAATCCTCAATAAAATATTGGCAAACCAGATGCAGCAACACATTAAAAAGATCATACACCACGATCAAGTGGGATTTATCCCAGGGATGCAAGGATGGTTTAATATTCGCAAGTCCATAAACGTAATACACCACCTAAACAAAATGAAAGACAAAAACCGCATGATCATATCAACAGATGCAGAAAAAGCATTTGATATAATACAACAACCATTTATGACAAAAACTCTCAGAAAAAAAGGCCATATACAAGAAACCTGAAGCCAACATCATAATCAATGGGCAAAAACTGAGAGCTTTCCCCCTGAGGTAAGGAACAAGACAAAGATGTCCACTCTCTCCACTCCTATTCAACATAGTCTTGGAAGTTCTAGCCACAACAATCAGAAAAGAAAAAGAAATAAAA
Organism: Furipterus horrens; assembly: GCF_987537825.1. NCBI lineage: Eukaryota > Metazoa > Chordata > Mammalia > Chiroptera > Furipteridae > Furipterus > Furipterus horrens. Next base: position 63,669,708 of record NW_028327179.1, on the reverse strand, counting down.
GGCATCTAAATTGGAAACGAGAAAGTAAAACTGTCATTATTTGCAGATGACATGATAGTGTACATAGAAAACCCTATAGATTCCACAAAAAAACTACTCGACCTAATAAGTGAATTTGGCAAAATAGCAGGGTACAAAGTCAATATTCAGAAATCTAAGGCATTTCTGTACACCAACAATAAAATATCAGAGATAAAAACTAAAAGAAAAATCCCATTTCCCATAGCAACAAGAAAAATAAAATACCTAGGAATAAACTTAACCAAGGAGGTAAAAGACCTGTACTCAAAAAACTACATAACGCTGAAGAAAGAAATTAAGAAACATACAGATAAATGGAAGCATATACCATGTTCATGGATGGGAAGAATCAACATCATTAAAATGTCCATACTACCCAAAGCAATTTATAGATTCAATGTGATCCCTATTAAAATACTAATTACATATTTCACAGACCTAGAACAAATACTTCAAAAATTTATATGGAACCAGAAAAGACCCTGAAGACACATCAATGTTGAAGAAGAACACAGTAAGAGAAATCACAATCCCTGATACCAAACTATACTACAAGGACATGGTAATCAATACAGCCTGGTACTGGCATAAGAACATACATATAGATCAATGGAACAGAATATAGAGCCAAAAGTAAACCAAGTCTATATGGTCAACTAATATTTGACAAAGGGGGAAGGAACATAAAATGGAATTGAAAAGAGCCTGTTCAAGAAATGGTATTGGGAGAACTGGACAGGGACATGAAGAAAAATGAAACAAGACCACCAACTTATACCGTACACCAGAATAAACTTAAGATGGATCAAAGACTTAAATTTAAGCCATGACACCACTAAAGTACTAGAGGAAAACATAGGTATGATAATATCAGATTTTCTATGTAGCAATATTTTCACCCATATATCTGCTAAGACAAAGGAAATAAATGAAAGAATAAACAAATGGGACCACATCAAACTAAATAAGTTACTGCTCAGCAAAATAAAACATCAGCAAGATGAAAAGAGAATCAACCATATGGGAAAATATATTTGCCAATGATATCTCACAAAAGGGATTGATCTCCAAAATATGTAAAGAACTTATATGACTCAACACCAAGAGAAAAGACAACGCAGTTAAAAAATGGGCAAAGGACCTGAACAAACACTTCTCCAAAAAGGAGATACAGAGAGTCCATAGACATATGTAAGAATACTCGACATCATTTGCCATCAGAGAGATGCAAATAAAAACCACAATGAGATATCACCTCACACCAGTCAGAATGGCCATCATCAACAAATCAACAAAAAACATGTGCTGGCGAGGATGTGGAGAAAAGGGAACCCTGGTGCATTTCTGGTGGGAATGCAGACTGGTGCAGCCACTATGGAAAACAGTTTGGAATTTCCTAAAAAAACTAAAAATGGAACTGCCTTTTGAATCAGCAATTCCATTGCTAGGATTATATCCAAAAAAATCCTGAAACACCAATTCAAAAGAACCTATGCATCCCTATGTGCATAGCAGCACTATTTACAATAGCCAAGTGCTGAATAACCTAAGTGTCCATCTGTAGATGAGTGGATCAAAAAACTGTGATACATTTACACAATGGAGTACTATGTAGCAGAGAGAAAGAAGGAACTTCTACCATTTGCAACAACATGAATGGAACTAGAGAGAATTATGTTTAGCAAAATAAGCCAGGCAATGATAGAAAAATACCTTATGCTATCACTTATTACAGGAAACTAATGAACAACACAAACAAATGAGCAAAATATAACTAGAGGTATGTAAAGAAGGAATAAACTAACAGTAACAAGGGGGGAAACTGGAGGGAGAGAAGTGGGTAAGAAGGGGAAGAGTCTAGTCAAAGAACATGTATAAATGACCCATGGACATGGACAACTGGGTGGGGACTGAATGTGGGATAAAAGGGGGGGCAGGGTGCGGGGAAGCAAAAGGGGAAAAAAAGTGGGACAACTGTAATGGAAAAACAAAAAATTTTTAGTGGGGGAAAAAAAGAAAATATGGAGAATGGAAATCCAAGTTCAGTGAATATTAGAAGGACAGGGATTTTCCTTCACACTGTATATTTTTCATCCTATCTGATCCTTCCAGAGTTTGGCATTCTAAAGAAGTAAGTAATGACATAACTTTCTTTGCATAAAACTAATAAGACCAGTTGTTAATAGAGGTTTTTTGTTTTTTGACCAAGACTTTGACTGGAATGTCATGCCTAAAGGAGACATGCTTGGGCTTTGGTTGTTACCAAAATGCCCTGAGGAACTAAGATTGACTTAGCCCACGAGAAAAAAGGCCTGGTACCTTGGTTGGATATGCAGTCCATGGCAATCTTTACATGGAAGGAATGAAGGTTTCTTTCCTGAAAGATGGCTAGAAGGGACCTTAAGGCACAATGGAAACCCTGGAGGACTTGGAAAAGACAGGTGTTTACAGGCAAGGCTGAATGAAGATATGTGGCTCAGCTTCTGTGCCCTGAAGGACAGACTGAAGATCACCCTAAATGTTCCTTGCATAAGTTCCAGCAAAGCAGAACTAAAGATCATAAGTGATCATTTGCTGCTCTTGTTGTGTTTATGCAAATGAACAGGATAAATTAAAATGGACTTAATGCAGTCCCTTTAATGACAAGGAGGGTAATCTTAGGGGAAAAAATTGTGATTCAAGGAAAGTCACAATGCTCAGTGGTAGACTATAAAGTAGTGCAGCTAACCGTCTTTAAAGTTTTTTCATTTAAAATTTGTTGTCATTTGAAACTTAAACTATGTCTGTAGTATCATCAAAGATGTTTAATTTATAGACAAGGGGAATGTCAAATGCCTTGCAACTGGATGTCTTTCCAATAAGACAGTCTTACAGATTTAGACACTTGTTTGTGGGTTATGTTACACAAATTAATGTGTGTTTTCTGTTTTCGAAGGGCATAAGCCTAGGATCTTATTACCTGAGTGATTGTCTGTACGTATAGGCCTCACTTAATCCTGTCTGCATCACTGCCTCCTGAGACTCAATGGTTTGGCTGAACTAAATGGCTGGGTTGGTGATGAATGGGGTGATCTGTGGGCTTCACTTTAAAACTGGTTTCTCTTTTCTATCCTAATGGCTTGGACAGAAAGGGTCCAGAGGTATGAGAAGGGGGAAACCTAAAATACTTCCCTCGGCCCAAACTAAGTATAATAGGCAAAAGGGTTTTGGACTGGTGAGATGTGCCTTGCACACCTTCCTCCAAAGAAGCCCTTCCTTTCCTTAATGTGGGACATTGAAAAATTAATACCTGCCTTTTGTCATCTAGTGGTTATGGATTGAATGATGTCTTTTAACCGTGTTACCAAATCTGTTGCCCTCAGAATACAACAAGGATGCCAGTCTCTTAAACCAAGCACATCATTGTCCAGGGACAGCCAACCGACCTGGAGTCTACAAAATCCTTCCCCATGTGGGAAGGCCACTCTCCCCTCCACAACTCACTCTTAGTAGGGATTTCTGCACCCAAGGCAGATAGGACAACGACCATGTCCAGCTTGAAGCAGCTAGAGGAGCTCGAGACCTTTGCCCATTGTCCTTTATAAGATTATAAAGGGTCTTAAGTCTGAGAGGGAGGGATTGTTATTTTGTATTGTTAAAATAATTAATTATTTTTGTTTTGTTTTTTTTTAAAGAATAAGAATATATGAAAGGATGAAGTGAGAGAGCTTGTATGTATGACCCATGGGCATGGACTTGGGGGGGAATTGCTGGGGGTGTGCTGGGCAGAGGGGAACAAAGGGGGAAAAATTGGAACTATTGTAACAATATAATCAATAAAATATACTTAAAATAAAAACTGGAATCATACCAAGCATCTGTTCAAACCACAACTGTATGAAATTAGAAATCAACTACAAGAAGCAAATGGAAAAAAATAATAATAATAAAACCCACAAATATGTGAAAGCTAAAACACATGCTATTAAACAATCTATGTGTCTATGAAGAAATCAAAGAAAAATAAATAAATACCTTGAGTCAAATGAAAACAGAAAAACAATATTTCAAAATCTAAGGGATACAACGAAAGGAGTTTTAAGAGGGTAGTTAATAGAACTACAAATCTACCTCAAGAAACAATAAATAATCCTTTGAAAAAAGAACCTAACATTAAACCTAAGAGAACTAGAAAGAAAAAAAAAGGAGCAAGGCCCAAATCAGTACAGGAAAGTACATAAAAAATATCAGAGCAAAAATAAATAAAATAGAGGCAACTCTTAAAACAATAGACAAATCAATGATATTAAAAGCTGGTTCTTTGAAAAAATAAATAAAATTGATAAATCTTATGCAGATTCATCACCAAAAAAATGGCCCAATAAAATAAAATGAAATGATATAAGAAGGTACAACTGACACCACAGAAATACAAAGGATTATATGATAATAATATGTACAATTATACAACAAATTGGACAACCTGGAAATGATTAAATTCCTAGAAAGTCAGTCTTCCAAAACAGAAAATCTAAACAGGCTGATTACCAGTAGCAAAATTGAATAATCAAATAACTACCAGCAAAAAAAAAAAAAAAAGTTCAGGAACAGACAGCTTCACAGTTGTATTCCACCAAATATCTAAAGAATAATGAAAACCTATCCTTCTCAAACTCTTCCAACAAGTTGAAGAGAAAACAATACTTCCAAACTCATTCTACAAGTCCAGCATTATCCTGATACCAAAACCAGACAAACACTACAAAATGAGTTAAAATTACAGGCCAAAATTCCTGAACATTGAAGCAAGATGTCTCAACAAAATATTAGAAAACTGAATTCAGCAATACATTGCAAGGATCATATTCTGTGAACAAGTGGTATTTGTGCTAGGGATGTAAGGGCAGTTTGTATTCACAAATCAAATAATGTGATACACTACTTAAACAAAACAAAGCATAAAAATCATATGATCATCTCAACACATGCAGAAAAAGTTGAAATCTGGCATTCATTTATGATTTTAAAAACTATCCAAAAAAGTGGGTATAGAGAGAACATATGTCAACATAATAAACCATATATAAAAGATCCACAGCTAACATCACACTCAATGTTGAGAAGATAAAGCTTTTTCCCTAAGATTAGAAAAATATATAAAACAAGGAGACCCACTCTCACTATTTTTATTCAACAAAGGATTGGAAGACTTAGACAAAGTGTAAGACAAGAAAATGAAACAAAATGCATCAACACTGGAAAGGAGGAAGTAAAGCTGTCGATATTTGCAGGTGGCATGATACCATACTATATGTAGAAAACCCCAAAGATGTCATCTAAAAAATTATTAGAACTAATGCACAATACCAGTAAAGTTACAGGATACAAAATTGGTATGCAAAAACCAGTTGCATATTTAAACATTTATAACAAACTATCAGAAGTAAAGTTAATCCCCAAAAGAATAAAATATCTAAAAATGTAGTTAACAAAGTGAAAACCTGTACTTTGAAAACTATGACATATTGATAGAAATTGAAGATGACACTAATAAATGGAAGAATATAGCCTGCTCATGGAATGAAACAGTTAATGTTAAATGTATCATTCAAAGCAATCTACATGTTGAGTATAATCCATAGGAAACTACCAATGGCATTTCTCAAAGAACTTGAGCAAATAATCCTACAATTTGTATGGAAGCACAAAAATCCCTGGAGAGCCAAAGGATTCTTGAGAAAGAAAAACAAAGTTGGAGGTATCACACTCCTGGATTTCAACCAAAAATACAAAGCTTTAGTAATCAAAGAGCGATAAAGGCACAAAAACAGACACAATGGAACAGAATACAGAGCCTAGAAATAAACCTACATTTATGTAGTCAGTTTATGACAAAAAGGCAAGAATATACAATAGGTAAAAGACAGTCTCTTCAATAAATGGTATTGGGAAAACTGTACAGATACATGTACCACATACAAAAATAAACTCAGAATAGATTAAACACTTGATTGTAAGGCCAGAAACCATAAAAGCACTAGAAGAACACATAAGCAGTAAACATTGAGCTAAGAATTTTATATATATGTATAAAGTTAAGGAATATATGTGTATATACACATATATTCCTTAACTAAGGATATCTTTATTGATTTTAAGGAGAGAGGAAGAGAAGAGAAAGAGAGAGAGACATCAATTTATTGCCTCTTGTATGTGCCCCAAAGCAGGATGGAACCCACAACCTTTTCACATATGGAACACGCTCAAACCAAATAAGACACCTGGCCAGGGCAGAAATATTTGTTTTATATATCTCTGCACTCAAGAAAAATAAAAACAAATAAACAAGTGAGGTTACATCAAAACATTTTTGCAAAGTGAAGGAAACTCAACAAAATAAAAAGAAAAACCACTAGGGAGAAGATATTTGCAAATAACACATCCAATTAGGAGTTCATGTACAAGATATATTTAAAAACCTACAATTGAACATTAAAAAAAATCTAATTTAAAAAGCAGAGAGGACCTGAATAGACATTTTGCTAAAGAAGACATACAGATGGCCAACTGACACATAAAAAACAGTGTGCAACATCGGTAATCATCTGGGTAAAGCAAATAAAAATCAGAATGAAATATTACTTCACACCTGTGAAATTGGCTATTATCAAAAAGACAACAAATAGTGTTTGTGAGGATGTGGAGGAGAGGCAACACATGCACTGTTGGTGAAATAGCAAATTGGGGCAGCTGTTATGGAAAACTGTATGAATATTGCTCAAACAACTAAAACAAACTACCATATGACCCAGCAATTCCACTTCTAGGTGTAAAATGAAACAGTAAATCAACAACATATGCTTGCTTATGTTCATTCATTGCAGCATAATTCACAATAGCCACAATATTAAGGTAACCTAAGTCTCCACTGACAGAAAATTGATGAAGATGTGGTATAATATCTACAATAGAATATTACTCAGCAATAATGAAATCTTGACATTTGTGACAGCAAGGATGGACTCAAAGGGTATTATGCTAAGTGAAATGAGTCATACAGAGAAGGGCCAATACTGAATGATTTCACTTAAACTTGGAATTTTAAAAATGAATAAACAAAATAAAGCAGAAACAGATTCATGAACATCAAAAACAAAGTGATGAATATCAAAGGGAGGGAGGTGGAGGCATGGGTGGAAAAGTGAGTGGGAATAAGGTAAAAATTTCCAGTGATAGATAAATCATGGGGATGTAATGTACAGTATAAGGAATACACTCACTAGCATGGCAATAACTGAATGATGACAATTAGTTACTAGATATATTGTGATGATCATTTTGTAAGGTATATTATAAATGTTGAACAACTATAGTGCATACATGAAATTCACTTAATATTATGTCAACTATAATTTTAAATTTTTGAACATAATCATTTAATAGATCTCTTTAAACTTAAATCAATTTTATACACATTTTATGATTCTAACCAAGGACATTTATTTTCTCTTATTAGATATGACAGAATTTTGGTCTCCTCAACAAACACTTTAGATTTAATTATCAATGCCACTGTTTTCCTGTATTTTCAGTACATAGATTTCTACTTATATATATTTTTTTTTTCTTATTAAATTTAGGCTTGTTCAGTTAGAGTTTTTCTAATTTAATTCCTTCTTTACAAATAGTTGTTTTTCAATCTGAACATGTTTTGGATTTTTAAAAATTTTATTGTCTAATTGTATGGTGATCAGAAAATGTGACCTTAACATTTCTCTTTTGGGGAATTTATTGAAATAATCTTCACGGCCTAGTAGTATAGTTAGTTTGTGTCGATGTTCTATAGATGCTTCCAATGATGATAAATTCTGTTTTATGGTAAAACAGTCAATCTAATTGAAGACTTTAATTGAATAAAATGTACAGAGATTTCCCATATATGCCTGCCCCCACACATTCATTACCTTCTTCATTATCAGCATCCACTACCCGATGGGTACATTTGTGAACCTACACTGACACAATCATTATCATTCAGAGTTCATAGTCTATTTTTGAATTTACTCTTGGTGATGTACATCCTATAGATCTGGACAAATTATAATGATATGGATATAACATTAGATACAAGAGTATTTTCATTGACCTAAAAGTTATCAATGTTCAACCTGTTTATCCCTTCCCAAATTAACCCTTAACAACCACTGACCTTTTCACTGTTTCCATAGTTTTGACTCTTCCAGAATGTCATATACTTGGAATCATACAATCTGTTGCTTGTTCAGATTGACTTCTTTCACTTGGTAATATATACTTAAGATTCATATCTGTATTTTCTTTTTTTTCTTTCTTTTTTAAAAAAATTATTTATTTTTTTGTTTATTTATTTGTAGAGAGAGGGGAAAGGAGAGAGAGGGAGAGAAACATCACTGTGTGGTTGCCTTTCACTCGCGCCCCCAACTGGGGACCTACCGAGCAACCTAGTCATGTGCCCTGACTGGAAATCGAACCAGCGACACTTAGCTCACAGGCCGACGCTCAATACACTGAGCCACAGCAGCCAGAGCTTCATATGTGTATTTTCATTATTTGATAGCTCATTGCTTTTTAGTTTTGAGTAACATTTCATTGTCTGTGTGTACCAGTTTATTTATCCATCTGGCTACTGAAAGACATCTCAAGTACTTCTATTTTGGCAATTATTAATAAAGCTGTCATAAACATATGTGTACAGACTTTGTGTATATATGTTTTCAACCTGTTTAAATACAAGAGTGAAATTACTGAATTCTCTGATAAGGGTATCATAACTGTAGTAAAAAACTGTAAAACTGTCTTCCAAGCTGAACATAGCATTTTGTGTTCCCACCAGCAATGAGTGAGAGATCTTGTTTACTCCATATCCTCGTAAGCATTTGGTGTTCTCAGTGCTCTGGATTTAAACCATTTTTAAGAGATGTGTACTGGTACATCATAATTTTAATTTGCATTTTTCTGGTGACATATGATCTAAAATGTCTGTTCATATGATTATCTGTGACCTAGATAACTTCTTTAGTTAGATGTCAGTTATGGTCCTTGGCCCATTTTTAATCAGGTTGTTTGGTTTCTTATTGTTGAGTTTAAAGAGTTCTTTGTGTGTTTTTTACAAATATATTTTTACCAGTCTGTGCCTTAGCTTCTCTTTCTCCTGACATTGTCTTTTGCAGAGCAGAAATTTTTAATTTTAATGAAGTCTTGTATAATAACCATGTGTCCTGCAATCTTATAATTGCTTATTAGTTGCAAATATTTTTGATTTTCTGCATTTTCTACATATATAAATGTGTCATCTGTGAACAAAGAATTTTATTTCTTCATTTCCAATCTGTATTGCTTTTATTTCCTTTCCTTATTGTATATGCTACAATATTGTATATAATGTTAAAAAGGAGTAGTGGTATGGGTCATTCTTTCTTTGTTCCTGATCTTTGTGAGACTTTGAGTTTCTCATCATTAAACATGATTTTACCTATTGGATTTTGTAGATAGTCTTTATCAAGTTAAGAAATTATGAAGGGAGGAAGATAGTAGAGGAGTGAGGAGAGGCTGAGGTTTCAGGCTCCCGAGACCCTTCTGCAGTTTGGGCTAACTGCAGACACAACATCTCAGTGAGCAGATGGACACTGGCAGGAGTCCAGCCAAGGCACTGCTGGATTAGAGAAAATCCATCTGGGAACAACCTGTTTAGTGAGGATAGCGGAGAAAAAGGGGACGAAATGGGATTCCTGACTGGGGCGGCAGCCGGAGCTGCGGCTAGAAGGACACAAAGGATTTTTGGGGACCACAGGCTGCCCCGGGAGAGGAGTTGGGAGGAGAGCGGATCTCTGCCTGCTGGCAGAGACCGGACTCGACCAAGTGGCATTGGCGCTGAAGGACAGGAGACAGCGTGCTGCCGGGCAAGTGACAACATAATTCTCCTTTATATTTTTCTATAGTGGATGGTGGAGAGGGGAGGAAAGTTTGGGGGTGGTAGGCCATTCTTGAGGAGCGCAGGTGCAGTGGTGCGCTCATCCACCCCCCAACCCTCCCCTTGGGTCGCGGGGGCATGCATAGGGAAGTGCCCTCATTCACTGGCCCAGGTGCACAGGGCTGTGCGTCCAGGTGTCCCTCAGACACACACCAACAGACATAAAATCAGTGACCCAACGGGCGCAGGGAGGGCCCACTGGACACGCAGAAGACTGTGCGCAGTTGCCCCAGGCCAGCCCAGTGGGCGCCAGGCCGAAGTACCAGGCCGGAACCCGGAGCGCAGAGCACTTGCCCAGGTTCTGCGCGTGCCGCTCAGGAGGTGCGGGAACGGTGGGCAGCAGGACTCACAGACACTCACTTCTACTGAGCACAAGTGTCTGCGTCCCTGCCCTAAGAGGCGAAAGACAAACGCCCAGAACACGGCGCTGCAGGCCTGAGGCTAGCTCCCCAGCCGCTTGGGTGCACACCGGCACTCAAGCCAAAAAACACCTCAAGGGCTTTCCTGGAGCGCAGTGCGGCCGGCTTCCTCAGAGCGCTGCCGTGGTCAGCTTTCTAGGAGCGCAGCGCCGCAGGCCGGAGCTTAGTTCCCCGTACACCTTGGGCGCGCACTGGTGCTCTAGCCAAAAAAACACCGGGAGGGCTTTCCCGGAGCTTGGTGCGGCCTGCTTTCTGGGAGCGCAGCGCGGCAGACCTGAGCTTAGTTCCCCAGCTGCCTTGGGCGCGCACTGATGCTTGAGTGAAAAAAAAAACAAAACAACACCTTGCCAGCTTCCCCAAAGTGTGGCATGGCCTGCTTTCCTGGAGCGCGGTGTGGCAGACCTGAGGAGGGCTCTTGGCTGCCTTGCATTGAGCCTTGCCGGCCACCTTGCGCACACCACTGCTGCAAGGAATAGAAATATCTGACCCATCACATTAGACCAGCTGTGGACGCAGAAAAAGAAGACTACACAAGAAGGCTGAACTGACATCTCCACAAAAGAATTCAACATAAAGTGGATAGAGTGACTCCCAATCAACAAGCCAGAAGGAATATCCTAACAACAACAACAAAAAAAATCTGAAATATAACCAGACAGCATAAACAAACAATATAAAAGGTACCCCAAGAACATCAGGCTCAGGAGATCAAAGAGACTGCACCACTGAATCACCCAGATCTACCATAAAAAATCTCATACCACAAAGGTGGGAAGGCAAAGCAGACAAATCCAAATAACAAAAACAAACAAGAATTCAACATGGTAAGACGCAGAAACAACCTCTCAATGAAAACAAAAGACAAATCCCCAGAAAGAGAGGTAGATGGAATAGACATAGCCCAAATGTCAGACATGGAATTCAAAACTATGGTGGTGAAGCTCAATATGCTTGAAAACCTCAAAAACAACTATGACAACCTCCAAGGAAGTTACCAACAGCTCCAAGAAAATTACAGGGAACTTGCAGAGAACTACACCAGCATAAAAAAAGACACAGAAACTATCAACAAGAACCAGGAAGAAATGAAGAATGCAATCTCTGAACTGAAAAACACAGTAGAATCAGTCAAAAGCAGACTAAACGAAGCAAAGGATCGGATTAGTGAGTTAGAGGATAATGTAGGTAATAATTTTAAAATGATACAGCAAAATGAAAAAAGATTGAAAAAATATGAACAAGATGTAAGGGAATTACAGGATAGCATTAGAAAAATAATTTAAGGATCTTAGGAATAAGAGAGGGAGAAGAAAAGGAGCATGAAATTGAAAATCTGATAGGAGAAATAGTGACAGAAAATTTTCCGAACCTGATGAGAGAAAAAGCTATGCAAGTCCAAGAAGCACTGAGAGTTCCAATAAAGAGGACCCCTAAAAACCCACTCCAAGGCACGTCATAGTTAAAATGGCAACATTCCAAGACAAAGAGAGAATCCTAAAAGCAGCAAGAGAAAAACAGCAAATAACTTACAAGGGAGCTCCAATAAGGCTATCCACCGATTTCTCAACAGAAACATTACAAGCCAGAAGGGAATGGTCAAAAATATTTCAAGCAATGAAAAACAAAGGCCTACAACCAAGAATACTCTACCCAGCAAGGCTCTCATTCAATATAGAAGGTGAAATAAGGAGTTTCTCAGACAAAGGAAGACTAAAAGAATCCTATCGAATCCTGTCGGCAGCCGTCCGTCTCGAGAGACGATGGTGTAGCTTCTTAAGAGTCTATCTGCACCGCCAAGAATGGCTGTGCAGTCCGACTCGGGAGTTACACGGTATCTGTCTCCTCCCGTGTTGAATCGACATCTTGCGATGACGCTGGAGTGTCCTCTCCAGTGAAGCTGAAGCTACAGAGCCTGGGCAGGGTGATATGGAGGGTCTGCTGTTGCCCATGCAGCAGACCCCCCCTCTCTTCGCAGCTGAAGGGTCCAAGGGAAAGACGGAGTCAATACAGCTTGGCTTCAGGTGCACCGCAGGAGTTGCCGGTGTTGACTACAACGTCAAACCGCCTTAGGGACTCCGGCTCCGGATTTTCTGTCGGGGTTTACTCCCTTAGCCTTTCCCCTGAAGAGGTATGCCGCAAGGCAGCGGAGGTTTTTTGGAGTCAGAGTTTTCCTTCTCTGATGTGCCCTGACTGGAAGATCGAACCAGCGACACTTAGCTCGCAGGCCGACGCTCAATCCACTGAGCCAAACCAGCCAGGAGCAGACTAAAAGAATACATCTCCACAAAACCAGCATTGCAAGAGATGCTAAACGGAATATTATAAGAAAACGGAAGAGAAAAAACAAAAAAAGAGTAGAGGAACAGAGATACAAAAGGGAAATGAATAAATACATGTCAATAATAACCTTAAATGTAAATGGATTAAATGCTCCCATTAAAAGACATAGGGTAACGGAATGGATAAGAAAACAGGACCTACATATTTGCTGTCTACAAGAAACACACCTCAAAACAAAAGATTTACATAGACTGAAAGTAAAGGGATATAAAAAATCTTCCAAGCAAATGGACCTGAAAAAAAAGCTGGGGTAGCAGTCCTCATATCAGACAAAACGGATTTCAAAGCAAGGGCAATAAAAAGAGACAAAGAAGGACATTTCATAAAACTTAAAGGAACGATTCATCAAGAAGATATAACACTGATAAACATATATGCACCCAACATAGGAGCACCCAAATACATAAAGCAAATACTAGAAGACCACAAGAAGGATATTAACAACAACACACTCATAGTAGGGGACTTCAGCACTCCATTATCAACAATAGACTGATCATCCAAGCAAAGAAACACCAAGGATATACAGGCATTGAACAACACACAAAACCTCATGGACTTAACTGATATATATAGAACTTTTCACCCCAAAGAAGCAAAATATACATTCTTTTCAAAGGCACATGGGACATTTTCAAAGATAGACCACATGATAGAACACAAAACAAGCCTCAACAAATTCAAGAAAATTGAAATCCTATCAAGCATCTTTTCAGACCACAATGCCTTGAAACTAAAAATCAACCTCAGGGAAAAAAATCAAAGACACCCAAACTCATGGAGAATGAATAACACGCTCTTAAATAACGAATGGGTTAAGAATGACATCAAAGAAGAAATCAAGAAATTTCTAGAAACTAATGACAATGAACACATAACAGCCCAAAACCTATGGGACACAGCAAAAGCAATCCTAAGAGGGAAGTTCATAGCAATACAGGCATATCTGAAAAGGATAGAAGAATCTCAAATAAAAAACCTAACCATAAAGCTACAAGAACTAGAGCAGCAACAACAAACAAAGACTAGGGCAAAAAGAAGAAAGGAAATAATCAAGATCAAAGCAGAATTAAACAACGTAGAAACGAAACAATCCAAAAAATCAACAAAACTAGGAGCTGGTTCTTTGAAAAAATAAACAAAATTGACAAGCCTCTAGCCAGGCTCATTAAGAAAAAAAGAGAGAAGACCCAAATAAACAAAATCAGAAATGAAAGAGGAGAAATCACGACTAATACCTCAGAAATACAAACAATTATAAGAAATTACTACAAACAACTATATGGCAAGAAATTTGACAACCTAGTAGAAATGGACAGATTTCTAGAAACATATAACCTTCCAAAACTGAATCAAGAAGAAGTAGAAAGTCTCAACAGACCAATAACAAAGAAGGAAATTGAAACAGTAATCCAAAATCTCCCTGCACACAAAAGCCCTGGACCGGATGGCTTCACAGGTGAATTTTACAAAACATTTAGGGAAGAACTAACGCCTACCCTCCTCAAACTATTCCAGAAAATCCAAGAAGAGGGAAAAATCCCAAACTCTTTCTATGAAGCCAGTATTACCCTAATTCCAAAACCAGGTCAAGACACAGCAAAGAAAGAAAACTACACGCCAATATCACTGATGAACATAGATGCTAAAATCCTCAATAAAATTTTGGCAAACAGGATCCAACAATACCTCAAAAAGATCATACACCATAATCAAGTGGGATTCATCCCAGGGATGCAAGGATGGTTTAATATTCGCAAATCAATAAATATAATACATCACCTAAACAAAATGAAAGACAAAAATCACGTGATCATATCTATAGATGCAGAAAAAGCATTTGATAAAGTACAACACCCATTTATGTTGAAAACATTCAGCAAAATGAGAATAGAGGGAGCATACCTTAACATCATTAAGGCTATATATGAGAAACCTGAAGCCGACATCATACTCAATGGACAAAAACTGAAAGCATTCCCCCTGAAATCAGGAACTAGGCAAGGCTGTCCACTCTCTCCACTTTGATTCAACACAGTGTTGGAAGTCCTAGCCACAGCAATCAAACAAGAAAAGGAAATAAAAGGCATCCAAATTGGGAAAGAAGAAGTAAAACTATCATATGCAGATGACATGATAATATACCTAGAAAACCTTATAAACTCCACTAATAATAAGTGAATTTGGCAAAATAGCAGGGTACATAATCGTCGGCAGCCGTCCGTCTCGAGAGACGATGGTGTAGCTTCCTAAGAGTCTATCTGCACCGCCGAGAATGGCTGTGCAGTCCGACTCGGGAGTGACATGGTATCTGTCTCCTCCCGTGTTGAATCGACATCATGCGATGACGCTGAAGCTACAGAGCCTGGGCAGGATAATATGGAGGGCCTGCTGTTGCCCATGCAGCAGACCCCCCCTCTCTTCGCAGCTGAAGGGTCCAAGGGAAAGACGGAGTCGGTACAGCTTGGCTTCAGGTGCGCCGCAGGAGTTGCCGGTGTTGACTACAACGTCAAACCGCCTTAGGGACTCCGGCTCCGGATTTTCTGTCGGGGTTTACTCCCTTAGCCTTTCCCCTGAAGAGGTATGCCGCAAGGCAGCGGAGGTTTTTTGGAGTCAGAGTTTTCCTTCTCTGATGTACCCTGACTGGAAGATCGAACCAGCGACACTTAGCTCGCAGGCCGACGCTCAATCCACTGAGCTAAACCAGCCAGGGTACATAATAAAGATACAGAAATCGAAGGAACTTCTGTACACCAACAATAAAATCTCAGAGACAGAAGCAAAAAAGAAAATACCATTTACTATAGCAACAAGAAAAATAAAATACCTAGGAATAAACTTAACCAAAGAGATAAAAGACCCATACACTGAAAATTACACAACATTGAAGAAAGAAATTAAGGAAGATACAAATAAATGGAAGCAAATAACATGTTCTTGAATGGGAAGAATCAACATCATCAAAATGGCCATACTACCCAAAGCAATTTACAGATTCAATGCAATCCCTATTAAAATACCAATGACATATTTCACTGACCTAGAACAAATCCTCCAACAATTCATATGGAACCCAAAAAGACACCAAATAGCAAAAGCAATCTTGAAACAGAAGAACACAGCAGGAGGAATCACGATACCAGACATCAAACAATACTACAAAGCCACTGTGATCAAAACAGTCTGGTACTGGCATAAGAACAGACATATAGATCAGTGGAACAGAACTGAAAGCCCAGAAATAAACCCAGGCCTCTATGGTCAACTAATCTTTGATAAAGGAGGAAGGAACATAAAATGGAGTGAGAAGAGCCTCTTTAACAAATGGTGCTGGGAGAACTTGACAGGGACATGCAAAAAAATGAAACTAGACCACCAACTTACACCACACACGGGAATAAACTCAAGATGGATTAAAGACTTAAATGTAAGCCGTGATACCATAAAAGTCCTAGAGGAAAATATAGGCAGGAAAATTTCAGATATCACACATAACAATATCTTCACGGATACATCTCCCAAGGCAAGAGAAATAAAAGAAAAAATAAACAAATGGGACTACATCTACATCAAACTAAAAAGTTTCTGCTCAGCAAAAGAAAACATCAGCAAGATGAAAAGGAAACCAACCATATGGGAAAACATATTTGCCAATGATATCACAGACAGGGGACTGATCTCCAAAATATATAAAGAGCTTATACGACTCAACATCAAGAAAACAAACAACCCAATTAAAAAATGGGCAAAGGACCTGAACAAACACTTCTCCGAAGAGGACATACAGAAGGTCCATAGACACATGAAAAAATGCTCAACATCATTGGCCATCAGAGAGATGCAAGTAAAAACCACAATGAGATACCACCTTACACCTGTGAGAATGGCCATCATCAACAAATCAACAAACAACAAATGCTGGCGAGGATGTGGAGAAACAGGAACCCTACTGCACTGTTGGTGGGAATGCAGACTGGTGCAGCCACTATGGAAAACAGTATGGAATTACCTCAAAAAACTAAAAATGGAACTGCCATTTGAACCAGTGATTCCACTGCTAGGATTATACCCGAAAATCCTGAAACCCTAATTCAAGAGAACTTATGCACCCCTATGTTCATAGCAGCCCTGTTTACAATAGCTAAGTGCTGGAAACAACCTAGGTGCCCGTCTGTGGATGAGTGGATCAAAAAACGGTGGTACATCTACACACACAATGGAATACTATGTAGCAGAAAGAAAGAAGGAACTCCTGCCATTTGCGACAACATGGATGGAATTAAGAGAGAATTATGCTTAGTGAAATAAGCCAGGCAAAGAAAGCAAAATACCATATGATATCACCCAATACAGGAAACTAAAGAGCAACACAAACAAACGAACTAAATAGGCAAAGACTAGAATAGTAGTCAGTAGGGGGGAGGGGGGAGGGAGAGAAGGGGGATAAGTAAGGGAAGGGTCAGGTCAAGGAACGTATATGAACGACTCATGGACATGGACAACGGGGAGGGATATAATTATGGGAGAAGGGATGGGCTGGGAGGGGGAAGCAATGGGGGAAAAACGGGACAACTGTAATTGAATAACAAAAAATAAAATTAAAAAAAAAAGTTAAGAAATTCTCCTGTTTCTAATTTACTGAGAGCTTTTATCATGAAAATGTGTTAGATATTGTTAAATGTTTTTTATTCATTTATTAATACAACCATGTAATTGCTTCTTAGTCTGTTGATGTGATGGGTCACATTAATTAATTTTCAAATGTCAAACTGGTCTTGCATACATAAGCTAAATTCCACTTGCTTTTGGTGTACAATTCTTGTTATACATAATTGGTCCAATTTGCTAATATTTTGTTGAATATTTATACACCTATGTTCATTAGGGATATTAATGTTTATTTTACTCTTGTATATCTTTGTTTGGTTTTGCTATTAGGCCAATACTGGCTTTATAGAATGAGTTAGGAAATATTTCTTTTACTTTTACCCTCTAAAATTGTAGAGAATTGGTATAATGTTGCATAGAATTCACCAGTGAATCCACCTGGGCTTGGTTCTTTCTGTTGTGTGAGGTTAGTAATTGTTGACTGAAGATTTTTATATAGGGCTATTCAAACCATCTATTTATTCTTGTGTGAGTTTTGGCAAATTCTGTCTTTCAAGAAACTGGTACAATTTTTGTTATGCTATTGAATTTGTAGTGAAATTTTTTAAATAATATTTATTATTCTTTTCATGTCTTTGGGTTTTGTTAGTGATATCCTTTTTATTTTTGTATTAGTAATCTGTTTTCTTTTTTATTTTTTCTACTTAGTTAGCCCAATAGATGTTGATTAGTTTTATTGATGTTTCAAAGAACTAGTTTTTTGTTTCATTTATTTACGCAATTGATAATCTATATAAATTTCATTGATTTGTCTTAATTCCTATTATTTTTTCTGCTTACTTTAGATTATTTTTGCTTCCTTTTCTGGGCTTATATGGAAGAAAACTATATTATTAACTTTAGATATTTCTTCTTTAATATATGCATTCAATGCTATAAATTTCTTTTTCAGAGCTTATACTTTTGTATTCCACAATTTTTTAAAATTTGTATTTATTTTTACAGAGAGGGGATGGGAGAGAGAAAAAGGAAAAAAATACCAATGTGTGAGAAAAACATAAATAGGTTGCTTCTCGCATGCTCCCAACTGGTGTCTTGGCATGTGCCCTGGCATTGAATCAAACCAGCAACCTCTCGATTTGCAGGACAGTGCCCAAACCACTGAGCCACATTAGTCAGACTGCATTTCACAAATTGTTCTTGAGATATCTTCAGTGACTCATTATTGAAAAGTGCTTGTTTAATTTTTATGCACTTTGGGATTTTCAAGTTACCTTTTTGCTATTCATATCTAGCTTAACTGTATTGTATTCTGAGAACAGATACAGTATGATTTATATTATTTTGTATTAGGAGGAGTGTTTTATGGCCCAGTATGGGGTGTATCTTGGTACATAGTTTATGCAAGCTTGAGAAGCATATATTTACCACTGCTGTTGGATGAAGTAGACTACAGACCTCAATTATATCCAATCGAATGAATGTGGAGCTCAACTGTGTCTTTATGTATATTCTGTCTGCAAGATTGATCCATTTCTAATAGTGTTGAATTCTTCAAACACGAGAGTGGATTCATATATTCCTCTGCATGTTTATATCAGTTTTTAGCTCATGTAATGACATACTGTTGTTATGCACATATACATTAAGGATTGTCATGTATTCTTAAAGAATTTACCTTTATTATAATCCAATCCCCGTCTTTATGCCGGATAAAGTACCCTTTTTCTGAATTCATATCAATAATTTAAATTTTCTCTAAAATACTTCTTTTAATATATAATTCAAGACAGGTCCGATGGTATCAAAACATCCTCAATTTCTGTATGTGTAAGAAAGTATTTATCCTTCAACTTTGAGAGATAATAGTGTAAAAAACTACAGGATGAGAGCTTTTCTCTCTCAGCACTTTAGATATTTCATTCCTCTCTCCTCCCTCACATGGTTCCTGAGAAGTCAGGTGTAATTCTTTTCATTTTCCCTTTGTAGGTGAAGTGTTGTTTTCTTCTGGCTACATTCAGAGTTTTATTTTTGTTTTGTTTTATTTTGTTTTTAATTTTCTGTAGATTATATAAGATATAACTGAGTATACCTTTTTTTTCCTTTTTTTTACTTATTATGGTAGGTGCTCTCCAAGCTCTAGGATTCTGTTGGAGAGTCTAATATTTCATTTCAAAAATTCTGTCGTTATTTTTCAAATATTTCTTGTGATCCTTTCTCTTTTTATAACCTGGTATTTGCATTTTGAATATGTTACACTATTTCTAGTTGTCCAATAATCCTTGGATATTTTTGTACTGTATACATTTTGTATGTGTGCTCTTAGATGTTCAGAATTGGAGATTTCCATTTAGAGATTCTAAAGTTTGGAGATTTTTCCTCAGCCTAAACAAGTATTCCATAAGCTCATTAAAGATATTCTTCCTTTGTCATAATAATTTTATCTATAGAGTGTTTATTGGTCCCTTCTTGGAATTTCACCCCTTTGTTTACATTACCAAGCTATTCCTTTATTTTTCAATTTTAACATTTATATATTTTACTTATCCCAACTGATTTTTAAAAATTCAGTTTTTAAATTACAGTTGGCATACAATATTAATTTCAGATGTATAACACTCTAATTAAACATATAAAAACTTATGAAGTGATCACCCCTAAAGGTTTAGTATCCATCTGACTATAAATAGTAAATAGAATGTTATTGATTATATTCCCTATGCTAGTATCTACATCACTTGACTATTTTAAAAACAGGCAATTTATACTTCTTTTTTTTTAATCTCCTTTATTGTTTATGCTATGACAGTTGTCCCAATTTCTTTTCCCTTTGTTCCCCTTCACCCAGTGACTCCTCTCCCTCCAGTTATCCCCCCACTTAGTCCATGCCCATTGGTTGTGCATATAGTTCTTCTCAGCATATTCATATCTACTCAATTCCCTCCTACAATGCTTCTTAATTGCTGTACCATCTGGCTCCCTTTCCCCCTTCCCCCTCCCCACTGACCTCCCCCCAAAATATTCCCCATACCTCCTATAATTCTTTTCCCACACTCGTTGCCTACTTAGTCTGTCTTTGTTTCAATGCCCTAGTTTCTGTTGTTGGTTGTTGTGATACAGTTTTCATTTTAATGTTCATAGTTTTGATCCTCCTTTTCCTAACAACTCCCTTTAACATTTCATATGACAGTGGTTTGGATCTAATGAACTCCTTCAGTTTTACTTTGTCCTGGAAGCACTTTCTCTGCCCTTCTATTCTGAATGACAGCTTCGCTGGATAGAGTAATCGTGGTTGTAGGTTTTTGCTTTTCATTACTTTGAATACCCCCTGGCTGGTTTGGCTCAGTGGATTGAGCGTCGGCCTGCGAGCTAAGTGTCGCTGGTTCGATCTTCCAGTCAGGGTACATCAGAGAAGGAAAACTCTGACTCCAAAAAACCTCCGCTGCCTTGCGGCATACCTCTTCAGGGGAAAGGCTAGGGGAGTAAACCCCGACAGAAAATCCGGAGCCGGAGTCCCTAGGGCAGTTTGACGTTGTAGTCAACACCGGCAACTCCTGCGGCGCACCTGAAGCCAAGCTGTATTGACTCCGTCTTTCCCTTGGACCCTTCAGCTGCGAAGAGAGGGGGGGTCTGCTGCATGGGCAACAGCAGACCCTCCATATCACCCTGCCCAGGCTCTGTAGCTTCAGCTCCACTGGAGAGGACACTCCAGCGTCATCGCAAGATGTCGATTCAACACGGGAGGAGACAGATACCGTGTCACTCCCGAGTCGGACTGCACAGCCATTCTCAGCGGTGCAGATAGACTCTTAAGAAGCTACACCATCGTCTCTCGAGACGGACGGCTGCCGACGACGACTTTGAATATTTCTTGCCTGTCCCTTCTTGCCTGCAGAGTTTCTTTTGAGAAATCAGTTGATAGTCTTTTTGGGACCCCTTTGTATGTAATTCTCTTCTTCTCTCTTGCTGCTTTTAAGAATCTTTCTTTATCCTTAATTTTTGACATTTTCATTATAATGTGTCTTGATGTGGTTCTTCCTGGGTCCAGTTGTTTTGGAACTCTCTTCGCTTCCTGGACCTATAAGTCTATTTCCTTCCCCAAGTTAGGAAAGTTCTCCATTATTTTTTCACATAATTTTTCCATTTCTAGTTCTCCGTCTTCACCTTCTGGCAATTCTATTTTTCAGATGTTGGCCCACTTATAGCTGTCCAATAAGTTTCTGAGCCTCTCCTCATTTTCCTCACTTCTCGTTTCCTCTTTCTGCACTGGTTGTCTGTTTCCTCCTTCCCTATGTTCCAATTTGTTGATTTTTTCCCTGGTTTTCTTTCCCTCACCACTAGTTTTGTATGTGTTTTTGTTCATTTCAGCAGGACTAGCCTTCATTCCTTTGCCATCTTGTTTAAGACTTGCTGTTAGGTCTGTAAGCATTTTTATAACCAGAGCTCTGAACTGTGCCTTAGAAAGATTTCCTATCTGCTGCTTTGTTAGATTAGATATTTGCTGTCTGGTCAGCTGTGTCACCAGGATCTCTACCATGATCTGTGCCATCCTGACCATTTTGTGTTTACCTTTGCTTCCTGGGTAGGGCTGTAACACCTCCTACACTATAGGAGGCAGAGCCCTGTACACACGTCACAACCAGGCATCCCATCTCACCATGCTGTGGTGTTTTCTTCGGAGGTGGGGGTCCAAGATGGATTCCAGCCATTCAGTCTCCGCTGAGAGATCGAGAGCCTCCTCTTCCGTCCCCAACCCCTCCGGCTCTCACAGTCCAAGGCAATGGAAGTCTGCCTTCCCCGGCTTTGGAATCACAAGCTGACAGGTGTGCTCTGCAGCTGGGGGTGCTCCCCAGTTGCTTCTCGCCTCCCCCTAATTGTAGATGTCTGTGCTTACCGCTGTCCTACCTCCGTCACTGCTGCTGCTGCTGCTGCTGCTGTTGATAGCACAGCTTGAACTCTCCTTCCCCGCTTCGCCCCTACTACCTGTCTGGACAAGCACCACTTATTTATAACTTTATGCACTGGACTTCCATTTATTTTCTGGAACTTCTGGTTATTGCTAGTTTTTGCAGTAGTTGTATTCCTTCTCAGTTGTGGAGGGACTTGGAGCGTGTCAGTCTAGGCCTCCTTCTTAGCCATAAGTCTCCAGTGTTTGTTTACTTCTGTGTCCCAGGGAGAGCTGTTGCTCTTGTTACATTGTAAGGGGAGGAGCTTTAGGTATTCATCAGTACAGGGCGACCTGTTTCACCATGTTGTGGCGCTGTGTGGGGGGAAGGGGTCTGAGAAGAAACAATGCCGCTTGCCTAGCACCTGCCCCTTATCCAGGCACTTCTCCCACTTCTGCACCAGACTGGCGCCTCTCTAGCTGCTCCCCTGGCCATCATTCCAAGAGTGGATGGGTCTATGGATGTTCTAGGTCCGTGAGGGCCCTTCAAACAAGCAGACTCTGCTGAGAGGCAAGCAGTTTCTGCCTCTGTCCCAACCCCCACTGATTTGCACAATCAGAAGGAATGAGGTTTGATTTTCCCTGGTGCTGGGAAAGTGAGCTGCTAGGTCTGGTGAGGAGTTGGGAACCCTTCCCAGGTGTGCCTCCTGACTTTTTTAAACATGTAACTGCACTTTCTGCCAGCCTGCCGCTGTTGCCTCTTCTACCACCACCACACCAAGTCCTCTCTGCCTCAGCTCCGCCCCTCCTACCTGTCTGTATATTTCTTCTTTAAATCTTTATCTGCTGGACTTCCATTCACTTTGATTTTCTGGAACTTCTGGCTGTTTCTAGTTTTGAGGTAGTTGTTTTCCTTCTTAGTTGTGGAGGGAGACGGAGCATGTCTGTCTATGCCCCCATCTTGACCAGAAGTCCAATTTGTACTTCTTAATATCTTTCGCCTTTTTGTTCACCCCTTTCAACCCCTACTAGTTGGTGACTACCAATTTTTCTCTGCCTCTATGAACTCATATGGTAGTGGTATTCCTATCTGAGTTATTTCACTTAATATAATACCTTCTAAGTCCATTCATGTTGTTGAAAATGATAAGGTTTGTTTCTTATGGCATAGTAATATTCCACTGTATATAAGAACCACATCTTTTCCTTGCTGGGTAGTTCAGTTGGTTAGTGTATCATCCCCATATGTGAAGGTTGTGGGTTGGACCATGGCACATACAAAATCCTAGCAATAAGCGCATGGATACGTGGAACAGGAAATCTCTCTCTCTCTCTCTCTCTCTCTCTCTCTGTGCGTGTGTCTGTTTCTCTCTCACTAAAATCGGTAAATCATTTTTTTAAATTCTGATGTTTAAAAAAAGAATAACTTCTTTAACCATTTGTTAGGTTGCTTTCGTATCATTGCTATAGTACATAATGTTGCAAGGAACAGAAGGATGCATATTCTTTTCAAATTAGTGTTTTGGATTCCTTCACAAGTGAAAATACTAAGTCATACAGTAGTTCTATTTTTAATATTTCAAGGAACCTCCATACTGTTTTCAATAGTGGCTGTACCAATTTACAGTCCCCCAACAGTAACAGTGTATGAGGTTCCTGTTACTTCACATCCTCACTAAGACTGTTGTTGGATAGTTTTTTGGTAATGCCCATTATGACAGGTGCGAGTTAGTATATGATTGTAATTTTAATATTCACTTCTCCAATGATTGCACTGTTGAGAATCTTTATATATGTTAATTGGCCATCTGTATGTACTCATTGGAGAAATGTTTATTTCAGTTCTCTGCTGATTTTTTAAACATTATTTGGGAATTTTGCGGTGTTAGGTGTACAAGTTCCTTAAATATTTTGGATATTAATACTTTTCAATTTATCATTGCAGAATATCTTCTCCCATTCCCATTTTATTTTGTTGATGATTCATTTGCTGTGCAAAATTTCTTTACTTTGATAGTGTCCTATTTGTTTATTTTATCTTTTGTTTTCCCGCCCAAGAAGACATATTCAAAAAAAATTACTAAGTTTAATGTAAGAGTTTACTCCCTATGTTTTCTTCTAGTAGTTTTATAGTTTTCAGTCTTAAATTTATGTTTTCAATCCATTATGAATTTATTTGGCTATGACATAGGAAACTGGTAATTTTATTTATTTTTTTGCATGTATTTATCCACTTTATCCAACACCACTTATTGAATAGACTATCTATAACTCATTGAATACTCTTATGTCCTTTGTCATAGAATAATTGACTATATAGTCATTGGTGTGTTTCTGGGCTCTCCATTCTATTCCAATGAACTATGGGTCTCCTTGTATACTAGTATCATGCTGTTTTGATTAAATAGCCTTGTACTGTAGTTTGATATCAGGTAGCAAAACACATTCACCTTGTTCTTTCTCAAGATTGTTTTGGCTATTTGGAGTCTTTTGTGGTTCTATATAAACTTTAGGATTCTACTTATGAAAAGTGTCATTGTTATTTTAATAGGGATTGCATTGACTCTGTAGATTGTTTTAGGTAATATGAATATTTTAATGATGTTAATTCTTCCTATCCACGAACATGTTACCTTCTTCAATTTCTTATTTTTCTGAGTACAGGTCTTTCAGATCTTTGGTTAAATTTATTCTTAGGTATTTTATTCTTTTAGAGACAATTTTTAATTGGGACTATTTTTCCTAATTTGTACGTCTGATAGCTTATATTAATGGTATATAAACATGCAGTTTACTTATGAATATCAATTTTTTATGTTTCTACTTTACTTAATTCATTTATAAGATCTAATAGTTTTTGGTTAAAATTTTTAGGACTCTTTGTATATAGTATCATATCATCTGCAAATAAACTGTTTTTTTTAATTTCTTTTTCATTATTCTATTACAGTTGTAACACTTTTATCTCATTTCTCCTCTCTTCCCTGCTCACGCCCACCCATCTCACAGTCAATCCCAATGCTGTTTTCCATGTCCATAGGTAATTTACCCTAGTTACTTGATGAGACCTTTCTCCTTCTTTCCTGACTTTGTCCCATCCATGTTCCATTCTGGTCACTGTCAGTCTGTTCCTTGTCTTCATGCCCCTGGTTCTATTTTCCACATTTGTTTTGTTTTGTTCATTAGGTTTCTATATTAGGTGAAATCATATAGTATTTGCTTTCATGTTCAGCCTTATTTCACTAAGTATAATGCTCTCCACTTCCATCCATGCTGTCAAAAGGTAGGAAATTCTTTCTTTCTGATGAATAGTATTATATTGTATAAATTTACAATTTTTTCATCCACTCATTCTTTGATGGGCACATAGGCTGTTTTCAGAATTTGGCTACTGTAAATAATGCTGCTATGTACATAGGGGTGCATAGGTTCTTTTGAATTGATGTTTCAGGTTTCTTTGGGTATAATCCCAGCAGTGGATCACTAGATCAAAAGACATTTCCATTTTTAAATTTTGGAAGAAATTCCATACTGTTTTCCACAGTGGCTTCATCAATCTGCATTCCCACCAACAGTGCACTAGGGCTCCATTTTATCTACATCCTAGCCAGCAGTTTCTGGTGATTGTTAATGATGGCCATTCTGACATGTGTGAGGTGGTATCTCATCTTGGTTTTAATTTGCAACTTTCTGATGGTTAGTGATGTTGAGCATCTTTTCATAACTCTATAGGACCTCTGTACATCCTGCTTGGAGAAGTGGCTGTTCAGGTCCTTTGCCCATTTTTAATTGGATTGTCTGTCTTCTGGTTGTTGAGTCATATAAGTTCTTTATATATTTTGGAAATCAAACTCTTGTCTGAAGTATCATGGGCAAAAATATTTTCCCATATGGTTGGTTTTTGTTTTCATTTTGGTGAAGTGTTTTTAGCTGAGCATAAGCATTTTAGTTTGATGTAGCCCCATTAATTTATTCCTTCCTTTATTTTCCTTGCCTTAGGAGATATATTGGTGGAAATATTAGTATGTGAGATATCTGAAATTGTACTTCCTATGTTTTCCTCCAGGACTTTTATGGTGTCATTGCTTACATTTAAGTATTTGTTCCACCTTGAGTTGCTTCTGGTGTATGGTGTAAGCTGGTGGTCTGGTTTCTTTCTTTTTTATTTTGCATGTCCCTCTCCAATTCTCCAAACAACCATTTGATGAAGAGGGTTTTTTTACTCCATTTTATGGTCCTTCCCCCTTTGTCAAATACTGTATCAATTAATCATAGAGACCTGGGGTTATTTCTGGGCTCTATATTCTGTTCTGTTCCATTCATGTATGTGCCTGTTCTTATGCCAGTACCAGACTGTTTTGATTACAGAGGCCATGGAGTGTAGTTTAATATCAGGTATTGTGATTAATCCTACTGTGCCCTTCTTTAGATTGCTGAGGCTATTCAAGGTCATTTTTGGTTCCACATAAATTTTTGAAGTATCTTTCTAGGTCTCTGAAATATGCCATTGATATTTTAATAAGGGTAGTATGGACATTTTAATGATGTTCATTCTTCCAGCCCATGAACACAATACTTGGTCCATTTATTTGTATCTTCCTTAATTTATTTCTTGAGTGCTCTGAAGCTTTCTGAATACAGGTCTTTTACCTCCTTGGTTAAGTTTATTCCTATGTACTTTATTTTTCTTCCTTCTATAGTAAATGGGATTTTTTTTCTAGTTTCTATCTCTGATATTTCATTGTCGGTGTAGAAAAATGCCTTCAATTTCGAAATATTGATTTTGTATCTCATATTTTGACAAGTTCACTTTTTAGGTCAAGTAGTTTTTTGGTGAAGCTTATAGGGTTTTCTATGTACACTATCATGTTGTCTTCAAATAATGACTGTTTTACTTTCTTCTTTCCAATTTGGATACCTTTTGTTTCTTTATCTTGTCTGATTGCTACAGTTAGAATTTCCAAAGCTATGTTGAATAGAAGTGGAGAGAGTGGATATCCTTGTCCTATTCCTGATCTTAGGGGAAAAGCTTTTAGTTTTGCCCACTGAGTATGAATTTGGCTGCAGGTTTCTTGTATATGACCTTTATTATGTTGAGGTATGCTCCCTCTAGTCCCACTTTGCTGAGTGCTTTTATCATAAATGGGTGCTGTACTTCATCAAATCTTTTAAATCATTTATTGATATGCTCTTGTGATTTTGTACTTCATTTTGTTTATGTGGTGTATGACGTTTATATATTTGTGAATGTTATACCATCCTTGCATCCCTGGAATGAATTCCACTTGATCATGGTGTATGATCTTTTTAATGTATTGCTGGATCTGGTTTGCCAAAATTTTGTTGAAGATTTTAGCATCTATGGTCATCAGCAATATTGGCTTGTAGTTTTCTTTGTTGTGTATTGACCTGGTTTTGGATTTAGGATAATATTGGCCTCATAGATAGAGTTTGTGAGTCTTCCCTCTTCTTGGATTTTTTGGAATACTTTTAGAAGGATAGGAATTAGTTTTTTCCTTAATATTTGGTAAAATAGGTCTGTGAAGGCATCTAGCCTGGGGGTTTGTGTGCCAAGTGTTTTTTGATTGCTGCTTCAGTTTCACTAGCTGTCATTGGTCTATTCAGGCTTGCTTCTTCTCAACTCAGATTTGGGAGATTATTTGTTTACAGAAACATGTTCACTTCACCCATGTTGTCAAATTTCTTGGCATATAGTTGTTCATAGTAATTTCTTACAATCCTTTGCATTTCTGTGGTATCAGTTGTGATGTCTCTTCTTCTGTTTCTGATTCTATTTATTTGGGTCCCCTCTCTTCTTGATGAGTGTGAAAAAAGGTGCTGATTTTCTTTGTCTTCTCAAATAACTATCTCCTGAATTCATTGATTCTTTGAATTGTTCTTTTAGTCTCTCTATCAGTTAATTCTGCTCCCATCTTGATTATTCCCTTCCTTCTACTCACTCTAGGCTTTGGTTGTTGTTCCTCTGGTTCTTGTAGATGTAGGATTAGGCTTTTTATTTGAAATTATCCTATCCTTTTTAGGTAGGCCTGTATTGCTGTGAATTTCCCTCTCAGGACTGCCTTCACTGTGTGCCATAGGTTTTGGGCTATTGTGTGTTCATTTCCATTTGTTTCCACAAACTTTTTCACTTCTTCCTTAATCTCATTGTTAACCCATTCATTATTTACTAGCATGTTTTTCAGTGTCTATGAATTTGAATGTTTTTGATTTTTTTTCTTTGAAATTGGTTTCTAATTTCAAACCATTGTGATCTGAAAAGATGCTTGATAAAATTTAAATTTTCTTGAATTTGTTGAGATTTGTTTTGTATTATACCATGCGGTCCATATTTGAAAGTGTTCCATGTGCAGTTGAACAGAATGTATATATTCCTTTGATTTAAATGTTAGTTTTGGTGGGTAGAGCAATCTTGGTTGTAGGTTCTTGGCTTTCATCGCTTTGAATAATTCATTCCAATCCCTTCTGGCCTGCAAATTTTCCATTGAGAAATTAGTTGACAGTCTTATGTGAGCTCCTTTGTACTTACTTAACTGCGTTTCTCTCACAACTTTTAAGATTATCTCTTCATCTTTAACCTTTGGCATTTTGATTTTAATGTGTTATGGTTGAGCCTCTGTGGATTCATTTGACTCAGACTCTGTACTTCCTGGACTTTTAGAAATTTTGTCTTTAACCAGGTTATGAACATTTTTAGTCATTATTTCATTAAGTCAGTTTTTGACCCTTTATACTCTCTTCTCCTCTGGGTACCTCAATGCTGTGATACCATTATGCCAGATGTCCTTTAAACAATCTTCATTTTAATTCTTCTTTTTTCCTTTTTGCTGTTATAATTGGGTGTTTCCCACTACATTGTCTTCTAGATCACTGATCTGATCCTCTGCTTTATCTAATCTACTATTGATTCTATCTAATATATTCTTTATTCTTTAATGCAGTTAACACTGCACAGGTTGTGACTGATCTGGAGATACAAAAAAAAAATTCTTTTCTTAAATATTGTTACATACATCAGACGCATGGGTTCAAGGTCATGACTAGACATGCATTTGTACATGGCTAATGTTAAACCACAACATTTAAGCTAACAGTTTGGTTAAACATGTGTTTCCTAAGGGTGTGTGGTATTCAATAATGAATTGTATCTGAGATACACCTCATCAAAATATTTTTTAAAGTGTGGTGAAATGTATTTATGCCTTGAGTATAGAAATATTGTTTTCAATGACTGTTACAAATGTTTGGAAAGCCAACTATTGAAGATTCTGATTAATTAATATTAAAGACATTTTTGGTTGCATTTTTAAAGCAAGATCCATGTTTCCATTATTTAAAAAGAAATTTTTTATTTGTTTTGTCTTTTGTATTTCTTTGTTTAATAATTTCTAGATTGTAACTTAAAATAAATTAAAATCATGTATTCTATTATATAAATACAATAAATTAAAATTTGCAGTGTTTTCTTCCCCCCGCATTTCAGCAGATACTAGTAATGAATGTGTTTCTCAGATACACATGACCTACACTGTAATTTTTTGACAATGACCTCTGCAGGGTTAATGTATTTTTTATTTATGACTGGTCCTATTCTGTGTTTTTTATCTTATTTAAGGTTTCTATCTCTTTTACGGTTTCTATCACTTTGTTGAAGTTCTCACTGAGTTTATCTATTCTTCCCCTAAATCCATTGAGCATCCTTACAATCAGTGTTTCAAACTCTCTAACTGTTAGATTGCTTATCTTAATTTCAATTATATATTTTGGGGGGGGGTTGTTCTGTTCTTTCATTTGAGTCAATTTGTCTTCTCATTTTGGCTGACTCCCTGTGTTTGTTTCTGTTTTTCAAGTAGTTCTGCTATATCTATTGGTCTTGACAAAGTGTTTTTACATAGAATGTGGTCTGTCAGCCCATTCTGCAATCCCCCTGGTCACCTGATCTGAATGCTCCAGACATATCCTCTCTGTGTCTGTATGTGCCTTCCTGCTGTGCTTAAGTCTTGATTGTTCTTGGCATGCTGATGGGTTAAGTTGACCCTAAGGCTGATTCAGTGTCTGAGCTGGTCCTAACTACACCAGATGAGCAGTTATGCAGAGGCTAACCACACAGAGTGGAAGTCAATTTAGTAGGGCTGTGGTGCCAGCCCAGTTTGCCCCTGTAGTGTGTCATTTGTGGAGCTAGTTGGGCTTTGCTGTGGTGTGATTTGAAGCCAGTCACCAAGTGTGTTGGTTTTGAAACCTCTTAGGAGGTACTATGGTACAGACCATGGTCAGCCACTTTTTGTGCCAGGATTAGGTCTTTTTAGTAGGTCCTACAAAGTAATCTGCTTTTCTTTGCCACTTGTGTTGGGCTTGGAGGCACTTAGGAGATGCTATGCCATGAATCAAGGCTGGCTTCCACTTGTGCCAAACCGGAGTCCCTTTGGTGAGTACCACAATGTGAGTTGAGGCCAGCCGTCACATATGCTAGATTTATGGCTGTGTAGTTGATGCTACATTCCAGGCCTACACTGGATACTTCTTATGCCAGGTTTGGGGCCACCAAATGGGATTTACAATGTAATTTGAGACCAACCGCCACTTGTACTGGGCCTGCGGCCACTTAGCAAGAGCTACGAGGCATGTAAAGTATAGCTGCTGATTGTGGTTTGTGGACCTTTAAGAGATTTTAGAAAATTCCAGACAATCTGCCAGTTTGGAGAATATTCTGGAAGAGGCACAGACTGTGCAGGTATGTTGGGTGAGGTAGGGACACAGGAAATCACCATGGTGAGGAGTACAGAGAATACAGTGTTTACGAGGTTAATGGTAACCATGGATTTGGCACCCATCTCTGCCCAGCTGTCTAAATAGAAGGGGAGCTTGCACAAAGGAACAATTGTACCTGCTAGCGCTTCCATCTCAGAAAGAATTTCTCTGAACCTTGTCCCTCCAGCTTTCATCCTGATGTTAGTCAATTTAATCCTTCCCTGTATGTCCCTCACATTTTTCAAGCTGCTGCCCTTGCACTTGAGATTAGATTGGATGAGTCTGCAAATAAGCCTCTTAGGAGGTTTACCTCAGTTCCCAGTAGTCCCCTGTCCTTTTTGGACACAAGCCTCCCTGGCTTTCACAGGCAGATGTTATGAGGACTGCTTTTCCCAGTACTGGAGGGGATCTGATCTCAGGAAATTGGTCTCTTTTTAATTTTATACACATCTCTTAAATTCAATATAGGTAAATTGCATAATTTGGTTCTCTTTGATAATTTTCAGTACTGAGGAGATACTTAATTATATTTATCCTTGTAAGAAGTGTGTGATTTTATATATTTAGACTTTTATTTCAGTTCCTGGTCCAAAGCAGTCAAAATCCTTGAAATTTTCTGATAGGAGTGCCTTTTCTTATTAATAATTATCCCCTTGCAACCACATCTGAGTTTATGCTATCAAGGTGACTCCTGGTGCACTTAGTTATCTTCAGAATGGGGGTGATCATCAGAAGAACCAAACATATGATTAGAGGCTTGGAACTTTCAGATCACAGTGATATGAAGGGTTGGAATAGAATTAAATGACCAATGGCCTACATAATTAAGCCTCCATAAAAACCCCTAAAGGACAGGGTTCTGGGGTGCTTCCAACTTGTTGACTAGAACCCACATGGCAGGATGGTGGGGCACCGAATCTCCATGGAGACAGAGGCACCCATACTTGAGACCATTCAGAACCTCATCCTATGTACCTCTGATTGTCCACTGTATTCTTTATGATAAACTGTAATAGTTAAGTATAATGT
The DNA here is from genome assembly GCF_987537825.1 of Furipterus horrens. Lineage (NCBI taxonomy): Eukaryota > Metazoa > Chordata > Mammalia > Chiroptera > Furipteridae > Furipterus > Furipterus horrens. Next base: position 63,637,652 of record NW_028327179.1, on the reverse strand, counting down.
TTTCCTGAGTCCTGTAACTCTTTCTACCAAATTATCAAACTCCAGAGGAAAGATCACAGGAACCCCCAAATTTATACTACTTGGCTGCGCAGCATTTATAGTTGGAATGAAGAGTATCCTGGGTACCGCATTTGTAGGTAGGACCTAAAGCGGGAACAGTGTGGTAGAATTAAGAACTTAATTTGTACGGTCCACACTACCTCCTAGAGTTAGTGTCAGAACTAAATTAAATTTCTGGACAACCAGTTGGTATCAAAGAATTGGAGAATTGGTATGAGAAAAGAATACATTTAGTGTCAGAAAAAGACAAGCTGTTTCAATCCTACAAGTGTGAGCCTTATGAAACTGCCATTTTGTAGGTTAAAATAGAATAATAGCAATTATATATTATACATTTTAACATATGTTGTTATATTAGGGTTTCTATTCTTTATGCTTTCTTTTTTCATGATAAAATTTGTGCTCTTCTCCAAACATGTCTACTCTGAACTTTTCAGATACATGGTAAGATACATTTCCTGGTACCCTTGTGATTAAGAGGACCATCGTGCCAATAATGGCCAGGAAGTTTTAAGTGTAAAATGTCTATGTTGAGATTTGTAAATTGCTCTTCAAATCTTTCACAACTCTCTATCCCTCTGACATACCAACTAGCAATACTAAAGATGGTAGCTATTTGTCACCGAGGATGCAGAGTGACCACAATGAGCAAAGGAGTACCACAAACTAGTAGTACAGTGAGCAAAACAATCATTTGTTTAAGCCACTGAGATTTGGGGTTTTTCTGTTACCAGAGTAGCCGGACCTACTATCTGTCCACTTTGTTTAATCAATCTTTTTTACTATATGAACAATATATTTTTGCTTCCATGTGCTCAAGTTCTTATGGTAACTACAAAGAATTGGAGGGATAAATTTAATAGACCAAGTCATTTATATGAATTATCCTCATATATTTTACAAAGAGAATGCCAACACAAGATACAATCATTTCTTAACAATAGAAATTATTTCTTACTGAAGATGGATGTCCTATTTAAAAAAAAAAAAAGAGCAAAATTTCTGAGATTAATCATTTTATCACCCCTTTGTGTTTTGTGAATGGCAGTGAATAATGAAAAATAAATGTAAAGTGTGGAAAAATATGAGCTTAAATTGGAAAATATATAATGCTAGAAATATATAAAATAGATCACAGAGCCACTTTATGTCTCACAACCTCTTTAGCCATTCCTTCCTCAATTCCATCTCTCCTTACCTCCCTCCTTCTCTTCCTCATTCTCTTTTCTCTAATATTTCTCCCTGTTTGCATTACTGATACAGAGCTCAAAGTAATTTAGCATTAGATGGTTTGCTTTGAAATACAATTTCTGACAAGAATATTTTGAATTTTCAATAATTCTTTATGTTTAGTAGTAAACTAATGGAAATTCTCATCTATATGTTTCTTTGATGAGGCAGAAATCTTTTTGATGTTTTCAGATGCTTTGGTAAAAACTATTACTTCCTCTCTGAAAAATATAAACAATTTTTCCAGTTTTAGAGCATGGAAATTAAATTGTATTATTTTTAATTACATAGGTAGTAGTATCAGGAAATAAAAATGATTAAAAAATTATTCAAAATTCTACAAACCGTCAATAACCATCTTATCATTTTGGTATCTAGTCATTTTTTAATTATTCTTTTCTGATAACAGTAGTACAATATTTTCCCTCACTGTTCACCCCAACTCAGGCCAACCCTTCTCCCACAGTCATTTCCCACCTCATTGTCCATGTCCATGTGTCATTTATACATGTTTTTTGACTAGACTCTTCCCCTACTTACCCGCTTTACTGCCTCCCCCTTCCCCCCTATAACTGTTATTCTGTGCCTTGTTCAATTTTGTTCATTTGTTTGTGCTGTTCATTAGAGTCCTGTATCATGTGATATCATATGGTATTTTTCTTTCATTGCCTGGCTTTTTTCGCTAAGCATAATTGTCTCTAGTTTATCCATGTTGTGGCAAATGGCAGGAGTTCCTTCTTTTTTCTGCTGCATAGTATTCCATTGTGTAAATGTACCTCAGTATTTTGATCCACTCATCTACAGATGGGCACTTAGGCTGTATCCAGCACTTGGCTATGGTAAACAGTGCTGCAAAGAACATAGGGGTGCATAAGTTCTTTTAAATTGGGGTTTTAGGATTCTTTGGTATAATCCTAGAAATGGAATTGCAGTTCAAAAGGCAGTTCCATTTGTAGTTTTTTGAGGGAATTCCATACTGTTTCCATAGTGGCCGCACCAGTCTGCATTCCCACCAACTGTGCACTACAGTTCCCATTTCTCCATATCCTCACCAGCACTTGTTCTTTATTGATTTGTTGATGATGGCCATTCTGACAGGTGTAAAGTGGTATCTCATTGTCATTTTTATTTGCATCTTTTTGATGGCTAGTGATGTTGAGCATTCTTTCATGTGTCTATGGACCCTCTGTGTATCCTCCTTGGAGGAGTCTTTGTTCAGATCTTTTGCCCATTTTTTAATTGGGCTGTCTGTCTTCTTGGTGTTGAGTCGTATGAATTCTTTATATATTTTAGAGATCAATCCTTTGTCTGAGGTGTCATTGGCAAATATGTTTTCCCATATGGTTGGTTCCCTTTTCATGTTGCTGATGTTTTCTTTTGCTGAGCAGAAACTCTTTAGTTTGATGTTAGTCTTATTTGTTTATTCTTTCCTTTAATTCCCTTGCTTGAGGAGATGTAACAATGAAAATATTGCTATGTGGGATATCTGAAATTTTCCTGCCTGTTTTCCTCTAGGACTTTTAGGTGTCATGGCTTACATTTAAGTCTTTGACCTACCTTGAGTTTATTTGGGTGTGTGGCATAAGTTGGTGGTCTAGTTTCAATTTTTTGCACATCCTTATCCAGTTCTCCCAGCACCATTTGTTGAAGAGGTTCTTCTCACTCCATGTGATGAACCTTCCCCATTGGTCAAATATTAGTTGACCATATAGACATGGGTTTATTTCTGGGCTCTCTATTCTGTTCCATTGATGTATATATCTGTTCTTATGCCAGTATCAGACTGTTTTCATCATCGTGGCTTTGTAGTATTGTTTGATGTCTGGTATTGTGATTCCTCCTGCTGTGTTCTTCTGTCTCAAGATTGCTTTTGCTATTCAGGGTCTTTTTTGGTTCCATATGAATTTTTGGAGTATTTGTTCTAGGTCTGTGAAATATGTCATTGGTATTTTAATAGGGATTGCATTGAATCTGTAAATTGCTTTGGGTAGTATGGACATTTTAATGATGTTGATTCTTCCCATCCATGGACACAGTTTTTGCTTCCATTTATTTGTATCTTCCTTAATTTCTTTCTTCAGTATTATGTAGTTTTCTGAGTACAGGTCTTTAATCTCTTTGGTTAAGTTTATTCCCAGGTAATTTACTTTTCTTGTTGCTCTAGTAAATGGAATTTTTGTTTGTTTGTTTCTATCTCTGATATTTTATTTCTGATGTACAGAAATGCCTTCAATATCTGTATATTGACTTTGTATCCTGCTATTTTGCCAAATTCACTTATTATGTTTAGTAGTTTTTTAGTGGAATCTATAGGGTTTTCTATGTACACTATCACATCATCTGCAAATAATGATAATTTTACTTCCTCTTTTCCAATTTGGATGCCTTTTATTTCTTTTTCATGTTTGATTGCTGTGGCTAGAACTTCCAACACTGTATTGAATAGGAGTGGAGGGGGTGAACATCCTTGTCCTGTTCCTGATCTCAGGGGGGAATGCTTTCAGTTTTTGTCCATTGAGTATGATGTTGGTTTCAGGTTTCTTGTATATAGCCTTAATTATGTTAAGGTATACTCCCTCTATTCCCATTTTGCTGAATGTTTTCATCATAAATGGGTGTTGTACTTTATCAAATTCTTTTACTGCATCTATTGATATGATCATGTTGTTTTTGTCTTTCATTTTGTTTAGGTTGTGTATTATATTTATTGATTTGAGAATATTAAACTATCTTTATATACCTGGGATGAATCCCACTTGATCATGGTCTATGATCTTTTTAATGGATCCTGTTTGCCAACATTTTGTTCAGGATTTTAGCATCTATGTTCATTAACAATATTGGCCTGTAGTTTTCTTTCTTTGTTGTGTCTTGACCTGGTTTTGGAATTAGGGTAATACTGGCTTCATAGAAAGAGTTTGGGAGTTTTTCCTCTTCTTGGGTTTTTTGGAATAGTTTGGGAGAAGTGTAGGCATTAGTTCTTCCCTAAATGTTTTGTAAAATTCGTTTGTGAAGCCATCTGGTCCAGGGCTTTGTGCACCCGGAGTTTTGATTACTTTTCATTTTCACTTTTTGTTATCAGTCTGTTCAGGCTTTCTACTTCTTCTTGATTCAGTTTTGGAAAATTATGTTTCTAGAAATTTGTCCATTTCATCTAGGTTGTCAAGTTTCTTGCCATATAGTTGTTTGTAGTAATTTCTTACAATCCTTGGTATCTAGTCTTTTAAATGCAACTTTTACACATACAACTTGCTCTTCTCAACAAACATACAGCATGACTGTGAAGGTTACATCCTCTTATCAAGGTCAAACCATATACAAGGGATTGCATGGGAGTCTATGGATGTCAGTACATAGCAGGAGGATCTGGAGACATGGCAGTGAGAAAAACGTAGATACACCTGTGAATAAGGATAATGGTTCTGCTTGTCTTCCAGGCTATGGCATGTATTTATACAGTATCTTTACTCTATTTATAGTAGCTATTCAGAGGAAACAAAGAAAAAAATGGCATTTTTAACTATAAAATTACTATTTTCAATAGATTGCTTCCTCCTAATTTTAACTTTATTATCAGATTCAAGACTCTTTAGAGGAGAAAACTATATCCTATTTTTTCATAGCTTAGTTATCATGAAACAAGTGCTAATATAAAATATGGAAAAGTGTCATGATTTTTCTGAGTCTGTTTCTTTATATGTAAAAACATTGTTGCAGATTGCTGTAAATGTTAATTCAGATGAAATAAAATAACTGATAACAGTACTGAATGACTCACAGCTATTGTTTTCTTTCTGACTTTTTTATAGTCTCAAATATTTATCAATTTCTTTAGATTTGTAGATTTTACTGGTTAATTTTGTTAAGCAAAAAATAAGCAAATAACATTGAAAAATAAAAATCTTCCAGTTACTGATCTGTTACAACACAAAACTACTAATGGGTCCCTCCCCTCACAATAAATATATAATTGGTATGACCAAAATTTAGACTACTCTTAACATATGAGTATTGATTCTGTCAATAACCATTTGTTTTTTAAAAAATCATTGTTATAGAGTAAAGCCCTTTCTGGCTTCTCTGACTGCTCATGTGGCTATCCCTCCTGATAACTGAAGGTGCCACGTAATTGTGACAACTCCTGTACCACATGTTCCAGGAATCACAGAGCCGCTGGGTCCTGAGGCCACCAGAGGCAGCTAATATATAAGGGGTTAAGCTATCTTGCATGTGGGGCAGAACTTCCAAGTGTCACTAAGGGGTAGCACATAGGTGAGGAATCATAAATATGAGGTGTCCATTAGTAGATGAGTGAACAAAAAAAGCAGTGGTATGTTTACTCAATACTATGAGGCCATAAAAAGGAAGGAACTTTTACCTTCAGTGATCATATACATGGACCTGGAGATTACAATATTAAGTGAAATAAAACAACCAGAGAAAGACCATGTCCTCTCATTTATATGTGGAACCTAATGAACAAAATAAGTGAACAAAAGAGAAACAGAGGCATGGATACATGGAACAGATTGGCAGCTGTCAGAAAGGAGAGGGGAGGAAGGGATTGGGTGAAAGAAAGTGAAGGAATTAGCCCAAGAATATATAGCATGACACATAGACACAGACACAGTGTGGTGATGGCCATAAAGAAGAGGGGACAGAAGCTAGGTGGAGTTGGGTAAAGGGGTGAAAAATGAAGACATCTGTAATCATGGCAACAATAAAAATAAAGTTAAAAATAAAATAAAATATGCTAAAATTAAAAAAATAAGAAATGTGAAGTTTTTATAAGTAAAGTTACACTTCCAGAAAATGAAAAGTAAAATGTGATGAGAAAAAGACATTCAAGTAATGCTTCTCAGTAAATGGTGTTCTGCCTCACTCAGAAAACATACTTTGGATGCTATGCAATGCACAACAAACCTGGTACTGTAAACATAAAGTTGTTAAGGATAAAAAGGTGATTTTTCCTACATCCAAAACTTAATCTAACTTCTCTATACCAATAACTTTCAAATACTCATCTTAAATCCAAAGCTGTCCTCTGAGTTCATTTCCTATCTCTACATTAATGTCTCAGTCTCCTAAACTCATTATTTTTATACTTTTGCATGGGCAATGCCATGTAATAATCAGGAAAATAATTCCTAAAGTTAGATGTCAACTCTCTCCACCTTCAGTGACACCATCCATGTTCAAACCATAATAATTTCTTACCTAAACCTCCTGTTCTCTCCTCAGCTACTCTGGTTTCCCTCTACTTTACCCAGAGTTTTAAGTTTTTCAAAACACAAATCTGTTTAAATGATCCCTGCTGCTTAGAATTTTTAAAAATCTTCCCATTTTTCTTAAATTTAAACAATTTGGGTGAACTAAGTGGCTGGGTTGGTGAAGAATGGTGTGGTCTGTGGGCTTCACTTTAAAACTGGTTTCTCTTTTCTATCCTAGTGGCTTGGATAAAAAGGGCCCAGAGGTCTGAGAGGTTGGAAACCTAAAATATTCCCCTCATCCCAAACTAAGTATAGTAGGCAAAAGGGTTTTAGACAGGTGTGATGTGCCTTGCACACCTTCCTCCAAAGAAACCCTTATTTTTTTTTTCATAATGTGGGACGTTGAAAAATTAATCCCTGCCTTTTGTCATCTAGTGGTTATGGACTGAATGATGCCTTTTAACCCTGTTGCCAAATCTGTTTCCCCCAGAATACTACAAGGATGTCAGCCTGTTAAACTGAGTGTGTCATTGCCTGGGGACAGTCAACCAACCTGGAGTCTGCAAGATCCTTTTCCATGTGGGAAGGCCACCCTCCCGTCCTCACCTCCACTCTTATTAGTGATTTCTGGACCCAGGGGTAGGTAGGATGATGACCATGTCCAGCTTGAAGCAGCTAGAGAAGCAGAAGACCTTCACCCATTTTCCTTATAGGATTATAAAGGGTCTTAAGTCTGAGAGGGGAGAACTGATACAGAGTGGGGTCCCCCAAAAATAAGTTATTAATTATTTTTTTAAAAGAACAGAAAAAAAATCCAACAAAATAAGGATAGTATAAGGAACCTCTGGGACAACTTCAATCATTCCAACACTCACATCATGGGCATTCAGAAAGAAAAAGAGAGAGCAAGAAATTGGAAACCTGTTTGAAAAAATAATGACAGAAAACTTCCATAACATGGTGAAGGAAATAGACATACTAGTCTATGAAATGCAGAGAGTATCAAACAAAATTAATCCAAAGAGGCACACACTGAGGCACATCACAATTAAAATGTGAAAAAGAATCTTAAAAACAGCAAGAGAAAAACAGTTAGTTGCCTCCAAGGGAGTTCCCATAAGTCTGTCAGCTAATTTCTCAAAAGAAACTTTGAAGTCTAGAAGAGATTGGCAAGAAATATTGAAAGTGATGAAAAGCAAGGACCTACAACCAAGATTACTCTACCCAGCAAAGCTAACATTTAGAATGGAATGATAGATAAAGAGCTTCACAGACAAGAAAAAGCTAAAAGAGTTCATCAACACTAAACCAGTGTTATATGAAATGCTAAAGGGTCTTAAGAAGAAGATTATAAATATGAACAATAAACTGGTAACAAATATATATCTATCAACTATTGATTCTAAAAATACAGAGCAGAAACAGATCATAGATACAGAGAGCATTTTGATGGTTGCCAGATGGAAAGGCTGGTTGGAGTGATAGGTAAAGAAGATGAATGGATTAAAAAGTACAAAGTGGTAGTTACCACTTTGGGGGTGTAAAGTACAGCCTAGGGAATAGAGTAGCCAAAGAACATTTATGTATGACCCATGGACACGGACCTCTGAAGGCCTAGAGGTTGCTGGGTAGAAGAATTAAAGGGAGAAAAACTGGGACAACTCTAATAACATAAACAATAAAATATAATTTCAAAAAATTAATAATGCAAATAAAATAAATCCCCATCAAGTTTGCTTGGTCTATATGATTGTGCTTTATCTTACTTTTACACCTCCTTACCATGAGAAGTATGCCGCTATCCCTCCATCAGACTTAGAACTGGCCTTAATCCCATGCCTCTTGATTGAGGCCATAACCTGAGCTGCTAACATTAGCATCCTTCAACTAAAAGCAGAATTCTGCTCAATTGCTTAGATGAGTAATTTGAAGAGCATATCCAAGAAATCATGAGTCAGCAAATGATACACTAAAACAAAAAAGAAAAGCTATATAAATGCTGCATTTTAAAATCCCCTTGTCACATATTAAACACTAAAAAAAAAACCAAAAACCTAGTATATTTACACAATGGAATACTATGCAGCAGAAAGAAAGAACTGCCTTTTTTGACAGCATGGATGAAACTGGAGAATATTATGTTAAATGAAATAAGCCAGTCAGTGAGAGATGGATACCATGTGATCTCACCTATAACAGAAATAAACTAATGACAAAATAGAACCACAGGCAAGGAAACATAGATCAGACTGAAAGTGATCAGGATGGAGGGGAGGGGCATAATGATGGAAAGAAGGGGGAGGGTCTAGACAAAGAACATGTATGAATGACCCAGACATGAACACCAATGTGGGAATCGACTGTGAGAGCAAGGGTTGGGATGGGTGGAGGAGGACAAGGGGGGAAATTGAGACAACTGTATAGAATAACAATAAAAAATGATTTTAAAAAATATGACTGTTAAGAAAAAGGTTACTGCCCCCAAACCCTCATTTTGGAAAAAATGTAATAGAAGATCAGAAGTAGACTAATTGTTTATAATAAAGAAACATGAGGTAGAATTCTGCATCAATAAATTTCAAGCCATTAAATTGGGAAAATACACTCTTAGAGTTCCTCCACCAGAGCTATCAGATTACATTTGTTTAACCTGGTGTTTCCCAAGCTTACTAGATCACAGAACCCTTTAATGAAAAACTACTAACATCTCACTTGAAATATCAACAGATATACTCTATTTCTGCAAACATTCGTTTGTGTCTTTTTCATTTGGATCTTAATAACATTATCAGTTAAAGCTCACAGAAGGAATAATGAAAACAAACAGCAAATACCTTTATAATAATAATTATTACAACAAAAATTGTTGTATTTTGTTTCCTGATTCTTGTACCCATTATATTAAAATGTTTAGATCTCAGGTTGAAATTAAGCCTTATATAGTAGAAATGGATCCAAACTAATTATTTGCAGTACATTATCTATATATATATTTTTTCTGTCCATTTTCTGGCGAGAGAGAGGAAAGCCATATGCAGAAAAGGAAGATAAAGAAGGGAAGGCTCTGTTCTAGAAAATGGTGCCTTTAGTGCAGTAGCTTTTAGTTAACTAATTACTCCTTGGTACACATTAGGCTAATGTTTTACTTATTAATTATGCCAGTATTTCACTGTGGCATTATTAACAAGGAGAAATTATGTTCCTGCTTATCTTTCACTCTATTTTTGTCCTTTGTTGAAACTGTAATCCTTCCTGCTTTACAGTGCTCAATAGAATGCTTATGCCACACATAGCTTTATGACCAACATCCTAACTCTTCACATTTAGTATTTTGAGTAATGTGATAAAGCAAATAGCCAGTCATATTATTTTCCTTAAATACTCAAAATATTTATGAAGGCCTACAATGGACTTAGAGTGTGCAATAACTTGAAAAGCAATTGCCCAGAGAAAAGAGCCAAAATTTACCTATCTAATAATAAGAGATGGTATCAAGGTATTGAGAAGTATACTAAAAATTAAAAATATGGTTTTAGAAAAGACCAAGTATTAGCTTGTTTTATTTTTTATACTTCTTCATATGAAATAATGAGGTCAGATTCTTGAAAGCAAATGACATCAATGTTTATAACATGAAAGAGAAATCTTCCTCTCTTAATTAACTACAATTCATATTTCAGTTCCCAAGTAAATGTCCTTTCCTCAAGGACACTTCCTAAGTCCCATTCCACCTAAAGTTCTCTCTTTATGTGTTCTCATAAACTGTGTTTCTTTCCTTAAGAACACCCATACTGGTTATAACTTGAATTGGAAGGCTGGAAATTCAGGTCTGGCTTTGCTCACCATTTTATCTCCTGCACTTAGCATGGTATCTGACCCATTGTTGCCACACAATAAATATTTATGGATAAATAATACACATTAAATAATAATGTTTGTTGAATAAATCTGTGTGCAAAGTTCTCAAAAGCATCTGGTAACTAAAGTTCTCCAAAGCAGCTGAAATAATACTTGACTTCTCAATTGTTTTTATTACAAACTCTTTTTCTTAGAAGTAAATGGGTTAGCAACTTGATCACATTGAACACACCTATTGTGCTTTTAAATGTTCTAGTTCTTAAATAACAGAGTTGGGGTTCTAATTTTTAATTTGTTATATTGATTAACTAGAATATTGTGCTTCCTCTTCTTTACTTGGAATTGTACTTTTTTATAAATAAATGCAATTTTTAAAAAAGAAGTGGATTTTTAGATTAAGTGTACAGAAATGCCCAGTGACAAATAACAAAATGATCTGAAAAAAAAGTAATTAAATACTCCTCCTTCTAGTGACACCAAAGGATCTCAAGAGCTGTAAGTGATCATGGGAGAGAAAAGTTTAGATAACAGTACAGTTGGTGCTGTGATTTTCAAGTACAGAGTGACCATTTCTGTGTGAGGTAGGACCAGTGCATAAAGAGATAAGAGGAGAGATAATAATTCAAAAGAGGTGGACTTGAGAGGGTCCAAGTTCCTCACACATTTTCATATATGATGTTCAAAAAAAGTTGAAGAGCTGAACCTTCTGCTGAAAAAAAAAAAAAAAAAACAATGAAAAGGTAGGCAAGGAGGTTTTTATTAAGGTTTCTGGGAATATGATGTCAGTAGCTGTATATTGACTTAATGTTTCATATGTGTTTTTTAGTATATTCTGCTAAACTCTTTGTCATAACTTCCCAGTAGGAATGGTTGTCTAGTATATCAGATATTTTCAAGTGGTCTGGGCAAGCAAAAGATCATTACCTGGTAATATTTCACAAAATCTGGGGAATTCATGAAAAATTGGAACTACAAGTGCTACAATATAGGGTTGGTTGACCATGTATTTTCTTCTCTCTAATGATTACCTAAATTATGTTATTTTTTACTCAGCAATCATTGATTCTACATTGAAAAAAGGAAGGATCTTCTGTGTTTGATCTCCTCGGATTTAAAAAGATATGAAGATACGACCAAATTGGAGCCTTACCCAAGAAACAGAGATATTTTCCAGACAATTATTAATACAACCTGTTGAGATTCATTAGCAGTCAGTTAAGATTTGCCTGGAAAATTCCCTTTAAATGTGAGCTTTTGGTAGGAAAACAGCAGTCTTTCCATACAGACTCAAAAATATGAATGCCATGCCAAGTTGTTCAGGGGGCAGCTTTAAGCAACCTTCTTGCTTTTGTGCTTCCTCTGTTATCAAACGAGGTTAAGATCATGCAATAGCTCTGTGTACCTCAAAAGTTTGGAGGTAATGTGGTTTAAAACACTTGAAAAAGTGAAAGTACTGAACAAACATAAAACAGCATTTTTAAAAGGATAGATTTAAGACTGGTGCAGAGCTACCAGCAGCTATAATAAAATAATTATATTTACCCTGACAATTTATGTTAGTGGTCTTCTATACTGACCCATATATAAAGGAAAACTCATATTTCAGAAACAAGGACGTAGATTTATGCATATTCAGTTGGTGTGTAAGCACAGCCTGTATTATTATCACTACCGCCACTATCATCATTATCATCATCACCATCATCACTGCTGATGTTGAGCAATTACAATGTGACAGGATATTTCCCTCACAAAACCCCAAGTGCTTGCTCTGTTATTATCCTCATTTGAGAAAAGGGAAATTTGAGGCTACATGTGATTGCCAGTGGTTTCTAAACTGTGATCAAAATGACCTGAATATATATTTTAAATGCAGATGCCTGGGTCTCACCAGAAAGCTATTGAACAAGGTTTTCTAATGGTCAACCTTAAGCAGCTGAAAATTTATTTCCAAGCTTTACAGATGATTCTGTTGAGCAGATGGACTTCCTAATGACTGGGCTAAGTAACTTCCTTAAGGTCACCTAGCTGGAGGCAAAGCTGAACTCTAAACTAGGTTGGCATTGAACTCCCATGTCAGCTCTTAACCACTGTTCTGCATTGTGCCTGATTTTCAAAAGCAATAATTTAATTTAATAAGTATTTTTAATGCTTTTAATTGGTTTGTCCATATTCTATATTCACTATTAAGCTATACTGCAAGCTTTTCCCTTAATGATGATTTAGATGCTTATAGTGAATGACATTATTACCAAGAATATTTATATGCTGGACAACTGTTAATGATATGGTGGCATTTACCTATAGCTGAATATAATAATAACCAAAGATTAATATCACAAAATGCATGGGTCTGTGTTTTACTGTAGGAACTCAAAACCAAAGGTCAGAGAATGTCCATTTAGTGTTAAGGAGTTTTGCATAAGAGACTGTGAGGTGATATGGAAGGGGTTAGGCCCAGAGACAGTGGTGGAAGTCTGTGCACAGATTGTACAGCAGTAAGCCAGTGCTTTTCCTACTTAAAGGCCCATGAATTGCCTGGGAATATTATTATAATGCAGATATTGATTTAGCATTTCCCAAATGGGCCTGATAATGCTCGTTTCCAAGCTCCCAGCTGATGCTAAAGCTGCCAGTTCATGGGTATATATAATTGCATCCCTCGGGCAGCTATGAAGAGATCCACTCTCAAGAGAATGAGTACAATCCTGGTTAGCAAAAGTTATAGAGGACACTCAAGAGGAATGCTTCTGACATGAAGAATGATATATGCAACAGGAAAGAAGGCATTGCCCAGCAAAGAACCTGTTATATATTATGGAGTATGAAAAGTTTGTTAGACTAATTATAAAGTGCACTATAATAATGACAGAAGATTTACAAACATATGGTATGAAATTTATATACATTTGGAATTATTTTGTATAAGTCAAAAGGCTGAATTCTAAGCCAATACTGGTTAAACCAGCTTAGATAAAGTGGAGGGAACTCCTGAAAATGCTGATATTCTTAAGAGCTGAGTCAAGATTCCCACGGCATATGACCCATGGAACATCTTATCTAGCTCAGAGGACAGTGCCTCTTGCAATTTCTGTGGTCACACCCCTCTCAGGTGATAAATGGCATGGTTATCTAAAAAGCCACATAGAAATGAAATAAATGGTAACTGGAACAAAGCAACATGTACTTTGGCTAATTGCCTTTGGGGAAAGAAAAAGTCTGGGGAGGATTTGATGGGTGTAATTGTATAAGAGGCAAAAGATTTAAAAAAAGAGAGAGAGAGAAAAGGGCCTGACTTTAAACTGAGTAGGAGCATGAATCCAAGTGCATCTGAGTTATTTAGACATGCAACAGTCGTTAAGTGAAAATATAGTAGGTGTTGTATACCTCTGCCAGGGTATGTGAAAGCAATCTGGGACTGCAAAGGATGGAGTTCCTTCTTTGATTAGATGGTTTCTCAGACATAGTTTGGGACTAGGATAGCTTGGCATACAACTTGAATCCCACAAAGAGAGTCAAACTAACAAAGTGATTGGTAGAGAAGGAAGGAGTCAAAAAGCCCCACAGGGCTCATCAAGTAAGGAAGGGTCCCTGATACTTGACACATCACTGCCTTGGGCATTGCAGGGCTGACAAGTAACAGGATGAAATAAGGGCTGCCTTAAGAGGCTAACAGGAGTTGAGGTAAGTGACAATATTGACAGTAAGAAGGTCATAGCCCTCTGACCTAACAGGGACCTCCTCAGTCAGCTCCGGCAAATAGCTGACAAGAAGGCAAGAGCTTTTGATTTTTTTCAAGAGAAGCTAAGATTCTGAATTTTTATATAAAATTGTCTGTTCTTAATAAAGTCATTAACAAAATCAAATTAAAAATAAAAAGACCACTGTCAGCCAGCTGAAATTACCCCATATCTCAAGGTCCAATGTCTATTTCCTAGAAATTCATGAGGCTGCTTTGCACCAGAACACCCAGGATAATTTCTATCAAAAAAAAAAAAAAAAAAAGTCAAGGCAAATAAAACACTCTGAATCTAAGTTGTGCTTGATTTTTTTTAAAAATCTGCCTGATAGGGAAATACATATCCACTTATGGTATATATTTAGCTGGGATCATGAAAATACTGACTTACTGTTTGAAATCATGCAAAGCAAGAACATTCATGAAGAAAACATAGCTAAGGGAGCAGACTCAGGACCCATATCTGCTGACACACTGTGCTATACTGAGACCACAACAGAACATTAGCAATGACGTCTTCTCTAAGAATTCTGCATAACACAAATGGGCATGAGAGTGGAAAATAAGGCTAGAGGACTTGTAGTTACTGCTGAAATACGAAAATGCTGGCCTTAATTCCAGTACTAACAAGAAAATGAGGCATCTCATCTGGCTGAACATTAAGTTGGCACTCTTTTGCTTGAAAAATAAAAACATAAAATAGCTATGCAATGTGTATGCCTTAGTATAAACTAATCTTTTAATTCCACACAAAAGCATCCTTCCTGTACCTGTCTTCCTTTCTAGAGTCAAGTTCACAAAGAGACTAAAAATACATTCCCTTTTAAGAGAGAGAAAAAATATGTCCAAAGGACAGTTCAGACTTTTTATAAAAGCACTTATTTTGAAGGCACAGAACACATTATGTATTTAAAACAAGACTCCTAAAGAGTGCACCAGAAAGTTGTTCAAGGCCAAAGTCTTTCTCTGTGCTTGCAGCTCTGATCCTGCTAAACGTTGTTAACAGAAAAAGTAGAATTTCAGTGGCTTGCTCCTCTGGGTTGCTGCATCAGGATGACGCTCAGAATAATTATTGTGGTATCACTTTCAGTTTGGAAGAATTAAGCAAAACCACCAAAATTATAGAGTCATAGATTTCCTTTATTATATGGAGTTTGGGGTCAGGAGAAAGAAATGACCAGGAACATTTTATATGAAGAAGGAAGTGTGCAGTCATGAGCAGACAGAAGCTGAGTTAAGGTGAGGATGGACCCAGTTCCCCCTGAGCCCAGCTGTCTCTCTCTGGCTGATCTTGAATAACACACAGACTCTCAGGCCTCGTTTCCTTTTATTTATTATTATGTCTTACTGATTATACTATTACAGTTGTCCCAATTTTTCTACCTTTGTCCTAGCCCTCCACCCAGCACCCACCCCCCCTTCCTCAGGCAATGCCCACAGGTATGCTCATGTCCGTGGGTCATGTATATAAGTGGTTTAGCTACTCCTTTTCCTGTACTTACATTACATCTCCATGGCAGTTCGGTAACTACCTATTTGTACTTCTTAATCGCCTCACCTCTTCACCCACACCCCCACACCACCTCCCATCTGGCATCCATAATAACACTCTCCATATCTATGATTCTGTCTTGGTTCTTCTTGTCAGCTTAGTTTGTTTTTTAGATTCAATTCTTGATAGATATGTATTTATTGCCATTTTATTGTTCATAGTTTTTATCTTTTTCTTAAATAAGTTCCTTTAAAATTTCATATAATAATGGTTTGGTGATGATGAACTCCTTTAGATTTTTATTTTCTGGGAAACTCTTTATCTGCCGTTCAATTCTAAATGATAGCATTACTGAGTACAGTGATCTTGGCTGTAGGTCCCTGCTGTTATAACTTTGAATATTTCTTGCCAATCCCTTCTAGCCTGCGAAGTTTCTTCTAAGAAATCAGCTGACAGTCTTATGGGAACTCCCATGTAGGTAATTAACTTCTTTACTTTAGCTGCTTTTAAGATTCTCTTTATCTTTAACCTTTAGCATTTTAATTATGATGTGACTTGGAGTGAGCCTATTTGCATCCTCTTGTTTGGGACTTTCTGTGCTTCCTGGACTTGCATGTTTATTTCCTTCACCAAAATAGGGATGTTTTCTTTCATCATTTTTTTCAAAGAGATTTCCAATTTCTTTCTCTTCTTCTGGCACTCCTGTGATGTGAATGTTGGACCAATTGAAGTTGGCCCACAGGCTGCTTACACTATACTTGCTTTTCTGGATTATTTTTTCTTCTTATTGTTCTGATTGGTTGTTTTTTGCTTCCTTATATTCCAAATCATTGGTTTTATTCTCCACTCCATCCACTCTACTGTTGTTTCCCTGTAAATTGTTCTTTATTTCAATTAGTGTATCCTTCATTTGTGGCTGGATCTTTTTTATGTTGCTGAGGTTCTCACTAAGTTCCTTAAGCATCTTTATAATCAGTGTTTGGAACTCTGCATTAGATAGATTGCTTATCTCCTTTTTGTTTAGTTGTTTTTCTGGAGTTTTGCTCTGTTTTTTCATTTGGGCCATGTTTTTTTGTCTTCTCATTTTGGCAGCCTCCATGTGTTTGTTTCTATATGTTAGGTAGGTAGAGTTGCTATGATTCCCTGTCTTAATAGCATGGCCTAATGTAGTAGGTGTCCTGTAGGGTCCAGTGGCACAGCATCCTCTGTCACCCAAGCCGGATACTCAAGGAGTGTCCTTCATGTTTTCTGAGTACATCCTCCTCTTATAGTTGGGCCTTGATTGCTGATGGCAAGTCAATGGAAGGGATTTACTCAAGTCAGTCAACTGAAAGGACTGGCTGTCACAACTGACCACCATGGAGGATCAGCTGTGCAGGGGCAGAGTGGTAACACTAAAACATGGTCTGTAGCTGTCCACTGGGTGTACTGGTTCTGGGGTTTCACAGGTGGGTCGGGTTGAGGGCATCTCCCATCTGTGTTCTACCTGCCCAGGGACACCCTGCATGAGCTTTAAAGCAGTTTGAGATGGTTCCTACTTGTGCTGGGATTGGAGATTTCCAGGCAGAGCCAAGTTGTGAAACTAGGCTGGCTGCTACAAGTGGCTTGGGGTCACTTAGCATGGGGTAAGAGGGTTGGGAAATCACTGAGGCCAGTTGTTGCTTGTTTGAGAGGATTTAGGAAGTTATGAAGCATGAGCCAAGACCAGACATTCATATGGAAAAGCCACAGTTAACAGCTTGGGTGAGCCCATAAGTTGGGTAAGGCAGAGTCTCAAGGGATTTTCAGAGTGGGACAAACAGTGTTAGCCAGGTTGATGGAGTCTCAGATATGGCACTTGCCCACCAGCTCTGTGGCTTTTGGGTGGCAGGGTTAAGAAAAGGGACAATAGCCTCTGCCTGCTTTTCTGTCTGACAGAAACTATTCCCCAGTTCTCACCTTGATGCCAGGTACTTCAGTTCCTCCCTGTATGCCACTGGTGCCTTTCAAGCTGCTACCAAGTGCTGGAGTTTAGAGGGGTTGGGTCTGGGTAAGACCTCGTGTGGGTTCTTGAAGAGGAACTGCTTAGGACTCCAGAAATTTCCTCCAACATTCAATCCCTGCTAGTTTTTGCAGCCAGAAGTTATAGGGACTTATCACCCTGACACTGGAACCCTGGGGTAAGGGGCCTGGTGTGGGGCTGGGACTCCTCACTCTAGAGCTATCCCTCCCAAAGTTTTATCCAACACACAGATATGGGACCAGCCCATTCCACATCTCCTACTAGTCTGAATGGATGCAGTTTCTTTATCTGTATTCAACTCAATTTCTGATGGTTTTGATTAATGGTTGTTCTATAGTTTAGTGTACTTTTGATGTGGCTGTGGGGAGAAGTGATCTGTGTTTACCTATGCGACCACTTTAACTTGAAGTCAGGTATCACTTTCTACATGAGAAGATTTAAAGTTCCCTTAACTCTTAATGCCCTATTCTACCAAGCCCTGCTACCTAGCACAAGATCGGATATAGACAGAAATCTAATAAGCCACGTTTTTCTCCTTATTTCTTCCATTCCCATCCCTCCATCCACATAAGAAAATCAATACTGGCAAAGGACCACATCTTATTTCTGCCTCCCTTCTCCAGATGGTTTTGACCAAATTCTGAAATACCCAAAAGAACTGATCATGAAATTCTTTGGAGACTGGTAGACATGGAGATGGGCCATTCTGAAGCCTGTTAAGGTGTGTGGTCATGGTCAGGATGCTTTGAGCTAGGTGGGCCTGGTTGCTACTACCCAACACAGCTATCTCTGAACAGGTAGATTAGCTCCTGGGGACTCATTGTGCTGGATGAAACTTTATTAGGCTGAAGTTCCTGCCTTCTAATGCTGCCCTTTTTCTACCACGGGTGTTACTTGTCTTTTATACAACCAGCATCTAAGTCTGAAAGACACAGGAATGGTAATTATCGTAACATGGGAGTCCTAATATTTGCTTGTTTTCCAAAAAGGATCTTTGATCAACCTCAGGAAACATAACTTTGAACTACATGATACTCCTCTTTGTAGCAGAAAGATCTAGAAGGTAGATTTATTTTCCATTCTCTTATTCAGAGACACCTGGAAGCTTAGTTCCCATCAGTTTTACCCAGTGGTTCTCAACCAGGGGTGCATATAAGAATAACCCCAAAGACTTTTTCAGTATGTAAGTGCCAAGACTCCACATGTAAAGCCATTCTTGGTGGATTGAGATGTACCAGTGGTGTTAGCATGAAATTCTCCCTCATTTGGGTTTCTTCCAGAAATGAACATTCATCCTGCTCCTAAGGATCATTCCATAAGTTGAAAGGTATTCTACACTAAATGGTCAAATAAATAACCCCTAGTTCATATCTAGATAATTTTATAAGTCCAACTAGTAATGTTGCAGATTCACTTCAATGCATGGTGAATCTTCTTAGAAAGTATTATAGGAAGGTGAAGAAAACCTTGGGATCAGCTTTAACTTTAAAAATGTAAGCAAAAAACATAAAAGTAGTAGGGCTTTCCTTTATCATGCAGAGTTTGGTCAAGTAGTTCTGCACTAACTTTCCATGAAAACTGGGAATAAGTTAGCTATGTTCTGTCCCTTTGGGTTTCTAGTATCATTGTTGTTCAAGAAGTTGTGGCTATCCTCCTATATCACAAACCAAGTCCTTCAGTTGTGATTTCAGTCTTCTCTCTCCCATTAATCATTAAGAGCTCCCTCACATAAATGTTCAGGGAGAATATTAAACCATTGCATTTCCTGAATCACTGAATAAACTCTCTCAAGTGATCTGTGTGCTCATGTTAGATTCAGAGTTATTTGAGGCAAGGTTTATATCTGAATACATAAATGAACTGAGATCTTCCAGGACAGGGAAGCCCTAACTTTCTAAGAATATCAGTCCTAGAAAGAAGAAAGAGGGGGCATTCTCCTGGAATATTGAATGCACCCAAAGGGAACTACTTGGTTGTTTTAAAGACTCATCACTGTATATTCAAATCCAAAGAGAAAATTGAGAAGTCCTAGTGGAAAGTAAACAGATGAGAGTACTGTATATTTGGGAACATGTTTCCTTAGCAAAAGTCAAGCCTTTTCCAAATGGAGAAGACTAGGGGGAGGATTAGCCAAGTGAATTTAGAGAAATCAAGCCTCTGCTGACAGCACAACCAACTGGGATATTCAGTAAGAAAAAGGGCATTTAAAGTTACTATACTATGACTATCCCTGATTACTTGGCAGCAAATGATTAAGCACTAATTTAATGCTTCCTGAATAAAACACATAAAATGCTCATTCTCCAAATAACTCTAAACTTATCAATGAAGAAAGCTCCCATCTCAGTGAGTTGGGAGCTGCATCCTGTGGTGGAAGAAAAGACATGAACTTGAGGGTTGCTCACCCACCTGTGAGCTGATGAATGCCCTGACCCTCACTGAACATCTCATGGCTTCATTTTCCTTAGTGCAAGGTCATTTCAGGGATTAACTGAAATCACATGTGGGCATGTGGATGTGCTTAGTAAATCTGCAAAGTGATATGCAAATGTAAACTTTTATTTATTTTTTAAACAAAAGCTTCATTTAAGGATTGGCTGAGTGCATATTCCCAGGTCAGTAGTGAGGCCCAGTAGATGGGGA
The DNA here is from genome assembly GCF_987537825.1 of Furipterus horrens. NCBI lineage: Eukaryota > Metazoa > Chordata > Mammalia > Chiroptera > Furipteridae > Furipterus > Furipterus horrens. The sequence continues at coordinate 63,617,418 of NW_028327179.1, read as the reverse complement.
TTCCAGCTCAAACAGGCAGCTTTATTTGCATCCCCACTCTTCACTTACACACCAGACACTTTGGAGCAGTGAATTAGCCCTCTATGGCCCAGTTCCCTGATAGGTAAGGTAGGAACAATGGTCATACTCTTGATGAGTAGGTAAGAACTCACACAGGAAAAGTATCCAACACAAATCATGATTCATATTGTCCAATGGATGTAGGGCCATCACCAGAAATTATATAACTTCTGAAATAATGGAAGGAGTGGACTTGGAGAGATGTTTGAGGGAGGCCTCAGCTTCAAGCGATCCTTATAATGAACTGGCAATCTCCCCTATGGTATGCCTGACTATGAGTCAACAGGAGAGATCACTGCTCTGGTCTCTGTGTGCCCATGTCTAAGGTAAGGTAATTAACCACAGCACAGCAAAATTCGCAGGTGACATTTGTAAGGACAATCATAGAGGATTTTTTTCCCAAGTATAAATACACTTGTCACAACTGTACTTTCACATTGCAAAAGAGGAGTTGGCATGCAAAGAACATTATCTTAAAATGAAGCACAGTCAAGTTTGGGGTGGATGAAGGCAATAGGGAGAGACAGGTGATGGATCTCAAGTGTCAGAACTTCACTTGAAAGAATTTCTGGGTTGGATATCTGCAATAAGCTCTGGACTGAGGTACATTCCATTATGAGTGGAGAGGATTTACAACAGAATGACATAGATGGGTTCTTATAATCAGAAAAACAAACTGACCTTCACACTACACAGGTGCAGCAGCATAATGACCCACCACGTGTATGCGCATCAATTCCTGGGGAAAGTCCAATGAAATTAACTCAGTGTGTATCTCAAGCAAGCAAATCAGTGACATTACTCACATGAAGAACTCAATTCCCCCATTCCCAACAAGACACTCTTGGGCAAACAACATGTGAAAAAATTACATGAGGATCATATACATTTTGATAAAATGGACAAAATGTAGCAAGCAAGATCATTTTGTGTCATGGATAATTTGATTTGGATTTTTAAATTTAACTTTAAAGAGTAAGAATAGCAGGTTCAATTTTTTTTTATTTTATTTCAGGAAACCAGGATCTGAGGTGGTGTCTTCAGGGAGGGAATGTTCTGTCTACTCCCCCCTCCCCACCCTCTGAGAAAACTAAAAGTATCCTCAGATATGCTCCACTCATAAAGCCTCCTCAATCACAAAGAAACTGGATCTACAGTTAAACTGCTGAAAATATCACTGACTCATCTTGGTGCCTTTCTCAGTTGGGCATGTACTCAGATGTGGAAAACTCAAGAGGGAGTACCACCCCTTATATGTAGAGTCTAGCAGAGTATTCCCCCAAATGCAATCACTGCTCACAGCATCAGCATTTTAGTACACAGAAATCATGTCAAAAATTAGGACTAGACCAAAAAGATACCAGGCACAGGAAAATGGCTGAAGTTATTTTACCAGGCTCCTCTTAATTCAAGTATCACTTTAGTTCATGGTCTTTATGCTGATGTTATATCCTCATCTTCCTCTAAAGTTAAAGTTGCTATAAAAGTAATCAATATGGTCTTATTGCAGAAGAAAGTGGCATATGGTGTCAGGTTTCCAAAACTCCAATGAAACCTGAAATTTTGCTGACAAATGAGTTACGAGCTTGCATTCTGGATGCATAGATTAGAGTCTGATCCCTAGTCCAAGCAGAACTGAAAGTAGAGAGAGAGAATTTGACCTCCATGTACTAAGATCCTGCTCTGTGCCCAACCCCATGCTAGCTGCTGCTAGCTTCTCAGTGTTGAAGAAATTGCCTGGCACTCCCTCCTTAAGATCCCTATCCCTGTCATGACCACTGGCCTCCCAAAAGCTCCTCAGGCTACCCAGCTCTGCTCCATTTGTAGGCTCTTCTATGTTGGAGGTCCTCAGACCCTCTTATGTTCACATTAGGTGCTTATATTCCTGCCCATGACCTCAAATACTATCTGAACACTAATAACTCCCAAATTTCTGTGACAGTTTAAAGCTCTCATCTGATATCCAAGCACAACACCCACTGGCACACAGTTTAAAAAGAGCTCAGGATATTTAACCTCAAATCTGATCCTCCCACCAGAAGCCCAGAATCAGTATTGATTCCTCCATCTACCTGCTTTCCCTCTCAGAAATTTGGGAGTCTATTACCACTCCTTTTGTCTCCCCAGCCCATCTTCTTCACCCAATCAAGCACCCAGTTCATTTACTCATATCTCTTAACAGTTCTAGAATCTAACACCTCAATCATGGTGTTCCTCCTACCCAATTTCAATTGACCCTAAGTGGTCTCCCCACCTTATTCTTGTCCCAAATACATTCTTCTCTAAAACAGATGGAATACTTTTTATACAGGGAACATCTTATTGTGGCACTTCTTGCTT